>NC_090206.1:14005580-15205580 GCF_033026475.1 Channa argus
AGCTGTTGGAAGCAAAGCCGGAGGATTGTAGTAGCCATGGAGTCAGGGAGAGGGGTGAAAGATGTGGGAGAGGTGAGAAGCAGTCACTGATTGCTCAGTTCTGTGAGACATAATATGATAACAGCAGTAGTAAAAACACTCAAACCACAAACTCACTCTTTGTCTGTGAGGAGAAGGCCAAAGTGAGCTTGGCAAAGAGCTCATTGTTTTCAAATCGGTCTTCTTTTGCTTGGACCCAGAAACTGCTCTCCAAGAGATCCTCTGGTCCAATCTTTAAAAAAAAAAAAAAAAAGGTAGACACAAAATGAAGAAGTGAGCCATACATCTGTTAGATAATTGGTCATCTGTGCACCGGGCACACAATAAGATAAGAAAATAAAAGACATTGAGAGAACAAAATAAATAGCAGGCTTGTAAAAGAAAAAGGAAGTAGTACAGTAGTAGAAGGAGGGGAAGATGATAGAGGAATGAACAAAGGCACAAAGAGGAGGGAAAAATAGCAAACAACTAGTCATTTTCTCTAATCTTCACACACGGTCTACACCACAAAGCATCCTTAGCTTTAGAGCTTCATAAAGAGCAAAGAAATCCCCCACCCCCCGTCCTTATCCTAATACAGGTGTTCTTTTTTGTATCTCTGTGTTCTGTATCCCAAGTCGCAATTAACTTTGTATTTTTTCCATGTATTGTCCTCATTAAGGAAAAAAGGAAACAAAAGTGAAAGAGAAAATGAATGAGAAAGCAGTGATAGTAAATTTACAGATATCAAGTTTTTCAACACAGACAAAGCCCCAGGGATGAAAGCAAAGAATGGGAAAGACAAGAAAGTAAGGAAAGGAAATGTGATATGGGAATGGGCTAAAGGAGAAAGACAGAAGGCAACAGCAGACAATAAAGAGGAAGAGACCAAGTCAGAAAAAAAGTTAATTTAAATTTCAAAAGAATACTGTCCTTTCTAGCACCAATTTAATTATCTTTCTGTGACGCAGTTAAAAGAAGGAGGCTTATTAAAAAGCAATTTCTGTGACACTCTCGTCAAACATTCTCACCAGCCTGAGACAGAGCGAAAGAGGGAGACAGAGAGAGAGAATGTGTCCGATAAATGTTGATGAAGTCTGTTGAAGCCTTTAAGCAGTAGCTTTAAGCTAAAGAATGACAAAGTGTCATTTTGATGTTTTAACCATCACAGCAGAAGAGAGGGAGGAGCATAGGGCACACAGTGATGAGAAACATGTATGCATGTGTGTAAAGTTTCATTTTAGGTCTGAATCCCACTATTAAAGCCCAATGTCACTTTTCTCACAATGGTTGCATATACACAAAGCAAATCCTGACCTATCTAAAATTATATTGTAAAACGTACCCACCATCACATGTCTCTGCAGTACTGATAACGAACAACCTGAACTACCTGTACCAGGACTGACCTTGCTCCAATTGGCTCTTTTCAATTGGACCTCAGGCTTGTAGTCCTTCTTAGGCTTGAGACCATAAGGCAGTGGTGGAGGTGCAGGGGCAGCCCAGCCACCCATGCCGAATGGTGGTGGAGGAGGGACACCAGGACCCCCAGGTGGTGGCGGCGGTGGTGGGGGTCCCATTCCAGGTAAGGGTGGTGGTGGTGGGGGTCCCATTCCAGGTAAGGGTGGAGGAGGTGGTGGTGCCGACATGCCAGGAAGGGGTGGGGGTGGCGGAGGTACTGGCATGCCTGGCAAAGGGGGTGGGGGAGGAGGGAGAAAATTACAGGCATGACCTGGCAACGGTGGAGGAGGAGGGGGGGTTGGAGGAACATGTGTCCCTGCCTGGCCTGGTAGGGGTGGGGGCAGTGGTGGCGGGGTCATATTTGCATCCTGGCCAGGGAGAGGGGGGGCAGGTGGTGGAAGGGGCAAACCAGGTGTTGGCACAGGAACAGTAACCGTAATAACTTTAGTCTTGGCCTCTTCCAGATCTTTAGAAAGTTTTTCAATCTGCAGACATGCAAGAACAAAATATTTTATTATGTATATAGAATATCTAATTTTGAATATGTTACTATATTTATTCATTTATGTATTTACACAATTTAATAGTAGCTTGTTTGATTCTTATTGTCTGACTTGATAAATAATGTTTGTTACATGAGTAGATATACCCATACCCATTTTCAATGAAAAACCATGACAACAGAGTAATTAGATTTGAGAGGATTTTTTTTCCTAGAGGAAAGAAAGTGACAGTAATAGGAATTAAAGCCTGGGCAGGATTGAGTTTTAGGAGAGATGGAAAGAAAATGGAAGAAAAAGAAGCAAACAGAAAAAAATAGCAGTAGGGAATTAAGTCCATGGAGGAATTCAAAAGGAAAAGTTTTAAAGAGAAGACAAAACTTTTACATTAGATGTGAGGGGGAAATCATATTTTTATTTCAAAGCTGAAATACTGATTACAGTATTTACATTAGCGCAGTAATAATTTGAGAAAACTTTCTGAGACACTAATGTTTATACTGCTATGAGAGAAGGCTAGTTTGAATGGGAATATACTATATGTGCAGAGGGTTATTTACTGTATGTGTTGTTAGTTGTATGTTGTGTAGACACACTTATGTGTGTGTGTCGCTTCCTCCTAATTTGAAAAGAAGATAATAATAGATATAAAGAGGCTCCAAGGCAGGCCTTCTTAGTGAGGCAGCAGATGAAGAACTGGGCAGAGCATCAGAGGCAGAGACAGTGAGAGATCTGTACATGTGAAGAATTGTTCGATGGGCAGGGACTCAAACACAGAAAGTGAGCCATCTTGGTATGAAAAGCTTGTTTGATGCCTGGCTTGTGATACTGTTGATGCTTTCAACAACTATGTGTGCATATGCATGGTTTTTCCATGGTGAGAAAATGACTGCTGGCATCAGCCACTTTGGATGAAGCTCATTTTGGAAGCTGTGTAGTTCTTTAACTGACAGAGAAAACTCACACGGTAACACAAAGATGCAAGCGCAATAACATCTTCTATGTGTTATGAGGACACATGCACAGAGGCAGACAGCTCTGGGTCACTTTGAGTGTTTATGAGTTTGCACTGTGAGTCCAGCTTGTGTGGCAGCAGGATAAAAAAGCTGAACAATCCTCATTCTTTGCCTACCTATAAACACCTCCCACGACATGGTGCATGTATATATTCCATTTAAAAATATTTATTAAAGATTTTTTCCCAGGTCTATCCTTTGCATTCTTCTTTCAAACCCATGCCGCTACATTAAGACAAGACTCATAGTATCCTTCTTTTCATGCGACGCTAGCACTTGGCAAATCATTTAAGGCCAGGGGGCTTCTGTGTTTGTGTGGGTGTATACAACTTTTTGTTCCTTTGGATTCTGTAAAATTGAATGTCAAAAAAATGATAACAGCATTCAAATTTTGAGCCATCAAAATAAAAAACAAAAGCCTTTATTCACACATAGGCAGGTGTGAGTACCTGCTGTTTCAGAGTGGTTAGCTGTTGTTGTAGTCCTTGGTTCTCCTTTTCTTGCTCCTGCTTAGAAGTGGACAGTTGCTCCTTCTCCTTGCTCCAGTCCTGCAACTTCTGCTCATAGTTACCCTCCAACTTCTTCAGTTCCACCTGCAACTCCTGGCGTGCCATTAACTCTGCATCCAGCTAATAAAGGTAAAAGGTACACAGATAGTGTTCATTTCAGTAATTAGCCCCATTCCTAAAACCTTTGAGGGATTTGTGCACAGGTTAACATCAGGGGCATTACCTTGAGGGCAGTAAACAGTGTTTTTTCAGATTAAACAGTTTTAAGATCGCACAGATAATGTGCCGTGAAAGTGTCGTAACTCATATTTGTTTGATAAATATTAAGGACATCATTAGCTATTTTTACAAAAGCAGTGCTGCCATTAATAGTTACATCCAGCTGGCATAGGCAGTACAGACTGAATTGGCAAACAGTATACAGTAGTATCATACTGATAGTGTATGAGGAACAAAACTACACTAAAACCAGGATTCTCCAGGGAAATATGTGGGCTAAATGCATTTACACACACACACTTTATCATCCCTTATTGAACCTGCATTAGTTCAGGTCCTTCAAAACACTCATTTTTTCCCCCACTTATAATCGTCTAGTACACTTAATAGATAGAAATTATTAAACCCATGAATACATAACACAGACACACACACACAGCTTTAATTTGCAGACAGCAGATCCCTTACTGGGGATCAGGATCTTTCTCAGGATCTTGACACCCTTATACCTAATTCTTCCCAAAGAAACTTTCTGCACTTTGAACAAGAAGAAGCTAACTAGCACTATGGTTTGTGAACAAAAAAACGAATGAACGAAGGTGTCAGTTCATAGTGTGTTTGCATGCATTCAATGGATATGATCCCATTTTAGTGAGTCTATAAAGGCTAATTTCCCCTCCCTCTGTGCAATTATACTGTCACTTGGACAGAAACATAGGGGTAGCAGCACATCAATCTAAGCATTGATCCCCTTGCAGTGTTAGGCAGTAACACATTAATAGTATTTTTTCTTTTTTTTTTTTTACAGTAGGGTTATGCCATATTGTATAGTTATATCTTTTATTATACATTTTATACAAATACTTTTTTGTTGAAATTATTCTATAAGCATGGGCTTCCCACAGCAGATAATGTGGTCCAGACTTTGATTTGTCAAATAAATTCTCCCCACATTCCTCCCCAATATTAAACAGGCTTGTGATTAGCCCTCAGATGTATGACCAAGACTGGACAGCTGGCCCTGTGATTGACAGGTGGTCACCTTACCAACTGAGCCATTACAGATCTATATTGTAAAATGTATTAAAAATAACAATATATTTAGTGATTGTTCCTTGTAAAAAAATTATAATAGTTTGCTATAGACTTTATAGCCCTGTGATCATGTGTTTGCAAATGTAATTAACAATTGAGAACTCTCAAGACTAAAAGACAGCATGTGTTAATGGAAGGACTAGCCAAAACATTGAAAGAGGGAATTGAATTAAACATCTGAGAATTTCTAGTTATATCAGAAACCTGAACCAAGGAAGTTTTTCCACCACCACATGAACATAAACATAACCAATTTGAGGTAGTATTCGAGCACCAACATAAACTAACTACAGTACTATATTCTTTTGACTTTAAAAAAAAGTTAATAATAATTAATAATGATACTGATTGATAATGATTTATATTCTGATATACAGAAACAGAAAAATAATTTTACAAGCGATTTACAATAATTTTAAGTGCTGCCTTTATTTTTGAGTTCATCACAGTAAAACTCGTGGGGAATACCTTTGAATGTGATGGAATCCAATTTGAAGGCCAAACTTGGAAAAGTAAACCTGGTAACTAAACTTTGTAACTCAACTAATGCACTTTAAATAAATAAATAAATAAATAGTATATCTGGAAAATCAGCATCCGTGTATCAGAGCCTGGGGATTAAAATCACATTCTTAACAAAAGTTTGTTGCAGTGTAGTCCTTTAAAAACAAAGCTTTAGGAGAAAGGGTTGAGGGATAATATGTGGACAGCCAAGAATACAAATGCAAGTGTGTGTTTTTGCAAGTAGAGTATTTGCCTGATTTACCTTACATTCCTCCCTTTTCGTATTTGTCATTCTATGCCAATGTAGGATTCTCTTCTTTGTCTATATGATTACAACAGCTTGTCTGCTTTTATGTTAATGTTTAATATGTCTGTGTGAATGGCATGCCACTGTGTGTGTGTGTGTGTGTGTGTGTGTGTGTGTGTGTGTGTGTGTGTGTGTGTGTGTGTCTCACCTTTTTTTCCAGCTCAGTGGCCTTGGCCTCACTGGTTTCCACCTTTGTCTGGTCCACCATGTTATCTGTGGGTTACAGTAAAACGGTAGCGAATAAGGTGACTGGTTTTAGCCAACGAACCTGCACACGTCTACATATGAAAATATTGCACTGTTGAGTCTGACACATGCTGCGTGTATAAATATATTAAAAAGATACAGAATAAGCTACAGACTTACCTACAGGTGGTTACCTGCCCAAGGGCTAAGCAAGCACGTGCGATAAAAAGCGCTAACATTATGATGAATGCAGCAAAGTCACTGTATCAAATAAAGCTCATCAGAATGTGGCTGAACCAGAAAGATGACAGAGATAGATTAAGCTGTGTGAATTGCTAAAACAGAAAAATAAAAATAAAAATCTTCTACTAAATTCTATACACCAAAATCAGCTGGTAGGAAAGCCAGAGCAAAATGAGAAGTCTGCTTTTGTTAAAGTGTTGTCCGGCAAAAGAACCTCTTCATATTATGCCAAAAGTATTTATTAGTGTATGCATTTACATGGTTATTGAATGCATTACGTGTGTGGGGGATGCTGTTCCTGTCATGGTGGCTAGGCTAAATGGGACAAACTTCGAACAGAGAGCACTAAGGGAGACAGAATGTAGCGAAAAACTGTGCTGAAATTCAGAGTTCAAAGAAAAACACTAAATAATGCATGCAGGGCAGAATTGGGCTGCTTTCCACCGATAATAACTCTGGCAGCCTTAAAGGAGGCCAGCCAGCCTGTGTGTGTCAGGACGCATTTAGCAGCACTGCAATTAGAGCCTCCTGTTGTGAGCAATGGAAAACCGCCATATAGAAGTATTGAACTCTTGAGACATGGCCTACACATTCACTATGTTCTGGTTTAGTTTACCACGTCTTGAGGTGTTTCCCAGTAAACATTGAGACATCAAGTCAAGATATAATACTTTTTTCCCACCAAAATCATTCTAATTAGTCGAAGTTTCAGCACGTTTGAAACCAATAAAACTAATAAAAAACAACATGAATTGTCGTTTAATTAAAATGCACTTTGATATGCATAGAAATGTCTGTCACCTTCATAGTTGATTCAGATATTGTGTCTTGTTGATAGACACATAAAAACAGGAGTATGCGTGGGTACTGTTGACATTTTTTATATTAATGCTTTTGTGGATTAAACATTGTATGAGGACATAGCATATACTACATTTGAGATAAACTAATGTTGATAAGTTTTTTTTCTTAATACATTTTATATCATTAACATAAGACAAAAACCTGTGGCATGTTTCAGATCACATTACAACACACTGCCTCTTAGACTCCACCCAGTGGTGTTTCTGGCCAACTATTTTGCCAAGCATATAGACTGACAATATATTATGCCATTTAATTTTAATTAGATTTGTATGTCAGTGACACCAATACAGTATTTCGTTCAGTGCTGAACTGGTGTTTAATACACATGAAAGTGCAGGTATATAGCTCTAAATGCTAAGGTGATGGGCAAAAAGACACTATGGACACTTAAAAGAATTACGCGTTATGGTTTACCTACTCACCTATTAAGCCTTCAATGTTAAGGGTAAGGTGGCGACACTTGAAGTCAGGGTCCGCTCCATTCTTGTGAAGCACAACCTGAGCAATGCATTCATCTATTAATTTGTAGTATTGAGGCCTGTGAAAAGGAGGGAGTGATTGATTTACAAAGACAGAGAGAAACCGACAGAGGGATGAACAGGAGAGTTTATATGTGGTGTTGGAAAAAGAATGTGACACTCTCTACACTATACTTTGCTTGTGGCATTGTCCACAATAACAATTACAGTGAATATATGCAGTTTCCTATTGTAGTCTACAGTAACAAAAGATCTGAAACATTATGTGAGTAAAGGATTAGAATGACAAAGAGTAAGTGGGTTCATTTGTTCAGACAAATATGTGAGCATACGTGCTTTGTCTTTGTCTGAGACAGGGCTGTCTATGTGAGCATGACAGCTTGAGTTTCTTGTCACAAAGATTGATTGTGTGCAACTGTGTTCATGAAAGTGTGTTGGTATATGTCCAGCAGCCAATCTGATCAAGCCAGCTTCACACAGGCACTCAATTTTGGAGGTTTCTTATTCTCTGACCCTATTAAATGCTGCCAGAGTCACAAACTCAATACTTTATTTATTCTGTCTCACTCCCTCCCTCCCCTGTATCTCTTAGTCACTCTGCCTCTGTCAAACACTTATTCCAATTCTTCACAACATCTCAAGGTTCTTTTTTCCTATAGCTTAGATTTATCCATGGAGCGAGAGAGACATCTAGTGTCATTCTGCAAAAGTCTATATACATTCTGACAAGACCTAAAATAAATACAGAGATATCATTGTATTTTTGTACTGGAAAGAATAACCTGTGCAGTCTGTGCATATAGCCATGTTATTTTTTGTATATATCCATCTTGAGATTGAAACATGGCAAGAAGAAAGCAGCAGGTACATTCACTACCACATTTGATAAACTTCCATTCCCTGCCTGTCCCTCCCTCGATTTCTCTACATCTACCTAGCAATTCAATTGATCTTTCAATTTCTTCCTCATTATTGTCTCATCCTCCACCTCCCTTCTGTTTTCATTTCTATAATTACCAAGCTGTATTTCCTGCCACTCTACAGCTCTCCCTCCCACCCTCCCTCTCTCTGTGGAGTCCATTACAGACCACTTCTATTGTGTTCCACTGGATCACCTGCATAGAGTAAGCACCACAGAAGATGAGGCAGGATGGCAGAGATGGAGTGGGATGTAAAATGACTACAGCTGGGAACAATTGTTTGCACCAGCCCAGCTTTTGCATCAAAATAGTCTATACGAATGGTGTTAAAAATAAACCATTAACACAACACTGGACATTAAAAATCCCAATCTCAACTTCTGTTCTATTTTAACAGTTTAAAGTACACATACTCTGTATTGATAATGTAGAATTTCTTCAGGATGAGGTTATACAAAACTATTCAGGAATTTCTTTAGTAATGCCTTTTTACTGCAGAAATAAGGACTGAGCTGTACAAAACACCCCTGAATCTTTACATTATACTTTTCTCTTATAATTCATGAAAACTGGGATTGTAATTTGTGTTAAATGTGTTATGACTTTCTTTATGCTGCTTTAAAATACATTTGAGTCTGGTGGACTGATCAGATACAGGTTTTATTTTCATTTACCTTCAACATGTCCTTCCAAAAGTTTAACAATTATCCAATTAAACAATTATCTAGTTTTTATGCACAGGAAAGACCACATAATAAATAATCTTGGTAATACAGTATGAAGTAACTAGTATGTTTATACAAGACATTATTTGAACATAACATCTGTGACTAAGAGCATGTGCAAGAGAATATCAACATGTATGAGTGTGTATGTGTTTTCCTCACCTGGCCAAATAATCATTTCGAATGAGTAGCAGATGCTGCATCATGGACAGGAAGTGGCTTTCAGACTTTGAGTCCTTCACTGTGTTGACTAAGATTTCGAAAACTTCCCTCACATCATTAAAGCAAACAAGTTAAGGCTCAGTTAGCATAATGAAGAAAATAGGTAAGGTGTTTATATACTCTAAATATTCTTTCATCTATATCAACTTAATGCATACCTACACAAAGCTTGCAAAAGCCAAACAAGAATTTGTGCAGAATTTCAGTAAAAAAACAACATAGAAAGACACTGTCTCGTAAAATCTTTTGGAAAATTACCTTGAATTAGTTATATCAGTTTTCAAAATTCATATGAACTACTGTGTACCCTCATTTGGTATCCATGGGAGACACCTGGTGTTAAAAATTATAACTGCATATGAAAACATTACAGCAGTTGATAAGACAGGGAATATGGTACCGTTGTTTCATTTTCACTGTTAAAAGTAAGGTTGGTTGTGTTTTTACTGAAAACCTCTATCCTGAAATGCATATTAAGTAAAAGTGCTTGAACATTCCTTTGAATGAACACTCCTCATTCATGTTCAGACTTTGAATATGTATCACATCAAGGTAGAAATCATTAAAGACCTTAATGTACAGTATTGCATTTAACTGCATAGTAAGAAGATATTATGGCATTAATTTCAAGTCCACCTGCCATACCCTTTCAAAAAATAATCAGATTTTGATGTGCTCACATTGATATCAAAGTGTTTTAGCTCAAACCATTAAATAAGTAATTTTTTATTGTTGTTGTGTACCCATTTGGAATAATTATGACTGTTGTAGAAAAGTAGTTGATGTCTGTGACACACTAATTGGAAGAGGTGAATTCTGAATGTTAAAAAATGTACAGCATTGTCTGCAATTTTATGCTTATTAAGGATTAAACTAATATTGTGCCTCTCTCTTGGAAGAAAGTGATTAGGCCTATTATAGAGGAATAGAAAGAGGCAAAGTAATTCAAAAATTATAATGTAAGCAAGCTAGCTTATATTGTTCTGTTATTTTTAGTTCAAAACGGACGGAGGAAAGAGTTTCCTAGTGCAAGGATATTCCATCTCAAGCCGAACATCTTCAAGACGTGCTTTAAGGTCCTCAGAGTCATCTTCAGCTTGCTCATCAAACACTGTAAGTTGCACCCTTAGCTCCTCGTTTTCTATTGTCCGCACGTCCTGCAGAAAGAAAGATAGGATGCGGTGGGACAATGGTGGCAATGGCGTGGCAATCAAATGTTGAGTTTAGACAGTTGAGAAAGGATTATAAAAGTATATGATGGACAGTGAGGGAGGCATTGAGAATGTATTGTTTTAGAACACTCTGAGAGAAAGATAAAAGGGTGTTTTCTGTACCGTCAGCAGGTCTCTGAGCCCCAGTCTTAGCAATTCAGAGCGAATATGGATCCTGAAGTCCAACTCTTCTCCCCGGCTGATCAAAGCATTGATTAGCTGCATGCAGCCACCCTGCCAAAAACAAAAGTATACTTTATAGTTTAGTTTAGTCTGGTGAGATGCTAACTGTAATATAAAACACACCTAATTGACAACTGTTAAAGTGTGTTATTAAAACTTTGTATGCACCTTAAGAGCAATGTTGGTACTGTTCATGCCAGCAATGAGAGGCTGAAACCTCTCAGTTTCCTGTCTTTCAGCCTCCTCTGTAATTGCCTCCAAAACACGCTCATGACTGCAAAACATTGAATATAAAATGTAACTGAACGCAGACTAAAAAACAGGTTATTAAATTTTGATAGTTTTTAATGATACCTGACATATAGGAAAAAAATATGTTATGAAATTATTTTTTTCAATTCCAAGTTGCTAGTTATTGCCAGTACCAACAGTTAATGAGAGTATATTGTCATGCCACTACATATTGTGTATTACAGAATGACTTGGTTGTCCAAAGCTATAATATCTGTAACATTGTGTTAGCCTTTAACTATGCTTACAGGTTCTCAGGATGCTCCAAAATGGAGATAGCAGACAGCAGTTTCACAGCATCCACCATCATATGAGGCACCCTAGGGTTGATAGCTCTGACCAGCAAAGGAATGCCCTCTTTTGACTCCAGCATGGATTTCAGACCATACTATTGGGGGGAGAAAAAAAAAAAAAGGAGAAAGAGACAAAGGAGAATTATGTTTAATTTACGTTGGCCGCAGAAAGACTTTCATGGTTCAAGTTATATTGAGATTCTTAGTCCATAGAAAATTGACAATAAAAATAATGCAGTCTAACTAAACAATCGTGCAATAAATCCTAGTTTCATGTGGGTTTTTAACATTTAGATTTTTTTCAACACTGTTTGAGCTGCATGATCATTATGAAGAATTTTGTTTAACCTAAGATTTATTATAATGTCAACTGTTTGTGTTATTTATTATAGACTTACTGACATAAATACAAAGGACAAAACAATAGAAAATCTTGCCAGTGTAGTGCAATTCACTTATATTGATTAGAGAAAAGTAGAGCACATTTACTTCAGTATTGAGTTTGTGTGTACTTCTACCACCTCCGCACACAGTGTACTACATTTCGCTGATTGTTAAGATTTGACTGGATTATGATGTTTTTACACAAAATATTATGAGTGGACAGCAACAGTTGTGTTGTCTACTTTATTTGTGTTAGCTGTGCAATACAGCTTCTAATGGTATTGCTACTGCTGATTGTGTTAATGAGGGGCACACATTACAATAACTAACATGCCATTATTTTTATAACGCCTGAATTTACAAATGCAAAAGTGAGTAAACAAAGTACACCTATAAAATTAATAAAACAACAGATGTAACTATAAAATATTTAGGTTTTAATTTCTGAAAGAAGTTCTGATTTGTGTTAATAATGATATAAGTCGATGATTTATGTGGACAAAGTATTTTTTCTTTTACTTTAATGTGATAGTAAGGGTTAGGATACATTTTATTACCTTACCTCTGATTTCATTCTTTATATTTCTGATATAAAATGAGGGAGTTCTTGATATTTATGACTGGTTACAAAAAAAAAAAAAAAAAAAAAAAAAAAAAGGTTCATTTCAATTGGTCTCTAGTTGGGACAGTTCGTTTTATTTTGTTATGTGAATAAATGAAACTAGTAAAAGAAGATATGGAATAGCTATAAGCCACTCGTCTTTTGCCACAGTAGCTAAATAATTTTGATTGATTACCTAGAGCAAAATGCATCACTACCGAAAATACTCAAAGCATACGCAACTGACTGCATTTTCTGTGACAATTAGTTACTTCACAATTCCCTTGAATGGAAGAACTGCTGCACTACAACAAGGTTGTAGATATATTTATGAAAGTTAAACACAATTAAGTCTCTTACCTTGTTGTTCATAAATGCTTTCAGACAGCGAATGATCTCATGTTGACATTTCACTCCCATCATTCTGATTGTTTGTGGCAGAGAGGGTAGGAAAAGAAAGACATTACAAACACATTGCTACAGAGTACAGTTGCTTATCCTGTGTTTAGAGTTTCTTACGGGTACTCGTCTTTTTCCTCCTGTAGTCTTCTAAGCAGGTTTAGCAACAGGGCCGACCCCTCAGCTCCAAAGTTCTGCACCCAACTGGAAGTAACAAGTAGATTAGTACTTAGTAACAATAGTAGTACTACTATATCAGTAATACACAATAGTATTAGTTGTACTACAGCAGTAGTAGATCCATTGGCTATTCTCCTTTGGCATTTCCAGTGCCCACAGTTTAGTTTTATATAGTTTATTTACAATCTAATATTGCAATTTCTTCTGCAATATTTCCTCTGTACAGACCCTTTTACTTGTTAAATTTTTTTAAATATAAAACCACAACTAAGTGACCCTTGAACTTCAAGGGTAACTTTAAAATGTAATGTTTAAAGTAAAGTTAAAACTGTTATAGATACGTACTAGTGTATGTTGTATTTGGTATTGTGCTTTACTAAAATTAAGCATGTTAATGACTTGGCCTCCAAAGGTCAATAGGACCATAATGAATAAAAAAAAATAATGAATTACTCGCATCTGTGAAGACCCTAAACCATTTAGCTCATATTTATTACAAAAATGCAATTCTGTGGTAACTGGACTCTTATTCAGAAGCCTTCTTCAGTTCAGGTGGTCACAAAAACACAGTGCTTTGAGAATTGTATGAAAATTCACTTGTCACCTCATAACACTTCTGGGATAATGAATTACTCCCTTTAATTTGTTAGCACATTAATTGCATATTAAAGTGGAAAAACTCTGAATTTGTGCAAATTACAGTTCACATACTAAATCAAGTGTCGCTTAATCATACCTTTTAACACCAAATTATTCTGTAATGTAAATACAAGTAAAACATAAAATCTCTACAAAGTTGACCATCCAGCCATTATTTGTACCCGCTTATTTTGTTTAAGGTCACAGGGGGCTGGACCCTATCCAAGATGTCATTGGGCAAGAGGCAGGGTATACCCTTGACAGATCACTAGTCCATCTCAGGGCCAACCCAAAGAGACATACACAGACAGACAACCATTTACATTCACATTCACACCTATGGGCAATTTAGAGTCAAAAATTATCCTGACGTTCATGTGGACTGTAGAAGGAAAGCAGAGTATTTGGAGCAAACCCACGCAAGCATGCGGAGAACATACAAACTCAACCCCGCTGATCAAGGATTAGAACCGGGGAGCTTCTAGCTGTGATGTGGAAGTGCTAACCAATCCATCTAAATGTTAACCATTATAGAATGACACACCTAAAACTCAGCAACAGAGCTGCCAAATTTTCTAAGACACTGCATTATACATTGTGTGCATACAACCCTTTAGTTAGCAGTGATATGTTTTTGCTAGTGCCTACTAGCAGTACATGCACTGCTTGTACACATAGTACATATGTGCATTACCTGACAGGGTTGTTATTAAGTGATACTCGTAAAGATTCCAGACAGCTCAAAAGTTGGGCGTCTCTATAGTCTGACTTTAACTCCTGGATGTACATCATGGCTGATTTGGCGCTCTCCTTCTGGTTTTGACCCTATTGAACAAACATAAAAAACAAATGCAGCGTGAAAACAAACACAAAATCCATCTATGCTTTGCATTTGTATTTGTCTGCCTCCAGGTTATAATTGGTACTTTTTTCACAATAAAACCAGAACAGCGGGACACTAATAGCTACAGCCAAGCCTAATTTAAAAAATTTGATTTGCAGAATTAAAGGGTACTGTGTGTAGAACTTTCTCTTAATGGGCTTATTTCACAGAACTGTACTAGCAACCATCTGTGCTTGGTTGTGTCCTTTAAGCTCTTGGCTTTCAGCATATTTGATTAAATTTTACCTGCTGTTTTTGAAATATTTTTCACCTAGCTACATATAGAAATGATGGCTAAAAATGTTATTACACTTTATGTAGAGTATTCATGGGTATTATGTATATTACATTACAATATATCAAGTGTGTCTGGGTAATGAAATAATCCAATCTCTGAATATTTCAGCACTGGTTAAATGTATAAAACAACTTGCATTAAGCTGATAATTTATTTTGGCACCCTTTATTAGCAATACTTATGTTGGTACCTACAGCTTTGGACGTGTGGAGATACTGGGAGACCATCTCTCGTTTGATCATAATGTCCTTTTTTCTTAGGGGTTGCTGCTTCTCTTCATTCAGGTTCATGTCAACCTGAGAAAGATATATAGGGGGGTTAGAAGAAAAATAAAAAAGTAGAATAGATGGACCAATTACTGTGAGACTACACAGACACTCTCTAAAAATCCAATCCATAATTTTTAAATGAACATTAAGGTAATGTCAACTAGTCTGTCCAAAACTGGAAGAAAGGAATATATAAAGTCTTTAGTTATATACAGTACCAAGAGTATAGATGCAGAAACAAAAATATACGCAGGGGTGTTTTTATTAGAATCATGAGCAGACTTCACATTATTTATTTCTTCGGCCTCTCACCAGCATCTGTTCGAAGAGTTCCAGGACATATTCATCAGAATGATCATGCAGCATTGCGCTCTGTGCATTGATCTCATAGCTGGCAGCTGAAGAGTGTCGCTGACTTGGCATATGGTTTGGCTTTTCCTTGTCCTTTTTCGTTCTCATGCTGGTGAAACGCTCCAACTGAATTAGTACACAACATAAAGGTTAAAGAAGGGAGGCTGGGGGGAAGAATGCCAAGTGAAGCCAGTTAACCATAACGTTAGGTGACAGAATGAGGTGAAAATCCATAATCAACTCAGTTTGATGATAGGTCCACCCACCTAGTACTAATGGTAATTATTAGAATAAGTATAATTAATAAATTTTAAACCCTCCTTAGTTTGAGGATGTAACTTATTATATCGAACTGTAGACACTATTCAACAATGTGAGCCAATGATTAGGGATTAGAGATGTCAAAGGTTTTTGGTAATAAACATGGCCACAAACAATGTCAGCATGCAGTTAATACTGGCAGGTGCAGAACATAAAATACATTTTTTACAGTTTTCCCCCCTATGGTTTAAATGACACAGATCAGGCATAATATTATGACTGCGTGATTTAATGCAATTCAATACAGTGGCTCTGCCATGAATTCTACTTTTACAAACTTATAATTTCATTTTTAGGTTGAAAGTGTCAGAAAGGTGACACTTCTACTATTCATGTCAAAAAGGGGTAGCAGAGTCTTACTGGAGTACATTGTAAGAAGAGGTTGTACTGATGTTTTGGCCACCTCATTAATTTAAAATAAATAGGGTGATGGCTATACATAGTAACTAAAATTTTTAACTTTAGTGTTTTGGTAACTTTGGCACATGGTGGCTTAGTGGACATACATAGTGATTCATTAAAAATAATCTATCGGTATATACAGTATGGGTTTGGAAATTTACTGCTGAAGGTATCGCTAGCCTGTGCCAACAATTTCAATCTGTTAGTGTGCATGGTGAAAATCTGCACATCAAGGGAGAGTACACAGCACAGGACAAAACAAAAGTACTCAAGAACATGCGTTATGGCGCATTAGCTCAAAGAAAGTGATGCAACATTGAATGAAAAATAATTTTCAAATTTACAAATGACAGGGGCAACGCATAACAAACCTACCTCATCAGGAAACAGCCGCTTGAGGGTCTGTAAAAGATGAAACGATGAAAGGAAGAATACAACATAGAAAGATAAGAAACAAATTGAACAGAAAGCAGGGGAAATGTAGGGAAGGGTAGATGAAAGAACAAAAACACAAAGAATCGATTAGACAGAAAAAAAACTATGAAACACCACAAGTCTCCGCACACGGACTCTTCTACGTAGACAATTTCAATCTTTTCTGGGATCGTCCTCAGTACTTCAAGCAAGATGGACTGCACCCGAACTTTCTGGGATCACGGATGTTGACTGAGAACATTGTCCACAGCGTCGCAGTCTCCGGAGACTGACTGACCATTGAAAACACCTGTGGCTCTGATGTGCTCACCTCTCCTGCATCCTCCGCTCCAACACCCGACAACATCCACAGGTATAAACAGTCCGAGATATTTATAGAATCTGACGTTACCAGCAGACAAAATGCAGCTGTTATGGACTCTAATTTTTCACACAGGGAATATTATTATTTTGCTGAATGTTATGATCTTAACCACACTGCTATTTGCCCCATAGAGACTATGTCTGCTCCACGACCAATTAAACTTTTTAAACCAACAATGAACACAAGGGGAGTTAATCATAAAAATCTAATACAAGTTAAGACTAATGCTCATACTGAACCAACACCCAAAACTATTAAATGTGGATTATTAAATATTAGATCTCTCTCTTCTAAATCTCTGTTAGTAAATGACTTAATAAATGATCATCAAACTGATTTATTTTGTCTCACTGAAACCTGGTTGCAGCAGGAAGAATATGTCAGTTTAAATGAGTCAACCCCCCCAAGTCATATTAATTATCATGTTCCTAGATGCACAGGCCGAGGTGGAGGAGTAGCAGCAATATTTCACTCTAGCTTATCAATAATTCCTAGACCTAAACATAGTTATAACTCATTTGAGAGCCTTACTCTTAGCCTTTCACACGCAAACTGGAAAACTCAAAAACCACTATTATTTGTTATCGTGTACCGTCCTCCAGTCCCTTATTCAGAGTTTTAGATAGAATGTTATGATTTTTTATCTGATTTAGTGCTTAGTACAGATAAAGTCATTATAGTGGGTGACTTTAACATTCATGTAGATGCTGACAGTAACTGTCTGAGCACTGCGTTTAATTCATTACTAGATTCAATTGGTTTTTCCCAAAATGTAAATAAACCCACTCACTGTTTTAGTCACACATTGGACCTTGTACTTGCATATGGCATTGAAACTGATAATTTAATAGTATTTCCTCATAATTCTCTTCTGTCTGACCATTTTCTAATAACATTTGAATTTACAATAACGGACTATACAGCAGTTAGGAAAAAATTCCACTACAGCAGATGTTTATCTGAAAATGCTGTGAATATTTTTAAAGAAATTATCTCTTCATCTTTTTCACCACCATGTGTCAATACTATGGTGAGTAGCCATCTTACTCCTGTACAAATTGATTACTTAGTTGACGATTCTGCAGCCTCATTGCGTATGATACTAGATACAGTTGCCCCTCTGAAAAAAAATGCAGTGAATCAGAGGAGCCGACCTCCATGGTACAATTCACAAATGCACAGCTTAAAGCAGGCGTCACGAAAATTAGAGAGGAAGTGGCGTTCCACTAATTTAGAAGAATCCCGGTTAGCCTGGAAAAACAGTTTAAAAATGTACAAAAAAGCTCTCCGTGATGCCAGAACAGCATATTATTCCGCACTAATAGAGGAAAACAAGAACAACCCCCGGTTTCTGTTCAGCACTGTAGCCAGGCTGACTAAGAGCCATAGTTCTGTTGAGCCTAGTATACCCTTAACTTTGAGCAGCAATGACTTTATGACTTTCTTTACTGATAAAATTGCAGCCATTAGGGAAAAGATTCACCAGATCCTCCCTACAAATATTACAGATAGATCTTCATGTACAACAGCTCTAGAATCCTCAATAAGACCCCACTCCATCTTAGACTGTTTTTCACCCATAGATCTCACTGAGCTAAGTTCAACTATCGCCTCCTCAAAACTAACAACATGTCTTTTAGACCCTGTTCCAACCAAATTGCTTAAAGATGTTCTACCTTTAATAGACACTTTCATATTAGATTTGATTAACCTATCTTTAGAAACTGGCTATGTACCAAAGGCTTATAAAGTTGCTGTAATCAAACCATTACTTAAAAAACCCTGTCTTGATCCAGGTGATTTAGCCAACTATAGACCAATATCAAATCTCCCGTTTATCTCTAAAATCCTGGAAAAAGTAGTTGCAAAACAATTATGTGATCACCTTTACAGGAATAATTTGTATGAAGACTTTCAGTCAGGATATAGAGCTCATCACAGTACAGAAACAGCACTGGTAAAAGTCTCCAATGATCTTCTCCTCGCTTCAGATAACGGACTTGTGTCCGTACTCGTCTTACTAGACCTTAGTGCCGCATTTGACACCATTGACCACAACATTTTATTACAGAGACTAGAACATGGATTTGGGATTAAAGGAACCACATTACATTGGTTTAAATCTTATCTGTCAGACAGATTCCAACTTGTTCATGTTAATGATGACTCTTCTTTATGCACCAAAGTTAGCTATGGAGTTCCACAGGGCTCTGTGTTAGGACCAATACTTTTTAATCTGTACATGTCACCTTTAGGCAAAATTATTAGGAAACATTCCATAAACTTCCACTGCTATGCAGATGATACCCAGCTCTATTTATCTGTGAAACCAGAAGATACTAACCAATTAGTCAAACTTGAAGCATGTGTAAAAGACATAAAGACCTGGATGTCCTACAATTTCCTACTTCTAAATTCAGACAAAACTGAAATCATCCTCTTTGGGCCTAAAAACATGAGAAATATGCTGTCTAACAATATAGTTACTTTAGATGACATAACTTTGGCCTCCAGTACTGCGGTGAGGAACCTTGGAGTTATTTTTGACCAGGATTTGGCATTTACGTCACATATAAGACAAATCTCTAGAACAGCCTTCTTCCACCTACGGAACATTGCTAAAATTAGAAGCATCCTGTCTCAAAGTGATGCCGAAAAACTGGTCCATGCATTTGTTACTTCTAGGTTGGACTACTGTAATTCCCTACTTCTGGGGTGTCCTAATAACTCCCTAAAAAGCCTTCAATTAATCCAAAATGCTGCAGCAAGAGTGCTGACTGGATTAGGAAAGAGAGATCATATTTCACCTTCACTAGCTTCTCTTCATTGGCTTCCCATAAAATCTAGAATAGAGTTCAAAACCCTCCTCCTTACATACAAAGCTCTTAATGGTCAAGCTCCATCATATTTAAAAGATCTCATAGTTCTGTATCGCCCGATTAGACCACTTCGATCCCAAAATACAGGCCTACTTGTGGTTCCCAGAGTTTGCAAAAGTAGAATGGGAGGCAGAGCCTTTAGCTATCAAGCTCCTCTCCTGTGGAACCAGCTTCCAATCCAAATTCGGGGAGCAGACACCCTCTCTACTTTTAAGACTAGGCTTAAAACCTTCCTTTTTGATAAAGCTTATAGTTAAACTGCTCACTCAACCTGAACTAGCTTTTCTCTATACATTTACTTGTCACCACTGTATACCATTAATTCTATATCCTACAACCTGTACGATGCTTTGTTGTTGCTTTTTTGTTGTTTTGTTGTTGCTTTTTTGTTGTTTTGTTGTTGCTTTTTTGTTGTTTTGTTGTTGCTTTTCTTGTTGTTTTGTTGTTGCTTTTTGTTGTTGCTTTTCGTTGCTCTTTTCTTTTCTTTCTCCACTTTCCACTCACCCCAACCGGTCAAGGCAGATGGCCACCCACCCTGAGCCTGGTTCTGCTGGAGGTTTCTCCCATTAAAGGGAGTTTTTCCTCTCCACTGTTGCCTAGGGCTTGCTCAAGGGGGATTTGTTGGGTTGCTTCTACATACTTGTGTAGTCTGGACTTTATTCTGTAAAGTGCCTTGAGATGACTTTGTTGTAAATTGGCGCTATATAAATAAAGTTGAATTGAATTGAATTGAAACAGACTCAGAAAAGTGTCTAAGTTTGCAAGGGATTGACAGGACAGAGGAAAACCCTATAAACTTATCACTGTGATAATTCAACGCAATTATTCAAAATATTTATGGATTAAAAGGCATTCATTAGGCAGTTTTTGTTAGTCATCGAAGAGTAACAGCAGTCAACAATTATCAACAATCAGGAGGCAGCTAAGGGGGTATATCAATAAAACTGCAAAGAACAAAAAAGAACACTAGCATCTTTTGGCCAGTAGATGTCAGGCTGCACCCAATAATGTTCCTGCCAATTTCATAGATGATAGAAAAGCATACAGATCAGGTCCACACACAGCTCTTAACATCAACATATATAAGGAGAATATCTGTAACTAAATTAGTATCACAAAAATTCCCCTCGTGTATTTCTAGAAAAGGACTAGGCTCTGTGTGGTACAGTTTGTACACAAAAACCTCACGGTATTAAAACAGAAGAATGAATAGAATATAATAATGCTTTAATGATCCTTTGCTGGAAATTATTTTCTTACAACGGCCCACTAGAACAAACAGGAAGACAAAAATAGCAACAAAATTATCATTTACACAATTTTTATATTTTTGCCTGTGTGTTCAATGAGCGAATTTTATGGTTTATTTTATTTATTTAAGACCAACTGGCGCTGGCTGGAAGGATTTTCTGCTGCGTTCAGTCCAGCATTGTGGTGGCATAAGTCTATGGCTGAAATTCCTCTGCCGAAACACTTCCGGGTCATGCAGTGGGTGAGACTCATTACTCAAGATACAGTTCAGTTTCCTAGGCATCCTCACGTCAGTTACATGCTGAACGTAGTCAAACTCAGCCCCAATGATGGAGCTTGCTCACTTTATCAGTTTGTTCAATCCGTAAAGCAAGCACCCTCCCCCCAGCAGGCCACACCAAAGAACAGTGCACTGGCCACCAGAGTCTGATAAAAGGTGCACAACAAGGTCTGCAAATATTAGCCTTCTCAGAAAGTACAGTCTTTTTCCCTTCCTGTACACTGCCTCCACGTGACTGGACCAATCCAGCTTGTCATCCACACAGATAAATTGATAGCTAAATAAATCAATAAAATAAAATACAATATTTTTATTTAATTTTTTTTTTGTCCTTTCAGCTTATCCCGTGAGTTCAGGGTCATCACAGCATTGTCCTTGCCTTTCCTGACGCAACCCTCCCCAATTTCTACCGGGCTTGGACAGGCACTGCACAGCTGGGGAGGGGAATGGGCTATTGGGGGTTCAGTGTCTTGCCCAGAGACACTTCAACTTATAGCCGTAGCTATAGCTGCACAGGTGGGGATGGGAAAGGGCTGTTAGGGGTTCAGTGTCTTGCCCAGAGACGACTGCCTTTACCAACTGAGCTACAGCCGGCCAATAAACTAAAATAAAATATAATATATTAAAATAATAAATATAACACTACTAGCTAAGAAAATAGCTAGGAACAAAACCTAAAAAACATATTAATAACTAAGAACAACTAAGTAGATGCTGTAACAGGCTGCCATCCGACCGGCGCCATCTTAACAACTATTAACAAACTTAGCTATCAATTTTAATAATTTAGGTCCCAGGTAATAGCATGTGCATAAACCAACTCCTGCAAAATTATAAATTTTTACAAAAGATTAAAAAGTGAGTACAAAAAAAAAGCCTGCAACTGTTTGCTCCCGCATTCCTGTTTTTTTATTTCCAGAACCAACCCCCTATATTTTGAATAGCTACAAAGTTAAACTAGGTTCAATATTGTACAGTAATTGTTCAAACTTATCAACTTGAAACCAATTTCAATAAAAATTTCATGCAATCAGTGAACACCTTGACAGCATTCTGTTCTAATGAAAGCACTACATGTTTCTTCTGAGAGAGGGAATCTCCTACTCAGTTTCTGTTCAGCCTCCCGATATTACCCACTGCCTCTCAGCTCTAAATAAAAAAAATATTTTGTGATTTATGATATCTTTAAAAGATTAAAAAATGCAGTTCCTTGTATCCTTGGCTACCCTGGTCTGAATGCAATGCTCAGCAATACCCAAAATGGCCCCGTTGTCAGTAGAGACACAACTGTCAAAAAAAAAAATTAAATTAAAAAAAAAAAACATCTTCAAGGATGCCCTAAAGAAAGCACAATAAAAAAAAAAAGTCCTTTACACCCAGACAGGTTTCTTATGTAATTACTTAAACTGACAGGACTTTCTAAAAGGTTTGCTGAACGGTTGGCAGTAAGTGAAATATTAAACACAACCTTAATTCCACAAAAGATTGTGACTGTGTGTAAATCCTTAAAAAAAAAAAGACTGCAGTGATTTGCAAATCTCATCAACCCATCTTATTCGCAATAGAAAATAACATCAAATTTTGAAACCAACATTTTAACATTTCAAGGAAAATATTAGCTCATTATGAATTTGATGGAAGCAACACAAATCAAAAAAGTTGGAGCGAAGCAATATTTACCATTGCGTAGTATCCAATCTTTTTTTAAATGTCTGGGAGGTGAGGAGACCAGTTTAGGAGAGGAATATTGTCCTATTCTTGTCTTGCAGGATATTAACTGCTCAGCTGTCCTTGGGCTTAATTGACAGATTTCGAATTATATGATGTGCCAAAGGTTTTCTATCGGTGAAAGGTCTGGACTGCAGGCAGGCCAGTTCAGCACCCAGACTTTTCTCCTGCAAAGCCATGCTGTTGTGATGGATGCAGTATTGTCTTGCTGAAATATGCAAGGCCTTCCCTAAAAGAGACGTTGTCTGGATAGGAGCATATGTTTGTTCATATGTTGACCTTGCAAACCTCTAGCATGATGGGCCTGACTGGGCAAACACCCATTGAAAGAGGCAAGTATAAATACATTTGCTGTATAAATACATTTGTTTTATGGATTTTGCAATAACCTTAGTGTAGTTGTTATGCCGTCTTGTGCCCCGCATGCTCACAAAAAGGTGTGCTTTCCTTTTAAGGCAACTCATCTGTCATCTGTCTGTAGCAGGAAAATAAGAGGAAAAGAGGATGAACAAAGAGGGACAGTAACAGAAGCCACACTGAAAATAAGGACAGCGGTCAAGATAAGGGTGTTTTCCGCTCACACAGCTGCCATTAAATAACAGACTCCTAACCCATGTACACACGCACACAGACACACACACACACACAACTGTAATACACACTTTCAGCCCACAGAACGGAAATATACAGTTGACAGTAGGCACAGTGCATTCTGTGTAATCACAAGTGAAACTGAATAAGAGTGTGTAAGAAAGAAAGCTATTGCAATAAACAGGAGAACAAAAAAAAAAAAAAAAACACTTGTGAAAATTTATAGTTTATAGATTTCACTTTTTAAACAACTCAGACAAGTTCAACTAGTGTTAAAGATAGAGTTGTGACTAACGTGTCAAATAAACCTGTGAGTGGTGTGTAAGGGAACCGTAAATGCAACGATAATTTATCATGCAAAGTATATGCTAGTCCTACAAATATCTCAAATATCACAACCAGCTGCAGACTGTTAACTGAGCAAAACATGCAATTTTGTAAAAAAGTTCATTGGGAATTATGATAGGCACTTTTCAGATGTTTTGATAACATTTTATTTACCAAAAGGTCACTTTTGCAATAAACTAATAAACTGATAAAAGCAATGCTGACAACTCCCTCCTTATGGGGTTACAAGGATTTTCTCTACTTGCCAAACAGCAAACTCAAACAACTCCTTAATTAGAATTCATACAGCTTTATAAGCACATATTGCCTGTAAAATGAGCCTATTCACATATTCAGCCACAAAGAGTTGATTAGATGAAGGTGTGCATGTGGCAGGCTCCCTCAGTACATTAAGGATTAACAATAAGCCAAAAGTATCTCTATCTGCATGACCATCTTTACTGGTCATGTTATTATATGGGCCACTACTGAACATAAAGCAGAAGATACTGTATTCAATTTACTCACAAAAATACTTTAGGCAAGGAACAAGATCCATGTCTGTTTAGCCTAGACAGTGTTATGTTTAGACAACAATGTACTATGTTAACTTGAAAACGTAACTGTCTCTCTCCTACCCTAACCTGGCATTCCTCATATTTGAATTCTGTTTTATTGAACAAAAAAAATAAAATTTCATTCATAGCACTTAATGTATAAAACTCTGAAGACAAATTAAAATTCAATAATTACATGCACGCTTTAATTAAGGAGTGTTTTCAAAAGTAATAAGTCAAGAGATGTGCCCTGATTGCTGCTTTCCAATTTTATGTGCTGAAGAGAGTCTCTGCTTTGCCTTGGCAAAAAGCCCCTTACAAACACACATGCTAATTATAAATAAAATAAAACACTATACTACTATACATATAAGTGTTCCAAAAGGAGCATAGTTACACTGTCGTGACAAAAGTAGAAAAAGAAATAAGGACAGAAAATGGAAATGTTTCTGAGATGTGACAGTTGAAGAGAACACAAATCAGCAGACACATTTGGCTTTTGACAGTGATATCATGAGCCAGTTACAGACTTTCCTTAAGGTGTGTGTGTGTGTGTGTGTGTGTGTGTGTGTGTGTGTGTGTGTGTGTGTGTGTGTGTGTGTGTGTGTGTACCTTCACTAATCTATTTAAGCAACAGGTCTTAAGAGTAGTGAGGAAGATGTAAATCAGAGCAAGACTGAAAAAGTAAATTCAGACTGGCAGGAAGCAGAGTGGCAACTTTTACAGGAAAATGAGTGAATTACCTACAGTTTTGTCAGATAATCATTCCAAATCAAGCTATGTTTATGGTTAGGTTGCATACATAAAAGGCAGAAACATCCCTTGTAGTCACCTTAGGACATTTACAGTTTAGCTGTGTCAATGTTATATTATCAACATTCCTATGTATTAAATGAAAAAAATTCCTAAAGTAGGTTACAGGTGAGGGATAGGGGTATAATGTATGGAGCCCAAAGAGGTGAGGTACTGCGTGTATGAGTGTGGAGGAAAGCGGGGACAATAAATAATAATAGTGCTATATGTGTTTAAAGAAAGTGGGTTTAATACATATATTAGATTAATGATGTGTGGTCAGGTGGTCAAACTTCTTACCACTGAACTGAGGTAAAAGATGACTTGTAAGATACAGCGACATGGGTGTTGTGTGGTATGTGTAACATTGTTAACTAGGCCAAGTTATTATTGCTTAGAATGTTGCCATGGCTATGTACTTATGACATCATGCAGGGGGAAGCATTACTAAGGCAGACACACCCAGACAAAGCTGAAGAGTTTCTTCCATGTACAGGCTGAAGCATGAAATCAGCAACAACCCTGAAATATTACACACATACAAACTCAGTTGTTCTACAGTAAAAATATATAATTTTTGATATATAACAAATGGTCAAGTAAAGAATGGAGTAAAAGAGTCAGGTATGATAATGTTGAAGTCACATGTTGATACATGCCAGGACAATTTCCAAGAAACTTGTGGCAGTGATAAACACAAAAGGTGGCGAAACAAGCAAGAGAGATTTTTAAAAACAGAGAATGTCCCCAAACAAGCAGCGTAATAACATTACAAAGCCTTTGAGAGTAACCCTTTAGAGCTCAGTCATTTCCTAATCTTTCAGGCTAAGCTGCACTAACCAGTTGACCCAAGATGTGCTGGAGTGTAATGTGACAATATTGTATGTAGGTCCAACTGGGGCATGTTTTCTGCATGACTGCTCCTTGTCCTTGGTCTACTGTGTTAATGAAGAGACACAAAGCCCAACCACCCCACCTAATAAAACTTAGACAAGGGAAGCCACTGTTGCCATGTTTCTCATTTTGCAAGGTTCTCCCCCAGATGGTATAACATGATCTCCTAATGATGTAAAACTCGGTGATGGCATTTTTCAGCCAGAAGAAGAGAATTATCCAAAAAAAAAGAGAGAGAGAGAGAAGTCAGAGAGAAAATTACAAGCATTACTGTCTATTTACACCTAAACTAAAGCCATGGGGAACAAGTTGAAAATTGATGAAGTTGCCCTTTAATAAATTTAGGTCCAACATTAACAACAAAATAGCATTTTCTTTTTAGAAAACAGCTGACAAAACTGGCAATGTAGAGACCACATCTTTATACAGTGACACAAACCTCTGTAGAAGAGAAGTGAGACAATCTAGTTGACATATATAGATTTCCACTAGTTCATGTAGCAAAACAAAACTGGAAACATGGAAACTCGCTACCTTGCTAGCCTGATCACCTAACCCCACCTATCCAAAAACATTCACCCTCTTTAACTAGACGTGGAAACAACAAAAGAAACCCAAAATACAGTATTGAGAAATGAAATGTTTAGTTTGAACAAAAGTAGTTTGTATAGATTGTTCTATATAACATGTTACAAAAGGAATACACGCAATACCATTCCTGTAATACAGCCAACATTAGACTTAAAAAAACAAAACACTTTATTAGATTCTATAACAATGGAGGATCTGTGTTTGCAATGTTCATAATGAACTAGAAATACGCTATTAGTGTTCAGAAACAAGTATTGGAATTCTGCATTCCTCATTATTCTCACATTTTATGAAACACCATTTTAATTAGTTACACACTACTTGAACATTTCAACCAATACTTATTTATAGTGGGTGCAGGTAACTACACTACTACAGCAAATGTATTTAAAATGTAGGGCCCTTTTTCTTATTTGAAAGTGACTGCTAATGGAGAGGATTCTAAAAACAACAGGTTTTTCTGCTTTCTGTCAATAAAAAGTGGCATCCAGTAACATGCTGTTACACAACACATGCTGAACAAAATTTTACTTATGGTATTAAGATGTTATAACTTGCTTGAAGGGTTGTCTACAGTGGAGGTTTTCAGTCATCCATCTCACACTATTGTATTTTGTGCATGTAATTATGGGGATTGTGTGTTTAGCTCTGGGTAATTCCAAAATGCTCAAAAGGCTCAACACTCTGAAGCTGCTACTCTGCCAACTAGGGCTGTACAATATGACAAAATACATCATGTGACAATTGGAAAGCATGTATCATTTCACATAATGCACCACCATTTATATAGTGTAATATATCATTTTTTTTAGCACACAGAGAGCCTTTTTTTATCTTTGAAAAACAGTGTGGATGCAGCAGCATAGTGATGCAAACAAAGAAGTTGCTTTAAGGTGAACGTTTTCTTACATGCTACTCAATGCATAAGTAAAAGTTGTGAATCAATCAATCCACCTTAAATTTTATTAGAACAACTTTGAACATTACCCATGTCTTTATTGCCTCTTTTTGAAATTGAGGATTTACAACTGAATTATGCAAAATATTTCTCCTCACTTGAAGATAAAAAAATGTCATTAATATTTAATGCGCAGCTAGTACAGCTAGTCAGTTAGTACAAATGTGTCTTAATCAGAAATAAAAGTTATTAATTTATCTGGGGGTATTCAAACCTTTGCACCAATTTAATTTTCATTATTGTACTGTATTTTAGTCAACCATATTGTTAATTTTAAAAGATGAAAGAATATTTGTACTGGCTGAATCTGCATTGTAGCATATTTGGGCTAAGTTTGCACTTTCATACATGCCATGTGGGGCCTGACTAGCTCTTAAATTCCACCATGCATGGAAACACGCATGGAAACATGCATGGTGGAACTACTAAACAAACTGAAGTCATTTGGTGTATTATAATTAAATTAACTTTTGCTAATTATAATTTTGATTCAGAACCAATAACCAAACACTGCCTGACATGAATAGAAACTGTGTTTCCAACACATACAACATTCTTGCGCGGGCTGTTTCAATTGATGCCAAGACAAATGTTTTTGTTGATTTGTTTCTCTCTTCATGCTGGTAGAGAAGCAAGCTTCAACAAAGGGTTGTAGTGCCTTTATTACATATTTCATTCATCGCTTTCTGACTTTCATTAAACTAATCATCACTCGCTTTGCCTGTCATTGTAGGCTGTGCAAAAGCTGAAAGAGTTTAAAACCAACACCATTACTACTTTATCATTGAGTTCACATATTACCTTAGGGTAAACTTGTTGTTACACAACTGCAGGTCACAATAATTTGTGACAATTTATTTTACAAACTCTAACCATATCCAAAATTGAAAAGTTTCAAACTTTAAAATGTGTTTCTCCAGATTGACAGGAGATGTGCCCTTTATACACACACAGCTCTGGTAACTTCAATAATGTTGTAATTCTTCTGCTGTGAAACTATGATCAGCAAAGGGGTCAGCTTTTGCACGCAGATCCATGATTTCTACAGTGAAACAAAGTGGATGTGTTCAGCTCTGTTCATTTATTTTTCATTTCAGCATGTTGATTCCTCTTGAGAGCTTCTGTCATGTTGGGTGTTTTTAGGTTTACTGCTTAATAATCTCTCTAATCTCACCACAGGCAAATTACATATTTGAAGTTAATTAAATGTTTTTTGGGTTGTTTGTTTTTATTCTAGGCTACTCTACCTGTAGGCCTCTGTAGATCAGTGGTGGAAAATGTTACTTAATTACATTTGCTTGAGTATTTTGATTTGAGGTTTCTTTTACTCAATTTAAAATCAGATAGAAATATCGCACTTTCAACTTATTTAGCAGATGCTTAGTGGAAAATAAACTTAAAGATATATCATTAAAGGACACCTTTCGGTTCTAGTTTGGGTAGTACATGTAGCTAAATGCCATTAGACAAGCTAAGATTTAACTTCACTATATTAAAATATCTACTTCTATCTAGAGGCATTTTTCAGCTACATCAATTGGAGGAACCATCAGTTCAGATTATGTTATCTCATTGGTCATACTTTGGAGTTTGTAATCATGGGAAACATGCTTTTTAAAGAGCTGCCTTAGATGACATCTTTACTCCTAATTATAAAAAAACACCTCTGGGTGATGTCATCTGAAGGAGTTTATCAGCTAGAAGCAGATAAATATTTTAACATAGGGGAGTCAGATGAAAAATTAAAAGCATTTTTGTACATATACACCCTAAATTAAGACAATAGAAAGCAAAATGAAAATTGGTGAAGTTGGTCTTTAAAGCGACTGTCATCATAAAAAGATGGAAAAAAATGGCATTTAAATGCACTAAATAAGTTTAGACAGGTATTGCCTGCAATTTAAGCAACATAAAATGTAATTTTTTTCTAAAGAGGATACCAATTAGTTATTTGTTTTATGAGACATTTCTGATTTTCACTTTTGTATATTTTCTGTAGTGCTTTAATAAGCAAATGTAGCTCTTATCTCATATTACTTGGTAAAATAATAAAGAATACTTGATTACAAAAAATTGACAGGTGTGGCTCTAAGGTGACACATTTAAGGTTAGTTTCACACACCACTCAATTCTGCAGGGTCTGTCAATAGCTAATCTGCATTCACAGAAATGTATGTTTTAATATTCACTCTATTCCTAGTAACAAGCACAGACTCTCCTCCTTTATCTCTCTTCTCCACACAATAAGTTGTAAGGGCACTACATGGGCCCATGCTGTTTATAGTCATGGTGTTAATACGCAGCGCAATACAAGATTAGCTGTAATCTGTAAGGGGTAGACTAGGGAGAGTCACAGAAGAGGAGTGACATGGTAATCCAAACTAAACCCCCTATACGCAACAAGTAACATACATGCTGTAATGAGCAATCATATCTGTAAGAACCAGTCTACAGGTCTATGTTCCAGCTCTCAGTGGGCTTCAAAAAGAAACAAACTGCTTGTTACCTGCTCAATACCATCCCTAGAGTGAAACATAGTGGTGGCAGCATAATGCCGTGGGGGTGTTTTTTAGCAACTGGGACTGGGACACAGGGTTGAGGGAAAGGAGAATGGAGTAAAGCACAGAGACATCCTCAATGATAACATCTTCCACAGTGCTCAGGATCTCAGACTACACGACAGGTTTACCTTCCAACATGACAATGATCCTAAAAACACAGCCAAGGCAACACACGAGTAGCTTAGGGCCAACTCTGTGAATGCCCAGCCAGATCCCTGACTTAAACCATATTAAACATCTCTAGAGAGTCCTGAAGATTTCTGTCCACCAACAGTCCCCATCCAACTAGACTGAGTTAGAGGGAATTTGCAAAGAAGAATGGCAGAAAAATGCCAAATCCATGTGTGCAAAGGTTGTTGTATGATACCCAAAAAGACTTGAGGCTGTCAATTGCTGCCCAAGGTGCTTCAACAAAGTACAGAGCAAAGGGTCTGAATACATAGACCAATATGATATTTGTAATAAATTTACATACATTTCCAAAATTTTGTTTTTAATTCGTGATTATAGGGTACTAAATGTGGATTAATGAGAACAATTATAACAACTGTATCAGCAGGCACAAAAAAACTGAACAAAGTGAAGGGGGTGAATGCACTGTTTGTTCATAAATATACTAAATTTACTAGCCCAATGGTGCCTCTTTGCACAATGAATGGAAATGAGGGAATAAGAGACATAAAGGTATGCAGTAATGGAACAAAGAAGAAAGTATCCTGTTTGCTATTTCAGCACAACTTCCTTTCACAGCCTTCAGAATTTGAGAAATGATATGAATCAACATGTGTGTATGCATGCAACCTGTGCATGTACAAATACACAACTAGAAAATTCAAGAAGTAGTAAGATGTAACAGTTAACAAAAAAAGAGCATATGAACAATAGTGTAAGTAAACATTCAACTATCAAAGTAGGTTAAATACTAAATGTATGTGGTGTTTCATATATTCATATCCTGTGAAAAACAGATAAATGCAGATGAAAAGGGAAGCCAAAAATGTCAATTTTCTGACATTAACAAAGGTGGCTGTGAACAAACAAGTGACAGAACACTAGCTGGACAAGCATAACCATTCATTTCAACTAAACAAACTTTACACTCAATGAGGGACTGAAAAACATTTAGGCAGGTAACACTGACAGTGATAAAACTGTGATAAACTTTCAAGAGCTCCACGCTACATTTGCACAAAGGCAACTGTCAAGAGTACTTCTGAATAAGGGGAAATAAGTAATACAAAGAATGACAATGCTGTATTACATTTACAGCTTCTCTGAATGGCACAAAACTAACATACATGTCTCTAAGCAAACAGAGAGGAAGACCAGATTTTTCTGATCACAAACATCACACATGACTCAAAATAGACAGCTGCACATAGATTTATGTCCTCTTCGCTCAATTATTCATCTTCCTGCCACTGCAGAACTTAAAATCACAATATACACTGCAGACTAAAAAATAATGTACCAGTTATCTTATTACGTGACAGTATGACATTGTGTCAGTATGCTAGAAATGGAAGCAAAAACTGCTTTCCCCTTTAGGCATAAAGAATGCTGTCACTGGGGCTTGGACTAATTAGACAGCAACCCCATCTATGCCCTCTGTGTATTTGTTCATGCTGGCACAAACAGACAAGCAGCTTCTTTTAGCAGCCGCATAGCTTATCCTTTAGGCAGTCAGTCAGGAGAGCATCCACTCACAGAAAGTCCAAGAGTTACCTAGAGTAGGCAAAATTGATTAAACTTTCTATAACAGCATATGCAATTTTACAATGAATAATGATTTTCTTAGTCAATTAATTTCCAAATAAATAAAGGATGTAACAATATATATAATTTCACAATACTGCCTTTTTGAAAAAGTCTTGCTAATATTGTGGGACATTTCAAGCAATATTGTTGTTACAGACAAGCAGCAATGCCAAAAACCTGTCATATGCCGCATAAAAAGAGTTTTGTACAAACTTGTGTCTCAAGCATGTTCGAATGTCAAAACTCGATTCTAATATCTAATAATATAAAGTTAAATCACCATATAGCTCAAAGAAAAAGAAAAACTTAATTCTATTATTTTTCTCTATCTATAATGGTCAAGGCATGGCGGACCACCATGCTAACGAGATCTCCCACCATGCCTACATGATGGGCATGCATTTTAAAAAATATTTTATTGTCCAATATGCACACCTTTAAAAAAAAAAATAATCGTTTGCGTTAGAGAGTCTTTGTTAGGTACCTCCCCCCATGGATTTCATATGTATACAAAATCTTTGGAAACAAGGCATTATGTTCACAGACTATCCATGGTAGCCTAAGTTCCAATTTGTGGCTTAGAGTTTTAGAGAATTTACTAAACAAACACAAATCTTCATGTTTTGCAGATCCACAAGAACAGGATTTAAGGAGAGCACTTGGGAGCCAGTAGGAGAATACAAAATAAATGGGAGCTCTTGTAGGGGACTTTTCATACTATGTTGCCATGTTCAAAAAAGAAAAATTAAGTACAGCAATAAAAGAGAAATTTTTTGTTTTTTTCATATTGTTGAAGAGTTAAAATTGCAGTTTTTGCAGCAAACAAAGGTCTTATGATGCAGAAGAAATACTGTACATAAAGTAATATTTTTGCGTGGGCATGCAGGACTTATGTCATCTTCTTGACACCGTACATGAAATCTTAGGGGAAACACGGATCAATCAGCCATAGTATGTAGCAGTTGTTTTTTTTTTGTTTGTTTTTTTTGGTTGTTGTTGTTTGTTTTATACTTTAATACTTCATCTAACATGGGCTTATCAGCAAACACAATGTTTAACCTGACAGTACATAAACACAGATGGAACAGCTCTCTCTCTCAATATATCTGAAACAGCAATGATGTGGGCCTAGTCAGCATCACAGACACTGAGAACACTGAGGGAAATAAGCAAATGCTTGCTTGCTGTGCAATTAATCTCTCCCTGAATCCCTCTTTTGTTGTGCCCCTCAAATGCATAATATATATAAAAAAAAAAAAAAAAAACAGAGGATGGCTCCACCCCATAACTCAAATAAGGAAAGCCATTCTGAGAAACTCTACAGACTGACACCAGGGGGAGCAAACAAGTTTTACCTAGAAAGAAGGCCCCTAGTAGCTTCTGGCATCTAAATGACACTTAAAGGGAGGATATTTTCAACATGCTGAAGCTGAAAGCACAAATGCAGAATTAGGTGTCTATTTTAAAGTAAAACATAGTCTTGAAAAAAACGATGCTCATTTATTACTTTACAGAGGACATTTATTTCAAATCATACCTTTTCTTCAGTTTCTTAAACGTCAAATACAATATTTTGGACATTTAAGTATTCCAACATACAATGGATTTCTTTTATTAATTGTATAATTTCTTAAAATGCAAGAAATTATGCTAACAAAATCAAAGACCTCATATAAAACACGGCTGCTTATTGGATTGTTACTGTTCATGTTTGCAGTGTTAGAAAGATAGTTATTTGCAAGCATGGGGAATCTGTTGCCTTAAGCAACATGTTAGGGCCCCCATCATTACATGGACCCACCATCTGCATATGAAATGTATAATAACTATATAGCCAATTTAAGACAGGGCTCATAGAGTCCAGTCTGATGTGAGCACTGATGTCTGAAAAAAAATAAAAAATCTATCCATCTATCTTAACAACCATCTAGGTGTAGGTGAGATTCCATTCCAACTATGGTATTTGAGTGTTGTAGTGACTGCATTCCTCTCTTAGCCTGCCTCAACAAAATGTTAAACCAGCACTTCTATTACAAAACTCAGCCTTCCTATCCAGTCACAACAGGTCTTAGACCAAACCAAATGCACTCCTGAGCTGAGTCAACAGCTGCTGATTTTATTTCTGTCAGGTACAGTAAGAATAGAGAAAACAATAACCGTGCTCACTCATAGAGGATTATTCCAAAAAGTGTCTTTGTGCCATCTAATTGCTGCTGTCTAGATAAGACATTAACCTCACTTGAGGGTGATGACAACTATCACATGTTGAATGTTTTAATATTCTAGCGCACATAAACACACCTCTGCATGCTGATCTATCAAATGTCTCATCAAGTTAATTTTACAGAAGTAACTGTTTTTACCTGATCTTTACTTGGAAATTACCAACCAAAAGTCTTGTGTTGCACAAGAAATAAATAACAAAATATTTTAGAGTCTGCGCGGAAAGCCATATCCTCTATTTGCATGAATTTTCTAGGGGAAACTGCTTCTCATACATTGCATTTCTCCCCACTTTCTTTTGCTTCCTGTCACACATTCATCCCTTCTTTCCTCCTCAATTTGTGTCTTCTGCTCTATCTACTTTCCCCTGACTCTGCTCATTGATGGCTCACTTACTTTTCCTTGCTCTCTAAAACATTCCTGTTCACTCTGAACTAAGAGCCCCTGCCACTAGTGGTATATTAGACACTCCAGTTTCATGCAGGCACTCAGTCATTCTAGTCTACAGTTCACAGTATGCTCTTCTTGCCGAGATGAACAGAAGGGGAAACTGCGTGTACCTAGGTCTATGAGAGCATTATGGGAACAGAACAGACATACGTAGAAAACAGGGCAATAGGGACCTTTTGTACAACAAAGAACATTTTAAATATTGTACTTGGCTCAGACACTTTGAGTTAGACTGTGACCCGACTGACATAATTCAGGTTATCTTAAATTAGGCATTTGCTGAGGTGGTTCCCCCAGGAAGTAGGTGCACTGCTGCACAAAGGCACATGGCAATTTATGCTTGAAGGAAGGTGCACTGATCTTTCATATTCATCGGACTTTAAACATAAACATATTAACCAGCTTTCAAAACTAAAACCTATGCCCAGTGGCAATGACTTGAACACCAATCCCAGAAACGCCATCTCATTCAAACCAGACAGACACAGAGGAAAGCCTGATGGGTTTATAGTTGCCCATGTTTTGACTGATAGTGCCTGGGTGTACTGTGGTTTTTCAACCGCTGCAGCACAAATGCAGTTCTTCACTTATTTTCACAAAGTCAAATGAAATTTAATGGATTATCATTTATTCATGTAATAGAAATAATCCATCTGGTGGGCTCCTGTCAGATACAAGAGCAAGTCAGCAACCACCTCTATGACAATTATAAGTGAAAGAAATATGTGCTGCTTCACTTGCTCGAGGGTTTTCTGTATCATATCAGCTACAATGGTATAGAAAATATAATGTGCATCTGCAAGCTAGCCTTAATGTGGGAAATTAAATATAACTTATCATAAATGATAAATGCACTTTTTTGGATTAGCAGAACTGGCAATATTTGCAGTTTAATGCAATGCAAGCCATCCTACAATGAAGCTTTAAATCTGGTAAACCCTTACTGGAAACAAAAGATGCATTGCTAGAAACCTCCAACAGCCAATTAGGATCAGATAGATGCAAGGAGTCTTCTTGATAGACAACATACTCATGCACACCAGAAAATAAGTCAAATACTTCCCGGCAAACCTCCCACCTAAAAGGAAAAATATATAAATATATAAAAATTAGTTAACCTGAGAAAATCAACAATGTCACAGAGCGTGACTCTGATGTACAATTCACCTTGTATCCCAAACAACTGTCCAAGCCAGTGATCCCTGGCTAATCCACACTGTGCCAGCCTGAGCAACACAGATAGTGATTCAGGAAGCACAGTAAAAATGACCTGCTTTTGGCCTTAAAAAAAAAAAAAAAAACACAACACCTGGGTGATACTCAGCTACAGTACCTCTAGCACAGTGACACGTTTTGCATTCATGTAAATCGCAGGTTTTATACGCCTAAGAACAGCCGGTGAAGGAACAGAAAGACACCAACAGACTCACACATGATTACATGTAGCAGAGACTTAGACTGTACAAAGAAATTATGTTTCAGTTTCTCCAGAGACATTGCACAAATAATATAAGATATATTTAAAAAACAATGTTTAAAATAGTGCCCAGCATAGCAACAAAAAGGAGAGGATATGTTAGAGAACAACATTACACCAGTATGGTTTTGTGGAACAAGTCTATAAACAAAAGTTTATGAGTTGATGTTGGAGTTACACTATATTAAATGCTATTAATGATGATGAGGCAGATAATAGAGGCTCTTATTTTAATGAAATAACAAAAATGCATATCTATCTTTTGTTTTGCATGTTACAAACAGTCTTAAAATGTGTCTTTGTGCCAAACCTAGCAAAAGTCAGTGAAATTGTTCTGACAATATACCGCATTAAAACAATTGCACAAAACATATTGCCCATCTATTCTCAACTGTGACTGCATCAAAAAAAAGACTGTGTATAACACAGACACATTGCTCCTATCAGTATAAGGCAAAACATTCACTCAGGGATGATTTTGGTTTAAAATAGTAAATACTAAACTAAGTGAAGACTGCACATCACTATTTCATGCACATAACATGTTATGCTCACTGACGTCAGAAAAAAGGCTGAAAGCAGACAGCAATGAAGTCATAGAAGAGTTCATGTCAAGGACACAATAGTTGACAGATTATGTCATGCTGCAGATGAAGTACAACACAGATAATACCACACACTTTTACCCCTATCTAAACTCAGACTGGTATAATAACTCCACCAGAACAGGTTTGAATTTAAGACTTACTGGTGGTCGGCAGTCAGGGACATACCTCACTGTAAGGTGGGCAGCACCACACTCGGACATTCTCTCACATTTCAGGCAGACTTACACAAACAAAGACTTGCGTATGCAGACTTATTTTAAGATATTGCACAATTGGTTGATGTTTTTGACTCATGTTTACTTATAGCCCTACCAACCAAGTAAATCAATACTCCTTTAAAATTATACCATTCATTATAATCCTTTTTCATCTTGTTCTGAGTGTAATTTATGGCACAAAATGTTTTTTCAAAAGCTGGGAATAGCACAAAAGCATATATTTATAGCATAAGGTTTGGAAAATATTGTACCCCAGAGTGCTGACTGTGCCTCTTCTTGTCATCAAAACCTTTAAACTTCAAAACTTTAACTATAATCTTTTACTCCTGCTGTTCAGTATAGGTGCTATTGAATTCAGATGGTACCATTTACATAAAAAGCCTGAACAAACTGTTCTAAATGTAACTGGGTGTTCTTAGAAATTGTTTGTGTTCATTCCTGTCAGCAGGATAGAAGGCACCTTGTAGTTTAAACGAGGGGGGTTGTCCATGGGAACAATAATAGGGTCGGAAAACTCTCCATTTTTACATTAATGTGTGTGTGGACTATAACAGTTTACTCTGTGATCAGATGTGGCTTCACTGCATCCTCTAGAGTTACCATTTGTCTGTGTGTACATGATCGGTTTTCACCTGTTGCTAGACATGGCGAGGGGATTAAGTTACAAAACTGTTTGCCTGGCTGAGAAAGGGCACTGCTACCAGTGACTCTTACTACTCTGCTCCCTTTAAGGCAAAATGCTGTCACTTTAAGTCACCCTGATAACATTCAAAGCGTGAATGCCACACCTAACCATAGATATTTGGTTTACTTATTTGACTCAATACAATGATTCCCTTCAAGTTTGTCTGAAACAGAACAGAATGCAGCAATTAATACTCAGAATGCATGAATAGCTTGATGTCTTGCTTTCTTAACAACTTTTTCAAAATGTGTTAAGAACATTGTAAGACCTGACCCATGTGTTTGACATGTTGCAATCTGTGAGGACTGCACAACTTGAGAATACTGCCCAGTGCAACTCTTCAAAGTTACTTCCTCTTTTGCTGACACTTACTTCGATGTAAATTGTGAATCCTGAAGGTTAGCATTTTATGCAATACTGACAGCTATTGCACAGCTCTAGAAAGTAATTCCATGTAATTCCAGTTTGTAATTTGTTGCATTATTTTGAGCTTCATTTTTCTATGAGAAGAAGGAAATGTAACCCTCTGAGATGTAAACTGACAAACGGATCATAAAAGTGCGCCAAGCTTAACCTGAGTGGTACTTACAAATTTCTTTTTGCCATCTCCATCCTCGTAGTTCTTCTTTGATTTTTTCTCTTTCTTGGAACCAGCTGCTGATGCAGAGTTTCCCGAGTTTGGATCCATATTGATAAGTTAATCCGTTTTCTTGATCTGGGTATCAAAATAAACCAGTGTACCGTTAATCCACACGCTCTCGACTAAAATAAATTCTTACTCAGACGGCTTTGTTTATTGTACAAAAAGGGCAGTTAATTCCCGGGGGCCTTTGCTACTTCCTCAGCTAACTAGCCACAATTAGCACAGCGTTGCTAATGATTTGGTTGAAAGCCAAGAACGCCGAGCCGCTTGTCTGTATCACTGAAGGAGGGAAATTCAAAGCACAGACCCACGTCCTCGGGATGAAAAGTACGAAACAGCCTGTCTCGTGTACAAAACACAAACGAGAAAGCTGTGCTGCCAATATGCACATACAAAACAAACTGAAGCCTCACACGTTTAACTCCGAAAAGTTTCCGGCACCAACTAGGCTAACTGTAGCTTTAGCCAAGCTAGCTGGTCTGCTACAGCAGGTAACGTCTCCGTCGACACAAAACTTCAGTTCTCCCACTTTACGGACTTGTTTCGGCAACAACAATACGGGAAAAGAGTTTATATTACTGCAGACTCGGGTCAACAAAATCTCCCACATTAGCTTCCATAACTGCTACAAGTTTGGTTAACTTTTCAGCCCCTAACTGACAGCAGGGAAGCAAGTACGTCTTTAGCGGCAGGGTCTTCCTGTTTGGGCATGAGGAGGAGCCTGAAGTCCGCAGCTTCACCTGAGACGATTTAACGGACTTATAGCACCGAGCTGAGAGGTCAGCACAACTCTACGAAAGAATTACAAGATTTTCATTTGTCACTAATCAAAACTATCCAAAATGCCAGAAATGTTAGACTGAGAGAGAATGCCGTGTTAAGTTTGTGTTCCTCTTTGTTTTATATGGACAATTTGAATACTTCTGTTTCAGACATGGTTAACATCGTTATCGTTATGGCGAAATATCACATACATTGTTGCAAGTGGAGAAAAGGCAAACCCTCCCTTGTTTGTTTTATCAATTACTTTAATTGTTCAGCACTCTAAAACGTAAGTCCAGTAGCATAGCAAGGAAGATAGATGTCGATATATTTCGGTACTTCTTGTTTTAATTTAAGCCTCATCTAACTTAATGTGCCTTCTTTTTCATTCCACACATTTCAACACCTATTATTGTTATTTCCTTTTATTCTGCATACACACGTTTTTTGTTTTCTCTGTCTCTCTCACTGTTGTTACAATGTGTATTTCTACCTCTACACGTATGTAATTTTTGTAAAGTTCAATAAAGTTTTATTTAAATAAAAAAAAGTATTCCTCGTGCACAACGATTGAAGACTTGTGTTTACAGCTAAACAGGAACTTGTATTACAGTAAATATAGGTGTCATACTCTAGAATGTGAAAAGAGACCGAAGTCCAAAACCAAAAGACGTTGTAAAATGCACAGTGGGATGGCCCACCAGCAACAGACAGCACAGACAAGTAAATAATAATGTGTGAATATTAATATAACTTGGAATATGAGTATTAAAACCCCTGGTATAATAATATAAATTCTATCACAGATGTTTAATTACAATAGTAGGCTAATCTCAATTCACTCGAGTTTAATCAGTTGTTAATACTAGAAGGAACCACATTGTTTCACAGTTAAATATTAAATCAATTTAGATTCAGTTTCAAGCATATTCATTTTTAACATTAAAATATTCACAGTATGTAGCCTAAACGCTGTAAGTTTGAGATGCCTGTGATTTATGAGTAGTTGCTGTGCAGTAATCTGTCTTACATGCTCACCACTGTTTCCCTGTCAGCAATATATAACCAGAGGCTATTATAAAAAAGTGTCTCTGTGTGACACCAATTTTTGTGTCCATGACTCTTAATACGTTCAGATGTAGGATTGGCCAGAAAACTTGACATCTACTCCGAGATATTACAACAAAAATGATCAAATAAAATGTTACTCATCTGTAACTTTCCCATCATTTGTGAAATAATAAAACGAGTAATGCTGCTGCATGTCTGCCTCTATTTAGTCCTGATGTTGTCATTTTCATTTTCTTACAGTAACGTTTTATCACATTTTCAATGTCGCCTAATCAGACTGTGCGCATACATAGTCAGAATTGTGCCGCCACCAAGTGGTTAAGAATAAAACGACAGGCCCAACAGTGTCACCAAAATGAGATGCACATGTAAACCAAAGTTCGGGTACAAAAAATGAATCAGTGAAGAGGTAAAATTAAAGCTGTTCTCTGGAATTATTTCTTTTAACTCGTAAATGCACTGGTCATATTCTGAATGTGCTAAACAATTTACCCATTTTTTTATCAGAATATCTTCCGAATAACATTTAGTTGGTCATTACATGTCCAACATTTTGGGCCAGTGTGTCATGTCTTTCTCCTTTTTCTATGTCTCATGTCAGTGCTTCTCAAATCCAGACTATGTTATGATTAGCACACGTAAAACAGTAATCATCATGTTTAACTCATCTCAGTGGGATTTTATATCTCAGAGATTCTCAAAAAGCAAGTATTTGCATGATTTGATAATTTCGAGATACAATGTCAATACTTTAAAAAAGGCAGTGTTTCACTTCCCCCTCAGACACATACTGCACGCACACCCAGTAGCACAGGATTATAGGGTCATCTATCTGTCTTGGTATGTGAAAGATGTTTTCCAACAACAAGATTGGACAGGATTTGTGCATCACCGGTGGCACTGAAACCGACAACAGTTTGGTTTATCGCACAAGACTCCTCATATACTTAAGCCTCGAGTCTTCCCTCTTTTGGGATATTGTCGCTATAAATTGTGAGGGGAGAAGTTAATTAAGACTGAAAGTGCACGATAAGGCTTGCAGCCCTATGGCACTGGTATAAACGCCTCTGCGGACGCATTAAATAATTAACAGTTGGCCCCTCGCATCAGCAGCTGCACCATCGCATTCTGCATCACCCTTCACATTCAACCAAGAAAACAGCCACTTTACAGCACATTGAATATCTTTATGTGACAATAGAGATCTACATTCTGTCATTTAATCACCATCTAACAATGGACAAAAGGGTGGAAGATGCGCGTTGATTGCATAATTTCACAAGACATGATAGTTAAATTACAATCATACAAAATATTTTATACACAAACTACTTTAGACCCATTCTATGTTGACGTAATTCACGTTTGCATTGATACACAGATTCATTTTGTCTGGTCAAATTTGCAGAATTGTAGGCAACTAAATGACTGAATACAAGTTGGGATTTGAAGAGAATTAACTATTTGTTTGCAAAGTGCTTTGCACGAACCACACAGTAGGTTGCACGGGATGATGGATTGTTCATTTATTGATTACCAGAAAATGCAGAAGTCACAAATTTTAACAGGAATTATGTTGTTGTCTTTCCACCTGTACCAGCCCCAAACATACCTCTTATCTCTTTAAACAGTCGAAGGCTTATCTGTTAGGGAATTGAAAACGAGGGCTATATTTGGCATCTCCGAGGCCCTGACTATTCAAGTTAGGTCTTTAGGCCATCCACTGTGTCCAGGAAAGGCCAATACTTCATGAGTCCATGCGTGCAGCAGGACCCATAGATTTGTCCTGGGCTGTCAAGTCTTACTTGTAGGAGGTCCGGGCCTCTCTCAGAGACCTGTCATATGGCATGGATGCGAAGAAAGAGTTCCGGAGCTGGCAGTTGATGAAAAACACAATGAGCAGCACCAACAGGAAGAGCAGGAGGCACATAACTATGTAGGTGATCAGATCCGGTTTGTGGAGCTCGCCCTCCCGTAGCCCTCCCCCACCTCGCCCCGTGGTTGGTCTCAAAAGAGCGGCAACATTCACCGAGCCCCCGTGGGAGGCGTTCAGAGAGGAGGGAGCGTGCGTGGAAGACTGGGCCATGAGCACCAGGTCGAAGTCTTGGGTCTCGGTGGAGTTGAGGAGAATCTGCCTCAGCATGGCGCCCGGCCGGCTCACCGGCTGTGTCCGTCGGCTGGAGGAAGAGCAGACACGGATAAGGTTAAAGGGCCTACTGACCCCGTGTTTGTGCAGCATGTGTGTCCTGCAGTATGTCTAATGCAATATCATCGATTAAAAATGAAAAAAAAACGTTTTCTGTTTGGTATAACTGGATAATGCCTGGGGACATGTCATTGCAAAAATATAAGTTACACTTATGTCTAACAGGATCACTGTCTCAATCCCTTAACAGATAAACTACATGTTAGAATAGCAGTGGCATAAGAAATAATGGGAAAAAGTAGACTGAAGTCCCTGTATTGTTTAAACTATTGAACCCTTGAACATTAGCCTATTGGACCTTGTTATTTAGCTCAATGTGAAATTAATATTTGACATTAAACGAAACAAACCAAAACACATGTTCTGTTTAAGGGAATTACTTACTTTATCGTGTGCTGCGAAGAGTCTCGCAGGTGAGCTGGGAAAATCAAGATCCCGGCTCCGCATTCCTCAGAGTCCCCGGCTCTTTCGGCTCCTGCCCCGCCGAGGACGCGCTGTGGTGAAGCGGCGGGTCGGTTGTATCGAATCTATGTCCACACACCATATGTCGCTGGGTGGGATGTTTAGCGCGGAGTCTCTCGTCACGTTAAACCGAACCGGTCGGATCCATTTGTCAGATCAGTTCCGGTAAAATTTCAGCTTGTTTGTGTTAATATCCAAATTGACCGCTCATTCTTCAGGTTAAGCACAAACTGCGTTGTCGTAAGACACTGTATCGACATCCAAATGGCTCTGGGGTCTGTTAGAGGAGAAGTTCAACTGCATCGCTGGTGCGCTCTCCTGTCTTCTCGTGCGTCGCGGTACGCAGTACAAAAAGATATCCTCTGTCTGTGCGTCCAGGACACAGTGAAAGGGCACACCGGACTCCCGATTTGCAGCCCTTTGCGTGTTTACTTATCCAGTAACGGGTCTATAAACGTTGTAGAGATGCTACCGACGGCCCACCTCCTTGGATCATCGATCCAGACTTAATCGAGACGCAATTTGAAGATAAATAGCAGACCATCCTCGCCGTGGGTTTCGTGTCTATGGCAGAGTGATAGAGAGAGGGGGAGAAGAGGAAGAGGGGAGAGAGAGAGAGAGAGAGAGTGGGAGATCAGGAAAGGAAAGCAAAGAAGGGAGCTGGAGACACGTCACCGGACAGGGACGTGTTACTGTAAGTAGAGTCACAAGCGAAAGTCCCATCTATCTATCTATCTATCTATCTATCTATCTATCTATCTATTCCACCACTCATATTATTACACATAGAGTGATGAGAGAAAGTTGAGTCAGAGCCATTTCTGTCCCTGTGTGGGGAATCTCACACTGGGCTGCAGGGAGAACAGGAAAAGGTGTTAGATTGAAATTGGTGAGTGTGTGCAAGTCCATGTAGATATGATTTTGTTTTAGAAAAGGTCTACAACGTTGTTGAATTTTAAAGTTTTACTACTTGACTCATGCAAAATGTTCATATCAGAGCACAACTCTCTGTCCATTTACCATAAAACTCATTAAAAAGCAACAAAACTGCCCTTGCATGCCCCCTATATGAGCTGGTCTGAGTGTTTACATAATAAACGTGCTTGCTCTCTTTGAAATAGATTTGACATTGGTGCTAGACTCTAAAAAGAAGGTGCTGAACATGGAGATTGGAAGTCAGTTTGCTCATTCGCGGTGCTTAGGACATGAGTACACATGCAAAGGGCCAGACCCTAAAAGCTCTGCCGATCTGTTTCATATTCATCTGCACCTGTTCTGTCATAACAGAATGGCTGGCAGGCACAGAGAGCAAGGACACAGGGTCCACACTCACAGACATCACAGCGGACATAGTGTAAACATCCTTAAATGTGACTGTATACACAAACAGAATATTAATTGTTTCAGGCAAACTAACTAACAAACACTTAGCTGTGCACTGGTATCCCAAATCAATGTTGTGTTCAGCAAGAGGAGTACAGCGGTCCAGAGTTTAGTGGAATGTGCATGTGACATGGGAAATATAAATACAGCCTAAAGCCTTGTTTACATACATGGAAGGATATCAATAATTGTTACAGCTAATGAGATTACTGTTCAAAATTGTTTTTTGGATATGACATCCCTTTCCCCATTTGCTACAGGCTTGCTGCTATCCTCATCTTTGTCATACAATCAGACACACACACACACACACACACACACACGCACATACACACACACATACACACACACACACACACACACACACACACAAATGCAAGCAAATCTTGTTCAGTTTGGCAAAATCTGTCTTCAAGTGGTGATCAAAGTTGGTAACAGACCTAAGCCGTCCACCACAGTTTAGTGAAAGCAGAGAAATAAAAGGAGGAATGAGGGTTGTGAAATGTCATATACAGTATGTTATTTGATTATTGCTCTGTGACTAATGAGACTTGCTCGTTATCTGTAACCCATAGAAATTAAATTTTGATTAAAAATAATGAATAGTAATTCTTTACCACTACAAACATTATAGGTGTCTTAACCAATCTGAGTCTCCCTTAACCCCCTTAGCTCTGCAAAGCATCATATCATACAAAACAATACCAGCTGTCCTCCACTGTTTGCGTTCATTTGTTCTATTGCTGTGTCACACATGCTAACTCCATCAGGAACACAAGCTCTTATTCCCATCATGTTTTTCTTCCAGTATTTTGTTGTGTGGTCTTTTCTCTCACTTCTCTTCATGTCTTTCACTTCCCTCCTTCTCCTTGTCTCTCTTGACCCTGCTCTTCATCTCTTTTTTCTGTTAATCCTTTTAATCCATGGCAGAAAAAAGAAAAGAGGAAAAGACAACTCATCCATGAAGCACTAAGAGCTCAAACTGGAGATAAACAAGAAAACTACAAGTTTTGGGATTTCCTTGTTTGAATTTAATTAAATTTTACAAGATGGAAAAAAGTAAGCAAAGTGCTTAAAAGAAGCTTAATGTTCCTGCTGCTAAGACATAACAGCAAATAGCAGGCCAAGCCACACTATTCTCTTCTCGTCTCTCTCTCTCTCTCACACACACACACACACAAACACACACACACACACACTCACACACAAACACACACGCACAAACACACACGCACACAGACAGATAAAACAGACAATGATGCATAGTCTCCTGCATTGACAGGTACGTTAAGAAGGGAAAGGATCAAAACAAAGAAATTCTTCCGTCAAAGCCTTCTGCCACTGTTTTACATCATTTAGTTTCAGTCACGTCAAATCAGACCATGTCAAGTGAGGTCGAAGTAAAGAGCTCTAACAAAAGTGCTGGTAATCTGCACTCATAGCAGTGCTTTCCTGAGGTCTTAATGCTAATTCCTTTGATACAAAATGAACTAAGACTGCTGAGTTTTATTTTATTTTTGCTTCATGAAAGAGTAATAATGTTTTGTTGCTTTCCTCAGCGTTAATGTCTCAGTCCAGTGGTCATTTGCACAGGCAAGAGTCCACCAGCCACCCAAATAAAAATATGAATACTGTCCTTAGAGCACACCCGTCTCTGCTTTTTACTGCTTCACAGTTAGGCTGCCTCATAAAAACAATGCTCTCAAACCAACAAAATCATTAATGCTCAATATTTCCAAACAATAAAACCATCTAATTTTTGTGCAGCCACACACAAACAAACAAGGCACACACTACACATACCATCAGGCAGACAGACTTTCCAGACCAAAACACACAAAAGACACAAGACAGATTATGAGAACACTGATGTGCAAGCTCCTGCATGTGCACACACAAATACACGCACACATGCATCTGATATGTATAAACCAGAAAGGGGAGTATACACACACGCTGTTACACACTTATATAAGCATAGACAGAAAGACAGAGAGAGGGGACACATGCAGTCACACTGACAATTTGATCACTAATGGCTACATAAGCAGCTGGGACTCCTTTATCTTGTATGTCAATACAGTTCCATTTTCTCTCTGACTGACTTCCAACAAGAACCTTAAACAAACAAAAAAATGACACGCAAATGTTTCCCCTCTCTTATTTTCTGTAATTGTGTTCATTTTCTTCTAACTATCTCCTCTTTAACCTCTGTGGAAAAATCAGCCGGCAAAATAGGATTTCTCCCTGCCAGCACATCAGACGCCTCTATTGGCAGAAATCAGACGCTCTACAATTAGTCACTTGATTATCTTGCCAGAACACCAAATGCTGCTTCTCATCTCGGGGAGAAAGTAGAAGATGCATTCACTTTCTCACACAGTAAAAATAACACATGGATAGTCAAAATGAGTAGGAGCTATCATGAAACCTTCAAGAGACAAACAAACACGCAGGACTACCATTCATTTTTATTCATTTTTTATTATTTAAAGTGGACTATTGTTTAATCTACAATGTCATATTACTTTTAACTGCAGTGTAGGGTAAAATACATATATTCCATATACGGTATAGGTTTAGATCTAAGTGCAGATCAAGTGGCCTCTTGACTATAACAAGCAAAGCTGACAGAGTCAGTGCTGTCAACCAGGGTATTTGAGAGAGTGGTTTTAAGAACAGTAAATAAACAACAATAGAGAAGAAGAGTAGCTGAGACAGAACCGTTTTCTCTGCTTCCTTCTGTTAAATTTGTATACCAGATGAATCATTTCATGGAGGTTGTGTTGGGGATCAGTGAAGGAAGTTTTGAGAAAGAGGGTAGTGAGTGCCCCTATAAATGAAGGGTTCTCTGAGTGTGTGTAGAGTCCCTCGTCCAGTAGCCATGTAGCAGAGCAGAGACCCAACCCAGAATCCAAGGATGAAAAGGGAGCGCAGGCTGGCGTGTGCAGTACAGGCGGAAGGGAGTGGAGAGGCAAAGGACGAGGCGGAAAAATAAGCAGATCAAGTGGGAAAAGTACCAGACATAATCTCTGATACCAGCATGACTATGTGTGTGTGTGTGTGTGTGTGTGTGTGTGTATGCTACCTGTTTAGTTATGTTAGATTTTTACACAGCAGTTTGAGCAAATGAACAGGGTCACAAAATAAGCAGCAGCCACCAGGTTAATAGTGTCACAGCGAGTGCAACTTCCCAGTAATGGGGTCCTCCTGGAGTCTGCTTGAGGTTGTTGCTCAGACTAAGGTGTTTAATGAAGTGTAAGCAGATTTTAATTTATTCTTTTTTAACTATATAAATGTTGCACTGGACAACAGACAGACTATTGATAGTAGACTAAGTATCTAAAATTAATTTTTAAATATTTCTTCCTTCTCTCTATTGCCTCTACAGCTGGTGGTGCTCTTTTTGTATCTCTCTCTCTCTGTCTCGTGCTTGTTTGTGTGTGGTGTGAAGTTGTCTGAAGGCTGAGTCTGGATATAAAGGGGGATCGGGACAAGTAGACACAAAACATGAAGTGAAAAGAAATGAAGTGACAGAATAAAAGAGATGCTGAAATGGACAAAAACAACACATAAAAAAAGAAACATAAAACAGGAGGATGAGTGAGGGAGTGACTGGGGATGAAGACAAGAAAACAGCACCCAACACAAAACAGAACAAAGCGAAAGAAAGGCAAAGTGAGTCAGAAGATGAACGGTGGTCAAACAGCTATGGCTAGTCCATAAAAGGCAAACTATGTTGTAGGTACATGAATACACTTAGGGGAAATGTTGCTATATATTACAAGCAGCAGCACTGGGATTGTTATAAACATTACTTCCTCTCTATGTCTCACTCATTCTCCTTTCATACTCTTATACAACTTTTACAGCGAGAATGTAACAATTCAGGAAATGTTGTAGCAGTTGCTGTAAGAGATTCCATATTTATTATTCAGTGTCGTCAGTATTAATGACAGCAAGATTCAAAGCAGATACAGATGACAGTGGTTATAGTACTGAGGGAGTGAGCCAAATGCTGCTAAATTGATGATGACAACATACGAACTCATGCTAAAAACCAATTTGAGTTCAGCAGTCTAATTGCATGTCTCACTTGTAACTTCCAGGGTAGAATTAGCTGAATGCATGTGTTTAGGATTTCTGTGAGACTCAGATCCAAACTCAGAAGCTGAATAACCCTTACATCTAAATGCCAGTAAGGAAATACATCACACTGAAGGTACATGAAGAGAAATTCCCTCAGTGGTCCGAGAAGAAGTCTGGCTCACTTGGACTAAATTAGGTGGGTGTATTAATTGATTGACTCATACATTAGGTTAAACGGCAGGCCAAAGATGGCATGCTTATATAAACTACATGTGCACCTAGAATCTGATGATTCTGTTTGATTTGCAAACCACTAAAATGCAGATAAAGAACCACCAACCACCAACAGAGCAGGTAGAAGCTTTTCTGTGACATCTGTTACCATTAAAGAAAACAGCAGTGTTTTTTTTATCGTGATTACAATTATAAGGATTTCTTGGGGAAAAAAAATCATCCCACAGGATAAATGCAGCCCTGACATATTTATCTTATATGGACATGCAGTTTTATGCGCTCCACTGCATATGCTCTCATTCCTCAGCACAGCAGCTAACACGCCTTGAGGGCTAGTTGAGCCACCTGGAGGGCTTGTCAGAGACTTGTCATTTCAATCTCTCCATCCATCTTGAATCAGTAAACTGTGTCTTTAAAGGTAAAGGCTGAATTCAACTTTTTCCACAATAGCCCCGTCCTCCACTACTCCATCAGGCTCTGCTGCTCCAGAAATGAGATACTGGCATTTCACTAATGATAGGGACTCAAAAAATACCAGAAATGTGGAATTTTAAATGTATTTTTTACAGTCTGATATGGCAGTGAAGTCAAAACAGGCAGGAGTAGACGATATTACTGTGAAAATATTTTATCATTAGATTATGACAGCTCTATGCTCTACAATTTTCCTTTGGTTTGTTTAAAAGGTTTTTCCTCATAAGGTCCTCTCCAGAGTGCTTTCGTCTAATGAGCTATTGTGATGACAGCCTTAAGAGGGTGACGGGATCCCTTGGAAAAGGTTTGTTTCTGTGTTCAAGTCCATCCAAAAAATGATGACTGAGGGTCTGCATCTGCAAGAGTAAGAACCTCATAAGGACCTCTGCGCTTAAGCCCGCGTTGGTATTGCTTGGTTCATCCAGTAATATGTGAGCATAATCTTTTGCTTGTTTGTGTGCAAGCAAATTAGCATTCACAGTTTAAATGTGAGTGTTTATGACAGACCGTCTGGTGTGTGAGCGTGCATGCATATGTGAGTATTCGCGCCTCACTGTGTGTAATTTGTGTCAGTTCTTGGCAAAAGGTGCTTGCACCCACCCCCGTGTGTTCATGCATCTAATAATATACAAAGAAAGGTAAGCTGCTACGTCTTGTATGCATGTGATTCTGCAAGCATATATATTTATATATCATATATTTTTGTGTCCATGCTGCTACGTTTGTCTCCTGAGGAGTGGGCAAGAGGCACGTTGAAGAAGGAGTCCAATCTCTCCTCTAAATCCCTGGAATCCCTGTCTTTCAGGAGACAGGAGGTCACATCGCTCACTCCTCTGCCAGAAGAGACAGAGACAGAGAAAGACAGATAGAGGCATGAGGAGAGATGAAGAGAAGGGGAAAAAGAGGAGAGAGGGAAGAAGAGAGGGCTGGAAACACTTCCTTGCCTTGGGCTTCTGGGACAAATTACACCAGAGTGGGGATGTTGGTTATACTGTGCTGCTCTGACACAAGCACACACGCAAAAAGTGTTCAAGGTCTTCTATGGAAGCACACAAGTCATAAAAAACCAAGCGCAAAAAGATATTACACTTCCATAAGAGAAACAACACAAACACATGTGAGTGCAAGTACACACCCGTATTACAGTGTATTATTAAGTAAAACCCTTAAGGCCAAAAGTAATATCAAAAGTCAGAGGGAGAGCACTGAAGGGAATCAGATAATAGAAATTCCTGTGAACTTCTAAAAGCACATATTCCTTGGACTGACTATGTTGCTATGGTGATTGGCCAGATGCTGTTTTTGTGTGCTGTAGCATTTCTTGGGTTGACTTAAGTCTTCTTGCTGAGACAGTGTTTTGGCATTTCTGCTTTATTGGCCTGCACATGTAGAGCAGTGGTGAGCGATGAAAAGAGAGAGGAAGAGTGGAGGAAACAGAATGAGAGGCTATAAGCCTGACTGAACAGTGTGGGGAGTAAAGAATGCTCCTGTGAGTTTACCCAACCCTGTGATTGGGGTTATTGTAGAGATCTTCCTGCATGTCAAAAGCTTTTATCAGGCAATCTTAATTCCGAATCATTAAGTGAGGTGCAATTTGTCCTGTTTACATACATTATGGTGGAGTGTGTGTTTGCTGTTTAGAAATGTGGAAACACATCCAAGGTGTACACATCTAACAGGCTCATATTACATGATTTGTGGGTTCACACATAAAAGCCTAGTGTACTGCACCTGCAGCTGTCAAGAGATGCCATTAATGTGTGAACTTGTCTGTTATGGGATTTGTGATAAAAAAGAGAATTAATTTGAAACGATTTTTGGTTTAAGATGTCTTCAATTTCTGCATCTGCAAAGACACATTCTGCCTAAAATAGTGTTTTTGTGACTAAATAGCAACTAAATTGCAATAAAACAAAAACCCCAAACCAGTCAGCCTTTGTCGTATCTGTTGTAAAGGATGACCATTTATGGTAGGTTTTAGGGACATTTTCACAGGGTTTGTTGGTGTTTGTGTAATGGCAGACTACACAATAAAATGAAGGCTGTCAGTGACAGCCTGAAACAATGCAGAGAGCTCAGTGGGAGCATAAGGACATAAAGTACGTTGAAAGGGACCATTATAATACTGCTTTAAAAGGGAGCTTTCAAGATGCCCCTCACATTGGTGGGGGGACTCAGCTACACACCCACATACTGCCATATGTCTACATTAGTGTATAATGTTTATTGTTTGTACCTGCCAGCTTTCTTTTTAGAAATATATTATTAAATATAATATTAATATAAGTATAGTTAGTTGTGTCCCACCAGCCAGCAACTACACTTTAATTTAGCAGTAGTGATCATCATCGATTTTGAGTAGAAATAAATGATTAAGTATTAGATGGGTTTTTGTAATACTGTATTTCATACAAGAATAGCAACTAAAAATGATATTTGAAACAATTGTGCTGAATATAAATGAACTTACTTTTACACACATACTGCAGTGATACTGCCTACTATTAGTTAGTGCAGAATGTGTTCTGCAAAATATATTTTTGGAGAAGAACTTGCATGTGGCTATTAGATATGTGTTGGAGTTTGTTTAGTGGGTAAGCTAAGCTGCATGTTACCACATTTAAAAATGGAAAAATCTGCAACCAGACATAACATGTCATAACATTAGGCTTCTTTTGGTATGTTGGTAACAGGGTAGAAGTGCAGAGCAAAGCAGAGTGTTGCAGCCACCAAGTCGTTTTACTGACTATGAGCTACCGGTGGGGACTGAAGATGCTGATTATTTAGTCTCATTACATTTCATTAAACTTCCCCCTTTCAGCACAAACATACAGAGGTCTGCAATGAGGAAGCAATGAGTTTAGATCTTACTCTCTTTAATTCATTGATCAAAAATATGACAATAGATTAGAGATTTTGCTTAATCAACATTTCTTGTGTTAAAGTTAAAAATACAGTATTACAGTATATTCATGTAACTGTGTCTTTCTGATGGTGAAATTCATTAAAAAGCTTCTCTGGGTCTGCACATGAAAAACAGTTATTTGCCTTGTCACTCTGACACTTAAAAAAAAATATCAGAGATATGATGTCCAACCATATTGTTACCCTAGATGGCATAAGTCTGGCCTCCAGTACTACTGCAAGGAACCTTGGAGTTATTTTTGATCAGGATCTGTCCTTTAAGTCACACATAAAACAAATCTCTAGAACAGCCTTCTTCCACCTACGGAACATTGCCAAAATTAGGAGCATACTGTCTCAAAGTGATCCCGAAAAACTGGTCCATGCATTTGTTACTTCTAGGTTGGACTACTGTAATTCCCTACTTTCAGGATGCCCCAGTAACTCCCTAAAGAGCCTGCAATTAATCCAAAATGCTGCAGCAAGAGTGCTGACTGGAACTAGCAAGAGAGATCATATTTCACCTTCACTAGCTTCTCTCCATTGGCTTCCCATTAAATTTAGAATAGAATTTAAAACCCTGCTTCTTACATATAAAGCTCTGAATGGTCAGGCTCCATCATATATAGAAGACCTCATAGCACCATATCATCCCAGTAGACCACTTCGCTCTCAGAATGCAGGCCTACTTGTGGTTCCCAGAATTTCCAAAAGTAGAATGGGAGGTAGAGCCTTTAGCTATCAAGCTCCTCTCTTGTGGAACCAGCTCCCAGTTCAGATTCGGGAAGCAGACACCCTCTCTACTTTTAAGTCTAAGCTTAAAACCTTCCTCTTTAATAAAGCATATAGTTAGTTATAGTTATGCTGCCATAGGCTTAGACTGCTGGGGGACCCACCCCCCAATGCACTGAGCTCCTTTCCTCCTCTTGACCATCTCTCCTCTCCTCTCACCCCGCAATTCTCACCACTGTATGTCATTAACTCTGTGTGTTCTCTCCCGTAGTTGTCTTTGTCCTCCTCTGTCCCCCTCTCTCTGTCCCTTTCTGCAGGTGTGCCCCGGCTTTGAAGCTGTGTGTCTTCCAGCGTGCAGCTACTGGTCCTACCAATCTGCCCGATGTTTTGTTATTGCTTTTTGTTGCTCTGTTCTTTTCTCTCTCCCCTTTCCATTCACCCCAACCGGTCGAGGCAGATGGCCGTCCACCCTGAGCCTGGTTCTGCTGGAGGTTTCTTCCGTTAAAGGGAGTTTTTCCTCTCCACTGTTGCCTATGGCTTGCTCCAGGGGGAATTGTTGGGTTCTCTTTATATATCTTTATAATCTTGACTTTATTCTGTAAAGTGCCCTGAGATGACTTTGTTGTGAATTGGCGCTATATAAATAAAGTTGAATTGAATTGAACTTACAGTACACATAAAATGATCTGTCTGTTTATTTAAATGAAAACCTGATTCTAAACAACATTTGCGTACTGTATATGACACAAAATTGATCATGTGCTGAAAACCTCATAACAATAAAAAGGTAATGATTTGAATGTTATTCAAAGCCCTGATTTGAAAACTGCCACTTGAATGTAACTAGTTATGAGTTTAGGCTTTTAATCCCCAGAGCTTTAACATATAGGTACATTTGTTATAGAAAAAACTTTATTTTATTGTGTTAAGATGAACAACAAAAGATTTGTTCATCCCATCAAGGGAAATGACAATGCTCGGTATAATGACAGCCCTCTAAATGTGTTATTAGGTGCAGTAAGCCCCTGCTGATTTTGCCCTGTGGGTCTAAAGACATTTTATAGCATAAACACAACAACAGATTAATAACACTATGTAGCTTTTGCTTGATAATATTTTACTTTGGACATTATATTTTTTGCATGAGATGGAAGGGACTGAAATGTGTTGTAATTATCAGGATCCAAAGCAGAATCGTTGCAATCCATACAATCCATTGATTTAAAGTAAAACACAAAATGAATAATGTTTTAAAATGACAACATGGATTATACAGTATACCAGTGTTGTGTGAACACTGGAGATTGTTGCAACCCAAAAAAAAAAAAAGGCAAGCATTTAAGCAAAAAACATGATTTTAAGAAATACCAAAGCATTTTAACCTGAACATAGTTTGAGACAATGATTTTTGAAAGGGGTTAATGGCTAATTTTTGTCATAACCCAAAAGATGACAGCTACTTTGGCTGATCCCACAAGTAAACATAATCTTCAGCACCCTATCCGAACTTGCATGTGTGTCTCTTTTGTTGTATATAAAGTTTTCCACTTAGCATAATTTAAGCAAGATTTCTTTTATAGTGTAAAGATTCAGTAGTTCAAACTGTACATTAATATTGGGATAATTATTACTACGACTGGGATAATGAGCTAGCTAGTGCAGGAGCACATCAATAAACTATCAAAAAAAACAAGACTATAAAGGGAACGAGGTATCACATGTGTCCTAAATGCATTTATATATCCAGCTTATATTTGCTACGTTCTATAAGATTTAACCTTTTTTGGAAGCATGTGCTTGCTCAGTACACTGCATTAATGAATTAGATAAAGACAAGAAATGCTACATTGTTTCCTGCTCTTTCCTGGATTTGCTGACTCCTGATCACCAATTGTGTATTGTGGATGAAAGTGCATTAATTAGATAGCCTGGTGTATAAAGGGATGTACAGTACACTTGACAGGCATCGCTACTTGTCCTAACAAAGTGAAGACAGAGAAGCAAAGCCAGACTTCCTGATGTGAAAAAAGTGGCATACAGTGTTTTTTTCCCCAGAAATGTTTCCTTCTTGGCCTGTCTTACACTCCAGCTTTGGGTGTCCTTCGCTCTCCCCCAAGTCGTGGGTGCACTCATACCACTTGGTAGCCAATGTGGGGAGGCTCCTTGCTGTGCTGCCTCAGTCTTCTGCCCTGTGGTATCTGCTCATATCTCATGATGCTCTTCTTCTTTTTCTTTGCCTCCATCTATTTCCCACCAGCCTATAATGAGAGCTCAAATGTCAACACAACCCCCACCCTCACCCCAACTGAGTTTACTTCACGTGTTATCTTTTGATTTCAGGGTCACTTGCCGTTGCAGTTATTGTCAATTTCCTCTGTTCACTGTATACAAACACTTGGACTTATTTTAGCAATTTTCAGTCTGTGCCTAGTTTCTTTCTCTCAAGCTTCTTTCCAATTTTCTTCCCTGTCCATTTCATAAACATCCTGCTCCCTCATTCTCCTTTTCCCCACTGTTTACCATTAAGGTTTAAAAATACCTACACTGACCTCACTTTTTGCCTCCACCTATTCCACATTTCACCCTTTTTTGTGTCTTCCTCTGTCCTTCCCTCTCTGTCCTTCATGAAAGGCCCATTAGTGCCTCATGGTGTTCTTGCCAAACTCATCCCCAAGTTGCTGGATGAGCAAAGCCAGCTCTCCAGCGGCCTGGGACTTCTCCTCTAGGAGCTCATAACGAAGGCTTGAAATGTCTTGCTTGATTTCTTTCAGTTCACCTACAATCACACACAGACACAGATGCAAAAAGACAGAGTGAGAATACAACAATCAGGGCATGTGAGCATGAGCAAAGAAAGCATACAGGTATAGACAGCATACTCACAAAACTGTGCAAAAAGTGACACAAATAATGACAAAGTTTTCACCTTCATTGACTTCATCACTCTCTCTGTCCACTTGGGCCTTCAACACATACCGCTTAATCAGGCGCTTCATGATATTCTATGAGGACGAGAGGGAAGACGTTACATCTAGAGAAGCTGACAAGGTGGGGAGACAAAAACTGGAAAAAACAAAACCCTAATTACATTTTTTTCAAACCACACACACTTATGTTACACACGGACACATTTATGCTGACAGCAGTAGAAACACTGATCCTGTGTCTCTGAGACGGTGGGTGAAATGTTTTGTATTGATCGGACACCAACAGAGATGCCATGCAGCTTGTTCCAAACTGGACACAGGTCAATACTTGTCACACCACACACACACATGTCTACTCAGTGGCATCTTAATGCTGGGTGTGTGTATTGTTGAAACTGAGAAAGGTCGTAAGAGGGGAGCAGCACTGAAGGAAGTTAGATCACATTAAAAGAGCAGGGCATCTTTCCTCCCCTCAGTGTGATTCCTTTCTAAGCTCATTTACCTAGGGCCTGCTTTTGATCTCACTCAAACAGCCCATTAGAGGTATTTTCAGCCTGCTGTCTTGTTCTCTTTTTGCCACTTCTTGTCTCCCTCTTTCACTCAAAATCAGTCCTGTGTCCCTTTCAGTCAATGGCCTTTTATCCAAAGTCTTTCCTACCTCACTCTTCCTTACCTCTCCTTTACTAGTCATATTTTTCTCTCCATCTCCATTCCTGTCAACCTTTATCACCTTACAGCCAAACCCACACACTGCTACTATTACTCTTTACTTTTGTTTATATTTGTTTAAATTCCCAAACTTGTGAGGGGGTCTTTTCTTGCATACGTCCAATTGTTTTTTTCTGAAATTCTCCACTTCTGTTTTGTCTCATCTTTTCTCCACCCATTCTTCACTCTCTGTCTTACCTGATATCTGGTTGGCTGCTTTCTAGATTTTCTGGGGATGAACTCTTCTCCTGCTCGCGGATAAGACCTGAAGTGCTCATCCTGTTGAAACAGCAAGATACAGAATGCAGAGCAATGATAACGTCACATTTCAGGGTTGACTGATCGTCTATAATAGAAGCATTTGAACAGGATGTTAAAGGAGAAGGAGGACAACATTCTGCCAAAACAAAACAACAATAAAAAGCAGGGTGTTTGTATGCAGTGTCTTTAAAGAAGACACAGATGTCTTTAGAGAGAAGGAAAAGAAAATCAACAGCATCACTTGTCCAGAATGGATTTCTATTAAATGACAACTAGATGGTTTCAAGTCATGACTTTGTTTATATCCTGTGTGTTTTAGTGCTGCAGAGTCAAAAACAGTTTTAAATAAAAAAATTTGGAGAAAATATGACTTTTCTAAAGAATAACTGAAAATGTTTTAAAGCCTAAAGCCACATGATGCTGTGAGCCATGTTGAACCCACGTTGGTTTTTGGCGTTAATTGTAAAAGCTGATTCCTTTAAACTCTTTACATTTTAACAGAACTCATACATGAAGTTCATCACACATTTTCTTTCATTTCTAACAACTGTGCACGATCATTTATTTTGTGTGATTTATAAAGTATGGGTTTCAATTAGCAGTTATGGCTCTCATTAATTTTACAATTAAAATTCAAAGAAAGTGTTTTTTTTTATTTTCAATCTCATCTGTTCTTAAAAGAACAAAATGTACGGTAGGTTTTTTAGTGCTTTGTTCAACAGTGAGCATGCAATGTACAAACAAAAGAGATGATGCCATAGAGAAGCAAATTGCTGTTTTCATCTACTCCCTGTGTTATTGAATCACACAACCAAATGACAACTACTGTTTCAGCTTTGTGTCAGTGTGAGAAACATGTCTTTTATGCAAGGATTTTTCAGAGCAAAGTTGACAAAGCTTTAATCTCTTTGTTTTTTTTTTTCTAGTTTATATCATTAACCTGCTTTGTGGCCTCTCCTGACTCCTTTTAACTCCTTTTATCCAATGTTACTTTAGAGAGCAAATCTTTGGCCTTGAATACTACTGTGAAGAGATTTTGACCCGAACATGACCTTTAACTCACACATAACAGTCCTCTTTCACCTACAGAATATTACCAAAGTTGGGTCCCTTTCTCAAAATGATGCTGAAAAACTAGTCCATGTATTAGGATGGAATCTGTGCTAGATATTTCTCCTTAATTTGCTTCACACCACTGCCATCCCCTTAAAATACTGAATATAATTTAAAACCCTTCTTCTTACATACAAAGCCCTTAATCATATTGAAAAAACCTCATAGTTCTTATTTATATATTATTATATATATATATTGATCTCAGACTGCAGGTCTACTTGTTATTCCTAGAATTTCCAAAAGTAGAATGGGAGGCAGAACCCTGTGGAACCAGCTCCCAGCTCACATATGGGAGGCAGAAACTCTCTCTAGTTTAAAACAAACAAACAAACAAACAAAAAAGGCTTGAAAAACTAGTTTAGTTGACTGTGAACCAACTCTTAGTTTTACTGATATTGGATTAGACTGCAGAGGGAACCCATCTAGTGTCTTGACATGATTTTTTTGTGAATTGCTGCTATACAAATAAAAGTTATTGATTAAATAATGTTAAATATAGTATTGAGATACTGAACAGACATGTTCACTTAGAGTACAGAAAGCACTGCCCATTGCCAGGCGTGGGCTTCAGAGAGGTAGGACTGTCCTTCTTGAGGTAGGTGTGTCTAACTTGCAATCTCTGGATTTGAGCCTGGCAAGATTGCTTGGTGTGGGCACACTGCAGATTGCAGAAGCTGTTCTCTGGCTACATTTGATAAATGGTTGTTTTAACCCTTTGGTCCTAAGGTAGGCCTGATTGTAAAGCATGTGGGCATTTTAATAAAGGTTTCAATATTTTTGTATTAAACAACGCACCTGACTTTTAGGTGTGTTGCTGTGTGGAGCCAGTCCTGTCCCATGTCCTAGGCTAAAAAGTATTTGAGGAGGTAATGTGAGCCATTGGTAATGGTAGGAAGGATATTTCCTTCAGAGGTAAAAAACACTTAACTACTACTCCTCCTTATACTTTTCTCCCTAGGACCTAATGACAGTCTGCTGTTCTGCTTATGCAGAAGTTTGGAACCAACTGTCCAGCTGAGCAATGTGTTAAATGAATGTGTGGTTGGGGTTTATTGGGGGCTTGGTGTGGCATCTTCCTGCAGTGGGCCCTTCCAACAAGTGATTGGTTTATTTGCCTACTTTTATACGCTTAAATTGACTTAAAAATCATTGCACAATACCAGGGTACTATTTATTCTTCCTTCATATTTATTTTTGAGTATGTTGTGAAATCAGAGGATACCTCACCTTGTAACCTGGGTCACATTAAGAAAGTCCACATACAAATAGTGGCAAAATATCTTAATAGGGTCAGTGTGTTTCTCTTAAAAATATATACATAATCATTATAATTGGTATTTCTCAGACCACTAATTTGGTTATCTTTCTGAACAGATGGAGCTTTGAAACTAACATTATTAGCTTTAATATGGTGCATATTTCTCAAACAGTGTATATCCCCACGTGGACCAAAAAGCCATAGGGAAACAATTACTTATTTAGAAGGAGCATGCTGGCATCTTCAAACATCTCTTGACATTTTCAATACTGCGCTGTGTGTGAGCTTCCTTATCGATCGCTTGCTGCACATGCTTGTCTCTGCAGTTAAACTGTCAGAGCTGCAGATAACTTCTGGGGCTCACAGAGGCAGCAGGCTGTAACCCATCTTGTCCCCATCTGAAACCTGCCCAGGCATTTGAGCAGATGCAGGCAGAACCAATGGCCTGGCTAATAGCCAAGCCGAGGCACTGAGGTGAGCCATTTGAGCCGAGGAATCAGACAAAGGAAATGCACACTGACAAGGCTAGAGCTAAGATTGATTCTGTGTTAAATGGCCTATGGTGTTTTCTTCACGCAAGACTTTCTTTTCATTACAGTGATTTTATTTAGATGGACAACCCTTGGGTGGGAGAAAGTGTGAAAATGAATGAAGCTTAAGTTGCAATTGGAATTTCATATTTCTTGGGTTTTAAGAACTGAACCAGCACAAACTGCATATTACATATTCTGAAGATGCAGTAATTGACACACAAAAAACAAAAACAAACAAAACAAAAACAGCTCTATTCATCCAAGCAAATCTATTTTAGAATATTTTTGATGGACTTAGCGAGACAATAAATAAGAGTGCCAATAAACTGATAATTAGCATAAGAGCATAGGCAGTAAATGTGAGATGATAAGTTCTAGAGATAGATATTGCTCATTTAACATGTGCTGCATATTTTCAGGTATTTGTTATTTTACCACAGTAAAAAAATAGTAATAGTTAATTCAAATTACTTAGAAAACCTTTGAAGATAATACTGTAAAAATGAGAAGCAGAGTCTATTATTCAGTGACTATTAACACCTTTGTAAAAAAATATTCTTTATCATGAAAAAAAATTCTAATAACTGTACATTACGAACCTATAATATATGCAAAAAACAAAGAAGAAAAAATTCCAGTTGAGTCTGTATCTCTAGCATGATGGTAAGGATGAAACCATTTCTGACCCTCACCTTGGTCTGTGATTTGAGCATGCCCAGCTCCAGCTCGTTGTCATGGAGATGGCCATTGGCTTTGCAGAGATGTATCAGGCAGGACTTGATGCGCAGGACCAGGTAGTAGAAGGACTTTGGACTGGGAACCAGGTTAAAGGGGGCAGGCAGGGTGCGGCCTTCATCAAAGTAGGAGAGCCACAACTTGGCTCGAGCAAACTTCCACTCTACATCGGCATCTTCCTACAGACATGCACAAGACAGAGAGGGTCTATGTGAAATAAGTAGAGGTGTTGAAAACATAAGATTTAAAAAACACCCACGAAATTTCAGAAACCTTTAATAGAAAAAAATTGCTGTTACTACAGTAGGACTGGATCTATGAATACTGGAAGAAAGATTATTGTACCTCTATCTCCTGGTATGAGCTGTTGATCATGGCAATGAGCATGTTGAGGAGCACTACCACCATGGTGACATTATAGACTCCATACAGCACATAGCCGATGTTCTCTATAAACTTATGGTCATATTTCAGCACCACTGAGATCACCTCAGACAGCCCGAAGATCGACCAGAAAAGAGTCTTAAAGCTCTCCTCCACTCTGCAAGGAGAAGTAAGGAAATGCCACATGAGAGTGAATACGCACATAAAAGTTCTCTGTGTTAGAAGACAAATACTATTTCCGTCACACACATTTACATACACACACAGAAGACACAGAATGTTGTGGGGTTTATGAGGTGGCACTGATGAAATACCTGATGAGTCATGTCCAATTTGAACACATTATCCTATCTTTCTCTCTCTCACACACAAACATATACACTTCAATTACATACACACACTCTACTGCAATTACACATGCATAAAAACAAGGTTGACTTTTGCAAAACATAAAAAGCAGGAAATGACTCAACTTTAGCATTTGAGAGAATATTTAGTTCATAAAACTCAGTTCATTAAGGCTGTCACCTTCTCCCGTGTCACCTTTAACAAAAGGTAGATTTTGAAACGTCACTGCAGTTAATGAGAAAACAGTAAAAGCTTGTTTTTCATTCAGAGACTTCAAATGAATCTGTATGCGGCCTTCTTTGGGCTGTCAGGGCTTTATTCAAAACAAACTAAAAAAACACTTCAAACCACGGTTCATTAAACTCATTCAACATTTTCAGAATTCACTGTCGGCATTTTACTTTCTTTAGTTTGATTTGAATGCCATTGTGAATTAAATTTGAAAGTGTTCATTGTAAAGACACAAGACAGCACTTGTGTTTGAAAAGCATAGGGTTCTTGAGGTCTACTTGCCTTTTCCCTCTGACATTTAGACTTAATAAATCAAGCACTGCTAATGTTGTTCTGTTTCAAAATGTCAGAGTCAAATCTGACAGGAGGATCATTGTCTGACAGTGACCCTGTGTGTGTTTGTGTAGCAGAAGACTGAGACAAGGAGACGAGGCAAAACAGCACAGATCTGAAAGACCTGCAAACATTGACATTCAGATACATGTCCGTTGTTAAATATTCCATGACTAGCAAGCACAGGACTGAGATGACAGAGAGGGTAGGTTGTTTGGTAGGGAGAAAGAAGCTGCCTGGTTAGATTGCTGGAGGGGCTGTAGGTGGAAGGAGGCGCTCAGGAGAGAATACGTGTTGGCTCCTGGTCTAAAGCACTGTGGGTGTCTTACAAATGATCTTTCAAAGAGACACAGTTTCATTGGTAGGCACAGAGCTAGGTGAATTCTCACAGATTCACATGCATACAAAGACACAAACATGCAGGAATGACTCTTTCCTACTCTCTTTGTCAAACACATGAATACAAAGACTCCTCCGGGTGCTTCGGCCTTAACCTTTCAGAAAGAAAGCCAAACACACTCTTTAACCTTCACAACCAGATCTCCGAGAATGTTTGTGTGTTAATGTTCCCTGACTAAGCAGCAAAACATTGAACTTTCACCCGAAAATGTTCTTGTGGAAAATACAGCATTTTAGGAAACAGCCAACAGCTTGAGTTGGCCCCACTAGGTAGAAACAGACTGATCAAACTCTAACTCTAACAGTAATGTCTCTTCTATATTTAGCATAGATTAGACCAACCTTTTTCACTGTTTTTGCTCATTATAGAAACTTCTCTTCAATGACTTGTTTTATCGGACTGGCCTTTAGGTGTCTGCCAGCAGTGTCACTATTCCCTACGAATCTCTGAACTTTAGCAGAACACAATGATTAATGGTCAGTACCTATGTTTACAGCTTTTAACCTCTGAATAGGTAATTGTTCCTCTGAACTTCAGACATGCCTTTGTGGATTTGACGTCCCATTTTTGTTTACTTGTGCATATGATTGAAGCAATGATTGACAACACAGTGCTCTCTCTTACTATCATAACAGATGTCCTCATGATAGTCTGCCTAGGATCACGGCATTGCTGCGTAAGGTCACATACAGAACATTGTGTTCAACACTGTAGAAACAAACATGCCATGCATTTGCACTACATTTTATTATATGTGTTCAGAACAATCAATCCCTGCCCAGAACCAAAGATGACTCCCAGAAGGCCCCAAAACATATTTACCTGGTCAGTGTCCTACAATATGTAAAGGGATTATACTTAAACAATATTTTTTGCAAATCTTAAAACAGCTTTGGTTATTTCACATTTGTGATTTTGGTTTGTTTTGTTTTCCAGTTATGGAGACAATCTTTCAACAAAGAGAACAAAAGTGTTACCCTTTTGCCTCGCTTTTGAATAGACTATTTTACTGTACTCATTTACTGTAGTTATCACCTTATTCTGAAGTATTCACACATTAAACAGTCTTGTTCCTCGTTATATTTTATTGATCTGTTTTCTATTTTTCTCTAGTTTCATTGTTTATATTCCATATACAATATGAATATATTTTCCTGTTCTTTTCAAACTTTCCATAAGTCATAATATTTATAGCGAATTTGTACTGTCTTATCATTTTTTTATTTAAGGGAGTTTAAAATGCATGATGCATTCCTGACCTTGGTGATTAGCTCAAGACCCAACAAAGAAATAATGTCTTTATCAATTCTTAGGGGACAAAAAAATAAAAAAAAACAAATACAGGAAAATTATTTACTGATTTACTTATCTAAAACTCAATATCTGCATTTTATGCTGACCTTGCCAGGTCACTTGATCCCTGCAGAGATCATGAATGCAGAGAGACCCACACATTATAGTGACATCAAGTACTGTAGGCTTGTTTAAACAGAAAGAACTCACAAGAATTAATAGTTGTCCTCAAGTGGTTTTCTCCTTTATGTTGTTGTGATAGATGGCCTACACATCAGAAAGGCCATTGGTATAAGTCTATCACAGCGACTAAAAGCTGTTTTCAACAATATCCGTATCTTAGTCTCCATTCACATCACATACATGCACCAGGTTAACATGCAATCAAAAGAGCAGAGAAAGGTGATTTTAGTGGACTTGCTTAGAATACCTGTTACTCTAAGATTATTGTACTTCTCTCTTTAAATATTGCCTACTGATTTATCTAGAGCTACCCGTACAAGATAAAATGCTTTCTCATGGCTTTGAAATATGAACCAAGAAAAAAAAAAGAAGACAATTATCTGGTCTTGATTATGTTATATCCTATTTATCTTTTTTATCAAATTATCATGTCTTCCAGCTCCCCTTCCCATCCAAGTGAAATGCTCACTAGATTTAGATGTTCATGTTCCCAAAATGGGTGTAGATAACGATAAAGGGCTTTGTTCCAGGCAACTATAATGTGCCATTAACCCAGGCACTTTATGGGACCAACTCACACAATTAGAGTCACATACTGGACTATTTATACAAACTTTTCATCTGTTTACCTAAGCAGACTAATACATATAAAGTCAGAAAACTGTAAACTGTATGTGTTGGCAGTAGTACCAAAGTGAATTAAGTCATCCAAGTACTTATATTTAAAGTATAGCAAGATACATTGCACCCCCTCACTTATTTTACATTTACATTATACACAAATATAGATAATACGTTGAAGTAAACGTGAGAGTAAGATGAGAGTAAAGGAGTTCCTTCTGTTCTAGAAATGTTGATTCATGGACAACCAACACTGCTATACATCATCTTTTTTTGTACTCACCTTGTTTTTGCCTTCTTTAATTCACTAAAGTCTGTGTGAGATGACTCTCAGGAAGGAAGTGTAATTATGGAAAGCCTAAAATGTATCAGTGGAGATGAACAACATTGATAAATTGGAATTTCTCTTTGCTAATGTTAGGTCATGTGTGTATTATGCAATACCCTGTTACTGAAATGGATGAGATGCTCAATACTCTAGATAATGAAAGCTTTTTTAACAATCTAACAATCAGATTATTGAATTTCAAGACTCTGTGTGTGTGTGTGTGTATGTATGTGTGTGTGAACAAAAGAAAGTGATTCAGCAGGGACAGTGGGCATCTGAAGACAGAGATGGACAGCGTGTTATTATCTGTTATTAAGAGTGGCAGCTCCTAAACGTCTCCACGCAGCATGACGGCTTCACACACACATACACAGATGCACTCAACCACACACCCTTTCCCCTGCAGGTCAGTAAAGAACAGTCTCTGTTTCTCTCTTTACCACACACACACACACACACACACACACACACACACACACACACACACACACACACACACACACACACACACACACACACACACACACACTCACACACAGCATGGTGTGTGTGGGAGACTGGTGAGTCACCTTGGCTCTGCAGCAGCATTCCAAACCCAATCATAGATAGACCCAAATCAACCTAACCCCCACCAGAGACATGATCTCAGTCTCTCTTGTTTTACACTTTATTTTGTCTGTCTTTACCTAAGCTCCTCTATCTCATTATCATGATTGATTCTCATTTGTTTTCTCTCTCACCCATTTTCTCATTATATTCTCATTGCCATTGCTTTTATATCTTTCTTCGCATCTCCCTCCCTCTCTCCCTCTATCTCATGCTCTTTCTATCTTTCTTCCCAACAGCTTATCTATATTTCTGTCACTCACTTAATCTCTGAGTCTTAATGTTTTGACTAGTTTGACTTTTCCATTTTGCATTATTTTCCCCGCATATATCTCTCTTCCCAGTTTAATCTGCAGCAATGTTCTCACCAAATGTAAATGTAGACTGTGAATTATAGTACTCAAAAAGAGGGGGCTGTCTCTCTCCTACTGCCCTTCAGTCAGTAGCAACATATTTCATATTTCTCTTTCACAATCAACTCTTCTGTTCCTTAATTTCCTCTCTTCTCCTACAGACAGACAAGTAGCAAGACAGACAGTCAGATATAGATGAAACATTTTTAAATATTAAATTGCGTTTTACTTTCTATCAGTCACACCAAAGGTGCTGTCGCTATGGTGACAGCAGGGGCGGGGCCTTGCCTACCTCAGCTTTAAATGAATGAATGAATGAATACTGCTCCCAAGAGATGCTTGCCTGTCTGTGTGTGAGTGTTTGACAGAAAGGCAAGAAAAAAGGGAGAAGGAAAACTGATGTATGTGTGTATATTTGTGTGACATGCAGAGGGACACAAAATGAGGCAGGAAGAGAGCAACACAAAAGGAGGCAGTTTCAGAGTGTGTCTTCAGGCAAGTTGTGAGAGAAATCTTATTAAGTGGGGAATACAACACCACAAGACAAGCAATTAAGAGTGTTTTGATCATCATCAACATCAACTTTTTTATAATTTGTCAGGTCGCTCACTCTTGCAGACTCTGTTGTCTTTATTGTTTCATAATATATGCAGCATAAAGGTGTGGGTAATTTTGTCTACTAATATATGATACCTGTGACCAACATCTTCACTTCCTGTATGGTCTATGCTCAGATTTTTCAGGAATGCATCATGATCTGTGCTTGTTTCTTCTGAATTACATAAAATCATAGGTGTAGCCATTTTGTCTCTACCTGGGGATAGAGTTTTGCTTACACTTCATTTTCCACACATTTACGCATTTAATATGCCAATGATCTCTGACTGACTCACACACTTTTTGTTTTTGATTTTGTGTATTTACTCTGTATTCATTTAAATTAATATTAAATTTAAAAGTAATCCGTGGTCCTATCCTCTTTGTCCTTTAAGCCAGGTTATAAAATACCAGTTTATCCCATTGAAGGATGTGATGCAGAAGAGAAGACAAAGAAGAGAGACACACTAGCACACATCTTAAACATACATGTGCTTAAGGGACCAAAGAAATGGAGGACTAGAGATATGCAGTGGTTTAAATAAAGTAACCACCATGAGTTTTGCTGCACATACTAGGTTTGAAAGATTCACTAAGACTGATACCACAGTTGGAGATTGGTGACAGGTAGAGCAGAAAGCAAAAAAGAATTGAGAAATATGCGACTAAATGGAAGTTTATGCAAGTGTTATAAGTTTCTCGAAGTCAATCAGTATGCTTCAAGAGTTGTCACTCTGCAGAAATGGCACTCCTGTCGGTCGTGGAATCTCTACTGGCTGCAAAAGCCACAGGTTGATCTGCTGTCTTAGTCCTGCTCAATCTATCTCCAGCCTACGACCACGTGAACCTCAGATCCTCCTGTCCACTCTCTCTGACTTTAGCATCTCTGGATCAGCTCTACCCTGGCTTCGGTCTTACTTATCTGGATAAACGTTCAAGGTATGCTGGCAGTGGCATGTTCCTAACTCCTATAGCCTTCTAAATCTCTACCAGTGTGCCGCAAGGCTCAGTTGTTGGTCCTCTTCTTTTTTTCGTATACTACATCCCTGGGTTCTATCATCCACTCACATGGCTTGTCCTATCACTTCTATGGTGACGACACACAGCTCTTACTGTCCTTTCCACCTAATGACTCCATTGTCCCATCACATTTTGTGCCTGTCTCTCTAACGCTCTGCTTAGATGAGAGAAAGACATCTTCATCTTAACCTCACCAAGACTAAAGTTCTTGTCTTCCCAAGGCTTCACAGATCACATCTCCTCTGTTCTTGTCTTCCCAGGTGGACGTTCAACACAACACAACATTTGCATCAATATTGGGTCTGCAGTGATGATCCCTATTATGTCAGCCAGAAATCTAGTGGATATCATTGATGACCAACTGAGCTTCCAAGACCACATCTCCTCTGTCTCTAGGACATGCAGATTGGCCGTCTACAAAATCAGAAAATTCAGACCCTACCTATCGAAATATACAACCCCACTCATTGTGGAGGCGCTGGTCATATTTCGTCTTGATTACTGCAAAGCCCTGTCGTTAAGGTTACCGGTATGCCCAATTAAGCAACTGCAGATGATCCAACATACATACCTCATTTTTAATCAGCCAAAAAGGATTCACGTTACACCACTCTTTAGATCTCTGCACTGGCTTCCTGTAGCTGCCCGCATCACGTTCAAAGCTCTGTCCCTTGCCTGCAGAGTGGTCAAATCAACAGCTCCTGCTTACCTCAACTCCCTCACCCACGTCTACAAGTTTGAGCTGACATTTAGCAAAAGAAGAAAAGAGGTAAAATCTGACTCTCTAGTAGGCAGTGCAATTTCAGCCCTAAAAGCAGAGTAAAAGGGGTCAAATAATAATTTGCATAATGTAGGCTGCTTGTTCATAGCTAGACTCCTGATTAAGGTCTCTAGTTGTCAATGTGTCTAACGATTTTCCTAGTAAAAATCTAATGCCAGTTGTATTTGATAAATTATTGTGCATTTTAAGTCTCAAGACTGTCTACAGATCTGTCAAAAAACTTGCAAACGAGGGAAGTAGTAGATGCATACACCAGCTAGAAGTGAAGTAGAAGGCAATACCAGCTTAGACAGTGACTAAAGATAAAGATATGTTCTCTAACAAAAACTAATACTCTCTGGAAATATAGCATATTACATCTCAACTGCTATTGCAGAAGGCAGTTCAAATGAGGAACCAATTTTGTATGCGATTTTATCTACTGTAAAGCAGAAGCAAACTAAAAAGTCATGAACCATACAAGGCAATCAACTAAGGAACTGCTGCTTTGAGTGAGTTGGGTCACATTGTCAAAAAAGATTGTGTTTACTGATTAATAGGTTGCTCTAGCAGCAGAAAGACAACTCACATTTATCAGTACAAACTCAGACCACTGAAAGTTTTTCTCCTGCACACCTGCTAAAGAGCTAAATATTATTTAGTAAACCAGAGTGTAAAAGTAAAACGGAATCCTGATTGGTTGAACAGCATTTTGAAAAAGAAGCAAGGACCCATCTATTTAAATCTTTTTTACCACTATGTTAAGTCAAATCCTGTTTTATCCGCATCAGAAGCACAGGCTAGTAATGTTTTAAGGTGGTGGTCCAACATAATGGATGAGAAACCATTAAATAGAGGACTACGCCTCATTCAAGTTTACATTGAAGTAATCTATAATTCAAAATTCAGCAGAATGACTAAACATTGTTTTTTTTAAAAAGCCCACATTCAGTCATCACCATGAATAAAGAAATTCACAGCTGATGGATATGGTTTTAATTTTAGAGATACAAATTAGTAGATACTGGGTTCTAAACTTAATTGAAATTCAGAGGATTTCCATAGCTAGACATATCAAAAGCGGGTGAAGGTTTAGTTGGTGAACTAAGAATATTACAATTTTGATGAGGACCTTTTTTCCGGCCTGATATTTTTTGAATGGTGTATGAAAATCACATGCTGCTAATAAATTTATATCTACAATGATTTAAATTTAGTACAGTCAGTATAGGAAGATAATTAAAGTTATGGAAGTAGAACTTGCAGGGAGTGGAAAGATTAAACAAACAAGAAGGAGCAGAGAGCAGCTCCTCTGTGATGTTTTGCTCGCCTTGACAGTCTCAACCATGTCCATCATTCTCAGCCACCTCCTGCACTTCTATCAGACCCCATCTCTCTCACAGGATCCCTGTCTCACCGCCACATTCCAGCTCTGTCACTCTCTTTGACACTACCTTTTTTTGTTCCTTCTGACACTTTCTGTTAGTCCTCATTTCATCGTCAACTTCATATTCCTGCATGCATTCTCATCTATGCATTTCTATCTGCTATATTTTTTTATATGTCTTTTGTCTTTGACCTTAATCCGATCTGCCTCCAATCTTGCATGTGCAGTCTCAGCATTCATTGACAAATACATGTGTTTCCTTGGTATGAAAATAAGGACCATTTTACCAAATGACTGTAACCTACGTAACAAAAAATGGCACTTTATGGTTTACACTATTAACTGCAATTAAATGAACAAGCAATAAGTATTAGCTGTTATAAAACATGGACAACTGACAAAACCACTACTGCACATATCATGTAAGTTATTTTCTGTTATCTTTCCACTGTTATAAAGGGATACTAGTAAAATATGTCCAGTCTAAATCTGTGCTAGGCCTGTATGGCTGTGTTTCCATCTGCTTGACCTTCTCTCATCCTCCCTCATTGTGTATCCCTCGTTTGTCTGTGCATCCTGGCTGGTCTCCCACATTTTCCCTAAACAAACAACTGAGCCAAAGCATCCTCCTCTGCATCTGTATCTCTCCCTGTGGTTTTCTTCTCATCCATCATTCCCTCCATCTCCCTCCTCTCCTCCTTTCCCAAATGGAGTTTATCTTCTTATTGCTGCACTGCTGTTTTCTATCCCTGTGATAGAAATTTATTCTCTTTATTCCCACTGTTTCATTTCAGCACCAGTATAAACTTATTTGTTTTCCAAGTTCCTTGACACACACACCCTGATGTGTCTTTACCTTTTACTCTGCTGTAAAATACATGTCTATGACCTCTGACTATTTCAAAATGCCTTCCTATTTCAATGAAATATGAATCTTTTTTTATTAGCTCCACTGTCTGTACTCTGTGCAGTGTTGTCATGCATGGCTGACTAGAACACTGAGATAGGTCCACTGCTCCACCAGCACTGTCCAAATCAAAATACTGATAAGCTTGTACTGGTGTGTAATTAGATCTGTACATTAATGTAGGTTTGCCTAGCTCAGCACCTGTTACAGCACATGCAGAAACACAAAATTAAACAGTGAATGTGTGAATGTAATCTACTCTGGGTGCATTTCCCTCTTGTGAGTGTCCCTGCTTGAGTGTATTTTCATTGAGAACAATACTAAGCAGGCATATAAAAGAGCATGTGCTTTGTGTGTGTGTGTGGCTATTATTTCTCACTATTGATTAAGCCCTACCCAGCTGTGCATTTAAGTGTATGTGTGTCTACATGTGTGAGAATGTATGGTATCCCACTCAGGCTCACTCACTCTGTATGACCAGCCCTCTATCCCCCATGCTGGGTGGGTATCATTACTACTTCCATCTGGCTCCCTCCTCATCGTAACGTATCAAGGCTATCTGGCCAGCCCTTTCTTCACCCCTCAACCACACACACACACACACACACACACACACACACACACACACACACACACAAACACATATATATATATCGCTATATATATATATAGATATAGATATATATATATAGATATATATATAGATATAGATAGATAGATATAGAGATATATAAACACATTGCAAATTGCATGAGACAAATGTATATAAAATACTGAATAATAAAAGTAGGATTTACACATCAAATATTAGATACAGTACCATACATCCATACACAGCTAGGTCCAGGCACCCGGACAAACGGGTGGACGTTCAAAGCCAGACTGACCCCTGGTGGACAGACTGATTGCAACAGAATTTAAGGGTTTTCTGATGCTGATGCTAAAAACATCTCTATGTAGCTCTTTCTGCCACAGTGGGCAATTGAAAACCTGTCAGAGGAACACCAGTGCAGCTTATTTAAATGCAGAATTTAAGGGACACTGTCTTGCCAGAAAATAAGAAAAAGTACTCTGATAAGAAATGCAGTCAGAGGTTATTAAGATAAGCAGAAATGGTTTCTATTTTTAACATTTTTTTTTTCAATCAGCCTTGATGTTGATCTCAAAAGCAGAGAGGAGGGAAGTGATAGGGGGAATGTGTACAGAACTGGATCATACATTCATAATGGAAATGACTGTGTAATGGTGATAAGTCACTTCAATCTTCAGGGCCCTGGGTCTTTTCTGTACTTGTACTTTACTTTTTGAGAGGTCTTCATTATGTCTGACAGTTGGGTTGTGACCACGTTCTTTGTGACTGTGGATTTAAACTTCATTAGACTGTGCTTGTATCCATGTATCTGACTTTCTGTCACTTAACTTCCTTTCATGCTGCTGCTCTGCCTGTCAGCTCATCATGTTCCCTGGATCTTTGGCTCTACAGTGTGTAGGCAGCCAAGCAGAACTCACACCCTCTAAGACCCTTTTACTGTGGCTGACCAAAAGAGATACCCTATGTATATGCAGGCTGCAGCGACAATAAGCAAGGAGGAGCGGTGTCCTGACATTACAAGTCTAACAGCACATTTTTTTCTAAGTGGTGTTCAGCAGGCAATAAACTTGGAAACTGCTCCCAAGCTGCACATACCTCACAGTTGATAGGATTATTAGTGTTGAACATCTGGTGCATTTAAGCAAACAACTGACATTGCACTACAGTTAATTGTTGTTATCCCAACTAAACACCATCTAGCTTATTATGATATCTTATAATAACTCACAATGTTGGCAAAGCTTAAATTTACAGATAATAAACAGAAATTGACTCATATCAAGTTGACACATATAATGAGTTTAAGTGAAGGCAAATGTACAGACAGGTTTATAAGCAGATAAGAGGAACAGGCAGACGGATGGATAATCATGTGTCTTCTCACAGTAAAGCGGCAAGAAACATGGAGCACCATCAGCTTGCCAGTACAACTAGAAACAACAACGTGGTGGCAATGCTTGGAAGTAATTCTAACTGCATCATAATCCTTCAGCTTTGGTGCACTTGGTACAAGGCAATAAGTCTTATGTTTATGTAAGCAAACTGTGGTGTGTGAAATTATTTACTGGGAACGCTCTAAACCAGCAACATCCAACAAGCCAACACCACAAGGTTTATGCTTACATGGAGACAGATGTTGACACCTGGCAGCAGTTTGTCATGTCTGGAAAGCTTGGTATTCCAAAGTGAACCAAGGGTAGAAATTCAAGTCAAATTGAAGCTGTATTAATTTTTCTTCTTCCTTAATATATAACAGATATGAACAGTCTGGGGGGTAAATCACATAAAGGTGTATAGAAGAAAAACACCATGCATTACTAAGGATTAGATGTTTGTAGTCAAAATCTTTGCCTACTACTCTAGTACTTTAATCACCTTTGTAATTTTTAGTTTTCAAAAAGAATAGAATAAAAGCCCAACTCATTTGATCTGTCTAACTCAGGCTGCCAGAATATGTATTATTCACATCGCAAATTAATACTGTGTAAAAATAATTTTGGGGAAAAATGGGAACCTATTCTTGAAGGGTTTGTTGTTAAGCCAGGCAAAATGCTGAAGGACCTTCCTACTAGTGACTTTTTATTAAATTATGAACAAACTTTGACCCCAGGTAGAAACTTTACCAAATAGTTTAAGCTGTCATTAAAAATATTGTTAAAATATTTCCAAATGTTTCTCGTTTACTTATTACTTCTATACTGATCCAAAATTAAGATGTTTCGGCTTAATAGTAGCAGATGGCTTTTAAATCAAACCCTTTGGCATTTAAATGATACCAATGTACAGAATCCTCTTCTACAGTATAATGAACACAGAATGATGCTGGGGAAATGGTCGGTTCCATATCCACAATTTTGTTAAAAGCACGAGATGCAACAATAATTCAACTGTGTGTTACAAATCTTAGAGTGTGAAGCATTGCATTCACCATTCTGCTTATTAAATTTAACTGAACCGACTGATTGCCAGCATTTAGCCTGAGGGAGGATTAAAGTTCGATTTCTGTCAATGATAAAGCACCATGGATTTAATGAACCCAGCAAACAGTCACGTCCTGGGGATTTCTTCTGTTGCCTGTCCAGCAACAATAGCGACATAGGAAGAGAATGAGATACTCTTGCCATGGATTCTTTTTCTTTTCTTACAGTCAGATCTGGAGTAAAATGAACAGTGCAGGGACTTACCCTTATTTATTTGCCTTTGTGAGAGAATTTTTTTTCCGGGACGGAAAGAAGACATGTGGACATAAATGTGTCACTGTGTTAAAACAGCATGGTGCACACAGTCACACACATTTACTCTTTATATAATAAACTACTCAAACATTTTTAGGCATAACTCACGTGGTGAATGCAGGATTGTACTTGGCGCCCAGGTAGTATGAGTACAAGTTGAACATGCCAATCATGAAGGCCACAAACACCATAATGAAGATGACCATGAACTTGAAGATGTCTTTTACGGTGCGTCCCAGAGATATCTGCAGCGGGCCAAAGCTCTCGTTGGCTGGCAGGATGTAGGCAATGCGCGAAAAGCTCAGCACCACAGCGATTGCATACAGGCCTTCTGAGATGATCTGGGGGTCTGATGGGCGCCACTTGATCCTGGCTGGAGGAGGAGAAAGAGAAAGACAAGTGGCTGAGTGGGTGCTTTACATAAATGTTATCTTACTGCACTATGGCAGGCTCTTGGTTGCATAAATGTTTGACTTCAAGGGCAATTTTATTATTCATTTTGACTGATGAAAATGTTCTGTTCATATTTTCAAATGGCATCATTATTACAGTCTCAAATACAAAGAGCTGATTAGCAAAGTAAAGATTCCGTTATTGTTGAAATCAAATTTATGAAGATCCATGATCATCATGTGGCAGCTTTTATGGATTCCGGATTTGAATGTTTCTGATATATATATTAATGCTTTGTGTTGTGATGGAAGAGAGCTTATAATAAGAAGATGGATTAAGTGAGGATGAAAAGAAGGAATTTAGAGAAGAGGGAGGAAGGATACAAGTGAGACAGTGGTGGTCAGCAAAGAGAAGGGATATTAGGACAGGATGTCCAAGAAGAAGTAAGGGGGCAGAAAAAGGAGGAGTTCATAAAGGAATAAAAAGTAATACAGAAGCTCAATAAATTGAAGGCCAAGATTAGACGAAATATAAAGTAATAGAAGAAAGTGTTTAATTCACTCATTTGCTGTTTGACAGCGGCTACCTAAGAAAAGGGGTAAATACACGAGGGATTATAACTGACAGAGCAGTAGTATAGAATAAACATTCATGGGGGTAGTGTTGTGTCATGACAGAGTCAGACCACCAGATGACAGCACTGATGAAGGTTCCCTTAGAAGGTTATTAAGAAGTACATAGTAGTAAAGCAATCTGTGCTCACCTAAGCTTGTGAGGTCCAGTTTGTTTTGATAATAATTGCTCACTGCTCTAAATCTGTGTAGAGATATGTATTTGTTAGATCAATGTTTTTGAGTTACTACTTACCATAAGTGAAATAAGCGACTTCATCAGGCAGTGAGGCATTGCTGAGGTCCTCATCTGGTACATGCATGTCGACATACTGCTGGGCTTTGGTTGCCTTGAGGAAAGCCATGAAGCGTGCCGTGAAGGATGCCACAAAGATGGACAACATGCCAAAATCCAGAACGTTCCAAAGGTGCATGACATACTCTCTGGGTCCATCACTCCAGATCTCTTTACATTCTGACCAAATCATACCTAAGGAAGACAATACACGTGCATTAACATAATGATGCATTATGGAGAGGGGGAACAAATCCAAGAGTTATATAAATAAACTGTAAAAGAGGCTCTCACAGGTACTCACACAAACATATTGTAAAGTATGCATTCAGACATGTATACAAAGACTTTCGACAGATATTGACAGTAAAGCTTATACTACCGTCAGACATTCCCACTTACAGCTCAGGTGCATACAAACACACATTCACTCAGCGGAATCTCTTTTTCATCCTCAGTAACCACTCCATCATTGTCTACTTAGAGCCAAAACAAGGAGAAAATTGCTTATTGAAAAGCAGCCGGTATTAGTATCATCTCTATAACAATTATTAGGCCTTCAAAGCATGTTGCTAGAATTACAATTACCCTGGTCTATGAAATCAATCACTGTACACGCACACACCCATGAGCACCTGCCACCAAAAATTTCCGTGGATTGAAAAAGAACGGTACCACAAGAGGTAAACAAATAAAAACAGAACCATATGTGCAGCAACATACACAAACTGCACGCATAATAGTATTATGTGTGTGGATGGTAGCAAGAACATCAGCAGATGGGAACAGCTGAGGTCTGACAGATATTGCCATGGGCTATTTATCTGTTGAGCTTATCTCTGTCTTTCTGTCACCCACTTCTCTCTCCCTGTTCTTCATGGCTGTCTTCTCCTATGCCATACACTCCACCTCTTCTTTTACCTCCAACTGGTTCTTACAACAGCCCCTATCCTTTCTCCCTTTCACTTTCTTTCCATCCTTTCTCCTATATTTCCTCAGGACTGCTTAGCACTGCTGAGGAAATATAAGAGTCAACCAACAAATTTCTCTGTAGCTTAACTCTGGCCTGTGGTGCATCCAACCAGGAAACCTCTGATAAGACGAAAGAGAATATACTGTTGTTTTGCTGAAATGCTGGCATGTTGAAACATTAATCTTTAATTCTGCTTCATACCAAAGTTGTCAAAAAAGTTTTCACTCTTTTCATGAACTTTTTTTTGGACTTATGGAAAAGGTGGTGTCATGTAGTAAAATTTAAGGATACTTGGGTTAGGCAGCAAAAACAGTTTAAACTTTAATAGAAACTAAGCAACTCTTTTTCAATTCCTATCAATACTGACAAAAAATTAAGTTAAAAAAAAAATCCAAAATGAAATGTTTTGTTTCAATGTGTGTGTGCATCATGTGTGTTAGAAGGCAACTCACCCAACACCCACTTCATGATCAACATCTCTGTCCAGGAGAACTGGGTGGTCTTGACCCTGAAAACCTGTCGTGGGTGGTCTGTGATGGTCTCATTTGGCAGGTTCTTGACACCCTCAAAGCGGTCAGAGGCATTGATGATCAGCAGACCCAAGAAGATGGTGAAAGAGACAGCGTGAGCCACAAACTTCATGAAGGGGCTTCGCAGGATCTGACCAAGCTGAAAAACGATTAGATTGAGAAAATAATAAGATATGTGTTCCTACATGTGTGTGTGATTTAAAAATCATGTCCTTTCAACTTTTCCCATGAGTTCAGGGTCGCCACAGCAGATCACGGTCCGCATGTTGATTTGGCACAGTTTTTATGCTGGATGCCCTTCCTGACGCAACCCTCCCCAATTTCTAACGGGCTCGGACCGGCACTGCACAGCTGGGGACGGGAATGGGCTGTCAGGGGTTCAGTGTCTTGCCCAGGGACACTTCGACATATAGCCGGAGCTGGGGATCGAACCACTCCAACCACTGGCAAAACTCCAACCCAAAGACAAATGGTACTTGTTTTATTGCCTGATAACTCATGGATTTTCCCCAGTCTCTGGGTTTTTGTTCCTAAGAGATAAAAATATGAAAAGCATGACTACACATCCACCTTAGCAGAGAAACAGCATCTGCTGTGATTCACAGATCACTGTATAATCACTGATCAATTTAAAGCAACATCAGCCAGAGTTAATGGAAATAGGGACATTGTAATATAATATAATATAATTGTGCTCTTAGAATAATAAACTACGTATTACACACAGGGACCTTTTATTAATTGCACACAAATTCTCACACTCACTCACACACACACGCACGCACACACGCATACACACATACACACACACACACACACACACACAGAGTTTAAAATCCCAACATTTGCCAATCTCTAAACCTGCTGTGTTCAATATTAGCTTCCTACAGGATGTCTCTACTCTCTGCATGCACAGTAACATAGCAGATCCAAATGTTGTTCTTATGCTACACACATAATAAAAAGTGTGGGAAGAGGTTGTCCTGTATTTCCTGCAAAACCTCATCTAAACCACATCGTGCCATGAGGATGACTTTGCCGCCTTCATATTTCCGAGATAGTGTTAGTCCTAGTGTGAGTAAGGTTGATGAATTTCACCCCTCAGCATGATCAGATGGTCATCACAGATCAACCCAACCACCATATGAACACTCGGATTCCCATGGGTTTTGATTTTTTTATCAGTGTCTGACAAAAGCTGAGCAGGAGCTCTTTTCCAGCAGCATTGTGGCCACTGATGGCATGTGCATTCAGACTCAATAAAAGTGGTTTGGCGTTAAGTGAAACTTTTAGATGTCCAGAATGGAGCTGCTATATCCTCTATTTTTGGACATCTAACATCTGAATATGAGAATCAAGCCTGACATACACACATTATTAACTATACTGGTATGAGTAGTATGTGGGGTGATTTAAATGTGTACATTTGTTCTCAGTGTTCTCTCCATTTAGCTGTCTGCAAAAATTGCATTAGTAAGTCTCATAAAGAAAACAAAACAACAACATTGCTTTCTCACTAAATCTAATAATTTCTTGGTGCATATATGCACGGTTACTAACAAAGGCATTGGAGGACAATTCAGTGATATCCACTCATTACCTCTTTGACAAATGGACTGTCACCCTGTGTGTTTATTGATTGGACATATTTTTTTGCTGTGACCTGGGTTTGAACCTCCTAATAAACAAAAGGAGAAATATCTAAAAAGGCCAATGAATGGAACAGAGATGTAGCAGGAGGAACCCAAAGAAATCTTAAGATGTGAATAAATAGCCACCTTTAAAACCCCAAACAGCAGGGTCAGAGCCAGACTGGAGGAAAGTAATTAAAGAAAAAATGATTAGCTAAGATGGAATTGTGGGAGCATTAAGTAGCATTTACAAATGTCAGCGTATCAGTGTCAAATTGATTGTCATAGCTGGTATAATTACCATAAATAAAGCTGATCATGCTAGTAGAACTGGCGGTGTAGCTGAAAATTAAGACTACAATGATCATAATTTCCTTTATATATTTTTCATGGATTTGTATGTTGTAATTAAATGTGCAACCAAGAGGATCACACTTGTTTTTTCTTATTGTTTTCTCCCATTTAAAAAATGTGTTAAGTGTGTTTTCAGCGATTTAAATGGTCTCATTGGTGTATCGTGGGTGTGTTTTTTCCTATACAATTAAGGACAATATGCAGAGGAGAGAACTTTATCAATAGGAAGCAGGGAGGAGCAACACATCATGAGTTAGGAAGAAAATCTGAACTGAGATTAAGATCAGCATGTGCACAGAACATTGAGCTTTTTTTAGGATTAATTCCAGCTAAATTCAGCTCCCATTCTCTGTACATACCATTTTTTGTGAGAAAGTGCTTTTTAAGACTTGCCAGCAGAGTTGGTTGAGTTTCTTACCTGGTCACTTATATGACCCTTACAAACAAACAACAGCTACTCTGCAACATCTGCAATTTCCTACAGTAAAGTCTATGCAATATGGCTAATCAGGATCACTGAGTGTAAGAAAATTGTGAGAAAATTGTCCTTTTAACATGGCTGTATGGCATGTATATGAGCTTATTTATGTCAGTGAAACGAAGGAGGATAAGAACAGATAAGGAAAGAGGCTATTATTACATGTAATTGTAATTTCAAATGTCATTTACTAATGTAACCTCTAAGAGTCGTCATTTCGAGAGTAATACTTTAGTGGCAATACTTTAGTAGCATCTGAAACCAGTTTCTGTGGAGGTTTGAATATTAAGTGACATAAGAGCATTTGCTTGAAGTCAGATTGCACAGAATTGCCCCAGGTATCCCAGTGAGGCAGAAACTTTAAAACTATTCATATTTCATAGCAGGGAAATGAGAATTTGTCATGTTCTGAGCTGACTGAAACACTGTATAATTGTCCAAGCACTGTTCAAATATATAACAAAACAAAATAATAGGGCTGGAATTATAAATTGTGAATGTTGTACAGCAGAGTTTGGTAATATATCTGAAGTGGTATAAATATTTATCCTTATGTTATTAATTTACCGAATATATATTTTCTTTAATGTAGAAATTGTTTATGAAAAATAAATGCAAGTATAAATGAAGCTGTTTTCTGTGCTTTAAAAATATAATCAAATACTGACACTGTGTTATTACTTAACTAAAGCATGAAAAATTGTTCGCAGGAAATGTTTTCCTAATGCTTGTTCATCACCTCCAAAGTCTTTAAAAGAGACTTCTAAAGGATCCATATCCATGTTTGCTTTGTCTGCCTTTAATAACTCAATAATTATGTAATGTCAACAGTAGCAAATGTAATATGGTTTGGGATTCTGATAATGGTGTTTTGTGGGGCCATAAAAACTTGGAATATTATGAGCTGGCAGTGTTGAGCCATAGGTGAGATGAGCAGAACAAAGCTGGATGATTAGTAGCAGGTGGAGGAGGTACGCGACAAGCACATCACATCAAAGCTATTGCTCTAGAACCCGTTTATGTTGTGTTGTATTTTTCAATTTGGCTCTGCCTTAATCTATTTCATTATCAAATCCATTTAATGCATACCTTTTTGTCTCTATGGAACTGTTGTGACATTATTAAGCAGGAATAAATATCCATTTTGTCGCTCACATATTTGTTTGGTTTTTTCAACCAACACTGTGTAATTCTGCATTTTCACATTTTCCTTGTTCTATCGGCAGCAACAGGAAATGGTGACTGTGACATGCAGAATCTGTTGATTGCTTGATTCATAACCAAATGTAATCAAACACAAATGCACGTGCCATTGTGTGCATGCACATATTAACCAACACACATATTAACATAAACAGGTGTTTTTGTGACGCAGTGAGATCTGAAGTAGCTGGTGTCTCATGAATGGATCAATGTTAGAGTTACTGTCCTCACAGACACTTCACATCAGCTGCTCTCACTCTTTTAGTCTACAAAATTACTAATTCATCAGTCACACCTAACACAAATCACTCAAAGGATTTCTAAATCTTACAGACACACACACACCTGCACACATGCAAACACCACTGGATGATGACGAAAGGATTTATTAAAGTTGATGAGCAATTTGAATAACCACTTGCTCAGCTCCTGTGTGTGTGTCTTTCGCCAGCATCATATTATGTCACCATACAGATTATAATTTGTTTAATGGATTATTAACAATATTCAAAAATTGTTTAAATTGCTCTAGGGCTGTATGTTTTAGTCACACTAGTCATTAGGTCAACATGTATCTTTCGCCACACAGGTAATCACAGTCCCCTGAGATATAAAAGCTGTTGAGGACAGAATAACATTCTAGATAAAATAAGCTTCCTTCAATCATGGTAACACACAAATTCATAGTGAAGAAATTGATTAAAGTACTGTATACTGTGCATGAGCAGTACAGTACAGATGATGCTATAAAGTACATTTTAAGTCAAAAGTAAATAAGTTTGACTCAAAAGAAAATCTCAATGTTGTATCACATTAGCACAAGGTTGTTACACTGTCAGCATAGTGATGAGGCTGTAACAGTAATATTATGAGAATGTTAGCATTCAGTTGAGAGCACAGCTCATTCTCAGGCCAGCTGAGGACGCCTTTAAGCTGCCTTTGTCTACTTGTGGGTTATGTACTTTTTGCCCCATACAGAAATTGTGACTAGAGTGAAAAAGAATAAAAACATAAGAATACACCCATAAGTTACAGTATGTAGAAAGAAAAAACTAATCTTTTTGGGTATTTTTAGCCCAGATATGCTTCTTGGCTTCTTGATTTCTGTTGACTCCTCTTAAGATAAGAACACACAGGAGTGCTGGGTGAGGTTCAGTCTTTCTACCAACCATTGAAGACAGCCCTTACTTGTCCCTTAAAAATGCTAAAGGGTGTTTTGCATGTATGAATGCGATGCTATGGTATGTGTACACACAGTCAGTATTTGATGCCCTGGGTGGACTTATTACAGTTCTCATGCTATAGTTAGCTTCATTCTGAAAGACTGCATACTGTAGCTTTAAATTCCCCTTAGTTGTGTTTGGTTGAATGTGTATGTGTGTAGGTTAAACAGCTGTGATGTTTGGAAAAAGATTTAGGGCACAATATACTGTTTCATAAGGGTGTACGTTCATACCTTGCTACATGGCATTATCCAGTAGGCGACAGCCAGGAAGGGCAGCCCAACGGTGACCCCCAGCACTGTCCAGCACTTCACACCGATGGACTGCTGCCTCAAACCAGGCAGGTTCTCGTACCAAATAGTCAGGAGCTGCTGCTGGCAGTTTGGATGGGCAACAAACTGGACAGAGACAGGGACCAGATATTCAATAGAGAATAAAGAAGAATGAAATTTTAAACAACTACCAATAAAGATAATTTTAAGTAATAATAATTTGTTTTTTAGACTGTTTCATTGCACTTTGAGATTTGCATTTCCTGATTGTTTTGATCCACAAAATCTATCTTTAACACTCTGTAAGCAATCATTCTGCATGTGCATAGAGAACCTTGTATATTTTATTTTATGCACTGGTTTTAGAGACACACTCAACAAATTGCTATAATCTCTGCAGCAGAGGAGCAATAGTCATTTCTTTGTTGAAAACCACGTTGTCTTAATTTCCCATCATTTTATCTGGTCACGACCCCAGCTGAAATTGACTTGTTTTAACATTTGTATAAGGTTTACACTAACATTTAAATATGGGTGGGGGTGATCATCAGGATATTAAGGACACTTACACCAGTTTTAAAGAATTACATTTTGTTAGAGAATTTCCAACAACTCCACATTAACAACAGCAGCAGCAAACTAGGTCAATTGCTGAAGGACATTAAAACCTTGACAACATTTTTAGTAATGAGTACTACATGTTCAGCACTGTATGTTGGTACTGTAATTGTTTAAAATTCAAATGATCCCTTTAAGTGTTAAGAAATCCACATTTCCATTGTATTAGACACTGTATTGCAGAGCTACTTCCTGTTTCAGCTTGGACAGCCCAGTTTTCATTTTGTAAGGGCAAATGATTTGTTTGTCTTGTACAATCATATGGATTTTGCTCTCGTAGCTGACAATAGAACCAGCGGCTCCAAGACGGCAAAGTGAATTAGCATAAGAAGTGGGGAAGTGCATTAGAAGAAAACAAATAACAACAATGTTCTTCTTCTTTCTTGCGTTTTCAGTGTTTTGTGTCTCTTTTCTCTTCAGGTAAGTGGATTTCAATAGCTTTGACCATAAATCATATATTGTACAAAAGATGAGGACTCTTTTGTCTCAGACTCTTAAAGCTATGCAAAAAAGGTTTTTTTTGTGAATGTTGATTTTGGATTAATTTTGCACTAAGGTGTCATTTAAAACACTTCTGAATATGTATTGAAAACATTGTGTTGTTAAAGTTAAAGTATTTTTACATTGTTGCTGCTATAGGTCCTGCAAAATATCTAAGTGCATCTGCCACTTTATTATACCCTGAACACAACACTCCCAAAATTTCACTGATTTATGCAGCTTTTGTACTGTCTTTAAAAAAGGTGACAGGAATATTAATGGAATATACATGATGGTATTCCTTATTATTATTTGCTACAACCTGCATCTTTTGAACATTTTCTATTCACTGTGTCTCGCAATATCTCCTATTTTAGTTTTCACAACAAAATTAAATGTACAGACTAGTTTTATAACACATGTATAGCCCTATACATATAATTTGTATAAAATGAATGAACTACAAACAACAACCATACGTTATTCATAAAGAGGGCTCCTGGCGCTCTTTTTTATGTTAATATTTAAGGTAGCTGTGGGTGCAGGCGGCTTTTCTATTTACAGGAACCCTTTTGTGTATTCATTACAGTCAAAATATATTATTCACAACTTATTTGTATTCACAGCTGCCACTTGGCTCCATTTAGAAAAAAAATAATGACAACAAGCAGATTGGGAAATCAATTTAAAATACAGTAAACAAATAAAAGCAGGATAGAAATAAGTGTTCACATTCATCACAGAGAACTTTTCATTAATAAATATGGCTTGTTAATTTAGCATCTACTAATGACTTTGGTCCAAGAAAGGAAGAGTTAAATGAGAGTTGCATCGAAGTAGGGGATGGATCTTTTTGTTCCCGTTGGAGGACGGATATGGACAACAGAGCAATCAATGCTCAGCAGGCAGCCTACTAGTGTAACAATGAATCAAGGTGTTTGTGTATTTTATTTTCATAACTTATAGGACCAAGAAGAAGAAGCAACAATTTACCTCTGATTAAACCTTTTTTCTCATGTTGGTTACCTCTCCACCAATCATCTTTGGTAATCACATTTAGAGAGCATTTCTGTAAGCTTACACCTCTGCTCCCATCTACCTGGTGAAATGCACACATGAACAACATGTATATGTGCTCTAAATCAGTTTGACATTAGAGGGAAACTACCCCCCACTCACACTAAATCAGTTAACATAGTTTCCAGACTACTGTCCAGTGACAAGTCTATCAACTGACATGACATGAACCCCGACCAAATCCATCTACATGCACAACACACAGTCAGGCTCCACCTGGTTTCCATGGCAATCTATCGCACCCACTCTCCTTGTCTCCTGTGTAATTAGCTCCTAGAATATTGGTCACGCTCAGGATACAGGATAAAAACCCAGCTCGAACAGACACAAATCCATGCCACACTTACACATACACATACATAAACATAGAATTGCTGTGATTAGCGAATGTCAAATAGGAACACGTGTGTGTGTGTGTGTGTTAGTGTGAAAGAGAGACAGAGGTAGGGTAGAAATGGGGAGAGGATTTGGTTCTACATTTAGTAGCAACACTTCTGCTCAGCAGGGATTATACAGAGGGCAGTTTGTTGGTTACATATGTTCTTCTGAGGCCGCATGCAGAGAAAATAGATGTACATTTCCATAAGAGACAAAATACTCATACAGTCACTCAAACGCAAATGCAAATGTCAAGGTACATCTCACATTAAAACACTTTTGGTATTCTTTAATGTTAATCTGTAATTTTTAAATTTTTTTTTTTAAATTATGATGCATACTCATTATGCTTTTGCAGTGATATTTAAAACCAAAATTGAAAACATTATTGTGCAGTTTACCATTATGAACATCTGGAAAATAACAAGACAGGTTCTGGGTAGGAATGTGATGTCAACACCTTACTCATTCACCCTGAGATCTTTATGTTTACCTCCTTAAATAGTCAGCTACATTAGCTAGCATGGATGTCTTTCTTCAGGACCCTTGGCAGGGTGGACATGCAGCCTAGGAACCTAGGAAAACCTTTTAATTTCCCTAGTCTTGTGGTTAAAGGGGCACACCATCAATTGTGCACTACACACTACATGTTTATTTGTCATGCAGAATACTATTCATTACAAGAATTGTATAATTTCTCTCCGTGGTTTTGGAGAACATGATAACTGAAGTAAAGCCAGTGTTACGGTATGGATGTATGGAGTTTAAAAGACTTAAACACTTAATAAACAGGACATGTCCTATGTCGTAAGTTGCAGTATGACAATTGTAGAATCCAGTATTTTGAGGTGCTGATAAAGCTGATTCTTGTTTTGAGTCTTGCCTGTGGCGCACCTTCACTTAATTGTACATTAAAATTGCTAAGTGATGGTTAAATGTAGGAAAATTTGCTTTAATTTCATGTTGCTTTGAAAACAATAATAAAAAAAACAACAACACTCAGATGGGATGCAAATTGTTGTCTAATGTCTAAATACTATGTACAGCCAACTACCACTCTGTCCTCATCTCAGCTACCACTTGTCACAGTTAGTTTATTTTTTAGTTACCTTCTTGACTTCGTACTTGATGGCCAGTTTAACGCGGCTGAGGCAGGGTCGACTGTAGGGGCTTGGTGGACACTGGTCCACGTCACCGTTCAGTATGGCCTCCACTTCCTCGGTGTCCCGACAAAGGTCCAGCACACCCACCACAAAGTCCTTACACTGCATTGACAGCTTTCGGTAATCATTCTGCAACAAATGTAAATGTAGGGCCACAGAGGGAAAGAGAAAAAAGGAAATGTCATTTTTTTGACCTCATCCCTGACCTTTCTTTTGGTTTCACATCATGTACTTGGGTGTCACCACAAGAAAAAAATAATCAACAATCAATTCTTGTGTACAGACAGATTGTCAACTCACTTATCACCTGTCTTTAACTCAGTAAAGGGGTGGGCATACACATGCATATTCTTTTTAGACTTTTTTTTTATATCAGTAATGATCAGAAATGACCTAAAGTTGATTATTCTGTTCTTTGTGCTTTTTGCTTTACTGTAATGGGTTGGCTCCCCATTTATGTTTGGAAATTACATGTTTTTGGTGAGTGAATTGAGAAATGTCAACCTGTCCGAGGCATTTATTGCCAAATGCGATCATAGTATGTCTTCAATATAAAAATATTGAAGCAATAATTTGGTTCATAGCCTTTTCATCTTGAAATGTGAATTACATTTACTAAAGTAGACCTGGATTATCTTTTTTAAATTGTGTTTGACCTTGAAGAATTCAATATTGACCTGTTTTATCATAATGGACAAGCTAATTTTCTGCATGTTTGATATACAGTAGTATAAATCCTTTGTCAATCTGTGTAATCTTACTTTGGAAAGCAGCCTATTATATTTATACTTCAATGGGGCAGTACACAAGATTAGCAGAAACAACTGCAAATAATAAAGTATATTTCAACAGAACAGAGTAAAACCTCATAAACATGATCTTATCCACAATTCAAATCTACACACTAAAACTAAGTGAAAATATCTGAAATTGTATATTGTCAAAAGGCTATCATTTAAAAAATAAAAGGGGCATTTGCAAAAAAAGAGAAATAAGGTCAGAAGAAAAGGATCTAACTGGGAATGCCACAGTAGTAGAGCACCTTAAATATAAACATATTTAAATATCATTAATTGATGCAGACCATGTTTTCCATTTTATTTTGCTTAATATGATTATTTTATCAACTGAGTCGGAAAAAGATGATAGCAAGTGTCACACTCATAGTTCAAATGCTTTTCTTTGAACTTATAAGCACTGCTAAACAGCCCTTTTTGATAAGAACAACAGTTACCTGACTGGTATTTAAACTAAGTAGTTCAGGTATGAAAAGTTTCTTTCTTTCAACTTATAAACAAATAATATACATTTGGATCTTTATAAGATAAAGCAAACACACTGAAGCTGTAGATGTGCAGCCATGTGTTCTTATTAAAGATGCATCTCACTGTAATGGTTGTTTTTTCCCCATCAGTTTCTTTTCACATGCAGTAATGGTGCTGCATAAATACTGTTATGTGTCCCCAGTGTTCCTTAGCACACAAAGTCCTGTGTGCACAAGATAAAAATGTGCATCGGTGCATTGGTACATACTTTCTCAGCCATGAGTTGGAAGTGTCTCAAAGAGCCAGCCACCCATGCTTAATGCCAAACTTGGCTTTTATTACATGAACCCTAATCATTGAATATACTGTTCCTTCACCCACTTGGCTGCTATTTGCTATTCCTACCAGCCCTCTCTTTTACCTCCATTTCTACTAATCATTCCAATTTCAAGTCTATACGCCTCTGTATTATGAACCCCGCAATTACCTTTTCACATGTGTTTCACTTGTCTGTGTTGAACATAAAATATATTATGTTTTTACAGCTGCCCTAGCAACCTGGTATTTATCCTGGTATAAGAACAGACAAAGGACCCATTGTTTTCTGCAAGTAAAATACATTCCCAGTATCAACTGCCAACAGTATCTATTGATACTTTGTAGAAATGAAAAAAATAATTATTTTTCTTAAAGCTGCGGCATGAAGGTAATCAACTACAATCTAATGTCTGTTTACTGCAGGTACAGGCATGGCTTTAGGCTAAGCACGTGATGATTTTCTTAATCAATAGTATTTGGGAAATAAGACGCCCACCAAGAACACACACATGCAGCATACTGTATGTGAAAATCCAGTTGCAACTTAAGGTATGTGGTTTTTGCCTCAGGAGCTGAGATAAAAGAAAGGCAAGGGTTTTGTGAGATTGAAAGTAAAGACAATGTGAAGCAGGGAAGGAATGCTTACAGATGAATGAGCTGGAGGGGGGCATGAGCCAAGTCTCAAACATGGAGGAAATAACGGGATGAAAGATACAGGGTTGGAAAGGGAGCGAGTTTGTATACCTGCACTTCAGCACACATCCACAAGGGTTGTGTCTCTTGTGGCATTTGTCTTCTCAGTTTATTAAAAGAAGTTTAACTAAGTCTGTCAAATATCTTGATTCGACTGAAAGTGGAAACTTAAACTTAAACTCAAACTTAAAAGTGACTCAAAAAAGTATCCTTCTCTGATGTGTCTGTGTGTTTCTCTGTGTGTGTGTGTGTGTGTGTGTGTGTGTGTGTGTGTGTGTGTGTGTGTGTGTGTGTGTGCATGAGTGTGTGTTCAGAGACTCTTGAGGAACTGATCGGTGTCCTATGTTGTTGAAATATAAATGTTAAGTCATTATTAAGCCTTTGATCTGCCTTTACCAGTCCTTCATTTACAGCAATGAAGGATTTAAATTATGCAAACAACGTTTTACAAAGTCCTTGCAAGCAGAATTTGAGTTCTGCCGGTGGTGACTGAAAAAACGTCAGGGGATCACCAAACTCACTGTGTCAGTGAACGCATCAGATTGACACCCAGTGGTTGTCAAGAGAGTTCAGGCTGTACCCTAATGTTGTACCACCAAAACAATGTGCCAGACAATACACTGACGCCAAAGTGTACCTATAGTGTCAATATCAGACATTGATGCTATGGTGTCAAATAGTGGCACTTCTGGAGCGTTACAGGGAAGTTAGAGTAATGTAAATTTTCACCCTAAACTAAAGCCATAAAAAGCAAGTTGATAATTGGTGAAGTTGCCCTTCAAGAGACAGACAACCTTTAAAACTTTTACACTCACAGGAAATGTATGGTCACTCATAAACCTGAATAAACGTTTTTGGAAACAAAGCACCCGCAAGAAACCCGGTTTTCTTTCTGTGATCTCCTTTCCATACTAAACAGCACTGTCTAAGGCCACTGCCTTCCTGTTTTAACATCATTTAATATTTTAATATAATAAGAGGATGACGTGAAGACGGAAAGGGTGACAAAGGGGGAAGACAGAAGGGTGATAATGAGATGGTAATGAGACATGCAAGCTCAAACACATCTCTCGTCTCTCAGGTGAGCCCTTCTCATTAACTTGTCTGGAGATGAGGGGTGACAAGCAGAGAGGCTTAATGACTAACAAAAACAGAGGAAAGGACAAATGAACAACATGAAAAAGTAATGCAGCAACACATGGGCGGACAAAGAAAGACAAACAATAGCAATGCTATCAGATGTTTGTTATCAGATTTATTCAATTACATAATCATACTTTCTAAAATGGCATGCTGGTTAGCATAACATGCAGTCAGAATGCTAACTGAGTAAGCATGCCATATAGCTTGAACATGCTAACTACTGTTTGTTCTGAAAGGTGACTGGTTGAACTTTGAACACACTGTTGAGCTTTTTCAGTGAGCTTTGCTTGGGCAGGATTCAAGGAAACCTGAAAGAGGACTGGTAAAAAAGCAGTGTCCAGGTCATTATTGAAAAAAGTGTTAGATACAGCTTTTTTTCTTTTTACATTAATTTTGCATTACTCTGCAATATTGGGTGAGATGCATTATCAAGTATTTGCCACATATTGAAAAGTTAAACCAAGGTCTTTATTAGGCTCTTCAATAAAACAGGAAATCAAAATTTAAAAGTTAAAGAGTTAAAGAAGTTGGCCTTCCTAACAAAGTCTACTACAAATAGGAATTGCCTCAAGAGACCAGTTTCCCCAGTACCATGAGATGATACCTGAAGAATATAGAATATAGTCTTTATTGTAGGCAAATGGTTTGAGACCTCAATCCCTTAATCCAACTTCCAATATGTACTACTGCTGAAAGCAAGGGTCTGTTGCTTAAGCATTCCTGCTTCTTACCGTGAGTGCAACATTCATGACTCAGAAGTGGGCCCAGCTGATTGTTTTACAGACTTATACCTACTGCTGAGCTCAGTCAGAGGTCAAAGCATTTTAAATGAATTCTTCCACAGATGCTCACCTAGCTTTGGCACACATTTTAACGATAACTGCAAAATTGGGGATGATAGAGTGAAAAGAACACTTTCCTCACACTGTATGAGACTGTCAGAGATGACAGTACCACAGATCGAGTAAAGTGGCTTATAACAGTGTTTCTCCCACAATATATTTAGTTATTTTCATGCCAAAAACAAAAAAGAAGCCCTGTGGACACGTCAAGACATAGGGGTGATTTAGCTCTCTAAAAACACAAATGAAAATTATTTGCAGTGCTTGAAGTAAACTCACACAAGGGGTAAATTAACAACAACGTAGCATTTTAAGAATGTTTGTGTTGTAGTATTTGTTCATGACTCAGTGAGAGTAGTGGTCTTACAAGTTATTTCTGACAGGTGTGCTAGCTGGCACAGTGGGGGATAATCATCTCCCTCTCCCTGTCAAGCAGGTACTTAAAATGGGCCAAAAACTGAAATGCAGTATAAGGGGTCAGGTACAGAATGCCCCCATCTTGAGCTAATCAAGCTACTTCAAGATAGAAGAGCACACTTGCATGGTGGGTTTTATTATAAAAAAAAATGATTTCAAGGAATACATTTTCACTTTCAGTTGCGTGTGTGTGTGTGTATGTATGTACTGTATATGTGTGTGTCTGCACACTGAAGAAAATTAAGTTACTCATGTGTAATAGGTAATGATTCTGTTTGAAGCTGCTGGATATAAGGCATTTATATCTGACTCATAGCAGCCCCACACACAAAGTAAGTAAAGACCTTAGATCGAGTGACTTCAAACAACATCATTAACAATGTCACAAAAGCAATTACATATTCTCTAAAACATACACAGGCAGACACACATACACTCTCTCACAAACAGACACACAGTTCTTACTATAGTTGTGAGCACACAACACTGACATAATGCATTCTACACCTACTTCTAACCTTAACCAGAAAAATTAAAGCAGAATACAATGGTTTCAAGCTAAAATGTGTCCACTCAAGCACTCAAAGACATGTGTGCATACAAAGTATTTTTCTACAGCCAATGTCATCATGGAGTCTATGTTCATTTTAGCGACTGCAGTATACAGTATGCAATCAATTTTGTTAATCAGATTGCACATATATTTCTCATATTTTTCCAACTTACAATTCATTTGTTAGCACATATTGAGAAGAGATTGGATTGGTAATAGGTAATTCAGAGTAATAATAAAATGCTGGGAGTGCACGGGAAATTCATTAAAGATGAAAGTCTAGTGACTAAGGATCTACAAATTTTCATGCAGTACCATATACATCCTCTGCATAAACACTAAAAAAATTGTATTAAATTATACCAGGTGACAATACCAGGGCTCTAATCATCAACTATGATAACAATAATTGCTTTGTCAAAATCAATCTACCAAGGTCTCCTTTCACCTCTACACATTGTCTGTGTAAAATATAAGCAGAGATGTAAAAAAAACACAGATTGTTTTACCTTAAACTCTGTCTCAATGTTGGCCAGTCTTGCTAGTTCATTGCTGAGTTCGAGCGCAGTCAACACAGGATCTTCACTGCTGAGGGACAAGTAAGCTGCACTGGCGAGGGCCTTATAGGCATTCATCCTGGAGCGTGAGTGACTAAAAGAGTCTTTCTTTTGTTTCTCCACACATTCTGAACACTTACAGAAGTAGTCATGTGGTCGTTCAATGCGGGCACCCTTCGTCAAAAGGATGTGGACAATCTCATACTCCTGGCAGTGAGCAGCAAGAATTATGGGCGTGATGTCATGTGAAAAACGTGTTCCATCCTCATCATAAGCATAAAAGTCATCGTCACGCATTTCCTGCTCCAGAGTGCACAAAGCCAGTCGTAGCCCCCCACCGAAGGCAGGATGGGCAAGAATGGCTTCAACGATTCGAACGTAACCCTTAGAGATAGCCAAAAGCAAGCCATCCCCAATCCTAGCCAAACCACTCTTCTTTAGCAGCAGCTCCGTCACTTCTAGGTGCTCATTGCCCACTGCCAGCTGCAAAGCATTCTGGCCCATGTAATCAACACAATTAAAGTTAAGGGTTTTGGATTCCTCCAACATTTTGCGGACCACAGGAATGTTTCCGTATTCAGCAGCATCCAGAAAACGCTCTTCCTCTGCAGTGAGTGGCGAACCTCGTTCATTGAACATGTATGCCGGGCCCCGCACTGCCTGCCGACGCCCCTTCTCCCTCAGCGTGGTGTGTCGGCGATGCATGGCTTCCATCCTGGACATAGTACAGAAGGGAGGAAAAATAATGATGTATTTAAAAGAGGTGGAGGCAAGAGAGAAATAAAGCATTTAATAATAAGAGTGATGAAGTGGAAAGGAAGAGAGAAAATGATGAAGGGCAGAGGAAAAGACAGTATAATTTGTTACATCAAGCCGACTAAGGTTTTACAAGGCAAACTAAGTTATTAATGTCTCTCCATCTAGATGCTCTCCACTGTGAAGAAGAATTGATCCATTGTACATAACATAGACTTCTCCCAAGACCTCACAGAAATGTCCACAATACATCTCTGATGTATCTGTCCCCAGTAAGATCAATGATCTGCTACAAGGGTCAAAGCTCAGAGTGGGGGCATTTCAGGTCAACAGCTCTAATTGGTAAGACAGAAATAAAACTGTAACCTCAATAAACGCTGCCATGACAAACTCACACTGAGTCGGCGGTCATGAAAGTACTCTTTGGTCTATAGTGAATCTGTTTTTATCCATTATTGCCAGCAGGCACATATGCATGAACATATACCTCCTGCTCTATACCGTGTTTATTGGTTGTTCATTCTAAACAGAGCACTATTCCTAATGACACACAATCACATCCTACCAAGACAGAGCAAGTGAAAATCTCTGACACTCTGACACAAAGAGTGAAAAAAGACTTGCTATTACATAAATCTAGAAAAAGAAAATCACTGCATAGAGACCGAGTGACACCGTGAGCAGAACAATACACTGGACACAGGTATGCCAAAAAGCAGAAATAGAAAATTAGAAATTGCTTGGAAAATTGTTGGTGAGCAGAGTTTGATTTTCCACTACAACATAACCTATAGCCTTAGCATTTAAATGATAAAATACTAACACATTAGTATGTCACTCAGAAAACCACTGGAAAATTCTTTTTGAATGCACTAGAAAAAATGTCATATGGCCTCCTGAGTTGAATAATTTAAAATGCATAATTGGCTAGTATTTTCCATATTATCAAAAGCCCAAAATATTTAATAAAATATCCCACTGGCAGGTGATCTGAATTTTAGTAACCTGACAAATGACCAGGTTCATTTTCATAATGTGACCTCCTACCCAAATAAAACCAAAACCAAATTTAATTTAGAGCCACCTGACTTTCTGTGTGTGTTTGTGAAGATACGTTTACACAGTAGACTGGACATTGATGGAAAAGGTGAAAATGGAAACCTCTTCATGGTGGAAATATCCCCTGGGGGTGTCAAAAGAGGTGGAACTGAGTGGATGAAGACAGCTCACTAAAGCAAATGACTGTGTGTGTTTGTGTGTGTGTGTGTGTGTGTGTGTGTGTGTGTGTGTGTGTGTGTGTGTGTGTGTGTGTGTGTGTGTGTGTGTGTGTGTGTGTGTGTGTGTGTGAAACATTCAGTGTGCAGGTGTGTGGCTGAATATTGCCTTGGGCTGCCAATCAATGATAGAGGGCAAAATATCCCTCTCTTTATATACACACACAAACACACACACAGGCACACACAAACAGTGGCAACACCAGCACATCAGTGTATTTAAAGACTGTGAATACAACATGAATATTTGATGTCAACCAATTCAAGCCTTAAAGCTTATCTAATGCTTATGAAACTTTTTTATGTTTGATTTTTGTTGACTGGGTCAGGAAGGTACTTGCTTCCTAAGGCAACAGTATAAGTAATCGATTTATTACAATTCGTGATGCTGTAGGGTTTACCCAATATCTTCCCCAACCCACCACCTTCACATAATCTCTGTCTCTAAAACATATTTGAAAGCAATGGCAGGATTCCTCATAAATGAGGGGACAGTCTGGCTACCAGCCTACTTCGCTAACCTTATAGTCAGGTAATGAATTGCCATTTTCCATCCGTCTCTATCTTTCTCTCCATCCATCTGTGGCTGTTTGTGATTCAGATCTTAAACAGAATTTACCTGCATCATTTCTGTGTGGACTAACAACCACATAGACAGGAGGAGAGATTTACAATGGAGACGGGTAGAAGTGCGTGTGTGTACCAGATATTACTTACATTATGGGGACTTAAATCGGATTACTTACTTGTGGGGACATGGCCACCTGCTTTGATTCATCTGACAAAATATTATCAGCATTTTGAGCTTATTAGCTCCTTAGCCTCTTCTCTAACATTTCATACTAGCCAAACATAATATAAAGTCCGTTTGCATAAATGTTGGCTGGGATTCAACCAGATTTGAAAAAAATCAATATTATAAACTGAATGGTTCTGGAAAAAAACAACAAGTGATGTTCAGTAATGGCTCTTGAGTTTTAGAAAAGTTTTAGTACTTTATTTGATTTAACCTTTGTATGTTTAAGTAACACGAAACATGATATATGAAGCTGTTGTCAATGTCTAAACGCACTATGCATCAATTAAACTGTTACTGGTTGTATCCAGCTCTACTGCTGACACTTATATCGGAGGCTACTTCAGATCGCTCAGTGAGCCTGTCCAAGCAAGCAGCTGCCTTTTCTATTAACAACAATTGTCAGAAAGTGGAAAAAATATCTTGAACAACAGATTCTTCCAGCTATTTTAAAGCTCAGATTACTAAAACTTCACAACTGGCTACTGGTTTTACATAACTGACATGATCTATCACTAAACCTAGAGGACAACGTTCACGGAAAACAATACCAACCAATATTGCTGTTGTTTACTGTGAGCTTTATGTTCATAAGCTCTGTGTAAATCAGTTTCCAAATGTCTCCTTTTACACAGCTGAACTTTCTGAAGTTGTTGAAAAAAGTTATTTTTAATCAACCATGTTGGTTCATTTTAACTTAATAAAAAAAAGGAAGATGAAACAGGTTCGGAATCAAATTTTGAGGACAATAAGTGACAAAGAAGTCTTGACTCAGCAGGAATATTTACAGGGCTGACTAATGAATTTTCTTTATCAGTGCACAGACATGAGCAGAATACTCTACTCTCTCAGCTCTCTCTCTCACATTCAGTAGACACCCTTTCAAGCAGCAAATTGACAATATAAGTTCTATAAGGTGAGTTGTTCACCACATTTCACCCATAGTGAAAAACAGACATGTTCTCCCCCCTGTTCACACTTAGCCAATCTGAAGCCCTGTCAGGCAACACTGAGAGCACAGTACATGCTTCTTAACCATGCAAGGCCTTTTAAGCTGAGCACTGGTGTATCAAACAGAATGGAAAGATCAAAGCTCCAACACTGAGGTCTGCCATTTTCTATACCTGATAGTCATAGCTCAGCTGACAGCATGTCAGGAATATCTATTAGGTTTCATTATTTTGTCCATGATGCTATTGCCTGCAGTACATGGATGCAGACGTCTGCATCCACAAAATGGTCATGTGAGCTCATGTCTCACAGTTACAATGTAGGCCAATCAACTGTATATATGACTGCATGTGGTTTTGTGGGTTTTGGCAGTGTGTGTGCTTTGTGTGTTTGATGAGTGTAGCATTGAGGGGATGTAGTCTGCAAGTCTGACTCCAGGTCAGTGTCACATGGTTTTGTCCATTGTCTCTCTCCTCCTCAAACTAACCCACAGCAAACAGACAGGCTATGACATGAGCATGGCATGCACACTATTTTCCAACAATCCCATAATGCATTGCTCCCAAATTTAATGATGAGAAAATTACTGTCACATGGCTCATACAGCTGTTAGCAATGATGTCACAATGGTTTGTAAGTATCTGAAGTGTCAATTGACTGCTCACTATTGAGTGAACTACTTAGTGTACATTATATAGGGAGTGGTGAATGAATAGTGAGATGATTACAGACACAGTCCCTGTTGACTTTCACTGCTTATGCATTTATGCCAATCAAAATACTCTCTCTGTCAATACAAAGGATGAAACAGGGGGTGAAAGGATGAAACCCCCTAAGACACATCTATCCATCGATCAGACATCTGTAACCATTCATCATGTTCAGGGTCACGGGGGTCTGGAACATATCCCAGCTGTTATCGGGCAAGAGTGTGGTACACCCTGGACAGTTCGGCAATTTATCCCAGGGCCAACACAGAGACACAGGCAGACAGTTTACGGACCAATTAACCCAACATGCATGTCTTTGGACTGTGGGAGCATCTTCAAGCATAAGGAGAACATACAAAGTTCACACAGAAAGGCTTCAACCGACCTGTGGATTTGAACCAGGGACCTTCAAGTTATGAGGCTAACCACTCTACCACCCTGCTGGTAGTCACATACATGTATAAACAGGGGATATACCACTGTACAGTCAAACCACAACACACAGTTATCCTCACAGAATGAGGAGAGTGGAAAAACCAAAGATCAGCAATTCCAGGTTTGGGGAAATGGAACACAATATTTATGATACAAATGCAACATCAGTTGGCAACAGCAGAATGCATGCTGGTCTTTCACTAATAACGTACTTTACATCAGTCCACTCCCCTTTATGTAATCTATGACAGACGTGTAAAGCACAGCACAGAGGGGTGAATGCAGCTGGCTCAGAGAAAATCTAAGCTGCTTCACTCTCTTCAAAACTGACCTCTACTTGTTGACATCCCAGGTGGATTAGTTCCTGCTGATTAAATCCTCTCAACCCAGAATGGCCTTGCCATTTTCTAACTACTGTCCAGGGTCATCTCTGCAGTTTATAAATAAGATCATGGACTCTACACAAGGCTGAGAAACTCGTCACTTTAACTATTCATTGTGTGTCTGCATTGGTACAATAAGATTCGGGGTTAAAAGAGTGACTCACGTTTGCCGAGTTTCGGAGTTGAACTCGGTGTCTATGTGCTCCACAGAGTAGTGGTTCCCGTAGTCCGAGAGCCCCGGAGCCCTCTGGAGTCTCTGTCCACGGTGCTGAAAGCGCTCAGCCTTGACCGCTCCGCGTCCCCTCCACTTGGGAAACAGGTCATCATTGCAGTCGTGCACCGCGTCTATTCGCACATCCTGCTGTGAGCGAAACGGTGAGCCGGTGTCCCCGGTGCGCTGGCGTAACTTTGGCGGTGTGAAGTGTGGAGAGTCCCCTGGTTCCCGGATCTCTGTAGATGGGTGTAGGCAGTCCGGTGAACCGAAGTAGGGCGGGTCTGTGTCCCCCAGCAGCGGAGAGGCCGAGGAGAAGAGGTCTAGGGGCCGCTGAGAGGTAGGGGATTCTCTGGGAAGACAGATAGACAGAGGCGTGGAGGGAGACTCCGAGAGACGCGCTCGCTCTCCGCTGTCGCTTTCCTTTCCTTCGTCAGACATTGGAAGAGTTCGTAAGACACATCCGCTTTAAATTATTAAGCTATGTGACAGACATTTCTCAGTCTTTGTCAAAGTTTCAGCTGCACAAGTTTCCTGTGATTCTAACGGTGAGCCAAGCCTCCACCTTAACACAAGAGTGCGCACACTAATTGAAAAGCACCCCGAGTGCGCGCGCAGTGAGCCAGCCCTTTACAAAATGGATGAAAATCTACAAGTGGCACCATCACAAGGCAGCCTAACTTATAAACTGCGCTGACATGCAAAATTACTAAATGATATACTCAGATTTACTATTAAGAAAAAATAACACGATAGTCTATTATAGCACAATGTTCGAATATTTGTACTTTTACGTTTTACCTTTTGCGTGTGCTGAGGAAATTCAACATCCTGTACTGACGACACAGTGTACAAATCTGACTTGTTATCTTTAAGAAAACACAAAGACACACACACACACACACACAAAAAAAAGAAAAAAAGAAAAAAAAACACACCCAGCGACCAGGGTGAGAGGGCTAGCAGCAAGTAATAGATGGAATAGAACATCGACTACATTTTATAAGACCCTGCAGTGTTTGAACGAATGCCTCAAAACAGAAGAGGTGTGTAATAGACACCAAGCGAGAGAAGGGTTTGGAAAAGGTGGAGGTTGGTTGTGGAGGGAGAGGGTAACACGTCCACCTGTTGTTGGCCAGTTACTGGTACTGTACATCTCATCTCAGTCCTGGAATTATGTCCTGTGTATGCACACAGGGATGGAGTCTTTAGTCTCTAGTTAGACAAACCTAAACAAATATCTTAGTGCAGGGTTTGTACATATTATTCAAAATTATTTGTTTTTTGTAATGATTTAGGACAATCATTGTGTATAGAAGAATCTAGGGTATCTATCAGAGGTACTATAGACTTTGGAGAGAACTAATCTGCAATGACAATAACACTATACTCTGGTTATGCTTTGCTCCAAAAACCAAGAAAGCTTAAATTCTCTTGTAAACAAACAAAATATTCTAGAAAGAGGCCTATCTTGGTAATTGTAAGCACTAATCTTCCGGCTTCACATAAATACACCACAGCAGGTTTGAAGAAGTATAATAAATAGGTCAGAGTACTTTTACATTGTTAACATATTAAAAATATTGAAATTAATTACTCTCTTCTTAAGGATAATTGAATTGTCATCGTTGGAGGGTGTCTAAAAGTTTCAGTCCTCACCCTAATCACTTGTGTCACAGCAGGTGTTTTCAATTGTCTGTCACAGGCAGAACTCCTGCAGTGAAATCACTGATTGTGGGATGTTTAGAGGAGCTACATGATTGTGCAGAAGCACTATATTAAATTTTATGTTATTCAGTTTCAGAGAGAAGACAGCAAGCTCTTAAGATGTAGAAGTCTGTAACGTGTCAAACACCACATTAAATCGTATGTTCATTTAATCAAAATAAAAAACTGTATTCCTCGCATGTTTAAGAATGCCAGAGAGATTCAGGAGACAGGTTGACATAGATGTAGATGTCTTATTGACTGGATAGGAACAGATCAAAACCAAGTTAGATCATATAACCCCAATCCCAAAAAAGTCGGGAAGATGTGTAAAAAGTAGATGAAAACAGAATGCAATAATCTGCAAATGTCATAAACCAATATTTTATTCACAATAGGACAAATAGACATCCAGAAATCCCTGTGTGTGAACATAGTTCACTGTGCAATCCATAAATGTAAGTTAAAATTGTATCATGCAAAGAAGAAGCCAAATATGACCATGAACCAGAAACGCCACTATGTTCTCTGGGCCAAAGTTCATTTAAAATGGTCTGAGGCATAATCGAAAACAGTTCTGTGGTTAGATGAATTCAAACTTGAAATTGTCTTTGGAAACCATGGACGCAGTGTCCTCCAGTGTCCCAGAGGGACCATCCAGCTTGTTATTAGTGAACAGTTCATAAGCCTGCATCTCTGATGGTATGGGGTGACTAAAGACAGCCTAACTTATAAACTGCGCTGACATGCAAAATGACTAAATTATATACGCAGATATACTATTAAGAAAAAATAACACGATAGTCTATTAAACCACAATGTTCGAATATTTGTACTTTTACGTTTGTGTGTGCTTGTGTAGAGGAAACTCAACATCCTGATGACACAGTGCGCACAACTGACTTGTTATCTTTAACAGAACACAGAGAAGGGTTTGCAAAAGCTGGAGGTTGGTTGTGGAGGGTAACATACAAAAATAATTAAATTAAATGAATACCACATAAAAATTATTATATAAAGAAACAGATAGGAAAATAGTGGCCTAAATGAAATGGCACTTAGATTGTTGGAGAATTACAAAAAATAACAGACATAAACATAAACAAATGTAAAATGAAAAAGGTGCATTCCGAACCTTTAAAATGAAAAAAAGATCCAGCCCCCATTTAGTATGCATAGGATGCACAGGTAGGAAGGCAAGACAAATTAAGCATGAAATATATATACACACCTACAGTAAATCGTGTAAATACTGTAAATGAAGCACAAGTGCTTCATATTTAAACAAATACTGCAACAAAAATAATTTGAGAGTTACACACAGGAGTAAACTTTTAGACTATGGAGCAGTGTTTGCATGCTGCTTCCCAAATATTGTCATGCTTCAAAACAGTTGGCTAAGTTTAGGGACAGATTGTGGTTTTGGTCAAATTTGGAACAAGTCCTTTCATGTTTTCTGAATCAGCACTCATTTCCCCAATTTTAACTCCTTCCATTACCTTAATCAGGTTATTTGTGTTCCTTTATGTTTCCTGCAAAAATCAACTTTAATTAATGGGATCATAGAGGCTATAATTTCAGATTTCAATTAAGTATATTTCCAGAACCTACATGGGTATAAAAACATGAGTTTGGATTAGTTATTATTGTCTAAAAAGTGGATTAAAGTAATAGACATGAATACAGTTTTAAATAATTTATGATATACAGGTAACATGTCAATTTATTAATTCGACCAAATGTTAAGTTTGTGGACACATAATTCGCTGGAAAGTGAGCTTTCCAAAAAGAGTGGCCAGAAATTGTTGGCTGTAATCAAACCTCACTGACTGAGATGTATGAGTAATTGACTGAAGGTAAATGGCTACATCTGTCAAAAAGCTCACTTTCTGTGAGAGGAGGAATGGCACAGAAGCCAATCACTCACAACCTCCTTTGACCTCATGATAATTTTATTACTTGATTACTTGATCAATGAATGATCAATATGAGATGCAGTCCCCTGGGGGCAGAAGATAGTAATGACTTTTCCATTAAGATTTGTTCTTTACTGTACTAAATATGCAGATAATAGCTACCCTTACCTATTCCCACCAACTGAGATTCTAATAAGGACCAGATCATAGAGTCAATACATAATTTTTGCATATTTTATTCATACAGAGCAACAAGAGAGGCAAGACTGTTTAAAACTTTTATTATGTCTGCTTGGCAGGGTTTGATGAACGACTTGTGACAGAGCATTTAATGAGATATTCTGTAACTGGCCAACTGCAAGACATCAGACACTTTGTGTTTGTGTGTGTTCGTGTGTGTGTGGGTTGGGGGTGGGGTGCTAGTATGATGCTCACTGTTATGTATGCACACACATGCAGACAATATCATTCAAAATATGCTCTGAGAAAACCTCTCTTTATCATCTGTTTGTTCCATTTCAGATGGACATATTACAGCCATGTCACATAAAACAGTCATTGCTACAGGTTTATCATATTCACACATAAGCACACTCTTATATTCATATGCCCACTCAACTTACTACGGTAAGATATTAGAATGCAGCCGATCCACATCTAGTACAGCTACCAAAACATTAATTTACAAACTACTGAGTATTAATAATTGTATTTTTCCATGTATGAAAAAACAAACACACTCCAAGATACACTCCTCTCCTCCACTTCCTCAGTGCATTCAATACATTCTCAACCTTGACACAAGTCATTATGGAATGTGATGCTGAATACATCATAGTACTATAGCCTTGGAAGAGATGTGTTCAAGAATTCAAGGGAGACAATAAAACATAAAATGTGCAGGCAATTCACTTGACAACAAAATAGAACATCAAACTGTACTTGCAGTTGATGCTTGAGAAGGTCAGTCTAAAAACAAGCTGATGCTCTTAAGTAAATGTTGAAGCCAATGCTCATTTTTGCACATTAAAGCCCAGAGTTGCAACTCCAACTAGTAGCTCAAGTGAAGTGGGGAATGGGGTTTCAATCCTCCATGCAAAGCGGATCATTGGAGCAATACCTGCTAACAATTATCCTCACCAGTGGCTTATGCTGGGAGGGTCAACACTGTCTCTGGCACTGAGGCTGCTCCTTTAGCTGTTGAGCTAAAACATTGTGTATGTATATTAGGAAAAAAAATAAGTTACAGTCGCCTAATGGGAATCCCCCTAGAAGTATGTGCTGGTGGGCAACTTAAACGAAAATCTGATTTACAAATCATTATTGATTGCACAATCGGACTTGAATAGTTCACTGAAAAAACACAACCTATGTTTAATTCTAAATGCTCATGGAAAATAAATGTACAACTAAAACCAAAGCAGATGTATTAGGACAAATTTAAATAGAATAAAACAGCAAAAGGAGTTTGGGGGTGATTTAAAGAGAGAGCAACTGGCTTGGTGACACTTCTATAAAAATTGTAATATGATTACACACATGGCAGAACATTAAGACTCACTACAACATTGTCAGTCATAACTGCCAGTTAAATCTTCTAAGGATTTTCACTTCTTTATTTGTTTAAGAAATAAAAAAACAATAAAAACAACCCAACCATCTTTCCGTACTTTAAATCAGCATTTCTTTCATTTACTTGATTAACTGCCTCAAAAAATTTTTTTGTTAATTTTATAAATACATACTAATTAGCATATGTTTCCTGTCCAAAATATGACCTTTTGATGTTAGGGTTGATAGGATCAAATTAACAAATATTTTTACAGAAATTCAACCAAGTAGAGTTTGTGATCTCACCCATCTCCTCCAAGTAAAGAGAAAATGTTTGCAGACTAACAAGCCAGATTTTAAAAACATTTAAAAACATGACAATTTATCACCTGACAAAGTTCCCAATTTGATTGAAATTTTGTCATGTTTTAAAACAATTTTCGCCTGCCTTAGTGTTAAAGCATTTCAATTTATAGTATCATATTGAATAGCTTTGCATTTGCCTTGTTTCTAACTATTTTTATTAGGCAATGACTCCAATGTTTCCCTGATCCTAAATCGTTTTGCTAATCCATCAAGACTTATCTTTATGAGAGCAGTGTAGAAAAACACGTGGCTAAAGTAATGAAATTCAAATCTAACAGGGTGTCCCAGACATGTAGTATACCTAAACATCTGTGTGCATGCACACACACACACTCACACATAGTCACACACACAGACTGTAAAACTTTTTAAAGTTTCCTTCCTATCACTATTTTTGTGAAAGCACTTTTATAGACAGACTCTACTTTCATTCCAAAGCACTCAGGACTCAGCCATAAAAGCACAGGTTTGGGTGGAGTCTCCCTTAAATGGACCATATTAAGGTCTCCCCCTCAACATATCCCCACCTACAGAGGGATTCTCTCTGAACTGTAAATGACTCCACATTACACTCACCTCAAGGCATGTGGTGAACTCCTGTAGGTCCTCTACCAAGGGTTTGCTACACCACAGCTATTTTTGCCAAACCCCCTTACTCTCAGTTTCAGCCAGCCTTGACAGCCATGGGAAATCCATGCTGTAAATTGAAAAGTGTCCTGAGAGAATTAGGTGGCTGGCCAGAGTTCCTTTTTCACACTGCTGAACAAAGAAGGGAAAGTGGCAGAAGGCTATAATGTTGAAAGAGGTTTTCCATGACAGCTTTAAGTGTTGTGCCAGACTGCAGCCACCTAAATGTATCTAACTGGTTAATAGGACATTAGAGCTCAACATTAAAAAAGACACAATCACCAAATGTAAGAATTGACATGTTCAATTTGTTTGTTGTTTTATTTATTATATGTCTGCCAATAAATTTAAAGTTACTCACATACCAAAATTCATGCAAATAAGTCATCGCCACAAACATTTCAACAAAAGTCAGCAGGGTCATTATTTTCAAGAGAAGACTGCATTAATAATGCCAAGCATTCCTAGGTTTCATATACAGAGGCCTACTGGTCTGGCTCCACTGGCTGCCTGGCAGAGTGAGAAACTAACAGTGGCTGCTGAAATTCAAATGAGCTGCCTAGTTTGTCCCAGGCATTTAAATGAGGTGAAATATTGGATGTCAGTTTCGCCTAATGATCATGCCAATGATCCAAGAAATTAAACAAAAGACAGTGAAGGGCTATGCTTGATAATCAAATAGTATATAGAGAATATTGCTTGATTATTAAAAACATGTTTCCGTTTGCTATGGGTTTAGTTTTGGCTTTTCATGCCTTGCTAACATAATGAAGAATTATTTTTTAAACAGCACAGGATCTGATGAACAGGACGTGACCATTTTGAATCCCCTCTCTGCCAGAAGGGGAGAGAAAGAAGAAGGAAACAAAAAAAAACTCACCCACATCCCCCCATTATTGCCAAAGATTTGCCATTAAGAAAGGCACTTAACGCCCCTAACACCTCTGACAATAGCTCACAGCACAATCCTCTGGTCCATGCATGCTGATTGGATTCTTTAGAGAGCATCTTCCAGTTTTGGTGGCATATATATATGCAGCTATAGTATTTATTTTCAAGAGTGTGTTCACTCTAATGACCTATGGAATCAAACTAAACATCCTTCTGTCAGAAAAATTAAAGTTTTATTTTAGAGGCCACTCAACTTGTCAACTGCTCCAGCCGAACAAATGGTCAGTTTACTCTGTGTAACTTTTTTACACATATGCAATGTACCTTTGAGGTGTGATATTGTTCTTTCAAGTTTGTTTTCTTTATGCATGTAAATAAATGGTATATTTCTGTTTGCTGATATTGCACCTTAAATTAGTTAATTCTTAGTGTTATGTACACAAGTGATTGGTAACGCACATGCATCTATCTAAACGTCCATGTATTTTGACAGAAACATTTAGAAGAAATTTGGTGGCAACCAGATAAGAAAATAGATGTCAATATGAATGAGGCTAATACTATAGGTACCGTTGCAATTTACATGAAAGTTATATACAGTATCAGTGACAGGAAAAGTCAAGGGAGTAGGGGAAGTAGGGGAAATTCTGTTTATACACCAGAAAGGTGCTTGCCAGCTTGTGCAGTGTGTGAGAGATAATAATAAAGACTTGTCAGCAAGAGCACTGTCAGCAAGAGCACTGTATCTGGACACTGTGTTCATTGTGTTTTACCAAACATCTCACCCATAAAACACCAACATCCTTTATCCTATTGCTCGGTGGAGGTTCCTGCTCGTTAAAGAGGCAAAGGTGCATGTGTGTGTGCGTGTGTGTGTACTGTAGATATATTAATGAAGCAAAAGACAGGAGCTGACACCAACTGGAATATGCTGCTGTCAAATGAAAACCTTGTTTCCAAAAAGTTTCCAGGGAAAAACAAAATGTCTGTAAATTCAGTTGATGATGAGGTCATTTTCAATAGACTCCAAAATAATGCTTGGCCTCCAGTCAAGATAGAAAAAAGATTAAATGTTTTTGGTTGCAGTGGGGCAGATGTTTGAACAGAAACAGCACTGGGAGAGAAAAGATCTGGATGTTTTTTGTTTATTTTTACTTGAGTATAGCTCCGGGACACATTGAAATAAGCACTTTTCATTTTATAGGTATTCCAAGTGACTCAGCCTGTTTTCATAGAGTAAGAAGGAAAGACAGGTGTGTCCCTTAAAGGCAAACAGCAAATGGCAGCTTGTGCAAGTAATTGGTGCTGGTGAATGTCCTCGCCATACAAACCCAAGCGTTGCATTTTACTTTCATGCCATAAAATCTCCCTGCCTTTCATCATTTCTTCTCACTTTTTCTCTTCCTCACACTCACATTGTTGCTCTTCCTTATCCTCGTCTGTCCATCACAACACAGAGTCACAGATTTTCTCCTCTTTCTTATTCTTCTCAATGTGATTCAAGACTGAAACAAGGTAGTTTGGAGAGTAAAAAAGACAGTGGTGGACAAAGGAAGAGCATGGGTGTGGGTGTAAAATATGGATGGATCGCTGTGAGAAGGTTTGGACAACCTGAGATCTGACATGAGAAAGGACGGAGGCTGGGAGGGAGAGAAATAGAAAAACTAAATCTAAGAATGTGAGACACTGCTTGCAGTGGATGACACACACTGTAGTGCTTCAACTAAGTCAGAGCTGGTTTGTGAAAGCAGAGATACAAAAAGGAAGTGGACATAGGAAAAAGAAAAACAAATAAAGAGACAAGCCTGAAAAGCAAAACACCTTTCGTAGTAAAAGACAAGGGAATAAAAATAGACAGAAAACCATATTGATTACACTGATAACTGCTAATCTCTTGAAACATGGTAACTAAACATTTTATCTGAGGGTAACAGAAGAAGGGAGGTCTTCTCCCAAAAGGAATCACATCCAATTTTCTTTTCTCAGTTGATCTGCTCTCTCATCTCAATTGTATTTTTTCTACAGCAACAGAGAAGAAGGAAACTGCGCCGTCAGAGAAAATCACTACACTCACCAGTGTTTGATTCACATTGGATTTGTTGTAGAACAACTTCCAAACTAAACTAGAACTATATTACCAAAATGATTTAGATTTACATTCCAAAAATAAGGATGAAAGAAGAATGGAGATAGGTTCGAAAAGGTTATTCTATTCACAATCAAGCATAAACTGAGAACTGTCTGACTTATCTAAAATGGAGGTGAGCAGTTACTCTTCTGTGTCATATTGTCTGTCTCACTGGGTTTCTCTCTAATAGCTTCTCTCTGTCTTCTACTTTATGCATGTCGTATCATAATTGTTGAGTAACACTTTTCACTCTGAACAACAGAGGGTGGAGTAAAGGTAGTTTTTTTTGGTGTTAGCGTGGCACTGAACAGTTTTGCTGTGATGTCCAGTGAGGACATCACTGGGGAGACAGTACACTTTCAGAAAATGTGGCTGCCCTTGAATGACTCATATTATACAAACATGCGCACAAACGCGCACACACACACACACATACCATTTAAAATACAATCAATATCAATGATGGAGCTTGCATAAATTAAAACTCACTTTTTTTTACTCAAAGAAGGAAAACTGACTGCACCAGCGTGGATGACAAATCACTAGTTGTGACCTTAAACTGACCTTTAAATCTTCAACACACCATCACAACTCAGCCAAAAAGTATATAGCTGACACTATTTTAAAAGGACTTTGTAACAGATATACACTGTAATAAAATAAACAGTATATAACATTTTCAAATATGTTTTTTTGTGATATTCTTCATAACTTCTCTTAATGTAAGGTGTTGTCAGCATTACATGACGCAGACTAACAGATCAGCACTTGTAGTGGTGTTGAGATATTAACCTCTAAAAGTTTTTTAGAAAGGCTCACTCTTCTAAACAATTAGAGAAGACATAGACGGACTATTCACAGAAGCTACATTGGCGGCCTGTTGCTGCAAAATGTGCCATTAACATCACAGTCATATCGGAAAGGGCAAGACTGGCAAGAGATTTTGTGATTACTTATGACAATTATTTTCCATCAACTAAATTATTCAATTCATGTTATCCCACTTTGATAAACACACACCTCTCGGGAGTCTAGCAGCCTGGCTAACAAGATTCTCGGTAACTAAAGGCAAATTTTTTTCTACTACGCTTACTGTTGATCAACTCATTCATTTAAAAATTATTTATTAATCTGTAATGTCAATGCTATAGTGCTTTTATTTAAGATAACTAGACCTCCAGAATCTACTTGTATTTACTTAAAGGCCAGACGTGCCCTCTCCATTATAGAATGTATGTTCCAATGGTCAATGCGGTATTTAGGTTTATTATGTCTGTGCCTTAAGAATATGTATAAGATGGCAAAGATTTGACAAAGTGTCAGGATTTCACACCATGAGCAGACTAATTTCAAGTCTAATGTTAGAGCTACAGCTTGAAACCCAAAAGCCCTCAACAATTGAAGGACCTCTAAAACCTGCCCAGCACAGTGCGTTTGTGCTGGCCACATTTACAAAATACAATGTTACAGCCAAAAGGGATGCAGCTAGATAAAAACCAAAAAGGAACTTCTGTTACACATCCATTAAAATGACATATTAAAAATCATATACAGTAGATACAAATAAAAAAATGTAACAGCTAAATTTGAACCTAAATTTGTAAAACCACTACCAACTACTACTATTTTATCACTACCAGAGTGATAAAATGAAGGGGGGGTTTCTCCTCCTCCATCCCCTGCTCCTTTACTTCTAATAGCCATAATACATTATTAAATCTCTGTTAAACAAGACACAAAGTTTAATTAACTTGGACTGGCACTGTTAAGCTGAACAATTTGACTTTTCCAACCACTTCGGATGTAATTCAGTGCACCAGGTAATCCAGAATCACTGAGTATATAATGATATGTCTATACACATGTAGAGTGGGAACTGACTTTATTAACTTCTATTGTAAATACAGCAACATACATAATTTAATTCTCTGTGCAGGGACTGCACGCTTTAAAGTGTTTGTTCAGTGGGCAACATTACATGCTGCTTGCACTCATAACCACAAAAGCCAACATCAACATCTAATGATTCTGTATCATCCTAAAAAGGCAAACAAGCTCCCTTTGCAAAAAGGTTCCTTCATATAAAAGGCTTAGTAGTTACCATGATAGATAGTGGCAGGTGGCTATTAACATGTTGAGGTACTAAGGTTTACTCTTGTCTTTATAAATAGCCGTTTGACAGTATAAATGTATATGTAAGAAGATTTATGAAGCAACCTATGTCTGCTAATGAAGGTCAAAGGACAAGATGAAAGCTTCCAGTGCAGGGTAGATAGTGAACCTTGAGTTTGGTTGAGCTTCCAACTTCATTTCAACAAGTCATGCTTTCTTCACTGTCACTCACTCACTGCTCCAATATGAAGGCAGGCATCTGTCATGATCTTAAGCCAGATCCAGACTGTGAGCACATATAGTTCATATAGTGGATCTTTCTAACATCCAGTCTAGACTATTTTGGTATTTTCAGCATTAATTTTGAGAAATAGAAAAGTTTTATCGTAATGAATATGTCCATTTGTTTTCCAACATAATCAATCATGTTTGTTTTGATAGATCAATATGCCCAAGTCCTGCCGAAAACATATACTAAATAGGGCTACCTACCTTAATGTTTTGTCTTGTCTGCATTTCAGTGGTAATGTGGTGACAGCAAAGTTAGAGTAGTTTTACTTACTGCAGTGCTATTATTCACACAGACACACCTACAATGGGAATTATTAAGATAAGTAAAATTTCATTCTGAATAATCACTGTTCCATTGAGATAGATGTTTTATTTGGGAAAGGAGAGATTATAAACCATATCAAAGGAGGAAGTGAAGTACAGCTCCTTACTGCAAACAGAGAAAAATAATACTGAAGGTATTTGTCTTGGGTAATGAAAGGTCTTTCCTCACAGCTAATGAACATTTTCAAGCTGCGTCTCTTGGCCCTATATAAATACAATAGCACTTTCAGGGGCATTAGGAATCTCTCAATTTTGGCTCAGTGCTTCTTTCTGCTTTATCTAGTTTTGGCCTTTAAAGACAAAGAGAGAGCAAGACAGAAATGGGAGAAAGAAAATAACATGAAGAAAGAGGAGAATGAGGGAGGAATGACAAAGAGAGTGGATACTGAGGCAGGAGATTGCAGCGTCTCCTGTCCAGTCTTATTTTCAGAAATGAGTTTTTTCATTACTGCTCATCACAGACTAGTTTGTGTTCTTGTACTTGTTCTTTCCTCTTTTCACTCAAATTCCCTTTACACCAACAACTACATACCCCATCTCACACTTTTATTCGCTCCTTTTTTTTTTACTTTATGCAGCCATATTTAATTAAAGAAGGTGAGAAGTATAAACCCTCCCATGGGAGAGTAAAAATAAATAGCCTTTCAGAAGTTACTGTCCGACAGTTTGTGAGTCCCCACACTTATGAACATATTAGGTGAAAATGGACAAGGATCATCATTCTGAGGAGAACTAGTGGAAAACCAACTAAGTGAAACAGGGAACATACGAGAGCAAAGAACCCAATCACAGCCGTTCAGCATGATAAATGTTTCTATATACTGTTTGAGCACTGTATTAGTGTTATACAACAAGTCTTGTAGATACACAGAGCCTGTCACAGATAAACCTTTTGCCCTTTCTCATTAAAAACCATCTCATGTTTCTATTTCTGACACTTCTGGAATTTAACTGCCACAAACTCTGTCCCTTACAGCAACAAATGGCGTCAATGAAAGATAGAGTCTCCTTAACACTGCCCCTGAGCATCAATTGAGGAAAAAAGTCTTCATAAAACAGTACCATGCTACACAACCAGTGAGGTGTGTTGATGGGAAATAATTATTAGATAGATATTGTGATTATTAATTTTTTGCTAATAAAATGCTAAAATATATTCAAAAATATTATAAAAAAACAACTGTATCCAGTTCAGTTTAACAGGAGTTAGTGGATATAGGGTACTCTGAGCAACTAATGTACAGTGCGTTGAAAAGCAAAAGCTATGAAGTTTCACTCCCATTAAAATTTGGATAGATTTTGAATAGTGGCAGATGTTTTCTCACATTTCTTAAAAGATGAAGTAAAGTATGTATTCCAAACAAAATGTAAAACAGATCTTTGTGAATAGAATACATTTAATCACTATTACCAAGCAATTGGCAACGGCAATTTTAAATCTAGCCTTAAAACATGTACCTCTGTATTATATAATACTCTGTATTATATCATCAGAAAGAGAAAAAAACAACAATAAACTCAAAAGGAAGAGACTCAATGTGAACCGATGATGATCCCTATCATTTACATGCTGTCATGCATAAATACTGTAATGTTTCTACTGCCATTGTTTGTCATAGGGGTGCATTGATGCAAACAGACATGCAAACAAACATATAGCACACACAATGTCCTTATGGCAACATTTTAACAACTGCCATTATCTGCATTTTTTTCTTAATAATGAGACTCAGCACTACATGGGGTGTGAGCCTTTGATATCAGTTGAACTTAGAAAATCTATCCACAAGCACATTACCATGAACATTTAATTTCTGACAAAGATTATGCAATGACGAAATCCCCAAAGCAAACAGAGGAAATACTGTGCTACAGCATAAGAGGTAGAACACACTACTGTCACATTTCTGATTAGTAGAAGAGTATTTGCTGCAGGCAGCTCAAGCTGCTTTACCAGAGCCAATTCTAGCTGGCAGCTACAATTACCTTTATCATTTAAGCATGAAGAGTCATTAAGTACGAATGGGAAATTGGGAAGGGTTGTATAAACAAAGCAAGAGTGTGCCCATATTAAAAACATGTTTAGAGATAGCGAGCTAGCCTGGTGAGAGGGAGAGAAACAGGGGGAGATAAGTGGTAAACACTACATATATATAATAAAATCTATGGTCATAGTTACTATGTATGTTAATGTAGGATTCTCCCCACTTAACAACAAATATGTGCACTTCCCAGACCACTTGCCATTACCAAAGACACATCTGTATCCAATTAAATCTGCTGATCTCCATGGCTATACTGCTAAGCCAAACACACATTTACATGAGACTCCCTGCCTAGATTACCACAAACAGGTAATGGTGATGATGCAATATGAAGTGTCCGAAATCTCAGCTGACTGCTCGATATTGAATGAACGGCACAGTGTACATTACATATGGGGTAGTGAATAAATTAACAGGGAGGAATTTTATACACAATTATATACTTTGTTTTCTAACCCTAGCTTGGGTAACAAAATAAAATAAAGGAAATTATAGAGAATTTCAGTTTCACAAAAGATATGAGCATTCTTTGTCATGATGGGCAAACGCAAGAAGGGCAAACCCACGAGACCTCAGCAAGTCGTATTAAGCACATCTGTTTAACTACTTGCACATTTTAGAGAATGTGAAACGGACTACTCTTCTTCAGTGTTAATACATTTTTATTTGACCAACCTCTGAAAGCAACACTTAAAGAAATAACAGTGTTTGGGCTTATCGCTTTTGCGGAGACCTTCCCATGGTTGTGGATTTAAGGTTAGCTCTTTTAAACCTACTGCCAGCTTGTCGCTCCTTGGATTATAACTTTTTCCCTGAATTATAATTTACACCTAAGGTAATCATAAACCATAGCATAAAGACTACAGCTACAAGGTTAGTGCTTGGTATAGCGAGCATACAGAGACACTCAGAAGTTAACAGGCACTGATGAGCAAACATGAGCTGTAGTTCACAATCTTTTGATTAGCACGTTTCACTAGCATTTTAGCCAGCTGCAATATATCAGAACCAGCATAATAAACAATGGCAACCTAAGATGAATAGGCCTTACACAATTCTTCTAGAATCTCAGGAGCTGGGGTCTGTCTAGCCTGATGTCAGATGGGTATAATGTGATTTTAGTATTATGTACACATGAGACACAAGCAACAGATATAATTTAGCAGAGAAGATGAAAGGGGTATATCCCTTGATTTGAAAAAAGACAAAGTGAAAGACATCAGAGAGCAGCATCAGTATTACCAATAACACCCCCAGGCCTCATTTCCTAATCACATCTCTAATGAAGATGAATCTCTACACTGTGTGTGTGTGTGTGCATGCAAGCATGCACTTTTATTTTTAATGAGTAGGACTATTCACAATATTCACTCTAACTTATATCTACAACTATATGCTGAAACAAGATTCTATTCTACATATGACCATGTAATTATCATTTTGTCCTCAGTTACCTGCAGTTAATCCGTGTGTGTGTATTTCGTATTTGTAGCATGGATGCAGGACAAAGCTGCTCTGTATAACAAGGCAGCATTAATTGTGAACTACTAGCTGCACTTAACCTTGGTAGGCTTCCAGGTTTGCTTATTATCCATGAGGGAGAAATATGAAAGCAATGTATTTTTGTGATTAGACAACACAAACAACTGAATGTTAGCTCAGTTCTGTAGTTAGGATGTCGAGGCTACTACTGCTGAAGGTTGGCTGCTCATTAGTTTACTGCAGACACATCTTTCTCAACACTTTGGGTCATTGGGTGCAAATCGTTTAAATGTGAAAATCAGAAATTCTAAATCATACAAACTAAACAAACCTACAATACATTCTTGTGAACACGTCACTTGTTTTCTCCTTTAGCTTCTATTTAGCTTTTGTCCAAGAGAGGAAAAAAGGTCCATCCTTTTTGAATCTTACTTTTGTTCTGTTTCTGCATATATGTGTGTTGCATTACAGTAGTATATTGAGTGCAAAATATTGTGTTGCTTTAAACATGTCTCTGTGCTTATAGGGATCACAAGAAAAGAGATGACATACAACATGGAAGTACAAGATGGATGTGCACAAAAACTAAATATAAAACTAGATGAAGCAATGAAAGAATCCATGGATATGAACACACATAGCAATACATCAATTTCCTCTATACAGTGCATCAATACATTGTGTCCACATACAGTTTAAAACAGGAAGAAAGAGAGACAGAGGAGACTTAATTCAGCAACTGTTAAACTTGAGAATTGATCTAGGATTATATAATATAGAATACACATGTTAAAGTATATTTAAATATTCTGGATGGCTAGTCATAAACATTAACAAAACCAATTAATATCAATGCAGCCTGTCTTTATTACAGTGTTTTGGTCATTTACTTGAAGGAAAATTAGGAAAAATCAATCAAATGTGACAAATAACAAGGAACAAATAAACAGGAAGAGCCATAAGAATATATGATAAACAAGCCAGAGTCTGCTAGACATAAAGGTTAGCAGGTAATGTGTACTTCATCAACATGTATTGTAGAAGAGTTAGACTTCATACAAGCACCAACACATGCACACAGCACGCACACACACACACACACACACACACACTCAACTGTAATAGCAATTTGTAAGTGCTGATATAACAGCCGATTAACCAGCTTTTAGGCCTTACGAAGTCCTACTGTTACTTTATGACAGCCATTATCACTGTCAGGAAGTCAACACACATACAGGCACTTTCTCCCTCACTTTCTCTTACTAATATAGAAGAAAACCTAACTTAGCCATACTTTGTATATTTGTTCAAGACTGTTATGGAATGTGGAGTGAAGTGCATAGCTAAATACATTTTACTGACTTAGTTTGTGGTGACAGAAGCAATCCCTTAGCATTTTTATTACACAAAACATACAGTTCAAATGCTTTGCACTAAAATGTCATGATGGACCCAAATCAACCAACATCACTTCTAAATAACATTATACATTGTTTTTTTAGCAAAAAAAAATTGGGATTTTTAACTGTCACGTATCAAATAATCATCACCATCATCGACAACAACAAAGTAAAAATATTTTGGAGTGACAAACTAAGTTATCTGTGATTAGCTCCAACTCTGTCTCTGTTGAGTCATGGTTAGTCTCTCCTGCTTCCCCTGACTCCATTGCTCCCTCTTTCCTCTTTCAACCATTTTTTAAACATGTTGGGGAAGAATAATGAAGGTCTTATTACCCTTTATCTAGTAAAGAATAAATTACCAACATCGACCTTCAGAGACAGGAGCAGAAATACCCCTCGAGGACATCGGCACATTTTGTGGGGATAAATGAGACATTATAGAGTCTGTGTTTTCTTTGTTGAGTTTGATTGATGAGATCTCCATTGTCACAACCCATCTATTCTCTAAATAACCTGAGAGAAACAAATATGAACATAACTCTCTGTGGTGTACCTCTTGGTTCATGATGGACAAGCCTTTGCCATCAGCAGGAATAAAGCAATTCAAGGCACAAACAGTTGCAGGGTACACACATAATAATACACACATACACGCTTTCAATTTGGCGTGGCAGATGCTGTGTAGTCCCATGGTTGTTTTACATTATTATTCTTTCTCTCTGGAAAACATACAGGGGGAATTTAATTTGCATCAATCATTGGGATGTCTCTCTTGTTTACATTCTCATACACACGCAAACACACACATGCACACACACACACACACACACACACACACACATACACAAACATAAAGCCAGGCACACTTTGCTACTGCAATCTAGCTTATTTGAAACACTTCTATGCCAGAGGAAAATAATACAAAATACCGAACTCACATGTGACTGCGGCTGCTGCAGTTAAATTTCAATTATGGAAATCAGAGAACTTTTGTGTATTTGTCAGACAGCAGCAAAATGAAACTGCAACTTTGATCACAACTTTGACTGACTAAAAATGAACAAAAAACTATGGATGAGATAATGCAAATCATGCTTGGGCTGCTCTGCACACACACTTCAGCTGGTTGTTCATAAGGGGATGAAAGCAGGGTCAGACACACTTGCTAATGCACGACTGTGTATTTCAGACATCCCCTGCTTATCTGGAGGACATTCTGTCTGTTTAGGCTTTCGACACTAAAATGGAAGGAGCTAGGTACTGAAATGCCAACTCTGCGATGAATGGATGTCTTTTTTCTGTAACTTCAGAGCCATATCTATCCATATATAGGTCCTGTTTCTGTGGGTTTCTAAGCTAAATATTAGCAACAACCTTCGAAAATATATCAGTTCATACCTCTGTACATCACTGTTGCCAAACTGTTGTCTGCTGTAGTCTGTTGCCGATTCAATCTCGTCAGTTCAGTATATAAATATATAAGATTCACAGCTCGGAAGTGACTATGTACGACAGATCTTTCAAAAACATGTTCCTGGTGTTTTGGAGGGATTTCAGTAAATATTTAACTACAGTAGAAATAAAGTATACTGTGTATTTCCAAGGATGACACCTGTGCTTTCAGTGAGACTAAAAGATAATGATTAGGTAAAAAAAATCAGTCGGTTTGAAAATTCTGTGTTGAACATTTGAGTTTATGTGTATGTGGCATCTATGCCCCATTTTGTCACAACACTTGACCAATCTGTTATTGTCACTGTCAAACTGAAAATATACACCTAGCACTTACTTTATCTATAGAATTGCCAAATTATCCTTTTTGGCTCTAAACATTTATCTATGCAGCTTTTATCTATTCAGCCTGTGTGAGCAGCACAGGCTTCGAACAGCATCGTTCCACAAGGAGTAGATAAGTGTGGCTGTTGTGATAAGGAGCTGGGAGAGAGAAACAATGAAATCTGTCTTCATCTCCTCCCACTGTCACAGCAGTTCTGATCCTCAAGTGGATATGGACGTCAACTCTACCGATGTGCGGCGCAGTCTCACTGGTATCTCTGATCTACAAAGGATGATGTTATTCCCGCAATTGTCCTAACTATTCCTAATAATGAAATATGAAAGGTTCTGTGACGATAGTTATGGTGATCAGTGAGTTTATTTATACCATTGGTTAAAGGATTAATAGGATCAATCTTTCTGTTGTGGCATTTATCCTTCCATTTGACTTAATGTAAAGATAGAAATTTTTTTGCAAATGCAGTGTCCTTGGTGCGTGTGGAAGCTTGTCAAGATCAATGTAATGGTTTTATCCTCAAAATACACAGTTTGTATCCAGTGATAGGGGTTTATATTTCCAATCAAATAAATAGGTATTGACCTGATTAGCTTATTTTTATTACTTTATTTTCCTAGTATTGACTGATTGATTAATTGATTGATGGAAATCATGTACAATACAGAGGAAAACATTAGCTACTGTTTAGTGCTAGCTAGTTCAGAGCTTGCTACATTATTAGCCATTAGCTGACTTGGGTGTGTTCCCCATGTCACAGAACGTATTGCACCATTTAACAAAATGTGGCATGAATAACTACACTAACACAAAAGTGAAACAGAACCTTTTTAAACAGGGGCAGCCATGGCCGACTATAAGGTCAACAGTTTAATCCCCACATCTTCCCGTGTGTCTGTGCACCCTAAGATGCTTGTGTGCCCTTAGGCTGAAAATTGCTTTGGATAAAAATAATGAATGTAACAGGAAGCCTCTTTAGTTTACCATGGTTTGGTCAGGCCATAAGCTACCTTATTTAATCATCAGTGTGTCATTTGGCAAAATATGTTGATAAGCCTTAAATAGTGTCTGTGAAAATCCAGGAACAAATTTCATAAATTTATTTTTAGACCGATGACTCAGGTCTACACTCATTGGACGTTTGCATATGTTTTAGTGCTACCACAGGAGGAGCTTAGTGTGTTCATCTTTATCTTATGATTAAATAATTATATAAAGGAAACATTTTATTACAGTTTACTTGTAAGTTAAATAGTTCATGTCATCTGTCTTCTGATGTTGTGTGGATTGCTGTCTTTCATCCTGTCTTGACAGGACAACTTTCAGCATTGCTGCTTTTGGATCGCCTGAGGCCACACCACCTTCTCTCATTGCTTCTTGTACTGGCCTTATTCATTTATTTGTGGTCGTGCTGTTATTTTATTTATTGGGGCCTGAAATTGAAGTGCATCACTAGATCAGAGATTTGATCCCCTGTTCCTGAAACCTGCTGGAAAGTGCAGACAGATCTTGTCACCCATCTGATGACAGCTGCTCCAAGATAATTGCTTTCAAAGCGGCCGTTGTCCTGTTACACTCTTCCTTTCTTCCCCCCACATGCCACTCTCACTCTGCTTTACTCAGGACAGATTTCCCCCAGACTTTTAGCACTTTGTTCACACTTTCTCTTTCTCACACCTTCTGTCTTTCACATTTTAGTGTTCACCTCCATTATTCTGTGATCCATCATTCCACTCAAGTCATCCTCTTACTCAGGCATTCAGCTACATACATTTCCATCTCTTACTTCTTTGTCTCTTCATTTTCTTCCCACATTTTAAAACACTTTGACACATGCTTGAGACTTTCCTTTTCTCTATACTCCTAATCCAGTCTGTAATCCACAGCCTGAGAAGTGGGTACTTGGTTTCTGGACTAGACCTTTCCCATAGCAGACATTTTGCCTTGTAATAGAAATAATGCATGGGTAACTAATACACTGACATTACAGGGACTTGCAATAACATACACAATACAAGGAGCAAGAAGATTGAAATGCAGCTTTTCCAGGCAATGACAGGATTTAGAGTTTTGCTTGAACAATCCTAATGTATATATATATATGTGTGTGTGTGTGTGTGTGTGTGTGTGTATATAGATATATATATATATATATATATATATATACGTATAGACTATAGACACATTTGTTCCTGTGTTTATTCACCTTGCCTTTGTACATAAGGTATATGTGGATTTGGAACTTTAATAGTCCCACTTCCTTGTTTCTAACAAAATCTAAAATGTCATGATTTTGCGTGATGCACCCATTAGTTTTTATTTAAATGTTTCTGTTGAACAATAATTCAAAAGCAATGTCTGATTTGCATTAGTTAATTTTCAGTACATTTTTATTTATTATTACTTTTGTCAGTTGCAAGTTATTTCAGTGACCATTGTGGGTTTTTCTTACTTTAACGGAAGGGTACAAACAGTGTTATCCATGTGTGTATATATACTACTGGACTGGGGGATTTTTTGCCATTCCTCTTTGCAAATCCTCTCAAGCTCAGTCAGGTTGGATAGATATTGTCAGTGGACAGCCATTTTCAGGTATCTCCAGAGATGTTAGACAGGGTTCAAGTCAGGTGTCCGGCTGGGCCACTCTGGGACAATGACATTGTCCTTAAGTCTGTGTTGTTGTTGGAAGGTGAACCTTTGCACCAGTCTGAGGTCTTGAGCACTGTTAAACAGGATTTGAATGAGGATATCTCTGTACTTTACTCCATACAGCTTTCCCTCTACCCTGACCAGTCTCCCAGTCCCTGCTGCTAAAAAAAACCCCCACAGCATGATGCTGCCACCACTGTTCCTTAGGAGCGGTATTGGCCAGGTGGTGAGTGGTGCCTGGTTTCCTTCAGACATAACGTTTAGAAATGAGGCCGAACAGTTCAATCTTGCTTTCTTCAGACCAGAGAATCTTGTTCCTTACAGTCTGAGAGTCCTTCAGGTCCTTTTTTTGTAAACTCCAAGTAGGCTTGCAGTGTGTTTAGACTGAGTGTCGACTGAGTGGAGGCTTTATTTTAGCTGCTCAGCCACAAAGCCTATATCGGTGGAGGGCCGAAGTGATGGTTGTGCTTATGGAACTTTGTCCCATCTCCAAAAAGTGACCATCAGGTTCGATTGGTCAGTTTGGAGTCAGAGTCCTAATTGTGCAAAACATCTTCCATTTGAGATTTATTGAGACCACTGTGCACTTTGAACCTGCAGTGCAGGATATATTTTTTGTAGTATTCCCCAGATCTGTATCTTGTAATAATCCCTTTTCTGAGCTCTGCAGGCAGTTCCTTTGACCCCATCGCTTTTGTTCAAAAACAGTATGTATAGTCAGCTGTGAGGCCTTCAGTAGAGAAGTGTGTGTCTTTCCAAATCATGTCCAATCAATGAATTTACCACAGGTGGACACCATCAAGATGTTGAAACGTGGGAGGCAATTGAGATAAATTTTAAGTGTTGTTGTGAAGGGTATGAATACTTAGGCCAATCTGATAATTCATGTTTTTCTCTTTAGATATTTCTAAAATTCCTTTTTCACCTTGTCAGTGTGTGGTACCGAGTGTAGAGTAATGAGATGAAATGAATTTAAAGTCAGTTATGTACCAGGGATTTCAAATATTTTCTGTGTTTCTTTGCCTCATCTGAAACTTCAACTTAAAACTCAGTCTTTTCTACTCTATGTGGTTTATTGAATCTCTCTAATATTGGTGTCTCCATTTTTTGTTGTTGCTGTTGCTGTTCTGCATCTTCCTTTCATCTCTCTGGCTGTTACATTCTGGTCTGGGAGATGAGAGACTGTTGTGCACTTGTAGCTCAATCAGACAAAACAGGGAATGGTGACTGCACCTTTGTGGTACTCACTTTACATCAAAGTGCCACTCACACATACTCACACTTGTGAGAAAATTCAAGACAGAACTATCTGGATAGAGTGAAAAACACAACATGGACAATAGTTCAGTCAGCAGCATTTCATTGTTAACAATGCAAGTAAAGCTAATGTGCAACTGTGTTCTTTTATGTTCTTACACTGAGGCTGAAGTAATTAATGAGCCCACTGTGCATCACAGGGGCCAGAGAGTAGGGAGAGAAGAAGGAGGAGCATCAATGAGAAAGCTGTGTTTAATTAGGCTCATACAGAGGACTGGCTGTCCTGTGAGACCTGCCAGTCCTTCACAAACTCTTACACCAATAACTATTCTGACGAGAGGTGACCACATAAATGAAGACCTCGAACAAGAATTTCAAAAGTTATTGACAGGCATTTAGAGTACAAGTGGCTACACTGGCAGAGCATTAGGAATTGTAAATATTTGAATACAGGTATAATCTAAATAAATACATTTAAAAGTGTAAAAGCGCAGCAACCATGGAACCTTGGAGAAATGAATTATATTTTGCAATACGCACAATTCCAGTTGGTAGACTGTGAGTTTAGGTTTGTTCCAAACAGTCTGGGCAGGGATCAGTCTCCATTTGCCCGCCAAGCACACAGATGGAGCAGAATGTCTCAGAGGATTGGGGAATGTCTTCTAGATCTGGATGTCCTGGAGCTTTTTGGAAAGGTGAGACTCCCATCATGACATAGGCTTCTCCTGTCTCTTTATTCTTTATTTCTCAACAAGTTACAGTCATTCTCAGCAGTGTGCGCTACTCTCTCAAAATCAATTTCAAAATCAATCAATCTACAGATGTACAGGTCAGGTATATTTTTGTGGCCTATCCCTCGGACATTTTATTATTTCTCTGGGACATTTTGACTTTGAATGTAGGGACTTACAGTGCATAAATAAACTACCTTTAACTTTTTGGGTACAAGAATAACGAAAAGGAAAATGTGGTTGTCACAAACAACAGCCTTTATCTCTCAAATTTGGGGGGAAATAGTCTAAAACCACTTTTTTATAAACCTCTTAGCACCTCAGGATGTTGTTGTTTTGCATGAATGCAATATTTCTATCACCCTTTGTTTCTCCTTGAGGTTTGGCTTTTACTGGTGGTGCAGTCCTAGAGCATGTTATACTTTTCTAGTCTTTCATCTCTTGTTTGACAGATGAAACAAAAGAAAGATGGAGGTAAAAAAAATGGGAGAATCATATAGAAGAAGGAAAGGAAAAAAGGAAAAAGGAGCACGATATACAGTAAAGAAAAGTGATGGCAGATTAGGGACCTTGAACCGGGGTGGACTCAGTGAGGCAACAATAGAAAGGAGGATGTAAAAGATGTAAAGTAATAAGAAAGACATAGGTTGGATGAAAGGCAGGGGATGTATAGATGAGACAATAACATGTAAAGAAGAAAAGGTTAATCGTACATGTCATAGAGTGCCGGGGAAGTAAGGAAGCGGTAAGAAAACCACGTGGAAGAAGAAGAAAGTAAATGGTAGAGGATAAAAGAACAAAGAAAGAAAATGAAGCTTAGAAAGTAGGAAAAACAACAACAGTTTCTGTGTGTGCATGGTACCAGCTGAGTACTGACAGACTTGTTATGAGCTGCTGCAAACGATGGCATCACAGTCCATCACCAGTGGACACAACTGACCAAACTGCGTGACTGATAACACAAATCCACACGCACTGGCTTACAGTGACACCCACACCCACAGATGCATGCAAAAGAAGTGTGCAAGCTGTTGCCCTTTGAAGATAAAAAAAACAAGGAGAACGTCGACGAGCAAAAGCGCAGCAGAGAGTGGAGAGCAGCAGGAAGTGAATGAGAAGGGGAGGTGACGGAGGGCTGTTACCTAGGCAACCAGGCCTCTGGTGACAATTGGCTAATCAGCGAGCGGACAGCCAGGGTGATTCCCTAATGACACATTCTCATTTGGCGATCACTGGAACTATTTTACTTTAATGATCAAAATGTGACAACACAGAATGCTGCTACTGTATGCACACTTTTTTCAAAGACACTTTAATTCAAAGTGATGGCTGGGAGTTTAATCCAGTTGTACAAGATTAATTTAACAGTATGTAAAATTTGAATATAGTGACTTCAGTATTAGAACAGTAAGGAGGACTAAGCAAACAATAGATGCTGCCAACTTTGATCCAATTCACACTGGTTGAGGCAGATGGCTGCCCACCCTGAGCCTGGTTCCATCAATCAGGGTTTTTTTGTCTGTGTATTTGGGAGGACCCTAATGTACAAACTTTTCTAAGTAAAGAATGGCAACCATTATTGCACTATGCTGTATTATAGTGGTGTAATAGGTTAACGACTAAGCTAATGTGTCTTTCATATGAAACAGTAACTAGTTTAAGGATAGAAATTATGATAATCGTGTGATTGTTTTAATCAGATCATACTAAAGAATTAAAGCATCAGAAGACCTAAGCCAGTAGTTAAAAACAGCAGTCAACATACATCTGAGCATGTTGTCTAAGGCAACAATAATACATCAATTAACTTCTATTCCAATTGAAATCAAAGTCCAAAGTTCTTCAAACAAAACACCTGACAGGCTTTTTTCTGTCTTCTACTACAGATAACATCCTCTCCTTTCAGTCACCTTCCATTTCCTCGCCCTCCATTTCCTCTCCTCTGCAGCCATTGTGTCTCCAGCACACACAGATGTTCATTAGACCAAGGAGACATCTGATAGGCAGTTTAGTGTCACTGAACACACACACACACACACACACACAGCAGACAGCTATGTGTGTAGCATCGCTGAGCTTACATACAGTATGTCCATCACCAATTAGATGCTTGGTCTAAGATGTCAGACACAGTCATCATTCTCTGCTGTTGCCTGCCCTCCTGCTACCAGTGAATGCCACGGTTGTTAGTTTCACTTTGATAACGTGTATTTCAGGATGACATGGATCTCGCTTACCAAACTTTAATTCCACCTATCGGTAATCCATCCGATCAAGCCACAGAGGAGATGTTGCCCTCACCACTGCGTTCTGGTAAAAATTAAATGTCTGCAGCTCTGGCAGGTTGAGCTAGGAGAGCTGTTCCAATTTTTATCGTCTTAGTCACGGATATATGCCTTAATACTGCCCTGCACCACCTTATTTTTAACGTAACATTAGATTTTTGTGATGGCCTATTACTTTTTGAGCTAAAATGAAACTTCATTCTCTTTAGTATTTCATTTAAGCTCAGTATTTGATGAATTATTATTACTCTCATAATATAGACAACTAGTTGCAGTCTGTATATTTACAGCTAAAATTAAGTGTTATTGTTATAAATGCCTGTTGCTGTGTTCTTTCATAGACTGCATGATAATTTATAGTAAAACTAAACTTACTTCAACAGAGACGGAAATGTTGGATTGGGTTTGACATGCTAATCATGGCCACCTGGAAGGAAATCACATATATGTTTGCATACAACTTTACAGCATGCTGTGTGCATTTACTTGCATTGAATATGTTCTAAATGCCTTGTAGTTCTTACAAAAGTCACTGTTTTTCGAGGGGCCACATAGCAGACATGCATTTATACAGCATGTGAGTTTGGTGTCTGCACAAAAAGCTAAAGTCAGGAGGCTATAGCTTAATTCAGCATAAACATCTGACTTCTAGCATCTACCTGTACGACTATTAATTAACAAATTAATTAGTGTCAGGTTGATGAGGTTGCCAGGCAACAGAGATTCCAGGAAATCATTGCAGCTTGCCAAGAAATAGTCTGATACACACTCTACAACTTGTACAAGGAAGTATTTTACTTTTTCTTCCACTGCAGTTATTAAACAACTATAGATAGCAGCCAGTTCATAGATATAAATATACAATCATATTATAACCAAGAATAAACTAATTAAAATTGGTGAACACTGCTCATAAAAAACATATCGCCATTTTTACTCTCTGGGTTTTGCTTGGATTAAAAAACTATTAACCTTAACCTTTCTCGCCATGAGTACTTAACCAGTGCATAACATGTACAGGAGTTTGTTACTGATACCGATTGCTCACAGAGCAGATTATCCCTGAATAAATTTGCTGAATCATGCTAGTCAGGTTACAGCAGTGGGTTCCCCCTATACACATAGTTCATTATAACTCTTTGCTGAATGGATATCGAGTTGTGCACTGCACTTGTTACTTCACTGGTACGTGAACTGTACTCTAACTGGTATCTGACTTAAAGCTCTATGTAGTTTTAGGGGTTTGCACTGATCTTTTTCTCCTCTAGCAATTGCTTGTGACAAATGTTAATTTCTCAAATATACAAACTGATTTCTGTTTCTTTTCAGTTAAAGCTGTGGAAGTGTGTCAGGTGAGAAACTGGACAAAATCAACCTGACAAAGCACAAGAGTCGATCTTCAAGAAAAGATCTAAAAAATACAATTATCCACGGTTATCACAGTACTTGTGAGACATTAAACCTGGAAATATTGTAACAGCTTTCATCTGGTTCCTGTCCATTATCCACCAACAAAATCAAGAACCCTGCCATCTGCAATTTGAGTCAGAACCATGTGCTGCAGTGTATTACACTGTAAATGTGCTTCATTATGCAATGCACATAGACCATTTGCACAAGCCTGGAGGCACAGATTACATAAGATATTGTACATTATACTTGCATTCTTATGAGAGACCCTAGAAATGTGAGCAGCTTGGTCTGCTTTGAGGAGCAGCTAGATTAAGGATTACCAAACAGCCCCATTAAAACTCACAGCAGCACTATTCCACTTTCTGCTCTCCCATCAGCTGTTTGGAAACCTGTCAGAGAGACAGATAAAATATCAAGCATATCAGAAGGAGGACAAAACGAGCTAGAAGGAGTGAAAAGAGCAATGGAGTGTCAGCAAAGTAATAGCACAGCAGCTACAAGAAGACAAGGAGAGAAAAATGAATTGACAAAAGTTGAGGGTGGGAAAAAAGACAAGGATGGCAGATAAGTAGCATATTATCAGACTTGATTCAGCTATGTTGGCGATTCAGCAGCTTATGTACTTAACACATTGGTTTCCCATAAATCAGAGTGACACATTTCTGCAAGGAACGTAAAAAGCATAAAAAAAGAAAAGTTAACTAAAATTATATCATTTATATACAGACTGATATTAGAGAATTTTTAGAAATAGTAATTTTCTATGCCTGAAAAAATAAAGGTTATATGTAGGTTAAATCTGCAGAGCTCTGCAGAACTGAAATACCTAGAACAGAAACTAAAAAATGAAAACTTAGAAGTCTTGAGAAGCAGGTTGATATCAAATCAAAATGGTCATTTGGTTTTAGTTGTCGTTTGTTTTTATTGGATGGTTATGAAATATGCAAAAAGATGCAACATCAGAACTATTCTGATAGTCGCTGGAGCCTATAAAAGCAGCTTTTTTCTAACATTTTTGGGTAATAATTGTCCTCAACATTGCTGAAACAACTGTAATGGTGGTGTGAGACTTTTGCACAGCACTGTACAAACTAATACAAAAAGCCAGGTCCAGTTCTAATCATAGAGGAAGCTATCGTAGCAACTATAAGAAACAGAGATAAAATTATAGGGGCGTCACTTTGCAGTATCTTGTATGTCTTAGATTCTCTGGCCTTGCTACCAAATGTACTTACTGATGTGACAAATATTTACAGCATCCCCTAACCCCTACTATCCCACACACTGATAACTAACAGATAAAGTCTTTGGCTGGAACACAAGGGAAGCACAAACACTGCTGACGCAAAGCAAACTGAACGAGAAAACTGCCCTTGTCCATTAATTTAACTTTTTGCAAAAGTCATGAAGTCATCCCAGTCCTCATCAACCTCTCATGTGGTTGTTGAGATGTGAAAACACAGGGCCAAACGTACATTAGCTATCCTTTGTAGATGTCAAAGACACTCTTAGATTTCTAGAACAATGAATGTTGTGCTGACATGACTGCACCTTCTATCTTCCCATTGCTTCTATTTCTATTACAAACAGCAATGATTCTTGGGAGTTTAACGATGTTTGAAACATTCAGTGACCAGCAGAGCAGGAGGGAGTGAATATCACAATGGAAGTAAACAAAAGAACCTGTGAAGAGTATTCATCATGTCATGTGGTCAAGAGTTGCATGTCTCAGCTGTCTGTCTCCCATCTGGATGAGGATGATGCTGGCTGTTCCTCTGGCTGTGACAAGATGTTGTAGCTGATACTTCCTTCCTTGTGGCTAAAATCACCAGCAGAAGTGAGAACCAGAAATTCACAAGCACTTTCTGTAGCTACAGAGAAGCCCTACACAACCCTTCTTCCTTGCAGTGCTGCTTCAGCTCAGCCACATTCTCAGGATCATTAAACAACAATAGAATAAAATTTAAATACATTATCTTAGTGTGTGTTGTACCTTGTCTTTTCATGACAGTGTATTTCATTCAGTTACTTTTTTAAGTTACTGCCAAGAATGCCGAACACGAAACACCTAGTTTTTGTTACTTTGTTACATTTTGCTTTGGTCTGTGTGAGCCCGCACAGTGTTTGACTGCCCCCTGGTGGACAATGGCCATAACTACAACTCTCATGGTGCTGCTGCTCACATGACCCCATGTAAACATTATTTTTCACTAATCACAAAGCACATGTTCCAAATTTCCTACTACTTTATTCTATGTGTAATTTGCTTAAGATTACCTGTAAATTAGCCCTAGACACAGTATTCTCGATATTGTATTACAGCTTTTATTACTTTGTCATCAACTGCTCATTAAGAAAATTATGCTTTCTGACAGTGGAGCTGCTCAGTCATTTTGAACAGCCTCCAGGCAGGTTAATAGAGAGCAGAGCTGCAGCAGCTCTAGTTATGTGCAGCTGTGCTCAGTTTGCATTTTTAATTTAAAAGAAGTTTTATTATTTATAATAGGTTCAACATCTTTGCATTTTTAGCTGCCCAGTTTTAGATTTTATTTTTTGATAATTTTAGCTTGCTGAGGATGAGGTAAAGAAATAATTTTTTGTATACTAACAGGCATGTTTTTTTGGCACACTGTATGTGCAAGCATTCAAATTACAGTATGTGTCTGTCAGTCTCTTTATTTGATAATAATAAAAATAATAAAAATACATGTATTTGTTCTTTCAAGACATTTATCAGTGAGGGGCATGAATTATAAACCAATAGAAACATTATATTCAATTTGAACAAACGTTTAATTTATTGCTGTCTGGTTTTAGTACAATGTGAACATCACACAGGTCAGTGACACGCCATCATATTTGGTTCTAAAACTTTTTGACCAAAACTAGTTTTAACCAGAGGGTTCTGTTTCCGATAAAAATATTCTGCTCAGTTTGAGAAAACAAAACAAGTTTTTTTTCAACTAATCAATGGGAATATATCAGCCGGCACAAACTGTTGTTTTTCTTTGTGTTGTTTACAGAAAACTCTGCAGAAGTTCTTTTAACTTTCTGTTCAGCAAATTTAACCTTTAACTTTTATATAAAACAGCTTTACCCTCTGGGGCTCTGCTAAAGCTATATTATTTACTACTGTATGTGCAGAATTTAGTGCTACAGTTTTCTGAGCCAACCAAACCCCTCAGATCCTCTGGGACAAGTTTGCTTACTTTCCCCAGGGTCAAAACTAAAAGTGCAGAAGCAGAATTCACTTTTAATGTACCAAATGTTGGGAACAAACTCCCCAAAATGTGAAGTCTGCTCCAACTTAATTTGTTTTTATGTGTAAGACTGTCTTAAGGCTTTTTTATACTGCCTTGTGATTCTTGCCTTATTCCCATATATGTTAAACAAGCTGTATTGCCTGTTTGCTAAAAAATATTACATTTCATGTTCTTGTCTTAACCTTTAAAATAAGACATGTGTTGCCTTGTTTAAATGAAATAAATAATATATGCATTCTTTGCAACATTTTCTAAATATATGACAGCAAAAAAACAAAGTCTGAAAGTCATAATATGAAAGCCTACATAAAGCAGTAAAGATCTGACATTAATAAGCTCTTCAATTTAGTTAATAAAGTTAAATAGTGACTAACAGCTGTATGAACTGTAAGGTGTAAGGACACATTCTTTATTAATAACAGAGATACAGATGTAATAGCTCGACTGATCACACAACTCACAGACTGGAAACTGCTCTAAAGAGACAGTTAAGCTCAAACAGTTACAAGGGGAAAGTTTTATTTTTATTTTGTTTGGATAAACTTTTTGATACACAACAAAACAACTTATAAAATGTATCAGCTAGAAAAAACATATAGTAGCAGGTAAAATAATATATATTTACTATACAACCAGCAAGGCGTAATAAGTTACACCAACTAACATGGTGTGTAGGAAGAACTTGACAAGCTCCAATAAAAGAATCCGAGATGCATTCAAAGGCTAAAAATGACATCTATAATGCCTGTGGGACCTGTGTGATGGGATTTCCTACTAAAGCCTAAGACACCACAGTATTATTACCTTTGACTTAAATAATAATACAACCAGTTGACTGAGTCACATGTTTAAAAGGTTTTTTCAGATAAATCTTTGAAAGCTTTGATAACATGAACCTTTAACTTTTTCAACTTTTATAAATGCAAAACTTTCCAAGGTTTGTTTTTTGTAAATGTGCACTCTTCAGAAGAGCCTTGGTATTTTAAATGGAAATTAATGTCTTGATAAGTCAAGTGATGCAGCTCCCTTCCCACTGAGAATATACAGCATATCATTTAACTAGGCCTCCAAACCGATCTGTCCTTTTTTAAAGATAGATATTCTGTGGGCTGAAATCTCTCAGTGGTCACGGAGCAATGGTTTAATCAGAAGATCCACAGCCCAGACTGATCTATTGCAGTACAGCACTTTGCATGAGTTTTCAAAAGGCTGGCCTGCAACTTTAAATTGGCTGTTGAGAAAGCTGGCGGTCAATGTGCTATCAGATAATGGCAGTATTAATAAGGGACAGGAGAAATGTCTGTATTGTTCTTAATCTCTTTCTGACTGGTGAACTGGCACTGAGAGAACAATGAGGAAATAAAACCACCAGTGGGCAAATACAAGATATTCATCCACATGTTCAAATCATTAAAGCAGCCTAATTTTAAATTACATTTTCCATTGTAATGAGGTTTTACCAGTGTAGTTGATACATCAGCTCCCTCAATGACTGCACTGATGACTAATTTGTATTCATTATATGCATCAGTCTGTCTGCTCTTTTAACAATTGATCTTAATATCTTTATTAAAATGCCATTATAGTCAATAAAGAAAGTGACACTTAGGCTAATGCTCTGTCAACCTTACTTACTCATTTTGACAGGTTTAATCATATGGATACAAAGGAAGCCAGGGTGGACTCACAGAGTGACAGACTGAATCTAGGGAATCACAAACAAATGTACGGAGGATAAAATAACAAAAAGCACAAACTAAAGGTCTACAAAAGGCCTGAAGGCTGCAATGTTTCTCCTCCTCGTTTCTTCTTCTGCTGCATGACAAGAGAAGAAAAGTTGTCCACCAACACGAGAGTTTTGTTTTTCCACTGGCCAAGTAGAGATCCTGGGAGCTGTATAGAATCTGGTCCAACCTGGTTTGTTCTTTTCATTATTCACTCTCCGTCTCACTCTCATATCACATTCTCTAGGGGAACAACTGAACTTGTATCTAGCAACATCGGCAAATAACAAATCGACAGTAACCTTCACAAGTGTGCAACTCTCATATTTACATAACAAGCATTTTGTAGTTTCTCAAACAGCCAACTAGCAACCACAGAATTCCATCTGGTAAGAGAAATTACCCACTCTATATGAAACTTTCATGGATGTTGACGAACATAACAGTACTTTTATGTGTGTTTTAAAGGAAACGTTCAGGAAATATGCAAATTTACTTTTGCCAAAAGCAGCGTTGGGCAGTAACAAGTTACTGTACATTTGCTTACTGTATAAAAACTTAAATCGACATCATGCAACTTCTAAAAATAAAACTATGAAATTTGAAAACCATCCACTCTTGTTACAAAACCTACAAGTCAGTCAGTAAAATATGGCCTTCTGTCATTAAGTTATAAGGGGGAGCATCATTCAAACGGCTAGTTACTGAGTCTGAGTCACACAAGCCTTTGACAACACATTTTTAAATTAAGAAATGTTTTGAAGAATATTTCTGTTAGTGGAAAAATATAATTATGTTTTGCATTTGCATTTGTTTTTAAGTTGTTACTTCTACAGACATTCTGATGTAGCTTAACTTTTTTCCTCAGTAGATACTGAAGTGCTATTATACTATATTTGTTTTTATGACTACTATACATCTACTGTTTTTTTCCAAGTACTATTTTTCCAGTACAACTTTTACTTGTGTAAATGTTTTGTCTAGTCTTCTGGACTTAAATCTGAAGGAAAAAGTTATACCACTCTCATGTCTGTGCATGTTACATATTGTACAAAGTTATGGAGCACAAAAAAGCAGTTGGCCTGGCTCTGACCATCTTAAGGATCCGTTATTGATGTATTGTATGTTACTTATTTGTAAATCTAGATAAAACAGAATTCAAAAAGTTGCGGTTTTATCACAAGGTTACCTGCTGGAACTACATCCTATTGGATCATGACTTTCTGCACAATTAGTAAACAGATAACACACACCACATACATTATGCTAATTAATGAAACTTAGAGGTGCTGGCGGTGGATTTTGTTATCTTCAGTCAGATCCTCAAACTCCTGACAGTAGCATATTTTTTACTGTCTGATAAAATAAAGCATAAAATAAAGCATCATATATATTTCAAAGTTGTGCATAATTAAAACATTTAGACTGGAAAAAAAACACACATGTACCTTAGGTTCCACAGTTTGTTGCTCCCTATCATATTTGATAATACGGAGCAACCTGGTTTGTTGTATCTTTGCCAAAGCTTTTTGGCAGCATGTTCCAGTTTAGAGTCCTTTGGGAGGACAAGGTAACCTTTGTGCTTTATCAAATTATTATTTTTCCATTAATGTCAGTCAGTCACAACAATGCTGAAAACCATATAAGCTTTTTATATCAACCATGTCAGCAGGATGGTTTGTGTTTGCTCATTCTTGCAGAAGCAGAATTGATTAAAAAGCTGAAAAGATGGCATTTAGCTTCACTGGGAATCACTGGAATTATCAGGGAAGGTCATTCCACAAAAATAGCCTTTATTGATACATGTAGGTAAAATCTAATTATATTAAAGCAACAAACATACTGACAAACTGAGTGATTGAGGATAATTTGGGATTTGGCTGCAGGTTTGTCTAAAACAAGTGCATATAATTGTTAAAAGAAAATAAGAAATTAAAATAATGGACTTCAAAAACGATTCTCACTGTTTTTGGCTGGATCACCAGGCTTCACATCCTCAGATTTGGAGCTCTGTTGATACAAACATTTACATAATGTAAACATTTTTTTTTCTTCTTGGGATTATTATGAGTAAAACATGTCCACAACATTTATCTAGAAGATTGTTTGGAAGTAAATTTGCTTAAAAAATAAATAGCGGTAGATTTTAGACCATTTAACAATCATTGACATCTAGGTAGTAACAAAAAACAATAAAACAATAAAACTGTACCACTACCCCTTTTTGAAAGTTTTAAATTAATGAATCAATCAATTAATTGGGGACTTTATATTTTTTGATAAGTTTTAAGCAGAGACAGATTTACTGTTTCTTGATGTTTCCTGTGTTAATCCTTAGCTACTTATTTGTATTTCGTGTACAAGATATCCTTCTAGTCATATCAATCTTTAATCATAGCAGTAATAGAAATGATCCTAAATAAAAGCAATCAGTATCCAAATATGTCAACCAATGGTTTCTCGATGGAACTGCTGGTCTCACCTTGGACTTAAACAGAAGGTTAATGACTCCCTTTGAGCGTCTGTCTGCTGTTCGGTCAGAGGTCCCACAGACAGACATACTCTTACTGTCCCTCCTGGCTCTGGTGATGTCCACTTCCTCTGCACCTCCCACTACTGTCAAGGACAGACCTATAGACAGAAACCCATAGGAGTCTAGATGTTGTGTCTCACTGATTATCAGCTTACAACAAAATCTCTGCCTCTTTCTGCTGTCACACAGTTTTTTGTGCTCGTGTAGCTGCTCTGCTGATTGCACTCTGGCTTCCCTGGCGGCACTGTGTGTGTGTTCAGTGAGGCTGTACAGCCCGTAGACACCAGTGCTAATCAGAGGGAAAGTGTTAACACTGCAGTCAATACTGCCTCAGCTGGTGTGATTCAACATGGCAGGATGCCAGTGAATTGTAGCCCGATGCACTGTTTGAGGAGCAGGGTTAAGTAACTGAAGTGATGAAATATTAAATGGATGATGTTGCTGCCCATTTCTGAAAAATTACAACTGACTTGAACGATTCACTAATTTTCCACCTTACATCGGAATTTGTGAATGAGGCCAGGCCAGTAGAGCAACATTCCCCAGCTTGCCAATTGTTTTTACCTCAACCTCGAGTGCCAAGGCATTTTCCTCTCAGTGCCTTGTTTGTATGTCTTTACATTCGGGTTCCCAGGACAGAAAAACACACTGCAATTTCTCTCAGGTCTCTCAGGTTTTGGTTAATAGGTGTAATGCAATTAAACGCAATAGTTCAGCATTAAGCAGCAATAGGTGGATTTTAGTTTTTTACCTGTGATGGCAGGCAAAGATCTGGAGTTGGCATGAGTCAACAACACATTTCCTTCATTTGGCTCTGACAAGTTGGTATCACTGCGGAACTCCTGTTTCTTCGACAGCTAGAGGGAGACAAAGAACACACAAAACTCAGAAACAACATTTACAGCAATGCTCATTGCTCTATCACTTAAACTTCCAATTGCTTGCTGCCTTGGCATTTTTTCCTCTCCCTTCCTCATACTTATTCACCTCTCTAAATCACATTCTCACCCGTTTGCATTCCAGTGTACTGGTCCTCTCTCTTTCCTCTGTGATGAAGATCATGCTGCTCCTCTTCTTCTTTTTTTTACTCTTCCTCAGTCTGACCTCTGCATCACCCACCGTCATCACAACCTCCTCTGCTGTACTTACACTCATGCTGCCACTGGAGCGTGACAGGGTGGAGTTCCAGGAGCCTGATGGCTCAGTGGGCAGTTCCCTAAAAGAAGGCAGGAGAATAAGAGTATATACAAATGTTTCTTCAATTGCATTGTTCTGTAGTGAAATTATTGTTACAGTCTGCACAAGATGAGATGTATGCTTGATATGTTTTAGGGTTAGGGTTTTTTACAAACGTACATGTATATACAACCCCAATTCCCCAAAAGTTGAGAGGATGTGTAAAAACAGAATGGAATGATTTGCAAATCTCATCAACCAATATTTTTTTTCAGAATATTGGAAACATAAACAACATATCAGATGTTGAAACTTAGACATTTTATCATTTCATGGAAAATATTAGCTCATTTTGGATTTCATGGCATCAGCACATCACAAAAGAGTTGGAATAGGGGCAACAAAAGACTGGAAAAGAAATTGCAGCAAATCAAAAAGAAATGGAGGAGTATTTGACAACTTATTAGGTTAACTGGCAACAAGTCAATAACATAGCTGGGTATCTCCATTGTAAAGATGGGCATCTAAAAATTGTGGAACAATTTTTTGAATTGTGAAAATTGTGAAGAATTTAAAGATCGCACCATTTGCAGCAGGCGTCACCAACCTTTTATGAAACTGAGAGCTACTTCTTGGGTACCGATTAATTTGAAGGGTTAACAGTTTAATATGCACTTTTAAAATAACAAATTTGCTCAATTTACTGTTAATTATGTGTTATTATTAATAATGAATTAAATTAATGATATTCATCTATGTGAAGACATGGATCATATTAATGATTTCTCCCAATAACTATCAAATGTGATTTAAAAAAGAATAGCAACAAAAAATTTAGATGCAGCTCATTGGTAAGTGGCGCTATGGTGAGCTATTTTTAAACAGGCCCGCGGGCTACTCATGTGGTCCTTGCGGGCTACCTGGTGCCCACGGGCACCATGTTGGTGGCCCCTAATCTACAGTATGTAATATCATCAAAAGATTCTCTGGAATCTCTGTTTGCAAGGGACAAGGCCGAAGGTCAAAACTGGATGCATCTGATCTTCGGGCCCTCAGGTGGCACTGCATTAAAAACAGACATGAATCTCAACTGGACATCACTGCTTGGGCTCAGACACACTTTCATGAATCACTATCTATGAACACGGTTTGCTGTGGATGGTATGGGATGGATTAGTGGCTATGGCGTGGGCAGCTTACACATCTGGAAAGGCTCCATCAATGCTGAAAAGTATGTAGAGGTTTTAGTCCAACACATGCTCCCATCCAGACGTCTGTTTCAGTGAAGGCCGTGCATATTTCAGCAAGACAATGCTAAACCACATACTGCATCCACCATAGCAGCATGGCTTTGCAGGAGAAAATTCAGGATGCTGAGCTCGCCTGCCTGCAGTGAAGACTTCTACCAAGAGAAAATATTTGGTGCTTCATAAAATGAAAAGTCTGACATCAAAGGCCTAGGACTGCTGAACAGCTTGAATCCTGCATCAGACAAGAATGGGACAACATTCCTCTCCTAAAACTCCAGCAACTGGTCTCCTCACCTCCCTAACATTTACAGACAGTTGTTAAAGAAGAGGTTATGCTACAACAGGGTGAACATCACCCTGTTACATGTTTTTTGAGTTGTGTAGCTGCCATCAAATTCAAAATTAGCCAATAATTTCCATGAATCGTAAAATGTCTCAGTTTCAACATCTGATATGTTGTTTATGTTCTATTATGAATAAAATATGAGTTGATGAGATTTGCAAACCATTGCATTCTGTATTTACTTATGTTTACAGTTCCTTCCAAAGTTTTGGGAATTGGGGCTGTATGAAGATGAGTTATAGTATACTTGCCATGCAATTGGGGGTCACATGCCATATAGAAACATAGATTTGTTCTAGTTTCCACATTAACATTAAAATTAGTTACTGAGGCATTGATAACTTTGCCATGGACAGATTGCACACCTTCTTGATGGTAGCAGATTGCCTGTACCTCCCAACTCACTAATGGTGTGTGTATGGGTGACACGGATCATAAAGAAATGTTGTGTTGCCAGTTGGTCATCCCTGCTGTACAATATGAATATTTTACCTGTCTGGATGAGGTTTAGTTGGAGTCCCACATTCAGATCCCTGCAGTGAGGAGATCGAGATGATAGACTGACGAAAGGAGCGCAGCATGGACCGAGGACGGGTGGATTTCCTCTCATCCATATCTGGCTAGAGAGGCAAAGTGTGAGATGTGATAGTGAGATAGTGATAGTGATAGAACATGAGATAGTGAAAGTGGAACAAAGCCTTAGTTTATCATTTAGGATTGCAAGAGGAAAATAAAGTTTATTTACTTTTAAAAACAGTGCATCATCATTGCCACTCCTAATTAGTTTAATCTATCCTTAAGGGCAGAGCCAATTTACAAGTTACAGTAATGGCTGTACTTAGCTCTAGTCCATCCAAATCCTGTTCTGGTGGTTAAAAAAACAAAAAGGTACAAATCCCATATCCATGCTGTATTCAGAGGCTTTCTTAATTATTTTATTGTTTATTATTTGCCTGGGTCATCTCAGCTGCAATTTAAGTGGGTCTAACACTGTACCTCTGCAGACAAAAACATATTTTGAATGAAAGAAAAACACCATGTTTCAATAAATTCTCTCTTCTTGACACTTCAAAGTATTTGAATCCCACTTCCTACCAGCTCTCTGACTCCGTACTCCTTCTCCACTTTTTTCTTCAGCTGTTTGAAACACTCCTCCATGCGCTCGTGGAACGGACGCAGGTCATCAGTCACCCTCTTCCCGTGGAGGGAGATTCCCCCACCTAGTAATGGGATCTATAAATACAAATATTATAATGTCTGCAGAACATCCACATAAAAGTAGAACAAGTTTTTATGGTGTGTCTTTACAGCATATTAATGAATGTGTGTTAGCCAGTTCAGTACCTGCCATGCAATGAGGTCTTTGAGGCGCAGCAGCTTATCTCTGTCCTCTGTGTGCTGCTGAGTGTACTCCTCAGTAAAGAATGCCTGATACAGAGGAAAATAATGAAAACTCATTTAAGGAATGACAGTACACATTTCGCATGCTCATGCAGTTTATAAATTAATAACTAAGCTAAGCAAACTGATCTTCTCTTATGCCTCCTATGGGGTTTGAGGATAAACCCTAATATTTCAAGTTATGCATAAACCAGACTTAATTAAGTTCACTACATTTATTTAGACAACAGAAAATTTAATTTAATCATCTTTAGAGCTAAAGGTGTGGATTTTTGATACTAAAAACATATTAGTCAATTGGACATGAGCAATGAGTCATGCAGTAAAGACACATATATATAAAGTCCCTTTGGGTCTTTCATTGAGAAGCAGAAATTTAATTTTGACAGCAGATAAAATTTGTGAAGGATTACAAATTTTATAGTTTACCTTTTCATACTTGGCAAAGCCGCCCATGACAGCTGGATCCACAATGCCATTGAGCAACATGGAGAGAGGGTTGATGGGAAGGCTCCAGTCAGCCTGATATTGGTTAATCATGGTCAAAATCTTCTCATTGGTTGACTCCATGGTCTCTATAGCATTTTCCAATGGAGACAAGGTCGTCTGGGGAAGGAGGCAAAAAGAGCAAAGAGGGAAGGAACCAAAAAATAAGATGTGGTACACGTTACACAGTAGCTCACAGCAGGTCATGTATGGAATACAAACTCGTCTCCAAAGACATACATGTTTCGTATCAGTAGCTTCAAACCAGCGCAGGATCCCTGGTAGCTTATACACAGTGGTGAAGGTTGTGCGCTCAATCCACATAGACTAAAATAACAAGACAGAAAAGAGGAAAAAAGCAGATGGATAAATCTCTGCCACTTGTAAATGTTCATATCATGATACCATATCTTGTAATAAAGTCTAAACCATTATCTAGTTGCGGCACAATCTGATCTCTAATCTTACACTGCAGTAATACCTGAATCTGATGTTTTATCTCAAGTGCTCATCTGGGATGTTAAAACATAAGCTGGTGTCCTATCATACAATTAAACTAAAGCCTGCTGTCCTGTACTTTTATGCCACAACAAAAACAATGCAAGCATACAATAATTTATGAAATACTCTACTTAGTCCCTTTGGTCATAAATCTTAAAAAAAAAGAAACTCACAGCAAACTCATTGTTTGGGTCTACAGGTCCTTTCCTCACAGGTCGGGAATAGTGAAAACGCTGCACATAGTTGGACTTGTAGAAGCTACATTGTGTTAGAAAAATGACCAAGAAAATCAGTCATTCACAAAGAAGCTTTTCTGTTACCTTATCACTTCACAGACATTTAGCTTTTACTATTTTCAAATAAGATGTGCTAAACAACACTGACTTGATAATCTGGTCAGGAACTGGCTTGTTCTTAAGGCGAGGAGGGATCTCGAGGACTGGCTGCACTGTGAAACACTGGATATCTGGTTCAGATTGCTCAGGAATAAAACAGCACAGATCTGGACAGTATGTTTGACCTCGTAATATAAATCAGAAAATAAGATCAAAAATGTCTATCAGGGAGAAAAGATCTAATGTACATCTCTTAAAGCATGTTTTACCATGTTTGTGGGTATAAAGGTTCAGTGACATTTTCCGAAAGACACTAGATTATATAATTTGCTTGTGTGTGCTATGCTGCTTGAAGGATACACTGAAGTGGAGAGTTCTTAATTTCGTCCCCCGGCATGGTGGTCGTGTTGAGCCGTACAGCACTGGGAAACTGGCTCATCAGGTGGTTCTGGAAGTCCTCTCTGCGCTCATACTCCTTACCACGATGAATAAAGACCTTGTTCTGCAGCCATGGAAAATGAACGCATGTCAATTATACTAACAAAAAGAAGTGCCAATCTATCCTGTAATCTTTATATAACAATCTTTTTATTTTAACGCAAATAGTCAACCATTGACTACAATACAATTCAAAAAACTTTCTTTTCTTCGTCACTGTCCTGCAGAGTATGTCGTACTGCTTACTTCAGCACATTAACACATCTACTAAAAACAGGAGCTGTAAATCGAAGACATTTCTTTTATTTCATTCTCACAGATTTACAATGTTCCTATAAGGTATTTAATGTCCCATAGTGTTAGCTATATAGTGTTTAAAAAAATGCTCACTGATGGAATTTGAAATAGCTGAGCATCAGTGCTTATAACAGAAAAAAAAGTTTATTTGAGGAATGGAAGAGTCATCGTTGTATGGTGTGAATCTGTGTGCCTCTATGAAAACTTAAAATGTTTGTTTATATCCCCCCTAGCAGTGACATAAACACAAACCCTGAGGAATGGAGGGTAGCCCTGTCCATAGAAGCCCACTGCAAAGTAGTCAGGTTTAGGCCTCAAGATCTTCATAATGTTCTCATAGAATTTGGCTTGTTTCTCCTGCAGAAAGATACAAAGAGACAGACAGAGGATGTGTTCACAGGGGAACCTCAGATGTGCACTGCCTGCAGTTGTAGCAGTTTTATCATCTTGTGCCAGTGACAATGCTCAGCAGAATGCTGGGCCTTTGAGGGTGATAGATGCAGAAAAAAAATAAAGTGTGGGCCATCCAAGGGCAATATCTGTCATTTATATAACCACATAAATGAGGAAGTTACTGCTAACTCATAAAGACTAAAAACATGCTTTCCATTGTTGGAAAATGTCTAACTCTCTTTGGGAAGGGGGGGAAGAATAGTTAGGGGAAGGAAAAACAGAGATGAGGGTGATGCTAAACGACAAGTTCGACTTTCAGTTATGGAGGAAATCGCTTCCACTAAACTAAAGAGAAACTGAAAGGACAAAGTGCAAAATGTTAGGAGCTGTTTAAAGTTTCTGATGACAATAATGAATCCTACATTTGAGGGCATGTGATGTGGCAGCTAACCCTTAAGAAATAAGAGTTCTTAAAAAAAAAGAAAAGATTTATTTTTAAACATATACGTCCCTGGTAATGTTTGAATGTGACTTTAACATATTACTTTGCAATTTCTAACAAAACTGACAGCTGTTTGCCTACATTTACACTGGGCCAAAGACCAAACCAAAATATTTCACCAATGTACTTATTTCGTTCACATTATTTGTATTAAACTTAAGTGCAAGTCAGTATGCAACATCTGTATGGGATATGAGCCACTGTATGTTATTATTACAATGTAGTAAAACATTTCTTAAATTCTCTATAAAGTGAATTCACAGAAAAATATGTGAAATCATGATTACTGAGAAGAAGATGTGAAGGTTTCAGATTACCAGTCTCTTGCTGAGCAACTCGTAGTCAAAGATCTCATTTTCATACTGTTCTGCTAGTTCCTTACACAGAGTGATGGCCTCTTCCCACATCTAGACACACACATACACACAAGGAAAGAAAGTGTCCTTCATTACACCATCTGCTAATAAATGGGCAGCAGCTGTCATGGTGGGAATTTATTTTTTGAAAAGTAGTTTTTTTAGGTCTCTGGAGAATCTAGGAAAACACCTCTATTACTCCTTCAGAAAAAAAATTCCACATAGAGAATATTAAATCGATGTTACACCAGCACAACACAAAACACAAAAAGCCTCGCAATGCAATCTGATATGCAATGCAATCTCATACAAGGTACTAAATGTAATTTGTAACTTGCATCTTTATTTGTTAAGAATTTTAAACAACTAGGATGACCAAAGTGCTGTACAGGTTAAAAACATAAAATGAACAGAAATAAAAACAGCACAAAAGTATCACATTTTTTTAATTTTTTTATTTTTGTCCTTTCGGCTTATCCTGTGAGTTCAGGATGCCCATAACGGATCATAGTCCGCATGTTGATATGGCACAGTTTTTACGCCGGATACCCTTCATGATGCAACCCTCCCCAATTTCTACCGGGCTTGGACCAACACTGCACAGCTGGGAATGGGAATGTGCTGTTAGGGGTTCAGTGTCTTGGTGAGACACTTCGACATATAGCTGCCTTTACCAACTGAGCTACAGCCACCCCCTACAAAAAGTATGAAATAAAACCAATAAAACCGATAACAATAAAGCTGATCTGAGGAACTGTGTTGGAACGAATGGATGCAGGAGCTCAGATAGGTATAGCAGGGCAGCACCATTCAAAAATTAAAAAACAAATAGAAGAAGTTTAAAATTTATCTTAAATTGCACAGGCAGCCAGTGAAGCGAGGATAAAATAAGAGAAATGTGCTCATATTTTCGAATGCCAGTTAGAAGACATGAAGCAGCGTTGTGGAAAAGCTGCAGTTGAGAGACTTACAATGGACTGACGCAAAGATAAGTGCATTTCAGTAATCCAGCCGGGTGGTAACTAAGGCGTGGATTATTGTTTCAAATTGCTGCTTTGCAAGAATCTATGAAAGAAAATAAAAGTATGTTCACTAAATGAAAATTTGATGGGCTTTGATTACTCCAAAGTAAAACTCAGGCCACAAGTACTGTGATCTCATTTAAATTTTGGTGAAAGAAATTCAGAAAAGCTTTACGATAAGCAGATTGTGGAGCACTTTCAAATGTTAACATACATTCACAGGGAGAGAGACAAAAATTACTGCTGACCTTGCCCTTGTCAAAGTAGTCAATGATTGTGTCGTACAGATTTTCTTTGAGCCGGCGCTGGGTTTGGGAGCCATGGAACTCCAACTGGTTACACATGTCATCTGACCACTGCAACGGAGATAGAACGGAAAAAGGTAAAAGTGTGATGTGTGAAATCATTTTGCTGAAACAAAAGAAAACATTTGCAGCTATGAATATCTCTGTTTTTTGGTGTCCCATTTATCATTATGTTTAACAAGAGTAAAAGAATTTTAAACTTTCTTTGTTGTAATAATTCAATATTAAGCAGGCGGTGTACAAAAAGGCTGAACAGTGCCCATTTATTATATAAATAAGACAATGATTCATCTTCTATTACAGGTATTAATTTAGAAACAATATAAAAATGTTCTTAGGATCTCTTAAACTTACCCATTAGCTTAAACGGTGAGGAATATAATCATAGTGTGTGTGACTGCTTGATATTTGTAATAATGTGAAAAGGGCATGACAGAACTGATAGAGGGGAAGAAGAGACATGGTTAAAAAACATTATAGAGTTCAACTGCTCTGATGTCATGATACTCCAACAAGTGAGGAGAGAGTCAGAGATGCCCTCTTCACTCTTCCCTCTCTGTAAGTCTGTAAGTGTCCCATAAAACAGATGAAGAGACAAAAGAGGTCAAACACACCCAGACACACGCACACACACACACACACACACACTGCATCAATCACCATAGTGATCCAGCAGCAGTAGCCGATGCCATGCCGTAAACTAGCCTCAGGGATTCATCATTTGGAGGACAGCAATGAAGCAACCATTTATCAACTATTAAAAAAAAACGTCTCACTTGTGGCACTGATGAGACAGAGCAGGACACTAGGTTTACCAATAAATGACCAAATAATTCTTTAAGTGAGCTTGTGTGCGTGTATCGTACCTTAAGCAGGCGGGAATGGAGCAGGAGTGTGTATGCTGCCTCAGTGTAGTTTTCACCCTCCAAGTGAAGGTCTCTCAGCTTGTAAAGGTACCTGAGCACAGACGTGTATGGACAAACACACACACACACACACACACAGTCTCAGAGGTAAAACAAATAATCAATGCACTACATATGCATTACTCCACTAGATGACACTGTTGGGCAAGTTGAATAGCTTTAAATAGAGCACATGTATGAACACAAATGTGTCATACTGACTGTCTCACAGGCCCACACCTGAATATTCCCTCAGAAAAGAGAAAAGCATGATTTAACTTATGTCTCTGTAATGGCCTAACAGATGTTTGTAGCTCAAAAACATTTTACACTGTAGGCCTGGGAACATCGGGTTGCTTGTGAACGAACTGATTGTTTTACTGCCTTTTAAGTCTTGATCATTTTCTGTATCTAGCTTCGTCTTTCTGGGGAAAACGTTTTTTCAATTGACCAGAACCTGTCCTTTTGTGCTAAGGCATGGATGACAAGCAAAAACAATTAGCTTCTGGATGTTTTAAAAGAATGCACTGTGTTTGCCTAAATGTCTTCTTTTCTAATTTTCACTTCATTCCATGTTTTCTGTGGTATATGTAGCAACTCTCTTCTTGCAGGAGATTCTGACTGTTTTTTGTGTTGGTTAGGAGAAGTCAGATGTTGTGGACTGTGACAAATAACATTCAGTCCTTCTTGTGCATTCCTGAATAAATCTACACCGCTGTTTATTTGTTTGGCTTAACATTCAGGGTTGTGAGAAGTTGTCATTAAACACATAAATTATATATAGTAGACACATACTGTAGCTGGTGGAAGGGTGTCAATAATGCAAACCAACAGAACTAAGTGAGTACAGTGCAGTGATTTCCAGCATGGAAAGTTTACCACATTGGATTCTGTAATAATGGTGCAGGGTTCTGAATGGGCAACTCTGAATGTTCTTAAATGAAGTTTCATTAGGTACAGTGTACTGGTGTGGATGGCAGCAAAAAGGGAATTCTGAATGAGTTTGCTATGAAACTAATATCTTCTCCGTCAATATTGGGTTTATTTAAAAGTATTTAGCTTCAGAAGAATACGATAAAGTTCAATATGAAGTAATATTATGAAGTAAGTGTCACTTTCAATTTAATTGTGTGCGGTTAGGATGCAAATCTAATATTCTCACCGTAGGTCATAGCATAATTAGTATTGGGTTTTATGTTAATGCATTGCTCGAAGCAATAAAGCTAAAAGCTAAAGTGTGAGATGACATTGACAGTTTTTAAATGTGTGTTTACCAACATGAACAAGCGAACGAGACAGCCAGCCAAATGCTACTGTATTCTCCTCAGGACAGAAGGAAGCAGCTGATCAACCACATTCACACATACACATAACTAATTATGTCTACAGTAAAAGTTCCTGTCAGTAATTCATTGTGGGATCTGAGGGGATCTGTATGTTCTCTCACTCTCTCTCTTTCGCTTTCTCCTGCCATCATCATTTCTCTCCCCCCCCCTCTCTCTCCACATTTTCTGCCTCATGCCTCTCTGTCTCTTTGCTCTCCCTCCAGTCAGACCAAGAGCTGATCCTGTGGATTTTGACATTAATTCAGTGGGACTCATATAATCCCTTGTCAGATTATGGAGCCACAAATACACTCTCACACATGTACACCAATCAGACACACACATGCATTCACATAAAATATATACATTTTAATTGTATATTATATAAAATTTTGCCAACAAATACCTGATATACATTCCTTCACGATTGATGTCCTTGTAAAAGTTCTGCATAAACCGAAAAAAGAAGAGGGGTTAGTCTAAGTCTGCCTGTGTATTTGTAGTTGAGTGTAAGAAACAGAGAGACTTACTGAAGGGCTGCAGTGACAAATATTTTATTGACAGTATGCCACTGTGGTCCGTTATATAGCTGTACATGTGCATTCTGCATTACACTGCATACCTCAGATTGCCTGTGTGTGTTAATGTGTGGGAGTGTGCACACATTTGTTACTCAGGCAGCGCAAACTCCCACTTTAATCAAGTTTAATGGCATCTACAGAGAACAGAACAGTATAAACTGATCTAACCCAACCTCTCCACCACAGGCCAGAAGATAGTAATATAAACACACACAATCACAAATATGAAAAGAGATGCTGGGAAGCCAAAGCACACTGTATACATATATGTATACATATGCTGTATGTTTGAAAAAGGTCAGATATATCATCATCTTGCATCAGTGCATTTTACTTGACTGACAGGCTGCTTGTCTACATGAAAGTCAGCAGTTTTTACTCATATACATTACTGTATATATATATGGAGAAAGTACTATTGGCAATTCTTACTTGCTTTTGGGAACAGCTAAAAGTGTCACTGGAAAAACAGTTGTTCTGGGAACCACTTAGCCCAAGGTTTGCAAGGTTATTTTAGCCTGAGTGGTGTGTGTTAATCTGTTTATATGTGTGAATGTGCACAAAAACTGCATCTGGATGAGAAAGAACACTAAATACCTGCTGATTGTGAATGTGTGTGCACTTCATAGTGAGGTTAACCTAGAGGAGGGCATGAATAGGCACTAGTGCCCGCTAGCCTGCAGAACAGATTTTTTTAGCTGGCTAAACAAATGAAAGAGAATGGCTAATGGACAGCTGCCACAGGCTATAAGCTAAACCCTCTGCCATGTGCCAACAGTCCTTGCCTCCTCTGGGAGCAAAAAACACATTATAAGATACAAACAGACTCACATCCATTTATCATTAACTGATCTGAACTCACAAATGTCTTCACATTTTTTAATTCTATGGTAAGAAAATATTTGGAGGAGGACATATGCAATTAATTTGATGTGGAGATGATTGTATGGTAGGTAGATGGGATCCATTACTAAACCTGAGAATGCCATAGGGGAGAATCTGATTAGGAGATCACATCCAGAAAAGGATGTGAAACAGACAGGAGCTGATGCAACCTTTTGCAAACCGTCAGAGACCAGACATAGAGATGGATCTATTCTTTTAGATCAATCAGCCCACAAATTAAATGTGTAAAAGAAACACAAAGACCTTGCCATGAAAAGCAAGACATAAAACAGTATTTTATAATAAACTCTTCAATCATTATACCTCCTTTGGTATAGATACGTTTATTGATAGAGGTCTGTAAGGAAAAACACATACTAGTTTCTTCTCACCTTAGTCTTAATTAACTATGAGTTTACTGATTCATGCATTTGTGTGTTTGTGTTGGACAGTTTGTGGGTGTGTTAGATTATTACCTCTTTGCTGTGGGGTTTAATACTACAAATACGAAGAATGGTGCCTGAATCACAAGGTTAGTGTCGACAAATGCAAATTCATGGTGACGCGTGAAAGGTTCGTAATATGTGGAAGATTTTTAAAGAAATCTAGTGAACAGTGAAAGGAAGAAAACAAAAAAAAGATGACATTCTTATCATGGAAATGCTCACAGCAATATGGCAAAATTCTAGGACTCAACTTTTTACTTAGCCTTGTGTTAACCTTGGTTATGTGGCCTTAAGAAGGTCCACTTTAACACACTTTTTGTGGAGAAGCTGGAATTTTGCAGGAATTTTAAAGACAAGGTGGAGACAACTCAGCCATCACACGGATGTATTTTAAAGAAGGAAGATCTTACCAGAAGATTGACAGTGCAACTCATGCGGTTGTTGCGGCTGTCATCGCTCATCACTGTGCGGTAGTCAAGGAGACGAATGAGGAGTCCCTTCACCAAGGCAACAAAGTGCTGCACCTGTGGCGCCAGCGTGGGTTTCTCAGCAGCGCAGTCCAGCAGTCTGGCAGACAAATATCCAAGTTAATGATCAGAGATGCCTAGAAGGATTTTGCATTGATGTGCAGCGTTTTAGTTTTGTCAATTTGCTGATGAGAGTCCAATTTCATGTGTAAATGGTTAACTTTTGAGGGTAGCAGGAAATGCACTTTAAGGGCTAATATGTTGGGACAAGCGTAAAGCTATGATGGTTGAGATGTTTTATTTTTTGACAGATTACAGAAACTATGTTATATGATTTTCTTTCAGCAGCATTATAACTACTAAAATTGTTTTTATACTTGTCGCCCACGATTGAATACTGTATGGTGGTATAGTTTGATGCTCAGGCCTACATGGTCTCGAGTAGTTGCATGTATCGCTCGTCACCTCCTCCTCCCTCCACCTCATGGTCCAACTTCAGAATAATCTCATTTTCAAACTACAAAAGAAAAGAGTGAAAGAGAAATTTGATGGGAAAAAGTGAAATTAGAGGAGAGACAGAATAAGAAATCAATTATTTACAGAAACATGCCTCTCAAACTCAACAGAAAGCAAAATGTGTATCTTATTTTGTGTGCCCACTGTGTCATGCTGTATGTCTCTGAGTGGTCGTATGTTTCACTATGTACTGTATACTATATTCATTATGCTCCTGTATGTGTGTCCGTACTTTGTGGAAGTTTCCAGAGCATCCATGTTCACAGGTGATCATGTCAAAGAAGATGGGAATGGTTGCCCTCCTTAACTCCTCTTCAGGGATCAAGGTCATCTCCAGAATAGGGCCCACCATGCCAGGGATGAAACAGATCTTATGACTGCCTGAAGAACACATACACATAGAGTGAAGAAGACCGTGTAGGATCCTACCTGACTTCTCTCCCCATGCTCACCATGTATTCTGACTTTTCCTCTCAGGTAAGCTCCACGGAGCACAAAAACATGCAAATTCAAGTATTGTTTTCATTCTGAAATAAAGACTTTGAAGCCTTCTTGATATCCCCCGAAATGTATGTACATACTGTTTATTCTGACTACATATAAAGAATGTGAAGGTTTTTTATTAAGAGTGATGTGTTTTCTATAGCATCTCGGAGGTGGAGTGGCTAGCGTTGCCACCTCAAAGCTAGAAAGTCCCTGGTTTGAATCAGTTTTCCAGCTGTGGGCTGTCTGTGTGAACTTTGCAAGATTCCTCCAGGTACTCCGGTTTCTTTCCACAGTCCAATCACATGCATGTTAGGTTAATTTGTGACTCTAAATTGCTGTCTGTGTATTTCTCTATGTTTGGCCCTGAGATATACTGGCGACCTGTTTAGACTGTACCCCACCTCTCACCCATTGACAGCTGGGATAGTCTACATAAGTATTAATATTTACATGTAACTATACAGTATTACAAGCCCTTTGCATCAGATCACCCAGAATTTAAGTGAGAAAAACTTTTTGAACCTATACTGGAGGGGAAATTATGTATAATAATACTGTGAGCCCATATTATCACATTGTATGGAAAACAAATTTCACAGACTTTAGGTTGTATTATGAAGTGAAATGAAACTAAAGACATGTCTGCACACACGCATAAACATAGGTACAGGTGTATCTTGACATACTGACAAGGATCCTTAGACAGTATTACCTAGTTTGTACCACATGTCACGTATAGCGAAGCCAATGAGTCTTCTCATGTCCCCATATCTGTAATGGAGAAGCAAGAAGAGAAAAACAGAGAGAAAATATAGAAAGAGAAAACAGACCCTAAATTTAGAAACAATGTCATGATCAATACAATTATTTTCACTATTAAAATGAGCAGCCCAGTGGGATTGATAACGCTGCACTAATCTGCCCCAACATGAACTAAATTGAACGTCTATCTACAGGCATCGAATAGTTTTAATAGGCAGTGGGAGTGTAAACAGTAAATGCAGACTCCAAAATAGACGTCATTGAGTGTTTCATTAGATCAAAGGAGGTAGAATGAAAATTATATGGCTTCTCGCTCACTTGGCCAGAATCTTGTTCCTCTTGGTTGATGAGAAATGCTGAAGCTGCAGAGACTCCTGGGTAATAAATGCCACCGCCAAGTGAAAGTAGTTATTCCACAACTAGAAGGGGAAGAAGAAGAATAGCGATTCATGTTAAAATTAGCACAGGGTAACTGTACAGATGCTGTTATATGTGAAACACATTGCATGGTAATTAGCTACAAATATATTTACCTGTACTTCAAAGTCATTATTATTGAGGAACTTTTGGTTCATTGTGTCGGCATAAGTATTGATGGCTCTCAGGAACACTCTATTGGACAGAAACACAAACGTACTGTATAGGCGCACACAAAATCTGTCAAAAAAGTAGTACTGCACCAAGCAAATAGGAAAATAATAAATAATAAATAATAAATCATCCAAATAGGTTGATACCTAAGAATATGAATCTGTCAATGAGTCTGTCAAATGCAAAAAATGGAACCTATTTGTTTTGTCAGCGGCCACATTACATTACTGTAATATAGCTTTAGATTCACAGCTTCTGTCATGATGATAGACCATAATAGCAAATAAACAAACTCTATGCAGGTATATCAGCAACTTGCGACAACATGCATTTCTAATGTTAGGAAGCAAATCGCTCCTACATTCTTTTCTGCTCCAATACAATACATCTATCATCGTTATGTACAGTCAGCTGCCATTCCCTCTTTTAAGATGGATGTGCACATCACTTCCCTAACCCCGGTCTGAAGACTCCTTATCAACCTGTCTTTTCTTCTAGTGCACCCTCCCTTTTTCCCATTTACCTTTTGTCTACTCTGACACAGCTTTAGCCTCACCTCTAGCTCACATAACAAAGATACACTAATGGCTTCAGTCCAGTAGCCCACACTGCAGACACATTTGTCACATCAGCTGTTTTTATTATTGCAGCCTTGATCCTAGCTTCACTATTCTATTCCTCTGTGGGAGGTAGAAGATGCTGCAGATGCTAACTTTTCTTAAAAATACACAACATAGTCCTATAGAGGTCACACTGGGGTAGTTGTAGATTGTACAGGTTACAGAAGCAGAGCGGAGCCTAGCAGGTCATGGTTCTAATCTGTGCACTTGAAGTACAGTACCTGTTCTGTACCATGATCATCGCCATCCAGTCAGAAGGATACACATGCTTCCCTATGAGGTCCTTGAAAAGCAGGAAGGACTCCATCAGGAAGTCCTGCAGTGAAATAGAAAAGAGAACATTGTGTGTGTTCTGTGTGGACAGTTTAATAAATGCTGACACAAAACACAGATGTAAAAGTGTAACAAAAAATAAAATGTTAGAATGTATTTTATTTATATTTTGTTATATTAAGATGGAGGTGTGTCTGAAAGTCTATGTGTACACTTACCACCAGGTCAGTGGTTCCTGTAAAGGTTTCTATGTACGAAGCATAGTGACGATCATCCATCTGACTGAGGATGGCGGTCATGCAGGCAACAACCCTGGACTATATAAAAGTAAATATTAGCGAGAGGGAGAGAAAAAGACCCGCGGTTACATTTTGAAGTGCAGCTCCTAAATAAATCTACATTTCTTAAGGTAATTGTTTGTGCCCCACACCAAGGGCTACCTACAGAGAATGTGAGAGAAAACATTACATCAGTTCTAGACACCAAAAGTCACCATCACCATCAGAATCATCACATATGGCTGAAAGAACCTCGAACAAGGTGAGTGGTCTGAGCAAAAGTAATTGGCATTATGTTTTTTTTTTTTTTTTTAGGATGGTCTGTATAAAATATACTTATGTGAAAAGTGAGTGAGTGAATGATTATTTTTACACACAAATATTACCTGGTGATTGTAAATTGTGCTTCATAACACAAATTTTAGAAAGTTAAAAAGTGAAATTGCATAATGAAAACAATGTAAACCAAAAAAAGGAAAGTGGGAGAATATGAAACACAATAGGAGGAAGAAGAAGAAACCATAGATATGCCTGGAAAGGTAAAACAGACATTAAAGATTAGAATAACAAAAATGTAAAAGTGTGTTTAAAAAGAACTTATGCTAAAAAAAAACTTTAGATTAGAGCCCAAAATCAATATCAAATGTTAGTGGTACTTTGTTTTTGTACTTGTTTTACTTTTTTAGGTATGTACTGTACTTTATTTTGCTACTTTGACTTTTTCTGCACTATATTTAAGAGCAAATTTATATACCACCACATTCCTATTGTTTGTCATAAAAACAAACCAATATCAAGAAAGAAATTGCTTTGCTAAACCAATCAGCACAGGCAGCCATGGTGTTAGTCCCTCCTTATTTAAGTAGTACTCTATATTACAGACATTTGATCCCATTCCCAAAACTCTTAAATGGTTGATTGATCAGACAACTATAATATTTGGTCTGCATCTACATTCTTTCTGTACTTCTCAGACTGGTGGGATTCTGTTAGATTCGACTTTGAAATGCTTTCATTTCAATAAAATACTTAAAAAAACAAACAGATTAAAATAAATTAAAAAAAAACAAACAGATTAAAATAAATTAAAAATAGAAAACAACCTGCTGTCTTACTGTCATTTGTCAAATTTCCAACTTGTATTTTGCTCTTCCGGTTATATTTTTGTTTCTTGAGCTTTACATAAACCAGCCATAAACCTCAAAGCAATGAAGCCAGCAGTGCAAACTGGAAAGAAGTAACAGCTCTGGCACTTACTATATAGAGAACGTTGTTAATGTGTGATACAAGGTGCCTTGTCCTTAAGTTACTTTCAGTTTATTTATTTGACAAGAACAAACAAAGTTCAGAGATGTGTTTTTGAAAAATGTCAGAAACCCTGGCTGCTTCATCTTAGCGCCAAGGCTTTTGGTGAAATTATCCTCTAGAGTTGGTGGAAGAAAAGGGAAATGTGAGAGGAAAGATGATGGATGGCTAATCGAAGATGAAAGGTGAATGGCATCTCATGTGGTGACAGCTGTCATGTGATTAAATGACCATGTGGTATGTGTGTGTGTTTGTGTGTGTGTTTGTGTGTGTGTGTGTGTGTGTGTGCCCTTCCCTGCAATATATTACAAAAACACCTTTATAGCATCTTTCTGTGACATAATTTAGAGATATACACTCAACAGCTACTGCTCATCAATACAAATATTTGATCAGCCAATCACATGGCGGCAACTCAGTGCATTTAGGCACATAAATGTGGTCAAAACAATCTGCTTAAGTGCAAACCAAGCATGAGAATAGGTAAGAAAGGTGTAAATTACTTTGAACCTGGCCTGGTTGTTGGTGCCAGACAGGCTGCTAGAGTATTACAAAAACTGCTGATCTGAAACTCATAAGTTTTGATTTCTGTTGCCACATTCTAATGGTAGGGTCAGAAATTGGCATAAACAACATGACACACACAATTTGAATACAAAGGCCTACCTGAGTATTGCTGCTGAACATGTCCATCCCTAAAACTGCTTTTTCTGAAACTGGTTTCTTGAACAGGACAATAAGTTCACTGTACTCTGATGACCTCCACAGTCACCAGAGCTCAATCCAACAGCTCTGGGATATGGTGGAACAGGAGATTTGCATCATGGGTGTGCAGCAGACAAATCCGCAGCAACTGCAATATACCATCAAGTCAATATGGACCAAAATCGCTAAGGAATGTTTCCAGCTCCTTGTTGAGACTATACCATAAAGGATTAAGGTTCTTTTGAAGGCAAAAGGGTGTTAAACCAGCTACTAGCAAGATGTACCTAATTAAGTGTCCAGTGAGTGTAAATAAAGGCAGACACACACACAAACACAGTACCAATGGAGACATGTGTTGTGTGTTCTATATGTGTTTATCTGTATGTTTGTCTGAGCTCAGTGCATAACTATCCCCATCCTCCATTCATCATCCTAACGCCAGAGAAGCTGTCAGCAGTCTCTTCACAAGGTGCTTTCACAAGGTTTTATCCTTTTATCCAAATGCTGGAAGACCAACTTATCGTGACACCAATGTATAGTAGAGACTTGTGCTGTCCATCTAAATAAGAACACAGGGTTTAGTTTGCTTTTCAATTATGTTTTTTAATCTCAGAGTGACTAACATTAACATGAAAAGTGCTATAACTCTAGAAATGTGAACTAAAAGGATAGCAGGAGTAAATGGTTTTATTACATTCCAGTGTATGGACAGTAACACATGTGTACTAACAGACATAAGGTAGCTCCTTTTGCCTGTGTCTTCCTTCTTTTTCACTACTATAGGGCCACAGCTTGTGTTGAAGTACAGGCCACATGTCACATTGCTCTACTTTACTATAATTAGTTTTCTGATGAAATATGCTTTTGATTTCTTTTACCACTGTCTAAAAACAAACACAAAAGCTCAAAGGACTCATTATCCAAAAATCAAGTGTCGTGTCCTCACACGTTCTATTTTCTGTCTTTACATTTCATTTTATAACATGTCCTGTGTGCATACTAATGAAGCTACTATAGTGTTACTGTGGCAGACAGAGAGAGAATCCAGGGCTTGTTCTGGCAAGTCCTTATGCAACAGTGAGGAGATTACTGACAAAACAGGACACAGATGCTGGCGAGGTCTGGGATTTGTCTCCGCCTCCTCCCTTCTATGATTTTCTAACATTTATCTATTCATTCTCTCACTCTGGCCACTCTCGTTAATGATGTCTTAACAGCTTTAATTTCTGAGTTCCATTAAAATGACAGTTAACCTGAAAATGACAGGAAATAAATCTACACTAAGCCTCGCTAGAAACGCAGAGGACACAATGTATACTGCACTCCACAGTAAAAACTAACTAACTAAGCTCACTTAGTATAGTGTTATTTGTATACCCTTAACAGTAGTTTAAGTAATAATATAGGGTTTGTCCTCGGGGAGTTTTGCTCGCTAATTTATATGTTGTGTGTAAGTCCCGCTACTGTGATGGCAGAATCAAAATGAATGCTTTCATTGACAACAAAATTTCTGGTTTCATTATTGTCAGCAATCACCTGCACTAGCAGATCAAATTAAATTATGTAAACATGGAAGATTTTCAGTGTTAAATGTCTTGTCTCAAATTGTTTATAACAATTTTGGGGAAATGAATGAGAACCTCTAATGCACTTTTCCATCCTCCATGGTCTGCATAGGAAAGTTCCTTGTAGCAATTAAAGCCAGTAGTAACAGTTTATGAAAAGAAAAGAAACCTTTGATACTATGATATCTTTCATTGTACATTGCAATCAGAATAACCACATATTACATGCCTTATGGTTCGTGGTATCTCCATTATCAGCATGCAGCTCAAGTAGTAGTATGCAAATAGATTTAGTTTCATGTAACAGAGTGTAAAGTGCAAGTGTAAAGACAACCAGACTGCAGTACCACTGCAGCTAAAGCTTAGTTACTTCAACCTTCACCCTCGATTCGTCTATGGCGAGTCTCTGTAACTGTAGCGCACTGTTTCTAACATCACCACCTTCAAACCACAGTCATAGTTAATAGCCGTCAACATGTACAGTAACAGAATCATAAACAGGGAAAGTCTGGCATCTAGCGCAGCATTATCTGAAATTTACTCACATTTTAATAATTTAAAACAATGAAATACACTAAACTTAATTTTATAAGCACTAACATAAATAATTATACAATTAGTAAGGCAATACAAAAATGCGTTACCAGCATATTACAACTGTTAATAATGTGAAACAGTTCAGAAATCACAGACATATGGAAGGTTCTGGTGTTTACTTGTACGTTCTTGCCTATTAAATTGCCAATTTTGTAGCTTATTTTGAGGACTAGTAGATAAACCAAAAGACAAGAAGCGACTCATGAAGCAAATGAGAACAAATACAAGAATAAATGGTTTTCAATTTAAAGCTCAGGGGGCTATGATAACAACAATCCATTCGAATAATTTCTTATCAGGTCCACTGATGCCTTTCACAGCAATTCATTTAAGACCATGTCCTGCCAGTGCTACCCTAACCACCCATTTTCCTTTTCTTCTGTTATTCCTTATCTTCTCTCCTCTGTTGTTCCTTTTGTGGTGTCTCCCCCCAGGTTGGAAGTCATTATGCTACTCTCAACTCTGATTTTTCATACTTTTTTAAAAAATAGAACATCTAAAAAACACAGGAAGCCTGCAGGACTCCAAAAACACGCTCATTTCTGACTCTCCTTTAACTCCACACACACACACACACACACACACACACACACACACACACACACACACACACACACACACACACACACACACACACACACACACAAACAGTAGAAAAAGCTTGAGTATTGGTATTTCACTGTGTAGGTGAACATGTACTTCTGTTCACTGTTTTGAAAACAGATCAATGTGTCCTCAGAGTCCCAATTCCCAGTCAAGTACAAAGAGATATAATCAGTTGGTACAAATAGGGGTGAGAAAGTAAGGGGAGTGAGAGAGCTTAAGGAGAAGAAAAAAGGTGAAGGGAGCAAATAAAGTTGCAATGAAATAAAACATTAACTTGGAAAAAGGGAAATTTCTCTGTTCACACACCGTACTCTCTGTCCTCATCCTTTCTTGACAAAATCTTGTTTTTCTTTTCATTCTCGACTCCAAAATCAAATTATTGCGACCTTAGCGTGTCCAAACACATTCACATGAACACACGTACACACACACACACGCATAGCCTATGGCTAGTCTAATCAGACGTCAACTGAAACATGTGCAAGGTGAGTCAACCACTTTGCAGTGGTGCATACAGTACATCAGTTGTTTTCACAAGCGGGAGGGAACAGGAAAACATTCATATGCATAAGACCACAAAAGGAATATGTGCACAGAGAGAGACATGCTCACAGGTAATAATTCATTCTTTATAAATACGTAAACGCTTCACTGACAGTCATAACTCATAATGCAGTTACATAATACAAATACAGCTCTTTACAATAAAAACTATAAAAAGCTCAAAACTCAAAACATGCCTGAAAAGAAAATGTGCCACAGAGAAACATTCTCATCTTTCCTGTGCATGATGAATTAGAAGATTACTTTTCAACATATACTTGCTGTGCACCCAAGACAAATCTCTCATAATTAGAACCTGATGTCATATGGTGTCCAATCTCACTTTTCTACTTATCAAATTGTTCTCATGTTTAGCTCAAGAAACAAAAGAGCAGGATATTGGTATGAATAGGAGAGGAAAATGAAGCAGAATGGAATAGAAGCAGGGTGGGTGGTGGAACTGCCAAGGATGAGGCTAGTGTAAGAAAAAAATACAAGAATAAAGAAAGGAACAAGGTGGCTAAAGTGGGGCAAACCAGAAAAATGACGAGGGGAGAGTAAGGCAAAGCTACCAGCGAGAAAAAAACAACAGAACAAGACAGAGAAAGAGGCAGGAAAGCAAAGATATAAATAAAGTCACTGACAAGAGCAAGTGTGTGTGCATATGTGTGTGTGTGTGTGTGTGTGTGTGTTTGTATCCTGGCTTGAGTCCCAGGAATGGACACTTTAGTGCTGCCAAAGTTTTGCTAGGTATACAATACCACCATGCCAGGGTCAATGCAGAAACACACACATAGACAAGTACATAGATGCAAAAATCAGGGCATGGCATAGGATTAGCCACCAGTAAGGAGACAGAAATAGGGGAACTGACAGAAGGAAAGAGAGAGAGGGTGGAGGGATTAATAACAAGAATGATGGTATTTGGGAAATAGGTAAGCAGAAAAGAAAAAGACAGTGAGAACTGCACTGAGTAGAGAAAGATGAATCAGAGAGAACAAAAAAAGAGGGAGAGAGGAATTCACAGAGTGAGAAAGAGAGAGAGAGATAGCGAGCGCAAGAGAGAGGGGGGAGGATCACCAGGCACCGTAAGCATGCAAGGATCAGTAGCTACAGAAGAGACGCAGAGAGAGATAGAGAGCGGTAAAGAGTCGGAGTAGAGCACCACTGAGGACTAAAAGACTATCAGAGACGAGACGGAGATAGGGAGAACAAGGAAGAAAGAAAAGCATGAGAACGAAGGAGGATAAGAATAAGAAAAGGTGAGTGCCTCTAAAAGCAATGAAAAAGAGTTGTACAGTGTGTTCAGTCAGAATGTGTGTGAGTGATAACCCAAAAGCCTTAATTGTTGTCATTTTGGCAAAGACAGTCTGAGCTGACCCCCTGGAAAATTTTTCCAGTCTGACAGCCCATAGCTAATACTTTATTTTTCAAAGCAGCTCATTCAAGATTTAAGACACTGACCAGAGTTAGGAATGAGGGAATGATATTTTAACAAAGTGGGCACCACACAGCCACCTGGAATAATAGTCCATAGGTCAAGCCACAACAACATGTCTGGTGTTCGTTGTATGTCTTGTTTCCTACAGACTCAGTAGCTTTGATAAAAGTGTACACCTCTATAGTTCATGAAGACCACAGCATCATAAGAAAAGAGTTGATATATTGTATTTATGTGTGTGTGTGTGTGTGTGTGTGTGTGTGAGTGTGTGTGTCTTTGTGTAGGCAAGTAATCTTATCCATCAGCAGGATTTGATGCAGATGAATACATTCATAGTGCAAGTGGTACAGAGCACGTATGTGTGTAGTGATATTTTGTGAGTGTTTTACTATCCAAAATTCATTTAAACTTTAGCTATTAACAAGGATTCCAAATGCTTTTGTCTAATTGTTTGTTTGTGAGACTGTGTGCTTATTGTCCGATTAAAAGCCTCTGAATGAATTGTCAGAAGAGTAGTGTAGCTTTAATATGGGATTACAGCGCAATAACTCCTCTCTAAACACTGATGCTGCTTCTTTGCATCGGTTTTTATATCTGCACATAAAAACAAACAATGTGCATCTGAAACAGATCCAACAGTGTGGATATATGTGTGGGCTTAAATTGTGTAGAATCTTGTCAATTTCAGAGCATAATTTAAAAGGATAGTTAAGTGTAATTATTCGTATGCACCTAAATCATTAGTAGAGACAAACACAGCAACAAGTCCAAAACTGAGTAGGGAAATCCTTTCTGTCTTGCTAATGTTTGTCGTATTTCAGTGCCAACTCAAATACCTTTAGATTATGACTGGACTGCTTTTGCTTTATGAGTGAGTTTATAAATGATGAATTGATTAAAAAATAAACTGTAGACCTATGGCACTGGAATCCTCTTTGTTGAATCAATGACAAAAAAATTACATGTTTGCATGTCGAAAGTGAGGTTGTGATAATTACTAATGCACCATGATACTGCAAGGTGCATTTCTCTATTCTTGCAGGCAGCAATTTGATTCAGTGCTAATCAAATCTTTTAAGAAGGTTTGGTCAATATTCTCAAGAACAAGCTTCATAAACATTTCTGTTTTTAATACCCTAATGTTTTCCTTCTCAACAGATCTGTAAGAAGCATTGTTTATGATAGATGATGATTCTTTTGGTGTCTTTATTTAATCTGAAATGCATGGTATTTCCATGTCAAGTATTAAATTAATGTGGGCACAGGTACACATACTACGGAACCCTGATCAGAAGGTTATAACATTAGACTGCACTGAGGTTTATTATATCCAAATTCTTCAGAAATTGACAAATGATGTAGCAAAAGAAGAATAAAGGTCAAAGGTTATAGAAAAGAAGATGACACTTATAATTAAAAGGAATGTGTGTCCACTTGAACATGAATTTGTTTGTGTTTCACTGACAGTTTAGCTGCTCTGCTAACATGACATGCTGTATACAAGTGATGAAAAATAGATGAGTTTTGGGAAAAGGAGAAAAGGACTTGAAAGTCAGAAGGGTAGAAAGATGGATGAGGGAAAGGGAGAGAGGGCAGCCGGAGCAACAGGATCAAGAGATGAGTGGAGGAGAGATAGATTGGGGGTTAATGATGAGAGATTGGATGGGACGTGTGGACAGGATAAGTGATACAGCAGAGAAAAGAAAGATGAGATGATAAAAGAGAAGGGAGTAATCAGAGGACGGGGACGGGGTGAAAGAGAGATATAAAATAAGAACAGGAGATAGAAAGGAAAGGCTAAAATAAAAAGTGGGAAGAGAATGCAGTTTGATCAACAATGTAAAACCCAGACTGTATCACACCCTATTAGCCACATAGATAAGGTGTGTGTGGTGTTCGTGCATCTGCAGCACCTTGTTTAACACAGACAGACACTGTGTATTCCTCTGTTGGTTTACAGGATTTGGTTTTTCATTGTATCTCCAATTATCAAACACTGCTGGCAAGTATCTCAAAATTATACAGTTTTACATCAGTTACTTTGCTCTGCTGCTCCATCAACACACCATGCTCTAGCCAACAACAAAACAAGTAAATTAAACTGCAATATGGATTTGTCAATAATACACTCTTTGTGTACATATCACCCCTTTCCCTTTTAAATGTACCTAACAGATTGTAAATAAGCTTACATCATAAAACCCAAAGCAGTTAACTTTTCTTCCCTACAGGTGCCTTCTGAACAAAATGGGACATCACTTTGAATTATGTCGCATTCATTCCCTCACTACAAACTAGGACATAAGGGTTAAAAATGGATGTAAGCTTTAAGAGTATGCATTTTTAAGGTGGATTCTTGCCATAGGGCATTTTCTTGAAGTTGTATTCATGTGTAATGTAATCAAGGCATGATGTAAACAAGTTTAAATAAGTCTAAAACAAATGTATTTACATGGTGCAAGTCAGTCATGAAGGTCAATATGTATTCTGAAATGTTCCCTTGAAGGGAGATCCTTATGGGAATGTACATACAAGAACAATTGAAAAAGCGTCAAATGCCTTAAATATATTTTTAATTCATCATCATTTAATCATCATCATCAGCATAATTTTCTGAGGGTTACTCAGAGAATAGGCTGACAAGCCCAGCCTAGTCTACCAGGAGGGTGATACCTTGTTGGCTTTCCTTAATGTGACCTCCAGGAGATAAACGCATGATGCCAAAACCCAAAATCCTGATCCTCATACTCAGTTTACATCTCACAGGCATATTAAAGATGGTGAGCCAGATTGGTATCTCAAATCATCATGAACATGCCTGGATAAATGTGCCTTAAAGCATTGTCATTTTGTGCTTTTCTGTGTTTTTTTCACAAAGCAGTTAGTATGCATGAATGTCCATAAGGAAAACAACAAGTTTCTTGGAGAACAACAGTTTGCATACAGTTGCATTGAAGAGACACTTGAGTTTTTAAGTAAGGTACACACAATCTGATCCAAACAATACTTGAATGAGAAGATAAATCACAGTACAGAATACTAGGTTGGCTAAAATGCCTAGCTCTTGTTATAAACACATTTCCCTTTGTGGTTTAAGCTCTTTAGGTGAAATTGTAATTAAAGTGCACTGCTGCAAACAAATACAGTTGCACCCAATTAAATGACATAAACAGGCTGCAGAAACTGCTGAGAGCTTTCCTGGTTGTTTCAATGATCATTATCGGATTCTTCCTTTGTTAGAAGAGCAGGGGTACATGTTACACAGTGACACTTAAGGAAAATTTAAACCAGTCATTAATTTAAAAACAGAAGTAAACACAAACTGTGTATACAATAAAAAAAGATATATTCACGTATACTATTGTAGTTGTTATATATTTATATATATAAAATACTATATAATTTTAAAATTTGCACATACTTTACAAGTACTAACTAATGAATGAATTAATACTATTGTATGTTAATATTTATATTTGCTTTTGCTACCAATATTAAATTAATCTTTACATATCACACACCTTATTTTGCAATAAAGGTAAAAGTAAAAGTCTTATCAGGACAACTGACAGAAATGACAGCTCTTCATATTAGAATCATCAATCACATTTAAAATCGGATCATTGAGGAGACCATTATAATCTTACAGCTCTTATTACTGATCACAGTGGCTACTGCTGCCGACACTATGACTTCTAACTGCAATTATTTATTGACAAATGTCTTTGCAACCAGTCCTAAAATTATGCCCATTTGTGTTTACTTGATGATTGATCTAGGGAGCATTTTCAAGAGCAGAGCCTTTTCCTGGCAGGTAACACTGCCGCAATAAACTACCCTATTTTCTTTTAAATCAATTTTCCAGACAGATCTATGCATTTTATTAAATTTTATAGTTTCAAAGACCTGCATAATCAAATAAATATATATATGTTTAGTAATATAAAATGTAAACATATATTATAATAACCAAATGCAAAAAATACAGATGATTTTGAGTCCAGACAACAGAGAAACAACTAACTATACTACCCAAAATGCAGTGTTTTCCTTGTCTCAAAACACAAATAAAATATTGCATTTGCTCTGTTCTGAGGTGATTGGGCACCAAAGATACTGAGTGAGAGAAGTAGTGTGATTACAAAGCAGTAAAGTGAGTCTCAGTCTCCACAAAACACACACACAGGCCCCGTCAATCGGCGGTTGAAAAATGAGCCTCACCTTGAAACGACAAGGAATTCGATTCACTGGAGCATTTGTTGCTCTGTTACCACTTCAAAGGTGTGGGTGCACACTCATTCACACACACACACACACACACACACACACACACACACACAAACACGCACACACACGCACACACTCATTCTCTCTTACACACACACAAACTGAGACTGCCTCTGTAGTAGACAATTCTTGAACAGCACAAACCCACCAACTGGTAAATTAAAGTCATTGCATGTATAAACAGCTTTCATAAAAGCTGCACCCTGTCAAGAAACTCCCTGTAGTGTTTAAAGGCTGTGTTTTAGCATCTGCATGGTAACAGATGCTCAAGCACACTTGCACTGTGTACTGATTACTGGCAAGCAATGTGTGTGGCTTCCAAGATATTTTTCTTCCTTTCCTTTAATGTTTCTTCATTTCTTGCTTTGCATCATTCCTCTTTATTCTTTAACAAACTTTACACAACACTTTTGGAGAATTCAGCTTAAGGAATGGGCCTTTACATCTCTCCACACACATGCTCACGCATAACTTTCATCTTGTCTGTGGTCCTTCACCTTCATCTGTTCTCTTTTACCCCTCCTGCACCTTTTTGCACCTTCCTGTGCTGTTGTCTCCATTGTTATCCTCTTTTGTTTTCTCCCCATCATCTCCCAGTCAAAAGCATTACCTCCCCTTCTCCTCCCCGCTCATGTTGCACAGCCAGAGGTGTGATGTGGGCGAGAGACTAAGATTAAATATAGAGAAACGAACAGTAAATCAAAGGCCGCATGACAGAGATGGAAAACGGGGAGGTGAGAGGAAAAGTGCGACAACATACACAGGTAATGATGAAAGACGAGAGAAGCAAGACAAGAGTAGTATCCAATAAATAGAGAAGAGTGAAGGAGAGACTGAAAAAGAGAGTGATTGAGAGAGATACAGAAAGAGCATGAGACAGGGTAGCAAAATGTGTGGAAATCAGAGAAAGTGATTTCTCAGGATGTGGTGTCATTTTCTGTCTGACAGCTTGCAGGTCAGGGGTGAAAAGTGAGAATAGTGGCATACACACATACATGCTCACTTAGAAACACATAGACAGGTGATGACAGCAAGGGTATAGAGAGCGGGAGAAGGTTTGTTGCAGCTGGTGCTCTGGTGTCTAATGTGGCTACTAGTGGAAAGACAAATGCTTGGAAATGAGCTACGGTACAATTTCCTTCACTTGCCTTAGTGAGAATCCCAAGGCCAAATACAACTCATAGACACACATGCACACACAAAATACAATATGCAAAAACATCTGAGGTCCTTATGCTAGCTTACACACAGACACTGGCTTTTTCATTCTTGCCTTCTCTCTCTTTCTGTCATCATCCAACTTCTTCTTGCTAACAACACATCTCAGTCCATTTCTAATCCAACCAGTGGCCGTGGCCTGCTTTGCAAATAGATTTTACATCCACACACAGAAGCTATCAAAAACAAACACACACACACAAACCTGGGAGGATGATTGAACTCTGGGTCAAGATCTCCATTGTTCACTGTCAGCACAGTTACCAAAGTAGTCATTATAAAAAGACCGGCCCATCAAATTATGTATGACCCCTTGCTAGCTCCAAGGCAATGTAGTAGTCCTTGAGCCAAACACACTGTCAAATATTTATATAAATAGCACTGCAACATGTCCCTGAAACAAATATCCTTTAATCTATAATGTCTTACATTTCCAAGATCCGCTGTCTGCCAGTAAAGTGCTCTAATAATACTGTTTGCCAGGAGCTTTACCATAAACAGTAAGTAAACAGTATTATGTGACACTTATTGGCAAAAAAACTTACTGGCATGTGGATAACATGTACAAAGTTTTATCAACCAGGAAGGCACTCAACTCTTCCCAATGTTGTCCTATGGCCCATGGCCAGGGCCACCAGCATAATAAACTGAAATTATAAAAACTTTGACAGCCTTAATTACACTTGCTTCCACATAAAACATAATAAGGGTCGAAGTGTTTATCCTGCTCATGCAGTCAAAAGAACTTGTGACAGAAGGCTTCAAAATAAGTTGCTATAGGTCACACAGAGCATTGGTATGGGTGGATGTGAGCATGACTCTGAGCTTGAATACATATGAAATATTAGAGCAGAAATCAGGCCCATCACAGTCAGGTTGAGTTAGTACTTGTCTGCTGGTGAGGACATATTTAACTACTACAAGGCCATTGCTGCAGATATCCAAAACTTCTGGAAGGCTTGAGCTTGAACAAGGACATATTTCATTTATTTTAAAAAATACTACACAGTTCCACTGTGGACCCTTTACAGTAAGCAACTGTGTTGTGATATTGCACCACCTGGCATAAATAAAGCTAATTATCTTGCTGTGTGTGTGTGTGTGTGTGTGTGTGCCAGCTGGTTTAACATTATATGATGACTGTAATATAATAAAGACAAAGAAAACAAATACAACTTCAGTTTAGTTCAATTCCACGCACAAATAATTTTTGTGACCAGACGCTTATCATCTTCCTAAACAACCATCTGTTGGAAAGTACCAATGAGTTTGGGACTCAGCAGCACACTGGCTTCATGACTGGCAGTGAGGGATCACAGTTGGGCAGTGGTCTAATTCAAATGTAAATAGATAGAAAGAAATGTGTTGAAATTTCTGTAAGTCCAGATAAAAACGTGTTTATAATGTTTTATAATTTTTAAATTGTTGAATAAAATAAGAGAGAGAGAATCCAGTGTGCACATACACTGTGTATAGGAGATTCAGGTTAGCTGGTCTCATGGTCAGAGTTGCTAAAATACTCTAGTAAGGTTGGAAAATTGAAAGAAAATGTTGCAGTGGGCCAAGATGCACAAACAGTAAACTTTGGATGACTGCAACAAAGTCTTGTGGACCAATAAGCCAAAGTTTGAGGTGTCTGGAAAAGTGTAGAATGTGTCCTAAGCAGAGCTTCTGATCATGGATGTCTGCCAAACACCACCCAAAGTTAAAAACATGGAGATCTGGGTATGCTTTAGCAATGGATTAGTGAGTGATCTGCATAATGTGCAAGGGATCCTCAATAAGCATAAATAACATTCCACACTGAACAGGGATGCCAGTCCCTTTGAGCAACCACTGATGGGGATAACTTCTGTAACGCAATCATTTTTCCAGGTTGTGTAGGAATTATCTGGAGAGGAACGTAGCTGCTAGAATTCGCTTTGTGACAGTTTCAGGTACACTGTACAACCAGCAGAGCAGACGTTTGGGAAGTTCTGCAAAAGGCCTAGGAGGAAATCACACCTGAGTAAAATTTAATTTGACCATTAATTTGTGCTCAAATGTGATTGAGTTCCATTTACCACCATTTGGAAAATAAAACCAACATAAGATAATAAAAATGCAAAAGTGTGTGTTTGCAAACCTTATTCTTGTCAGTTTAAAATGCAATTGATACTTGCATTTCTTGCAGAAGTGCCACAAAAATGCAGTATACTATATATAAACTACAGTTATCATTAGGAGCTATGTGTGTGTCACAAGGTGATTTAAACATGCCAAATGTGGCTCTAGCCTGTTTCTAATACTCCTACTGTACCTCCAAACATTTGAGTAAGAACATTAACAAAACAGGCTTTTCAGATTCTACTTCATAAAGACATACGCTGTTACCCTTAAGTGATTGCTTGCCTTTTCAGTTCCCTCAAAAAAACAACTTGATGAGATTTAAAGTTTTGCCTCTGGAGTTCTCACCTACCTGCTGGTCTAATAGAATTGTATCGATCTGATCAGTGTGTGCATTCAGTCGAAGTCAGAGCTTTTATATGGTGATTTACATGCCTAATATCTAACCAATCTAACCATTTACTCTCTGTATCTTTATTTCATCATTCTTCTCATTCATTGCCTCTGTATTTTTTATCTCTCTCCATAGAAAACCGACAATTACCAAAGAATCCATCCAACTCGTCATCTGCAGGCTGTTGCTCAGAAACTGACAGCAATGTCCAATCGGAAGTAGCCAAACTAGTTAGGACGTCATTAATGGAAGGACACTGAGAGTCAGAGCCTTATTGGATATTGAATTCCTGTCCCCAGCTTTCACATACAAACTCTCTCACATTGCCTTATAAACATACAAATTCATTTGGGCAAAAAAAAAAACAGATGTCATCGCTTGCCTCCACATTGTTCAGCTCCTCAGGGGGCTGAGCCGACCTGCAGAGAAATATGGGCAGGAGGGTGGCCGATCCAACCAATCCGGTGCCTGCACTGGGGGTTCCCCTGGCAGGGGGGCGATGGGGTCCACTGTGCAGTATTGGGGTGCAGACATCTCCCAGACTGCGGTCTCTCCCCTCCATCAAACGACAAAACAGCCAACCACCCAATACACATCGCCAACTCACCATGGCAACAGACAAAACAAAGACAGCAGAGACAGAACGAGTTATTAGAAGTGACAGCAACAGTCTGCCAGTGTCCAAGGAGACATCTCAGAATGAAATCAACAGCCTGACTCAGGATGACATGGGGTCGCAGGGGTCAGGCAGTGGAGTGTACTGCCAGATAAAAACTATACGGACAAACCCGAAGGACACAAGAGGTAAAAGCACAGCTCAGTATACAAATGGCAGTGTGGTAGCCTCGGATCTGGTAGGAGGGGTTTGTACCGAGGCCACAGAAGGTAAGGAGCCAGTCCGGGAGAGGAGAAGGGTGCAGTCTCTACATGGGGAGGGCCATCGCTCAGTATTAAAGACAGGAAGTGTTTGTACAACTGTGCATGCCACACCACCTCGGCCCTGTCGAGTGATAACGACTTCTACGACACGCCTCTGTGCAACTTGTGGGAGGAGACGATCGCAGATTACACCATGCACAGGTGCATGTCGCAGGAGGGCTGTCCCTGAAATCAAAGCCAGCCAGACTTTACCTAATCCACCACGGAAAACATCTGTAGCTCCCAGCCAGTTAAGAAAAGACAATCCTCTGAACTCTCAGTCTTGCACTAAAAACACCACACACATATCAGTAAAAACCTCTCAAATACCACAGCTGTCACACACTATACCGAAAACACACAATTCACATTCTAAACACATGTCACACTATCAGAACAAAACAAAAGATTCAATTCAGCATACAAGGCCACATTCAGCTGATTTCATTCATTACAAGGACTCAGCCACACAAACTACAGATGCATATATGCACAGCAATACAGACAAGACCACAGCCACTACACACACACAGCGAGCAAACACACCATCTTCAGAGGCAAGAGAACCACATTCAACTGACAAACACACGCAAGACAAGGCCGAAATGCAACATGCCTATGAACAGACAAACCAACACTCATCTGTCCACATTAGAATTAAAACACCAGCCTCTTCCCTTGACAAAGACTCAAAATCAACCACGCCACCACTCCCACCAAAAACCTCTCCTAAAACCACCTATTCAATTCTTTCCACACCTGCAGCACAGGCCAGAAAACCCCAAGAGACCACAAACATTCCCAAACAAACTTCCTCTGAGTGGCTCAAACTCACAGCGCAGAAGAACAAATTATTTGACAACCACACTCTGCCTTGTATGACTCATATGAAAGCACAATGCAATGGGGCTCCAGGAGGACTGTTGGGACACATAGGAAACCCACCACGCGGGCTGGAGAGGCAGTTGCAGAGAGTAGAAGAGAACCTGCTATCCAATCAGGAGAGAATCAAAGTGCTTCTCAATGTCATACAAGACCTGGAGAAGAGCAAGGCCATCAGCGAAGGGTGAGAAAGGGAGTCAAGGAGGGAAGAGTAATTGGGGGTTGGAAGAATAACAGCAAACAAGAGGTGATAAATAGAGGATTTAGGTGAGGTGTGAAATAAGACAACAGAAATAAGACAATGGAAGGGAGGTAAAGAGAGAAAAATGAGGGAGAGTTGAAGATAAGGGATAGGGAAGTAAGATAAAGTGAGGTATTCATTGCATGTACAAGTGTCCAGGTAAGAGTGATAAAGAAGAGACAGAATGAGGAACGGGGCCAATATGCCCAATATTGAGAGTATATTTGACTTTTTAGACTTTTTAGACTTTTTTTACTGTATACCGACAAGCTTTCAAGTCTATGTAATACATTTTAAATGTCAGGGCTTCAGAGAACCACTGAAGTGTCTGTGTGTGGGCATGTGTGTGATACAGTCCTATAGGGATATGTGATACCTGCCAGCCTGTAGACAATGTTAGCACATTCTCCACAGATCTCATTTGCCCTTTTATCTTATTCCTAATAGTACATCCAGTAGAAACAGTATCCTTAAGAATCAGTACAGTGCCCCCACCAGTTCATCTGTCTCTCTCCTGCTAATTGTGTTATTCTTAGTTCCTCTGTCTTGCACCATTTCCTTTGTTTCTCTCCTCTTTATACAGCCAGGATGGTGATTGTTACTCACTTCATTTCAATCAGTGTCCTTCCATTTCTCTGAGGCTTTAACCTGCTTCAAGCTATTCATCTACATCCCCACCTCCACCTTCACACCTCTTATTCACCCATTCTTAATTAATACATTTTCTCTCTATCCTTATCTGCCTTTCTTTCTGTAGCCTTTTATATGAAAAGCCTGCAACTAATAACGGTGCATTTGCCTGTGAATCTGTCCTCTTTTCAGCAGTTTCACTTTTTTTTCCCTTTTTGCTCAGACAACCTGTCTCTCACTCTCCCCTGGTGTCATGTGTTAGCTGTCACTGTTTTGTTTTCTCCTCCCTCGATTGCTCCCCATTCTTTTTTATTTCCTCATTCTCCTTCTTCTTCAGTTTCACCTTGATTCGAACTGTCAGTCGTTCTTTTTCTGTACTGCAGCTTAAACCATATTTCTTCTTGCATAAATGTCAATCCCTTTCTCTCACTTGTGTAATTAACTTTTTAACTTCATATCATCTTAAAATTCATTTTTTAATTGTTCACATCATCTCAAAAACAATAGTGTCTCCATTTTTACCCCTCTTTCTTTCTGATCAGGGTTAACAGATGTCTCTAGCTCCACACTAATCCTTACCAGATTACCTTTGAGAAATGCAATTAATGCTTAAGCTCCACAATCAGGCTCCTAAATTCAGTATACGCAGTGACCTGCCCTGTGTGACTGTACAGGATTATGTATTCATGTCCTCAAAGTGTGTGTGCTAGCTTAGAATGCTCGTGTCTCATGTAATGTCAGTGCATTTGAGAAGGAAAAAATGGGTGAAAAAGCAGACTGAAAGGCAGACTAAAGAGAAAGGTAGAGACAGAAAGAGAGCACAATTGAGAGATAAGGAGAGAAAAGTAAGAGAACCAGTAAGTAATGGGGGCTGCATGTATCTGATGCTTTCCCAGAAATGAAAGAACTCTAAGTGGGCTGCTGTGATAAAAGTGTCGGCTGAGCGAAAAGGTTGTCGCTGTGCTCAGCTCCTTGCTTTCTTTTCTTCCCTAGAGCAAATACTTGTCCACTCTTGCTGTTGTCGTGTTTGATAAAGATGGGTAGAAAAGAAAAAAAAATTCATTCACACAACATCTCTTTATTTAATTAAAATGTCTATTTTATCAACATAAATCTGCTACTGTCTCAACTACACAGTTCAGTGAAAGGGTAGCAAAATCTTGGCAAAATAAAGAGTTTTAATTACACATCAGTCAGCATCGACTCTTCCAATTTTTTTAATCCATTTCTGTACTGTCTTTGGCTCTGTAGTCTTTTAGTAATGCACCCCAATTAAACACTATTTTTTGTTACTTTCACTGAACATGTAATGGCTGTCTTCCAACAAGACCGACCTATATAATCAGTCACTGTATACAATGCTTAGTAACTTTCATTTGCCTATAATGATAAACAGGCTTGTTTTAACCAAGCAGGACCATTCAGTTAATGCCCTGACTCTGTCCAGTTTAGCTAGATCACCTGCACTAAACCTCACAAGCTGCTGTATTTGTGCCCTTTGACAACCCCAGAGAACACGCCTGATGTTGCTGCAATAAGCATGCATATGTTTAGAGTACAATAACAATTGTCAAACCAGCAGTCAAGATAGTAACAACTCTATTCAGTCCAGAAAAGCTACGCCAATGGCTATTTTGATCATTTGTTCCTCTACTATTGTACATCTGAGCATAATGTTAAGACTAGGAGGGTTTTGGAGTTATTATTAACTTCACTGATAGTTCTTTAAATGTAAAACTACCAAAGTGTATGTTTTCTCTTAAGCAGACTGACCAGTGTGCAATGAGTTGCCATCTCCCTGCACATCTGTCTTTAATTAAACTCCAGATGGCGATTGTGTGAGAATTTTCTACATCTATTCTTTCTACAGTCGCAGCTCATACAGAACTGGTCAGGACATTAACAACTGCCCCACCTGCCAAAAGACAGCCTGCATCATCTACAGGTAACCTGATCAAGATAATAAGCTTACTGCATCCATAACCTACAAATGACAACTCACTCTTTACTGGAGCATAAACAGTCGAGTACCTTATTCACCATTTTTTTCCCGTTTGGTTTTATCTGTCATTAACTGTCATGTGTCATTTATACATGTATCCTGTTGTCTCTGCCTTTTTCTCTAACTCTAATAACTGTAGTAGTCATACAATATGTATAGAAAAGTATCCGCTCTCGAGGAATGTTATTAGAACATAAAAGACTGTTCAGTGGAAACAATGCAGGACATAAATGATGTGTCTTTCCTGTCCCAGCTATCCCCTGGCTGTGTGACTTAAATAAGTTATCGCATACTTCAGAGCTGCACACGCACAATCTAATTTCACATACTGTAGTTAAATCATTCCATCACCTTTAACCCTTCCTTCTAGTTCTCGTCTTTTCATTATGTAAATCCTTCTCTCTTTCCATTCAATGACTGCTTCATCTCTCTTTTTATCATCTCCAACATTTAATTAAACTGATTTTCTTAGTATACTTGTAGATCTTATTCTGTCAATTGCCAAACCTATCATTGCCTCTAGTCTTTCCCATTGAAGCTGTCTTTGCAGCCTCCCTCAATAGTCTCCCTTTTGGACAGTTCCTAAGTTTTTAAAGACGGCCTGTTCTAGGCAGATTTACACATGTGCCATATTTCTTCCATTTTTTAGTGATAGATTTAACTGCATGCCAAGATATATTTAATGGCTGGGAAATGTTCTTGTATCCATCCCCTGATTTCAGCTTTTTAATAATCTTATCAGAATTTTTAAGCAATCACTTATTCTCAGTTTTAAATTTTTTTTTTTATTTAGATTGTGTTAGAGATCTGTTTCCACTTTGACACGAGTATTTGTTTTCTTTTTTGTCAAAAAAGCCAAGTTAAATCGACAATGATAAATAAGTAAATATTTTCAAGGTACTTTTCTATACCTACTGTATATACACAGTAACTTCTATGAGAATGGAGAGACATTAGAATTGATGTAGTTCCTGTCATAACCTGGAGGCCTTTTTTCTGACCAAAATATAGTCTTTTTCAGACTAAAATTGGCTTAAAGCCAATTCTCATCGTTTACAATCATATATATACATCTCCTACACCTCCACACAGGATAAAGGCCCCTTTAACATTTTTTTTTTTTTTAAATGTGGGCTGTAAAATAATTCTGGCTGGGAAAAATGAGCAGCTCAAAGAACTCAGTCAAAGCCCAATGCCATGGCAGTCATGTTCATGATAAGTGTAAGTAAACTTTTGTTTGCAACTGTATTTCTGGATCTTTTAAAAGAAAAGAATACATCTTTTCTCTCTTCTCGGGCAATTACTTTCCTGATTTACTTTTCTTGTACATGTGAATATAATCATGTGTACTCACATGCTAATTGGGGGCCTGGTGGCTCAATCGGTGGAGCATTGGGTTGGGATACAAAAGGCCATTGGATTGAATCCCACCCAACCAGGTGTGGCCGCACCTAGCCACCAAGGGCTAATGTGGTGCCGGTCCCGAGCCTGGATAGAATTAGCAGGATTGCCACAGGAAGGGCATCCAGCGTAAAAACTCAGGCCAAATCATCATGCGGAACACGTTCCACTGTGGTGTATCATCAACGAAAGCCGTTGATCGTTATACACACATGCTAATTCATCCAACAAAAATGGAAATCAGCTTCTGACCATACATTTCATTTGAATACTTGCATGCCTACTCATACTAAATGACAAACAAGAAAAGAATATGTTTCACGCTGATGTGAAAGACATTAATGACTTGGATAGATTTGCCAATCTGCTTTATTATCATATTTGTCCTCATATAGTATTATAAATTTGATATGGAAAATTACACACATTTGTGACAAACACACTGTAAAGTCAGAAGTGCAGAAGCTCCACTTGTTTGATTGGACAGTCACATTCTTATCAAACCTATTGAGAGTACTCGGGGTAAGGAAGACTCAAGATAAGAAAAGGGCGACAAAGAGTTAAGACAAAGTTGAATTAAGCGTGGGACTGATTTGTGGTGCAAAAATGGGGTTTTGATGTGGGCTAGTTGCCCGAAGATGCTATGCTATGTCAGTCCTAATTAATCTGTGTGACGGAGGCCCCTCTCTTTTCCTCTAAAAGTTTAAACCGTTTAAACACACAGATCCATCTGCTGGAATATATGTACACACCTAATACATAAAAAGGTACTATAAGTATGCATTGTAAGAAGAAAATAAATTAAATATCTAGTAAAACTTATACCTTAACCCTGCACCTTCATGACTATTTTAACATTCATTTTAACCAAAATAGGTTCTCAATACTACAGAAGCAAAATATATATAATAAATACAGCCATACACACAGGTGCAAGGATGCTGAAGATGACAGCTTATCAGATGAATCAAGAGCAGCAGCTTTTCTCTCTGTGCTGCTATTCCATGAACAATAGTAAGAAAGGCACATATGGGTAGAGCAAAACAGAGAGGTGGTTAAAAAGAATGGGGGGAGGGGTGTTAAAGACTAGTGAAGTATGTAGCCAGGGAAAGACCTGAGAGAGGAAAGTCCTCCATTCTGAAACACGAAAGGCTCTAAATTGACTGAATCTAGGACAGGTGCACCATTTTATAATCTTATATATATTTTGTGTTTGAACAATATCTGTGTATATGCAAAGTCATAATACATGTCCTTTATCATTAATTCATTGCAGCCATCCCCATGCCTGTTATAGCTTTTACTTTCTTTTTTTCTGTTTACTTCTTCCCTTCACTCTGTATAACCCTGTGCCATTTCTCATGGAAACAGGAGATTTCAGCCCCTTGTCTCACCATGTCTCTCCTTCCTAACCTTACTTTGTCTTTTCCCCCCATCTTTATTCTGCAGTGACCTCTATGCCCTTATTGATTGTGGCTTTTTCCTTCCATACATTTCTGCACTGTATATTCCCTTTTCCCCTAACTTAGCTATGGGCTTGATATGGCAGATGAACACATTGGGTGTCAGGCAATAGCATATGTGTTTTTATAGTATGTGTGTGTTGGGATGTTGGGTTACAGGAGGGGGGCGGATGGGTAGTTGTATCTGCTCTACTCGTCTCATCATGTGGCTCATTAACTCCAGATGCCAGGCCCTCTGCAGCCCCACCCCTATAATCAAACTTAACACACACGCAGGCAAGCATGCACGCACACATTCTCTCATATGCAAAAACACAAAAGGGAGAGACAAACTCCAAGTCTACTACACTATGACCTGCAGCGGTGGACACTTCAGAGAGATGGTGAGGGAAAAAAAAAGAGAGACGGATGAGTATGGGGTGCAGGGAATGAGAGAAGCATATAAAAAGAAAGCAAAAATGGATATGCTTTGAAAAGTTCCTCCCTTGCTCCTTCCTTTAGCTCCTCCATTTTGCAAATGTTTTTCTCTCCTTCCCTGCTCTCTTTTTCATTCTCCTCCCACCCCTCTCATCTCACCAGTCTGTGATCTATTGGGGCATGAAGTGCCGAAGTATACTATGGACGTGAAATGAGTGCTAAGTTAAGGAGTATGTGTGTGAGCATGCTAAAGGTGCATATATCTGAGTTAGGAATGCAACATGATTTTACATCACCTTATAAAACTGCAATATGCATAGGTGCCACCTCCCTTTAAGGTGCTATCAGCATTTTGTGACATTTTAATCTCCCTAAAACCCATTTACTCATTTCACGTCCATCCCTCTCTTTCAAAAACTCTCCTGCTCAGTAAACTTACACCTCTTTACATCCTTCTGTCTCACTACCCCCACACTGAATGAAAATGTAACTGAAATAGCCAAACAAATAAACTTTATTTGATACTACCTTAAGCTCTACATCATGCTCCAAGTGCATCTCTCTCATCCTTGTCTCCCTCCTCTTACTCTGTCCTTTACAGTGTAGAGCATGATTTTAGACAACAGGAGGGACGCTTCCAGGGAATTATGGAGGCTCTAGAGGAGGAGTATGATGTGCCTGCACCAAGTCTGACCAAGCCCACCCCAGTCGCTTCCTCTTCTAGCTACCCAAGCACCAAGGCCCGTGTCAAGAAACTCCGCAAGAAGTGTTTCTGGTGGCTGTAAATGCTGACAAACCACAACAGCCTTTCTGGGTAGCAGTTGCATACATGTGTTGGTTTTCACAGGACCCAAAAAATTCTAAAGTAAGGCATCTCTCCAATGTGTGTAGTGTGACTAAAATCAGCAAGTCATCCTAAACATCGCAAAAAATATAATGGGAACCAGGTAGAAAAAATGGAAGTGTACTAAAAAAGAAAAAGCAGACAACATAGTTGTACCCTCCTTTTGGATCTGTGTGACAGTGGAGACTAAGGACGAGATCATCCCAGTCTTCTTTCTATGGAAGCCTGATCTGATATATAGCTTGTAATTAATTCCTGCCTGAGGGTGAGGATACTTCCCCATAACAATTTTAAAAAGGAATTGAGAGAATTCAGAGAAATAAAGCATAACCCCTTCTGATAAAAGACGGACGTAGTGTTTGCAACGTGGCAAAAATAAAAAAAAAGATGGACAGATGAGTTTATGACAAGATGGATTCCCGCCTACACCTGGAAATAAACTTTTTATGACAATTTTGGCTAAATTACAGCAATAAGCAAAAAAATTGGAATGATTCTTAAAATCCAAGGAATTCAACATCCTAATTGGAATATTGTGTTTTTGAATGGTGTTACAGCCAAAACTTGAATGTAGCAACAACTCAAGCCCCCAAAAGGATGTGAGCAGAAAACTATACGATGAGATCTTTGGAAACAAGAAGACAGCTTGCTTCAAGGATATCAGGTTTGGAGAGCACAGTTGAGATTGTTTAAAGAATACATTAAGAGACAATGTGATAGGCAGCTGATCAAAGACTGACAGGCTGTGTCAGATAATTAAAAATTCTGTCAGCTTTGACCGACAGAGTGATTGATTCTCTCCTTTATTACCATCCAAAATGAAAATGTTCTGCTGTAAGCTCAATCTTGTTTCAAGGATTTTCACACACACATGCGTATAAATACATTCAGAGAAGCATACACTTGCAAGATGTAATTCACACGTATAGTAAAGTCACAAAAACACAAGCAAGTACTCCCACACACATACATAAAGTACAGTACAGATTTAGTAGATAAGAGAACCATTGTGGAGCAGTTATTAGATTAGTGTTCAAAATTGGCCTGTATTAATGTTGTCTAAATGTTTCAATATTTGCAACATCACAGCAAATAACGCATTATTGAAATCTGTATGAATTACATTTGAATTAGCTGCTGCAATCTGGAGTTAATAACACTACACAAACTGTGCAGAGAAGTTCTCCAGTGATATGCTACAGTGTGTGAAGAACCTCAGGCCATCAGCTTACATATAGTTTAGCACTTGACAGCACTTTCACATTAAGTACATACATGAAGTCACACTGAAAATGAAACAAACGACAAAAAAATACATACAACATATAAAGACTTTTAGTTATCCAATAATCACAATCTCAGTGCACTCATTAAATATACCATAGGTAAGAATTTCCAAAGCCGTAGACCTGATCTTTAGTAATTCAGACCACATGGCACTGCTAACTCATTCATTCAGCTACAGTACAATACAACATTTTGTACTCTCATACAACAGAGTAGATTCTCTACAAAAATGTACAATAATTGTATATTTTATTAGGTCAAGACACTTATTATTTCCATGACTCACTGACTAACTAAAGTCTCAAAAAAAATAGTTAAAAAAAAAATTTTTGTAAATGCATTTAACAATTAGTAGAGAAAAGTTACATTTCACAACAGACTCTACATTGGCATGTGTCATTTTTAATGACATGTCTGTCATTAAAAATTAAAACCAAAAAAAAATCTGTATGGGTCTATCTCTGCTGCAAACAAACACCCGCACTATTATTTTGCACACAGACACACAACATTTGCACAACGTGTAGTTCACAGCAGTTTACTGATTAACAACTAATCTCAAAAGGGCCTACTTCAGCTGCTTCTGGCTGGAACGTTGCCACCAATTAGAATACTGGGTGATACCACACTAACTAAATAACAAATCAACAAATCTATATTTAAAATATGATCCCTGCATTTTTATAAACTGTCCCATAACAGTTTGGGAGCTTCCATTATTTCCCTCTATTCTCGATCTTCCTATTGTATGTAATAAAAGTGTATTTTAAACAAATTGTCACTCTTGTCAACATACTTTGTGTTTCAGTATGAAACTGTGCAGAAAAAATAAGGGAAAGAGAGATTTGACTGTTTACAGTAAGACACTGCTGCAGTTGCATGTACTCACAATGAGAGGATGTTCTCGGCCCATTGTGATGACTGTCTGGTTGATGATTCTAAGCAGAGACACCACAATGTCCTGGATATGCTGGAATGTTTCCCCCTTAGAAAAGTAAAGACAGAGCAGGGAAAAAAGAGAATGACTAGTGAGTACTCAAATATACTCCCGCCTCATCTGTACCTTGTGTAAGATTTTCTAAAGCAGGGGAACTGGTCTCAAAGAGACAAAATCACTTTGGCCCCAACATGCTGCAAACATTTCTCTTTCTTAATAAAATCGTGTAAACCCTGCCCTTTTACCCTCACATAAGTACACAAGCACACCCACTTTCACTCATGTCACTCGTAAGTGACATAAACAAAAAATTCTCTTTAATTTCACAATTTCCATTATACTTCCTTGCAAAAACAATGTTTGTACATTCTGCGTTTGCCATACTACTAGTCATAGTCATATTATTTTGGTTATAGTCAAACTAATTGGAATAAATACACTTCTGTTTCATTCAGTTAGCACTCTATTATAAGCTGGTTATGTAAACAGCACAATTCATCCACATGTCAGAAGGGATGGACCTAGTTCAGTCTCTACACGCTTTATCCATGTTGCCTGCAATGTTATTTTTCTCTTGCAATCCAGCAGATGTCGCTGTTAAGCGATGCGCAAACACAGTGTCAACATTGTGTCAGCACAGTTAAGGAACTGTGCCATACACTCTATGAAGTGTCTACCCATCACTAGTGTGGACATTTGAGTGTAATTTTTTTCTGTACATACCTGCTGTCCTACTCCTATCATTCCCTCAACCTGGAAGTAATTTTCCAGAGGACAAAAAAAAAACAAGATGTATTTAACAGTTTGTTTATAATCTAATTACTAGTGATTTGTAATTGTTTAGCCATATAAACAGTAGACTTTGACAAAATATTACCTAACATACATATAAATACTTTAGTGCTCAGGATAAAAAGCTTTATTTGTTTTTATTTAATTCACTATTTTGTTGAGCTGGAACCAGAAAACATTATCACGATATTGTAATGCACTGTTAAATACATAGAAGATACACTACAATAACAGTATCATTATTATTTATATTTATTGCCAAGCTGTAATTAACACTTTTTACAGTTTGGAAGGGAATAATAATGACTTATAATAATCATTCATAATAATGAATGAAAAAGACCACTCTCAAAAGCACTCATCCAAAAAAGCACTCATCCACCAATCAAATTCAAAATATGAAAATAATATGAACCTTTAGAGGGGCTAGATCTATGTACTTGGAAAAACCCAGACAAACAGACAGACACAATCACGCTACAATACAGTGAAGTTGGTCAATAGAAGCTGACTCAGACTGAGAGCAGTAACTCACTGAAACATCTGCTACATCCAAACACACCTTAACACTATCTATGCAGAGACCATCTGTGACTGTGTGTGTAGATGTATGTATGTGGAGGGGTGTACAACTTTCCCAGATGTATCTGACCCAAATATGCATTTGTGTGCACTTGTAGAGGATGTGTGCATGGCTTTTTATGAGCTGATCAGCAAAGCATACTAAAAAAGAGGTCCAAAAATAACTAAATAAGTGGATAAAAGGAAAAGTTTAAATTTTTACATCTACCACTCTCTTTCCATCTGTGTGTTGGATGTTGGCCGATGTTTTGAAGGGCCTAACTTGAATCATATAGGCATGAACTTTATTATATACTGTACATTGACTTAGCCAAAGAAAAGATAAGAAACAATGTGTGTTTAGTGTGTGGGTCATTTTGCATACCATTTTCTCAGACACACACACACACACACACACACACACACACACACTAAACACACAGTTAAGTTGAGATGCAGCTGCTGAATTTAAACAACCCTACATCTTTCTGGCTCACTGCTGGTATTTTAGTCTCCTTGAAAGATGGGAGATGAGACAATGCTCTTCCTCTTTTCTGCAGAACACAAATATGTTATGTGGATACTCTGTTCATTAATTCCAAAGCGTAGTCTGCTTCATCATCTCCACTGGCATCACGATATAACAAAGTAAAACAGAAAATGTTATTTAGGAGATAGGAAAAAAGAAATCCTTGTCTCTCTGTCAGTATCCTCCCTTTATCTTATTCTCTCCCTCACACACATACACACGGGAAGAGAATGAGAAAAGTTACTCAAATTCAAAACAAACTCCCCGACAGACATGAACATTCATCTGTTACGTTGTTTCGCGTTCCATCTTTCCTTTTCTCTGTCTCTTATACAGAGACATCTGTGGTGTAACAAATTAATCAGGTACCACCCTGAGAGAAAAAGAAAGATAGGTGGAAAACAAAGGGAAAGAAGAGATGGAGGGGGGTGCTTCAGCACCTCTTCTACTTCTGTTGTTTTTTTTTACTTCTTCCACTTCTTCAAATTTCAAACAATTGTCTCGTCAACTCCCTGTCTGGTTTTCCTGTAAAATCTGCAAAATCCCTCCATGTTATTGTTGATGAAATTATTGATGTTCTCCTCAGTCTGTTTAGCCCTTAAATCTCTGCTTACGCATCTTTCTTTCATACTCTCTGCATGGCCATGAGCAGTTTTCATTTCTTCAGCCTTTTTGCTCTCGTTTTCCTCTGACATGTTTAATAAACAATCCTTCATAGTTTGCTTATTCAGCTAGACAATACATCTGGGTTTCATAGGCAAACAAGGATGTCTAGATTTTACAAAAAGCTCTTAAGCATAAAGAAAAGGACCGACGTAAAGGTACTGATGCCAAGGCTTTTATTGAGCTATACCACATAAAGTCTAGCATTACATGTATACTGCACAAATGTGTGCATATCTATGCTATCTAAATAATTATATGTAATTATCAAAGCCACTATACATTCTCAAAGTGTCCTTAACATTTATAGCTTACACATATTTCTTCAGTTAATATTTTAATGTGCGATCACTGCTTCAGTAGCCGAAATTTGTCTTTGTGTAGTTTGACAGAAAACCTGTATGAGTCTGTGTGTCACAGGTTTGGAAGTCTGCACATGAGTGTATTTGTACCCATCATGTCTTTTTGACATGCTGTCACTGCCTGCTTTTGTTTTCTTACTTGAACTGACTCAAATTCATCTATTCATATTCATTTCACTCCTTTCATTACTTCTCTCGCCATCTCTCTTCTCTTGGCTTATGCTTCATTAGTGCTATCCAAATAAATTGAGCTGAAAAAGCCATACCTTTATTTCAAAGAGTCAGCAGGCTGTCAACAACTGGCAGGAGCAATTAAAGAGCCCTCGGCTGGATAGTAGTCATGTATTAGTTTTCTCTCTGTGTTTTTGTTTGTTTGTGTTTGTGTGTGTGTTAAATATGTTTAGTTTAGGAGCTACCTGGATTATGTTTGAACATGCAGCAACATGTGTTAAACAATCTGTTAAATTCTAATTGGTCTAATTGGCCTTACTTAATTCCAAGGTTGAATATTTCACTTCTGATTCATGGGCTGGATAATTTCACTCCCTATGTGGTGTTATTTTGCTTGACAGTTCAGTCACTCATGAATTTGATTGGTCTGTCTCAACCCAGTTTTTATTATTATCAACATTTTCTGGCAAAATGATTTTATTTTATCCAGACCTGTTTCTTCCATTAATGAAATGTGACTCAACTGACCAATTAGTGGGAAACAAAATTTAATCCTAACATTTGATTGTCTCTGTGAAAAATAAATATACAAAACAAAAAACAAAAAAAAAACCCCAACAACATATAATAACATATAATATTAACACATTAAGCCACACAGCTACCATTGGAAACTACGTGAGACTGAAACATCCATTTAGATGCTAAATAACTCTACACAGACAACATTAAAATTAAAGAAATAAGAGAAATAAGGTGCTGCTGTATAGAAAGATGAACTTGGTATTTTGCCTCAGGTAGGGTCTGTGATTGAGTTGGTTGAGCTATATGCAGTAAAATAAGTTGTAAGTGTAGAGTTAAATAGTATATATACGTTAACAATTACTATTGTAAAAATAACTGTACCTCTAATTAGATCCTTTTATACCTAAGCACTTTGGTCTCAAGTTGTTCACCACACATACTGTATTTTTGCGAAATTCCCTATATTCTGTAATTCTAGTAAATTATGTGTTTGAACAGGATGTATGGATTTTTACTATTAAGCAGTGCTGTGTGTCTCACCACATTTTCCCGGCTGAGGACCTCCAGAATGTTGTTGAGCAGCTCTAAACTATTTCTTCTGTCGTCATGTGGCCCGTCAGCCATACTGGCTAGTGCCCCACCCAACTCCCGCAGCATCATGGGTAACAAGACATCACGGCACTCTGAAGAAGCAAAAGAACACAAGGTCATGTTTAAAAATAAGGTTGTGTACAGTTTATTCAGCAGATACACTATAATTGGAGGAAGATTTTTTTATCCAAAAGAAAACTTCAATGTCTGGAAGAAAAATGTTATAGTTTGAAAGTGTTCACTTTCATAGAAAGCCCCAACATTAACTGTAAGACGTTAAGTCACAGCATCAAGATTCAAGATTTAATGTACTGTAATTGCTTTCTGAAAAAACATTTGAAGTCTAAACCTACACCTTTCAATTAGTTGGTGCAGCACCTGTGGAGGCAGCTACACTAAAACAGCTATGAGTAATGATGCCACTGCACTCTGAAGAAAGAATTCAGCCCTAATCCCTTACTGTATTGTGGTTTTTCCTGAGTGTACTGTAACATTTTAGAGCAATCAAAGTATTTACTTAATGTCTGGCATGAGTTTTAAAACAGTCACTCCTCTCAGCTGCAGAAAAAAAAATGTGATGCTTATGTTAAGTTAGAATGTTCTAAATCTAATTTCAAGGTCAAAGAACCTTTACATATATGTAGGCTATATAATAAATTTGGAATATCAAAAAGAATGCACTACAATTAAAAAAGTCCCATTGTATGTATTATTGTAATAATTCTTCTTCTTTCTACTTGCCCAAGTTGACACCTCCCATTTTTGTCTTTGTTATTCTCCATCTTCCCCCCCCCCCGGCTTCCTCCGCTTCATCCCTCTCTTTTAGCCGCAGGTAGACAGAGCCCATTAAAAGCTCATTTGGGCTGATGCTCGTTAGTTCCATTATTAACGGCACCAAGCCTATATGCCTGCTGAGTGGACCCACACTAAAACACTCCTTCCATCACACATACATGATGATATGAAATGTTGGTGGCAGGGGTGCATAAGTCACCAAATGCCGTCCATGTCTCAGGCAAATGGAGGGAGAGGGAACATAGGATTGGCAGATAAATTTAAAAGTAGGAGAAAGTAAAAAAGATTAGTAGTATCTCATAGACATGCAGTTTAAACTCATTTAAAATAATGTATAATGTAAAAAAATAAAGAACATGAAGCAGTAAGGCCTTCTGGTTGGTTCCTTTTAGAGGGATATAGAGTGGTGTTTTGGATGCTGTCAGCTTTGTAATGGATTAGAAACTGCTAAATGTGGTTTTTCCATCAATGCAGAAACCTTGTGATTAGATTAGATAGAGATTATGTTGTGTTATACACTGTATTCCCTGTTTTTGTTCTTAAAATGTCAGGAGCCAGGCATAAAAAAATAACCATGACAGAAAGGTTCAAGATTCATGTGCAGGATTGAGCTTAATTTCAGAGAAATGCCGGTCTGACATCTCTGTTGGATGAAAGAAAGGCATCTTCAGCTCCACCTTTCCAAGAATGAACTTCTACTCTTCACAGCTATGCCTACCTAACAAAACATTAGTATCAACATTAAGCCTTGTGTGATTGCCCCATTAAGTCTGCCAGAAATCATCGATGGCATCATCGACGATCAACTGAGCTTTACCGAGCACAACTCCTCTGTCTCTAGGGCATGCAGATTTATAAAATCAGACTCTACCTCTCTGAATATGCAACTGAAGTCATTGCACAGGTGCAAGCTATATTTTGTCTTGATTACTGCAATGCCCTGTTGACGGGGCTACCAGCATGCACAATCAAACCCCTCCAGCTAATACAAAATGCGTCCCCAGCTCCCCCAGTCACATGTTTAAGTGGCCTTGAGCAAGACACTGAACCCCAACTTTGATGCTCAAAGTGAGCAGCTACCCTTTGGGTGTGTAAGTGTGTGATTGTGAGCGTGAATGGGTGAATCAGAAGCAGTGTTAAGCACTTTGAGTGCCAATAGGCAGAAAAGCACTATATAAGTACAGACCATTTACAAACTTCTACACCATCAGCAGCGTCACTTCCAACATAAAAAAAAATGCTTAGAACAGAACTCTTTCGCAACTTCCTATGCACTTAAACCTTTAAAAAAAAAAAAAAACAGGTCAGGTGAGTTCTGAGAAGGATCTGGCAGGGAGTGACTCTAGCAGAAGGTTAAAGTAGACAGTAGCACAATTTCACTGAGTCTATCAGGGTGTTTGGATCCTGTTTTGTTCTTATTTAGGACCCATTGACCTCTTATCACAACTGTAAATTCCTGCATATGAGCATAACTTACAAAATAACATGCCGGCAGTCTTGACAATGCTCCTCCAGACCAACAGGGAATCATCTGCCTCCATCAAACCCTGTCCTCTGCGTCCTCTTCTTTCACACTAACTAACTTCATGTCCTCTCTCACTACATCCATGAATCTCCTCTTTGGTCTTCCTCTAGACCTCCTACCTGGCAGCTCCAACCTCAGCAGTCTCTCCTCTGAACATGTCCAAACCACCTCAGTCTGGCCTCTGACTTAATCTCCAAAACATCTAACATGAGCTGTCCCTCTGATGTCCTCATTCCTGATCCTTTCCATCCTCGTCTCTCCCAAAGAGAACCTCCACATCTTAAGCTCTTCTACCCCCAGCGCTCCATCCTGTCTTTTCTTCAGTGCCACTAAGCCGTACAACATCGCTGAACACCTTTCCTTTCATTCTTGCTAAATGCATGCATACACGTACACTTGTTTTAAAAATTGAATCTGGTTAATGGCCCAGTGGTTGCACTTTCCTATTTACACCTATGGTGCTATGTTCCACTCTGTGATTTAGTTGCATGTAGTGTATGTTATAGCCTGTAAACAGAGAGTAAACCTATTCAGTCATACTGTGGAAGAAAGTTTCACCAACAGGCACTGACAAATGGAAAAAAACGTCTTGAAGCAAACATTGCGATGCATTTTTACTTTATCTCATTCAGCTTTTTGTATGTGCAGATAACCCCACTTGTTCACAGAAACAGAAATACACACAGTTGCTGACACACACTACGCAACATATTCAGAAGGCACACAAGTACTCTTCAAGTACTCATCTATATTCAATTCCAAATGTCTATTTATTCTAGACATAATCTCAGCTTTTGATTATTAATATCAATGTGTGTCAGTGTGCCCAAGTGTGAATTTCCTTTTGTGTATGATTTGTTGCTTCAGCGCTATTTGATGTGTGAGAGCTGGAATTTCTTTGTGCGTCTGTAAGAATGTGGGTATGTGTTTGGGTTACTAAGTTTGTAAGAGCAGACAGCCACCAAAGCTTGCAGGCGACCACACAGACAGCAGCTATGATGGCTCAGCACCCAGCTCATTCCTTCTCTGTTCCATTATTTTAAATTTGACAGCCAAACACAATAAACTATTGCACATAATAATGAGATGCAAACTCAGTTTTTAAGAGGCATCTAAATCAGATGTGTCTTCGTCTTTCTCTGCTTCCCTCTTTTCCCTCCCTTCAGTTGTCGCTCCTTGCTTTGAGGAAGATAAAGTGACAGAACAGATGATAATGAGGAGGTTTGGAGGAGTGACGACAAGTAAATCTTCTGAGTTGAGACGGGGTTGGGACCAAGCAGACTGTCTCCCCGCTTTGTGATGACTAAATGTCTCTCTCAGCAGGTTTTTCATCTCTGCATGTCACTATGGGTGTCTCCGCTCATCCACTCTCCCTTTGTATCTCATTTGTCTCCTTCCCCATTTTTTCTCTGTTCCATTTTTAAAGTGCATTTGAAATTTAAAGACTTAGATTTTCTCTGTTTCTATTTGCTTGTGCCTGTTAGTCCATATCTCTTACTGTCACCCTTTTTTTAAATCTATGTTTCAATATTGTGTGGTGCTAAGAAATACTTGTAAGATTTGTAAAAGTAAGAAAGCTTTCTCAAAATTGTTTATATAGATGTTTTTTTCATAGATATGTTTAAAATTGTCTTGCTTTTATGGCTAAGGTTCTCCTGTAAGCATAGGCTCATGGGTTAAAAATTATACTGTGCAGTAAAGAATGATGATGGAACAAAACATATTCTGTCAGCAAAACTACACAGAATTACAGAACAAAGTGTCGTCTTCAGCTTTCATGTTACATTCAAATGTACACACAAAAATACAGTAAACGTACAAATGTATATATACACATAAATATATGGACCTGAAGATGTTAGTCATGTATAACCACTAAAAAACAATTGTTTTAAGAATTACAAACACTAGATGCTAGTGACTCTGTTTAGATAATTCTTTGAGCATCTTCATTTGTTAAATTTTGTTCATCCTGTCTTTGTGACTCCTTATGAGACACCCATTTATTGCCACTCCTCATCTCTCCCCTCTTCTTCTGTTCTGTCTTCATTATGACTACGAAATTGAATGACCAATTATGCTATTGGTAGCATTAGTTGTTACAGCATTGTGACATCAATGTGAAGACGGAAGATGAAAAGTATATACGTACATACTTTGTTGCAAACATTAGTGACTGATGGAACGACTTAATCACAGTGTCCTCTAATATAGGAATAACAGAACCTGCTTGTTCTGGTTAATATTACTATTTGATCTCAGTTACAATTATGTTTGTATTTGCTAGAGTGAAATAGTAGGGGAAGCTCATATGCTTAAAATTGCTATGCATATTAATACATTATCTCCAAACATCTCTGCTGCTGCAATAACTTGTCATTATTTTCTCAATCCCATCCAGTTCTACTGCTGTCTCTGCTGCTGAATAATGACTCAGCTTCCTATTGGGGATCATTAAGATTTAAACAATCCCAGAAATGTTATTTTCTGTAAGTGAGAAACAGACCTGCATAGCTATACAGTGGAAGGTTGGCTATTGACACCACCAAGCTGGTCTATCAGGTTGCTCCTGCTTCTAGTTAATGTTAAAGCATCTGTAGCAAACAAATTAGTGAGGAAGTGTGTTGATACACTGCCCCTTTTGTCCCTCTACTGTCCTTGTCTGCATTTAATTTCCATTGAGACCACCCCACAGACACAAGCATGGATCAGAATATAAATGAGATGAAGGAAGAGTGTGAGACTGAGGCATTTCCCAAAATGATTAAACTCCATTCACATTGCTCCATTAGTCTTATCCATATCTCTTTCCTTCCATCGTTTCATCTATAACCTCCCAAACTACCATCAGTGCAGAGACTGAATGACAGCACCTACCGCTCTGTCTCTCATTTACCTTCTGAAACCATCAGAATGCAGTTCTATTGTATGTTATTTTAGGTCAGCTTGTAAAACTGTCAATAATAATTTGTAGCAGGTCACACACACAAACACACACACATACAGTATACAATATACGTACATTTGTTGGACCCAATTTATATTTACAAATGTTACTTTTTTTTTTTTTTTTTTTGTCCTCTTGGCTTATCCCGTGAGTTCAGGGTAGCCACAGCGGATCATTGTCCGCATGTTCACGTGGCACAGTTTTTATACCAGATGCCCTTCCTGACGCAACCCTCCCCAATTTCTACCGGGCTTGGACCGGCACTGCACAGCTGGGGAGGGGAATGGGCTGTTAGGGGTTCAGTGTCTTGCCCAGAGACACTTCGACATATAGTCAGGGCCGGGGATCTAACCCCTGACCCTGTGGTCTATGGACGACTGCCTTTACCAACTGAGCTACAGCTGCCCCCATTTACAAATGTTACATATGTGTAACAAATGCTTTTTTGTGGATTAGTAAGTGTCCAAAATGTCAATTGACTCACTATTAAGTGAACTACTTAATGTTTATTATACAGGGAGTAGGAAATGAGTGAGTAGGGGGTAATTTCAGAAACAGCCATGGAAAAAACATCAGTCTCTAGCTGCCATGATCATTCTTCCTTCCTCATCACTCCCGAGGAGTAGGATTCTTCTTTGTAGGCAATTAGTACACTAATTGACACATAGTGACACTACATCCATGCATTGACTATAATGGCCTAAAAGACTAGAACTTCAAAAACAGGTACCCTCTTCCATTCAGCTCTAACCATGTCATATGAGACATAGTTAACAGTTTTGTCTATAATCTCTAGGAGCTCCGTTGAAACAATTGGTATATCAGGGCCATTTTGCAATGACTGCTGGAAAACAGATGTTTGTTAAAGCTGAATAGAGTGAGTTTCTTGCCAGCCATCTCGTCCTCTGCATGAGAAATCCAAATCGATCTGTCCCACTGACACCCTTTCGGACAAAGGACCCTACTCTATGCTTTGGATTCAATATGCCTAGAAAATATTCCCCATGTCCCCCATGTCTCGTAATATGTCTATATAAGAAAAGATACAGCATATGCTCACACAAGTACTTTGTTGACAACCAAAAAACCTATTGCACACAAAATTATGGCTTAAGCTGCTCCTTTGAGAATAGCTATAAGAAACACATACAATAGCAAGGAGATTTTGGATTTTGTTAAAGTAAGATTTTAACACAGCCTATGTTTACTACACAGTAGATTCATAGCCAGTTTGTGTTTGGGCTGAAGCTCAGAAGCCAGAGAAGAAAAAAATGGCCGCATCATTAACATCAGGTCTTTAAGTGACCTGTCATTAATAGTGATTGGTGGAGACTGTGGGAACAACTGAGATTGGTCAGCCCTGATTAAACCCTCACGATAATAACTGTACTGCACATTACTCATCCATATTCATCAAGTACTGACATGCATTTGTTAACTTATCACAACAGGGAAATACATACAGGCGTGTAAAAAATGTGAACAGTACAGTAAAATGCACTGCTGTAAGCAATTTAAGTAATTAGATTAATGGAAAAATATATTTACACTAGATATGACACAGGCACTTTTTCAAATTTTTCTGCCTTATATTTTCTTTTACATCATGCCATGGGATAGCTGTGCATGAAAGGTTCCCTTAAATGTGGTTTATCATGCACTATTACACCAGTAACATGACTGCAGTCTTTTCACTAGCTGCACAGATAGAGGAGGGGTTATGGCGGACTACTTGAAAAGATATAGAGGGTTAGTAGATTGAATCTGAGGCTTTGACCAGCTTTGGGAAACAAGTGGGCAAACAAAATTACAGACTCATCCTTCTGTCCTTCTGCTCTTTGCTCTCTCTGATCTCTAGATCTTTCCTCCCCTTTATCAGTGTTGATGCTCTCAATCTGTTACAGTGATTGCCTGACGGCCTGATAATTTGCCTAAAATGGGCCATAATGCACCTCATAAATTTAATTTGGTTTCAAAATCAGATAAGCTTGTGTGACATAGTGCATGTGTGTATCAGGCCCATGTGTGCCACCATGTGTATGCATGCATTATGTGTTTGTGTGTTTATACAGTATATGTCTGCCAAGACCCTTAATCCCAGGAGTGTATTTTGAATAAATCAGATAAGTGAGAGAAAAAAAAATTTAATCCCATTAAACACTGACCATGAATGTGACTGGTCATTAGAAAGCCTCACACAAACATAGACTCTTACAAATTAATTGAAACTATGGCTTGAAAACTCGAATAAATGTAACCAAGACACAGGACAGGATAACAAAAACTACGGTACTTCCAGAGGAGTAAGTGCAAAATACAACCTCAAATAAATATCCAAAAACAACCTTACTGTGCACAATGCACACAGTTTGGTAGGTATAGACTGTTTTGGGTTTTTCATTTATTCAGAAATAAATTCTTTATTGCTTTTTATTTGCATAAAAAATATAGTACCAACAAAGATTGTTAATTTTCACACTGTGTCAAACATAATCGGACAAATGATCTGCTATCTCACACCAACACATACACCATTCCTCTCCATCACCTACCCCCTTCTACACGCTCATTGGCTTGACGTTTCTCGCTGGAAAGCTTGGCAGGTCTTCTCAGACAGACAGTCAGAGAAGACAGATAGGCAGGGTTATTAAATATGTATTCCAGGAGAGTGATAGGACATCGGGGGCCATTAGGTATTATAAATATATAATTTAGCTTTGCTGCAAATTTTAGCCTCCTGGACGAATGAAATCTTAGCAAACAAGCCCTCTGCTTAGCGTCCCGATGCTAAAATGCATGTCAATTAGGCTGAGTGTCAGCTCTTGTTTGGTTAGGTGGGGATTGAGATTGAATGAACCAATGTATAAATATACAATAAACATAGTGAATTCAGACCCCTTTCACTTTTAACATATTGTTAAGTTGCAACCTGATACTACAGTTGTTTAACTTCTTTTTTTCTCATTAATATACACTCAGTCCCATAGCGAAAACAAAATCTTACACATAAAAAGATAAAAAGAAAAAAAATTCACATCACATGTACTCAGTACAGTGTTGATACCCCAGAAATTACAGCCTCAAGTCTTTTTGGGTACGATGAGAAAAGCTTTGCACACCTGGATTGGGTAAGCTCTGTAGGCAATTCCTAAGACCTCATGGCTTTTGCTCTGATACCGTATGGATTGTCAGCTGTGAGGTCTTCTATAGAGACATGATTGCCTTTCAAAATCATGTCCACTCTATTTAATTTACCAGAGGTGAACTCTAGTCAAGGTGTAGAAGCATCTCAGCACTGATGAAGAGAAATGAGACGCACCTGAGCTGAGCACTTGAATAAGTCTGAATACTTATGCTAATATCATACTTCAGTTCTTACTTTCTTTTTCATAAATTTTCAAATATTTATAAAATGTTCACTTTGTCATTATGGTGTACTGAGTGTAGCTTAATAAGAAAAAAATTGAATTATTGTAGTATAAGGTTGCAACATAACAAAATTGAAAAAAGTGAAGGGGGACTGAATACACTGTATACAAGCACCGTGCTGGAGTTTGGACGAAAAAAGAGCAGAGGAGGAGGCTAAAGTACTGTACATGTTGCTGACCAACAGTCTGCAGGTTTACTGCATGTGGGAGCCTTAAACGTTTATCATGTCTAAACTGTTTGGTTGCAAAAGAAGGCCATTCCTTCTCTTTCTCTCACAAACTTGTTGTATCACTCTTCAAGCTATTTTGCTTACTCTCTTCACCGCCATCCACCTGTTCTTTTCATTCTCTTTATCGGTCTCAAATCCATTGTTCTTTTTTCAACTATTTATTTCCTTTCCCAGTTCTCCTGTGGCCATCTTTCCCATCACTTTACTTATCTTTATGCCCCTGTCTCTCCTTTGCTGAATCTCACATCAACCCCCTTTCCTTTCCTCTTAGTTTCTTTTCTTTTTCAGAAATTCTCCAATCCTCCCTCTCACTCTTTCATGAATTGCTATCTTTCTTTTTCTCCCGCTGTCCTTCTCTGTTTAATCATATTTCCTTGGTCTTTCCTTTACCTCTGTCTGACTTCAGCTGCATTATTTTGCAAGAGTTTAGTTAACTTCTAAAATCATTGCACAATACGCATCTGTTATTTACATACTGACTGATAATTTAGAGGTCTCTATTTGCCCAAACTGATTTATAGCAGTTAGGTATACATCACTTTGCCCCTTTTCTCTTTAACATGCTCTCTTTTTCTACCTGACATTCCCTTTACACCCCCTCCTATTGCTTTTATTCCCTTTCTTCCGTTTCCTCTTCCTTTACTGGTGACAGACTGTGACTCTGAGTGTGTTGACAGCTAGCCAGAGGACCAGACCTGTCATCTCAGCCCCTAGGGGATCAGTCACCTAAGCCAAGATCAATACCAAAGTAACCGTATCATGAACCAGTAACTGACACACAGCAATCGACTGATGAGTGGATTCACTGCTACACTGGGCAACAACAATAATCAAGCCAGTACAGACACCCTTTAAAGAAACACCACTGCACAAACACCGATATGCACAAGCATGCTCACACCCACAAACAGTATCATCAATGACTCTTAGCAAATTAGAAATGCATAATAGGGTTGTAGAGAGGTATATTAGTGCAGTATGTGTCATCATTGATAGTGCACTTTAAAGGTACAATACAGACAAAATAATGTGTCCCAGGCAATTATAAATGGTCTGCACTTATATAGCACTTTTCTACCTATTGGCATTCAAAGCACTTTACACTGCTTCTTATTCACCCATTCGCACTCACAAACACACACAATCACACACCAAAGGGGGAGCTCCATGTGACTGGAGGAGCCTGCGATCAAAACAACAACTGTGGGAAAGGTGGACGACCGCTCTACCTCCTGCACCACAGCTGGACACATAATTATGCCAAATATAGTGAGATTATTACATAAAAGTAGAGTAGTCGCTGTGACAAAGGAGACACATTCATGGCAGGGAAGTTGGAGCACTTCCTGTCCTCTCTCCCTCATTTTTCTCCTTTGTCACCACCAACACCTACTTTGAAAGTATTAAAAACAATCCTAGGACTAAAGAAAAACATCAAATAGGGCCAGTGACTGACAAATATATATCTAGTCTGATGCTATTTTACCCTGTTTTAAGACTGTTTAATTTCAGCAAGAGTTACTGTGGGTAATTTTTCCCATCAGTGCAGGAGTGCATTAATAGGTGCCCCTTGTGCTGATTGTAATAAGATGGTATCTGGCTGGGTTCCATTTCATGATTTTAATGTCAGTGGAGGTACACATAGCACCATTGTAATTGTGTTACAATATACAAAATCTATATTAGTTTATTCTTCTAAATAGAAAATAGCCTATGAGGGAAAAACCCTAACTGTGTGACAAAATATCCACATTATTTAGATAGAAAAACATACAAATAAATAAGGTAAACCTTTTTCAAAATTCCCACAAATTGTCAGAAATTGTTTAACATTACAAGTTATACTGTAGACATACTATGCAGATAGAACATGTCCTGTTTACCAACTAGTCATTATCAAGCTAAAACCTCTGAAACAAAGAACACTCCTACTGGTCCTGAGGCACAGTAGTATTAAGTGATTAACCAGTGTCATTGCTGCATGTAGGAATTATTAGACTTTTTACTGTGATCTCAATGTATGATCCTGTGTAGGATTTCACAAGCAATGGTTTGGAATTTGTATGACACTGTCCACGATTGCGATTGGTTCCTCGCAGAATTGATAACTTCAATGTTGTTTAGTAATTCATTTCTGAGTTCTATAAGTGGAAAAATGTACATACCTTGTTTCTGAAAGAGTAGGCTGCTGACAATTTCAGTCATGGAGGCCACCTTCTGTTTCTGAAGTTTCTCAGGGGGAATGCAGGAATAAAAGTCATGTAGCAACTGACTGGGGAGAGAAAGTAAAGGGAACGTAGAATGAATAATGAGCGAAATCATTACAGTGGAAGAGCAACAGGTGTGATATCTTGAAAATAAAATAAACATTCTTATCACAATAAATATTCAGGAATAATTTTCAGCATATTATGGTACGTGTTTAGGATTTTAACAGCAGATTATTCACATGTAGTTGATTGAAACATTGAATACACAAATACTGTACCTAACTAAGTCAAGATTTGAACATCAATCTCTTAAAGCTTTAGTTTAGTAAGTTTTAAAAGTTGTGCTTGTAACAGACTGTAGCAAAGACATGACTGCATGCTGCATTAAAACAAATGAGCCAAAGCCTAAACATGCATTAATGAAGACACAGGTCTGACTCAAATTCGATTTTAGAATAATTAAACGGGCTGGTTGCAAGACCCAATGCCTTTCAGAAAGATTGAATGCTTGGAGCACTGCAAACCCTCTGTCTCAATTTTTTTTTTTTCCATCTCTCAGTTTGTCTTTGTCTTCTTAAATTATACCACACATTCTCCAGTAGCATTTCAATAATAAAGAATGAAATGCCTACCTTTGTTCCCAAATCTAAACACAACAAAAAGGTTCATATGACTTTTGGTGCAAAGAAGCTGGCACAAAGACAGTCTGGGGAGCAGAGGCTCAGTGCAGACTTATCAGGCCCACTAATCATCTGAGCTGAATCTAATTAAAACCCAAAATGTCAGCCTTTGCCCTATGGACATGGAGAGCAAACAAAACACATTCATAGTTGACAATGTCTGTGCTTGTACCACTCTATGAATCACACTGCAGGTGAATTTACAAGTTGTATGAATGGGACTGTACAGGAAATAAGACAAAGCTTTTATGTCCACTCCATGCACAGAGATTATAATTCACACAGCTTGCGTTTGGAAACACAGCTCGGGGCAATTCTGATCAGGAATGCAATGGGGAAATTACTTTCAAGTTCAGAGGACTCAGGCATGTTTGGGCATGCATGTAAAAACTGCAAATGAGACAATAAGTGTGAATGAATTTGTGTGAATTAAAAAGAAAATGAATGACAGAAAGTGAGAATATATGCAAGGATTTTTAACTGTGTGCCTTTTAACACCTTTCACCCTCCCTATGTGTGTGTTGGCCTGTGTGTCCGTGTGGCAGATGCTGCAGGTAGCAAGTTTTTGACACTGTGTTGACAGAACCCTCCTAGGGAACTCAATTGGCAGATGTGGACAAACCCACAATAATATATATATATATATATATATATATATATATATATATATATATATATATATATATATATATAAATAAATACACTATATATATAAATACACAAAAGTACACACAGGTCTAACAAAGGTGAAATGAATATGAGGATGAGAGTCCTTAAAAATGAATGTGGCCAGTCATAAGTAAAGAAACATCTGCAACGCATTATATTACAGCCCACGACTGCAAGTACAGTGAACTTACTGTGTACTTATTAATAACAACGGTGTTCCCCTACAGTACCTATGGATACATATTTGTTGTTACTTGATAACAATAAGAAAAGTTTGGGGAATAATTTTAACAACATCAGACGAAGAAAAATACCTATAGTGTAAATATTTCGTAGTTCCTGCCCTTCCTGCGGCAGCCCTCCCATTTTTCCAGGCTTGGGACTAAGGTTGCTCTTGATGGCTGAAGGGGTCACACCTGGTAGTGTGGGATTCAAACCTGCTGCCTTCTGTATCCCAACCCAATTTACCCAATCATTAGTATCAAGTAACAGTGTTACTAATAAGTTTTTACTAATAAGTTCACCGAAAAACGTGTAAAGCTCGATCTGCGTGAGGTGCATGGGGGGGGAAGAAGGATGCGGTCACTGAACCAAGACGAGAGGGAAATTTACTGTATATATTATCTCTGCAGTGGCCCTGAAATAGAACAAAGATAAGGTGCTTGTGTGTGTGTCGGTTTTTAAGGGGTAAACTTACCTGAGGAGCTTGGCATCAAACACTTTCTCGACATCATGCAGAACTGTTGGCAGGTACTTCAGAGCAGCAACCTGTTGTCACACATACACACACACCGTCAAATTACTGTAGAAGCACAGTGGTTAGTGGTGCGGCCTCAAAGCTAGAAGGTTTAAATCCACCTGCCTGCTGCGGCCTTTCTAAGTGAAGTTCACCTGTTCTTCCTGTGTTTGCGTGGGTTTGTTCAGGGTACACTGGTTTGCTCCCAAAGTTAACACACAGGTATGTAAAGTTTACTATTGACTCTAAATTACCCATAGGTGATAATGTCAATGTGAATGGTTATTTGTGTATGTCTCTCTGTGGTGGCCCTGAGATATATGGTGATCTATTCAGGATGTACCACTCCTCTTGCCCGATAACAGGTGTTTCAAATTACCGTGGAAGTTGTTGGTTGGCAGGAGGTCACTCTACTATTACAGAAAATAAGCTCTCATCATAAGTAAAAGAAAAGCTCAGTTTTATTTTTCACATGGCTGCTTGTGTGTCTGCCACACTGTTTTGCATGTCAGTCTTTGTGTACTGTGTGTTTTACTTAGTTTAAGTAGTGGAAATATCTAAGTGGATAACATAGAGCAGCAGAATACACGTGTAGTCAGCATCAGATTGAGAAATCACAGAAAGGAAAGATGATGAAGGTGAAGACAGACGAAAGGAGTAGTGATGAGAAGAATTTAAACAAAAGCTCTAATTGGTGAAGTGTGGGTACAGGCTAAGCATGTGTGATTACCCTGAGCAGTAGTGTAGTGGTGTAGTCCGTTCGCATCAGGTTGTTGATGGACTCAAATAGGCTCCTCAGTGAGTCCTCAAACTCTTCCTGCTCCTTCCCCTCATACAGTCTAGGAGGGTAGGAGGAAATTAACAAATGCAGAAGGAAAAACAGAAAGAAAGAAAGAAAGTCTGAAAACTTGACGTGACCACCATAACCAAAACACAGTCAGCATTTCATCTAAATCTTCAAGACAATGACACAAAAAGTGGACAAATGGACAAATTGTTATTGGAGCTACAAATTACTTTTAATTCACTTCCCTTATTCAATGATGCAGCAATTCAATGCAGCATTTTGTTTACAAGATAATATAATGACAAAGTAAAAGAACATAAGCACTGACTGCTGCTATTTCAACAATCCTCCTTTAAAAAATCTTTGTTGCTGCTTTTCACATAACATACATACGCCTACAAACCCCTCTACCATCCCTTTAGCCATCCTTTCTACACCCCTGGCAAACTTTTCTTTCATCCAGCTCTACGCCCCGTTCCTTCCACCATCTTGACACGATCTCTGAGTGATTCAGTGGAGCTGTGTAGTTGTTAATTACAATAGAAGTTACGAGAGCTCTAGGCAAGGATTAGCATGTGGCACACAGCAAATTTAGCATGTGGGGGAAGAGATTAGGTGGCAGCACACAGAGGTATTATTAGTGGGCTCTTTTCAGAGTACAGTTATGATTACAGACGCATTGTTCAAACTAATCCACCAGTCCTGTCTGTTCATGAATATGTATGTGCGTGTATACTGAGAGATGATGTTGAAATGTATAAAATATAAAGCGTCTGATTCTTTATACAAATCACTTTAATGCAAATCTAACAATCCATGTGGAATTAAATCTGATCTGTTGCTATAACATGTATGCAGACATGCACATATACACAGGCACTCAATACCCAAACATAAGCACACGAACATAAATTCTAGCAAAAAGGCTCAGCAAACTAATACTGGAGACAGATGGAGAAGAGAGAGGGGGATGAAGAGATCGCTATCAGCAGGGGGGGGGGAGGGAAAAAAGCTAGGTTCACAAAAGAAAAGTCTGAGGAAATCGGAGAGTAGGAGGGAAGGTACGGAGGGAAAAGAGCTCAGCTTCATGTAGGGGGGTATCAAAAAAAAAAAAGGAGAACAACAAGGTGACATGTCCCTCATGAATTACAAAATCCTTGTCAAAAATGTTGCCTTGTTTTGATGTATAATTGCAATCCCCCCATCAGTTCCCAATCAGTGAAAATGTTCTATGCTTCAATTAAGCAGTGAGATACAAGGTTCCCCCTCAGTGTGGGTCAAGTGTGAACTACAGATATTCTACACAGCACATGAAGAAGCAAATAACTTGCACAGAGCACAACTCTGCTCTCATGCATCACTCCTTTTGATTTAGGCATTAAAGTATAAAAAAATACTGTTTATTTACCAGTGAAACTTGTAAATGCACAAATGGTGCAATGAAACAAACGATTACTTTAAAATGCTTTAATAATTCCAAATATATTTGCGCTATGAATCTGGGTATAATCTGATTTGTGGAAAAGAGTACATTTAAGTCTGGTATATGTCAGCAATGTTATAATGACCTACTGTGTAAGATATGATATTAATATTTCTATGAAAAGACATGATCTCAAAATAATGCGAGATGACATTATAAGATTAAGTTTACAAAATCAGAAAGCACAGATATGGTGACAATTTGGCAAAATATAGTATGTCATTGAAAATAGAAGTGGTTTCTTAAAAATAAGACTTTATAAGAGTAAAGGTTTGTTATTAAAACTGATAAGAGGCCATCTGCTTGTATAAAAAGGTGGGGAATGTATAAAGGAGAAACGAAGATAAGAGAGCAGGTGAGATTTAAATGAGATGAGGGGTAGAAATTAGGAGGACAAGGAGAGAAGGGGGATAACTCAATGGAGAAATATAGAACAAGGTTGGTGCTCTAGGGAAGGAAAAAAGGAACAGATACAACTGATGAACTAGACCATGGTAAGAAATGAAAGCCATAAGGCATGAAGGACAGGAAGAAGGTGAAACAAAGAGCAAAATCTGGTACAATGTGTCTTACATATTTTTGAAGTAAAAATCTAATTCTCCTAATAGACTTGAAAATGAAGTGAGTTTGACAAGCTAATAAATCTTCACTGAAGCCTTTTAACTATTAATGACTGTTAGTCTTGATGGTGATAATGATGGAGCCATTTGGATGCACCTACATCACCAGTGGCTCTCTTGAATACATGATACTCTTTTGGCATGACAAGGCCTTTTGGGAGGACAACTTTAAATGCAGAAAAAGTTAAAGATGTCTGCTTCAGGTAGTTGTGGTGGTGACAGATGAAGGTGGAGATATAGAAAGAGAGAAGGGACAGAGATTTATCAGTTCAGAAATACCCAGGGGAGGCTAGCGACTGGAGCTCAGTCCAGGAGCAGTGGAGCGATAATGTAATGCGCGCACACACACACACGCGCACACACACAAAAACACATATACTTGTAATATGCTTAAATTTATATGCTTAGGCTTGTATACACAGATGCAAATAAACACTCACTCACATCCACTTGGGAAACCATATAATTTATCAACAGAAATCCATGTGCTATGAAATAACAAACCCATCAACCATAACAATAAAGAAATAAAGCCCATGATGCCCTCTGGAAGATTAAAAAGACAAGACCTGCATTGAAAACACACCAACACAAAAACAAATGGATTGGGAATGGACATCTGTCCAATCCTATAAACACTAATATACAGCTCTTAATGAAATGACACACACCAAACAAATTCCCGCACAGAACCTATATTCCCACAGGCACAATCACTCTTGTCTTATATAACCTCCACAAAAATAAAAACAGGCGTTCGAGTCACCCCCAGGCAAGGCACCTAACACAATTGTGGATCATGTTTCTGATCTGTCAGCTTTTGCACTGCAGTTATAAATTGGGTTTACACTTGTATGGTGTAGCTCTCATCCCAGCGAAGCACAGTGGGTGTCATAAGTCTCTCCTACAGTGACTCTGACTGGTGCATCAGTAGCTGTGCATTCAGCACCCTGGTCCTGTCTGTAGGTCACATTCGAAGGCTGCGCTTCATCGTCAATGCTTATTAGCTACATGCTGCAATCAGCAGTCTTCTCTCACAGAGCTGTCAAAAACGATTACCCTAGCAAAGCTGTGTTGCTGGACGCAGAGTGTGTGCCTTCAACAGTCTCTATTTGCATTATTATGGTTCAAAAAGAAATTAGAAGTCATTATCATAATGATTAGTCAACATAGAGAAACGCAAACACTCACTGAGAGTAGAGCATGCGTGAGCGGACAATGAACTTGAAGATGTACTCAAGGGCTTTGAGGGTCCGAAGTATAGGCTCACATTGTTCCCCTCGGCTGGAGACATCCAGATACCTCTTCAACACCGACATGAGCTTCCTGTAAGGGAGTGAAAAAGACAAAGAATGTGGAAGTTAAATAAAGATTAAAGAAGGAAAGAAAAAGAAGTGTGAAATGAAAACATATAGAAATCAGTAAGTCAGAATTTTCATTCCTTTTCCAATGATCCACAGGTTGGAAAATTCATCACCAACTCTATTTTTCACTTCCATAGAGCATAAAAGACATGGTGCAACAGAGGGAAAGTGAAGATTGAGGGAGAGGAAGACGGGCAAGGAGGTGGAAGAAAAGAGGCAAAGTAAGGCAAGTATTTCACACATCAACAGATGTATCATTTACACAGCTCACAGACATATTTGCCCTGAGACGCATGGTTAAAAGAATTTGTCTCCAACAAACACGCACCTCATAGCTGTCTTTAGACACATATAAATGCGGAGGTGTTAAAGCAGTTGGAAAGAGGTCTGGGTGACAGAGAGCTCAGTCTAAGTTTATGAACTATAATAACTATTTATAACATAAAGTAAAAGTGTAGGCCAACAGAGGGTTAAAACCTATGGCTGTGTGACACCTCTTTTTCAATTCAATGGCAAACATGGGTCAGCCCCCTCCCAAACCTATCAAATCCCTAAAATAACAAAAGTCCCATTAAAATTTTATTCTCATCTGCCTTTCATGCCACTGTGGTGTCCATAAAATTATTACCAACATTGTTACCACTCAGTCTCCCCTGGCTTTGTTTTGGTGAATAATTTAAAGGCAAGCACAGAATGACTCAGTATTTTTTTAACAGCAAGATATACAGAGTTTAAAATAGTTGTGGAAAGGAGTTACAGAGTTTTACATAAGAGCCTCTGGGCTGACTGGCATTAATCTTCAGTCACCCTCTTAAAGAGGGTGTAAACCAGCACTGTGGCAAAGAAGGGATTGAGTGATGATGGAGAGAAAGATAAACAGAGCAAAGAACACAGGGAAAGTAAAAGGCAGTTAAGAGGGGGAGAGTGGCAAGGATCATTTGGCCAGGGAAACTAAAATGGAGGAGTAGAGACAGCTGGGGTAAGCAAGAGAAGAGTAAGACATGTTTTTAATTTCTTAACTGAACCTTTGGCAACACAAACAGCTGTTTTCTCTAGTGCCCAGAGAATCAAGTCAAGTGAATTAGCAGAGAGAAAAATGTTTGAGGTGTACTGTCTGAGTGCTTTAGCTGTTTCCCCACGGAGAGACAGGCCTAAAACTCTGGTTAGCTGGGAGTTCATTAAAGAAGCATACTCTAATCCGAATCAGTCCAGTTGTCCAAAGGCCAATAATTACACCTCCAGTAGTAGTTGGAAAGAGTGCAGTATTTAATCTCTTACTGTAACATTAGACCTCCATATGAAATTTAAATTTCCACAATATTACATATCTGCAGCACTATAGGATGCTTCCTTCAACTTTTTATGAACATCAAAACAGTTTTTGGCTTGATGACAAAGCATTATTATTATTATAGTTATTTTATGTGATTTAGAAGATTTCATAACTCCCAAGATACGGGGGAGTTACCTTGTGAAATATCATATAATCCTTTATAACAAGGCCAATGCAAAACTTGCTGACACAATGGTGGTGTGCACACTAGCACTCAGCACTCAACTGGCAGTTTTTGGAGCCCACAGTAATATTATTTAAACATTAAATAGATTGTCTCACTCACTGACTTTCAGTGATAATAAAATCTCCTGTGGTAGATGCAGTAAGGAGCTGGGTGCCTTTTGAAGACATAAACAGAATTGTTGCAGGAGCATACTAATTGGCTATTGAGGTTTTTGCCTTTTAGATCAGATTTACTTTATTCAGTGATGTCTAACACTTCCATTTTGGTTAATTTATATACATTGCTGTATGCCGCTTGTCCTATTGTTCATTTATTTGTGGGGTAGAGAATCTAGTGTATGTATTTGTGTAGTCTGAGACAGCAGACATATAATGTTGAGATCTGTCCCTTCAACGTCACAGGAAACTCATTCGAAGTTCACTGAATATAATTAAAGGAAGTGGCTTCTGATCCAGAATGTAACTTACTTGTAGGCCAGTGTAGCACTGAAATGCTGCTTGATGTAGGCCTCCAACACTGTGTTGAAGTGCTGGAACTTTCTGTCAGCGATAAGACCAATGATGTATATCTTGCAGACAGAAGACAGATAAGGTTAGAAGTTTTCACAGCAGTAGAAATCACAAGGCAGAGACGTTATATACAATCATCGGATAGACATGTTTATTTTGAAAGAGATGGACAGGCAGGCAAAGAGATATAAATCTTGATGTACATGGTTAGTCAAGAAATCATGTGCTTCTGTTGACAAGGTACACAAGCATTTGCTGTGTAAACAGAGACACACAAACCCACACTCACCAAGGCATCAAACACAAGTATGTCATAGTCGTCAGTCTGGGAGTGCTCCATCATAATGTTGAACAAGGCATCCAGAGTGTCCTGCAGGAACTATGCACACACACACAAGACAATAGAGAGCTCAAGTGAGAGGACAGATTCTACACACTGCATAGACAACCTGGTATTCACACCACTGACCTTGACCACCTCTTCTCCATCAATAATTTTAAGTTTCTCCAAGTTTTCTCTGAGGAGTTCAGGTCGCGTTCTCCACTTGAGCAGCCCTAGTAGGCCCACTAAAGAGGAGAGACAAGTAAGTAGTAGTTAACCAAACATACACACTGTTTTTTTAGTGGATGCCAATTAAAGCCAAACTGTACAGTTATATGTATATGTCTTCTTAGCTTACAATGCCATTTACTAATTAATTCACATGCAAATAAACATTTAACAATGAATGTAACATTTCAAATTGTTAAACTAAACTTAGTTTTCACTAACTTGGCAAAGTAAATATATCACACTTTGTTGAAAATGGATGTAAAATAATTTACTTGAAAGTTACTCAAGTGAAACAGGCCACAAGAATCTTTAATCTGGTTTGGAAAAATAAAATATTGCCTTTCCTTCAGCCAAAATACTGTGATGCCCATGAGAAGGAACCTTACAATGTAACTATGTAGTATGATCAGGGCTTTTTATTTTTGTTTAGCGAAAAGGCTAATTTTCATCTTCAATCCTTGGGCAGATTGACATAAAACAAGCAAAAGACAAATATATTGAAGTTTGTGGTTTCCAAGTGTATCTCTGACTGATAAGCAAACACAGTAGCATCTTGTCAGGTGATGATTTGTTAAGTGCTATTGCTGCAGTTAGTGAGACAACTGAACATTAAAACTCAAAGTTCCTGTCATTATTTTCTGCTCCAGTTTGACATGGGGCAGATTTCCATGTCTCTGTGGGGCTGCCCACTTGAAGTTCACCGCTCTCCCTGTCCAATAATTTCTGTATAATGAAGCCATGCTGCACATCTGGTGGGTGGCCCGAAATAATACTGTATGCATGCATGCTTTCCTAAGAGCCTTTCCTGTGTGTGTTTGGTACAGGTGATTAATATTGCAGAAAATGTTCATTATAGTGATGGACTGGCTTCATCAGTAACAGCTGTTCCACTGCACCTGTGTCTGATTCACCTTTCTGCCTGGAGTGTATGTGTGTGCATGTATTTGTAGATGTTGATGAACACTTCACCATGTGGCTGCCAGCCAGTGTGTGCACGACAAAATGACAACAGTCCCCACTAATGAAGCCCATGTACTATATACACAGTTCCCTTCCCATCTTTTGCTATGACCATAACACACACACACACACACACACAAAGAAAAACACACACATACACTTACCATTCTGGGTGAGTTTGGTGGAACAGACGAGGGTGGAGATGCTGAAGCTGTCCCTGGAGCTGACTGACAGGCCTCCTCCACTGGACAAACTGCTGGCGCTGCGGCTCAGTGCTGCCACCTTGTGTGGGTCACTATGATGGTGGCGGGTTGATGGCAATGACAAGTAAACATTCACATCTTCCATGCGCTTGCTGTCACCCTGTTAGGAAAGCATGAAAGATTATTTTTTTAACCCAGTTATGCTGATAATCAGGTAATGGTACATAATCAATAATATAGCACAGATGTTTGGTCGGTGCTGCACCAGTAGAGGTACTGATATTTTTTGCACTAAGTCACAATGTCTTGATGCAAATTCAGAAGCAGAAAACACACAGACAATGATATTTGTTACACTTGCATTGAATTATCAGTCCAGCCCTGGAGAAAGCAATTTACAAACAATGACTGAAGTCCCAAGTTCCACATCAGTAATCCTTTGTGACCACAATCCTTTATCTGCTTCTGCCTAACTCAGCTTTGGTTTATAAACCTATAACTGTAAAAACAGTGGACTGTGGACAGGTTAGATAAAACTCAAACACCAACATGTCTTAGTTAAAGAGTGCTGGAAAGGGAATAACATACCTGGGAAAGAAAGAAAATAAAGACTGTATGTGAAAAAGTTCTCTTCTCTTATTTCAAAATTATTAACTACTACATTAACTACTGTACATTCTTGGAGACATACAACTCTGGGTCATTAATTTATACAGGCCTAAAGCTTAGCTCTGCTCTCTTTAATGCAATACTAGTAAGTGATAATGAGTGAGTTGATGAAAAAGGAGGGAGCAAGAGATTGAAGCCACGAGAGGCACAGAGATCGAGAGGAATGCAATGATAACGAGAGATAATCGAGAAAGAGGGCACAGGGGAACCATCCATTTGGTCTTTGAGTGAATCATGAGTAATTAATCTTCATTGCGTTTGGCATTTAATCAATAAAGGGATTCAGTCTTATCTCTGGCTCATTTGGAAGGAAATCTATTTGGCTTGACTCAACCTGTCTGTGTGGCCATAATCTCCTGTAAAGACTCTCTACTGTACAGCTTTACTCTAGATCTTCTTTGATGATGGTGCCAAGTAAACAGACATTATGAAAACCTTTTGCTTGTGTTACCTTACTGTGTATTTCAGATAAACACAATTCAGTAATTTGTTCAGTCTAACAATCAATTCTTAACATTATGGAAATTAAAAACAAAACTGGGGAATAGCACCAAGCTTTGGTACAGTTTTAAAATTCTTGATTCATTCATTTCAGATCATAAAGGGTTATTCAAAACAACCCTGCAAACTGGTTATGCTGTTAACCACCAGTTGATGAGTTTCCATTTTAATGTTGATTAATTCTGTTTTTTAATTAAGTGGAACTCATTCTTGAGTTGACAGTTTTTCCTTTCTGTGTTTCTGACCTTGAAGACTACAAGGTCATGCAGTCCATCCTGCAGAACTGTCCCGTCCTCCTTCATCAGACGCACAAAGGCCATAGCAAAGTTCTTCTCACTCTTGTCCTTTGCTAAAGAGAAAGGAGATGGATATGTAAACAGAGAAAGGGAGGGTCAGGGAAGAAAGACATCAGGAAAACAGACAAGGAGGAGGGAGAAATGAGAAATTAGGCATTGGAGGAAGAAAGATTGCTGATTTGTATAATCAAGTGTGTAATGGTGCCTTGGGTCATTTTCCAAATTGCTTCCAATCATTTGGCCCTTCCAGTGTCACATTATGCTCAGGAGATAGGAGGAGAGAATTTAAGTGTGGATATATAAAGTGAACAGGCAGGAAGAGGAACAGAGGCTCATACTCACACTCCTGGGAAGAGCGGTGTCTGAACATGAAGCGTAAATGAATTCTGTGCATTTCTTCTAGGGGGACAGCCACCTGAAGCACATCTCATGTTATTATGAAAATAAATAATAAACTGTATCTGCAATGTTTAAGGTTAAACCATGACATTCTGGAATTTATTTTTATAAAGGTTACGGTTAGATTGAGGATTGCAAATACTATATAACAAGTAATGTTCAAGAAACGAAAAGAAGTCTCTGGTTTAGTTAAATAAGTAAGTAAAATGCATCACACACACACACCTTAAATGTCTCCATCCAGCGGGGCTGTTTGACTTGGTAGTAGATGACAGATCTGTACTCACTGACTGGCTTATCCCCTGCTCCCAGACAGATGGAGTTCTAGGTAAGAGGGAGTAAGAGAACATTTAGTTTCATAATTAAATTAAGGGGTTTATGTTTGGGTAGCTTGGTGAATGTGTGCCCTAATTGGATTTTCATCCTAGTAAAACCAAATCTATGCATCCCTGACTTGATCATTGCCCAGTGGCCAAAACCACCTCAATTGATACTGCATATACAATACATACTCACTTTCACATCTGCTCACTCTATCTCAACCTATCTCAACAACAACACAATCTCTGTACACTAATAGATTAATTTCTCTCCATTTTAAATTCACTGACATGCTGCTGACCTGTATGACTTTGCCCTCCTCATCGCAGACCCACATGATGACTTCTACATTCTTCTGTGTAGTCTTGTTGTACTTATCAAAGTCCCCTCCCTGTAGGGTAAGGTAAATGTCATTGCGAACATCTCCTGGCATGATGATCTCTGGGAAGCCCAACTTGCGGGCGACCACAGTACTGCGGTCCACCAGGTGCGGGTACTCTTTCCGGATCTGAACTATGTCCCCGACCAAAGCCTTCATGGTCACCCAAAGACCTGGGAAGAAGTAGGGTTAGAGAATAAGTGTAGGCTTACAATTAATATAGATTTTTCAGCTCCACTTATCAAGATATTTACACAGAGCGTAAATTTTTTATTTTGATTTCTATTAGGTACATTGTAAATAAAGCATTTCTGGGACGTAGAATGATATTAATCAAGATTCTATAGGTTTAGACAGATGAAATACTGTGACATGGAATACATTCACTGGTGGTCAAATCAACCTAATACAGTAATATTATAGTAGTATAGTAAATACTTTTAATTTTGTAGTATGCCAGTGATCAATGAAAAAACATCATATTAATTGTATTCTAGGGTGGTCTGTTAGTTTCTGGTGGTATGTATAGACAGGAAAGAGAAAGAAAATGTATTCAAACAAATAGATGTAAATCCAATCCACTTTGAAAGGCGGGTCCAAAAAGAGTTTTAAAATTGTTTCTGCAGGCAAGTACATTCAAATTAAAGCCAATTGAATGAATGAGAACTTTCAAGGTCTGGTGCTATTAAATGTGAATTTAAAGCATTTTCAAATCTGAAACCCTGAAGCATGTAGTTTGTGAGCTGAACTTAAAGTGAGATCCACTTTAATATTAACACACTGTAATATTTATCTATGGGAAATACAGAATTAAAGTGTTCCAAAAAGGGCACTGGGGATGTAAAAACGTCTGTTGTTATTGCACACTAGACTGTAATCAATAAATAAAATGTGTGTCCTATTTGTGAAAGCCTTGTAGAATGAGAGTGAAAGAAACAAAGACAAAATGAAGGTATTAATATAAGGAGAGAAAAATTTACTGCTAAGAAATGGGTTTTCAGAGAAATTATGTGAGAAAACGAACAAGACAAGAAATGGACAGAAAAGAAAGAAAAGGATGAGCTATTTTAGGTAAATACATAGTTGGTCAAATCTAGACTGTGACACAAACCCACATTTACAAGGCTAACCACTTACCCCAAGGGAAAATTCCGTGTGTGTTAGTGTGTAGTAGCAAAAGCATCTCAAAATGAGAGGAAGGAGAGATTAGGGGTGAGTAATGTTAAGAACAGAAATCTGGTGGCCTCGGGTACTCTGTCCATATCTGCTCATCCAGGTGTTTCTTTAATATCTAGGTTATACTCAGGGCCTTCAGGAGCAGGAGATAAAAGCAGAGAGATATACCAGTGCAGTCCAACGGTGCATACATGGGGTTAGTCTATGTGGAACAAGACAGAGCCACACATAGGTGCTGTCAATGTCAGCCATTAACTTGAGGTAGTGGACAGTGAGACTGGAGACTGGTGAGGGTGAAAGAAAGAGTAAGTAATATAAAAACATCGGCTTAAGGGCGTGTGCAATCCATCAGGATAATGCCCTTCACACTCAACCATAGAGCAGAAAGAAAAAGCAAGGGTATTTGACCACAAATGACTACAGCACCCACAGTCCAGCAGGACTGCAGCAGCACCTTCAGTGCATGCCAAGCCACTAACACTGGCAGAGGGGTCACACTATGAAACGAGCGCAAAGCCTGCAAATGAAGAATGGTACCTTGGCCACCACTGTCTCCGCGTAATGTTGTCACTTTGTTCAGTAAGGTATGAAGAAAGTCATTCTCAGCAACTACCCTGGTACAAACGCACACAAATACACAAAATCAATTTAATCATAAACTTGTGTAAAACATTTACAGATGCAAAATGACAACTATGGTATTCTCAAAATTACAATTAGACTTTTTTTAATCTCAATTTTGCTATTTAATTACAAGTGGGAGTTGGTATTTGTAGAGGAATAAAAGAGGCAGAGACTGAGAAAAATATAACATACGGGACAAAAGGGATGAAGAACTGCTTCTCCTCATCACTTTCAATCTTCCCTTTGATGATATCACTTATGTCCATTACTGACAAAAAGAGAAAACAAATATTTCAGTGATGACAAAAATCAAAGAAAATGCAATATAGTGATTTCTGATGTAGAGTCACATTAATGACAGGCTCTGTGAACATTATGTATACTTCACTATCACACAGTAGTCAAGCAAAACAGGCTTTGTTCCATACCCTGACAGCTGTTTTATGAGGTTACATGAGGCTAAAGGCAATGTTTCTGAGCCAGAGGAAGCAACAATACCCTAATAAACACAGTATATACTAGTGGACAGTTCACATCAATAATTTAATTTTGTTTGTGCTAAAGATGACTGTGGTCAACCCCAGGTCCCACACGTACTGTTAAAGTGGGCAATGATATCTTCTGCAGCCTGACAAATAAATTATTTTTAACAAAAGTTTCAGAAATATGCTTGTTAAGGCAATATAAAGATTGACAAAGAAGAGAAACCTTTATGATAAGGAATTTGGTCTAATAGCTACAATAAATATTTTGCTTTAGAAACAACTTTTAAATTTTATCTATATTTTGACACTGAATAATTTGTTTCTCTAATTACCTGCAACCCCAAATGGCCGTCTCAGGCCTTGAGTAAACTTTTTGTTGTTTGCCTCTTTTAGGTCCATCCTGCCCACTCTTACTATCTGACAAATCAGGTAAATTTTCTCTCTGCTCAGGTCCTTGTTCCCCAAGTCCTGGAAGACAGAAACACAGAAGACAGCAGAGACAAAAAAGCAAGAGAGGTATTGGGGTTAATAAAAGAAAAAGACAAGAGGAACAATGTGTGTGGTAATGGGAGGGCAAAAACAATTTACAGTATTTCTGTTTTGTTTAGACACTGTCCACTCTGAAGTCACATTTTACAGTAAGGTAACACACACTCCTCACTAAAGCTTATTGCATGAAATGACACATTGTGTTTACAAAAAAGCTATTTTTTTCTTCAGACAAGAAAACTTGTAACAACAAAACATCTATCTATCAATATCCCAATATCCCATTGTGATTTTCTTAGAGGTCATAAACCCTGCTGCACTCTGCATGTGCACTTTTTAAGATGCACTGATTAAAAAACAGTAAAAAACACATTTCCTAAGAAAGTTTTCTTGATTCATTCATTTTTGTGTGCAGGTCTTTGTCCCCCCACTTGTCTTTGACATACAGGATCTACAGTACAGTGAGCATCAAGACTAGACCAATTTGGACACTGAATATGAATTTGTACTATTATTTCTTGATTAAAAAACACACTTTTATAAAAATATCATGATATACCACTTTTTCAGTTTTTTTATGAAAACAAATCACTAGCAGGACAGGAATTGCTTCATTAAGCAGAGGCAAGCATAGTGTCAGGTCTTATAAAGACTTATATGAAACATTAGCAGTGCTCAAAGGGCGTTTGTGCACACAGCTAAAGTGAAAGCCCCCGGACAAATGGTCTATTTTTAGACCATTTGTTTTGTTAAGCATAAAGTAAAAGTAAAGTATTTTTACTTTTAATAATTTTAGAGTAGAAATGTCAGTGGCCACCTATACTAGTATCTTTTAGTTTGTTTATTTGGACTTTTACTTAAGTAAAGTTTTTGAGTATTTCATCCACCACTGCTTGCAAATGGCAAAACATACAAAACATACTGTAGATGGCATCCCCTCTAGATGGATCAGTACTGATCACTGAAGAATTTTTTGAAAGGGGTTGACAAAATATACATAAGTGATTTATAATTCAGCAAAAAGTATTCGGTCAGCTGTGTTTTCCTTTTTGTGACACAGTTACAGTATTTCAATAAAGTTTTGGGTCACTGACATGTGTGTTAATAGTTTTAAAAAAACTTTGAAAAAAATGTGCTAAACCAATGGAAACGTGTTAAAACATTAGCAAGTTGTACCATCATATGGTGATGTTTAAGCGAATCCCAATTTGATAAAATGCATAGCATCACAAAAATGCTATGCAGTGCAGTGACAATAGTGCTAAAAAATAGTGTTACAGTTCCCTCCTGTGGCCACTTACTGTAAATACAACTTTTAAGTTGTTAAGCATGTCGATCTCCTTAGGGAATCCTCTGCTGCCCCAACGGACCAAGTAGTTCTCACTGCATAAAGAATGATACAAAGTTAAAAGGCACAAGTCATACCTGTTACATTATTGTCCTATGAATAAATATTACACAATATCTGCATCTCCTCTACATACCTATATTAATTATGTCTTGGGGTATGTATATAAATACACCTACAGAAATATATAAAAAGAAAATACAAAAAAGCTATCTCTGCCCAATTTAAGAATGGGCAAGTGCCTGTTGCAGATAAACTTGCACTGTTTCTCTTTCGCCTTGAGGCTCTTTAGAGGCAATTACACAGTGGCCTGGCTGGCTTACATGAAAAAATGTATAAGGTTTGCTGATGTGATATTAAATTATTTCTGGAAAATTTCAAATTTTAGTTCTTCTCTGACAGGCCTGTGGATCCCCCAATGTCCAGTAGCAGCATAATAATTTACATTCAAGAGCTAAAAATACAGATCTTCTATTTCCATTAGCATTTCCTGACAAACAAGCATGCATCAGACACTGACAGAGGGATGAATAGGAAGATAGACAGCAAGTGAGACACACATAATCATTAAGTGTCTGTGCCTACAGTGGGAGGGGAAAAGTTGAAACCCTACTAAAATATTGATGTCAAAAACACAAAGACACACAGATAAGGTGAGAGAATTTATAATTTCAAAACAAAAAGTCAGTTATTTAACCATTCAAATAAATGTAACATGCATAGATGATACATAACAAAGTCAGACATTAAGACAAATGTCAAGAAAGTAAAATATGGTGAATATAAAGAAAAAGATGACTGATCTAAGTCCATCTTAATGTTCCAAGCAGCAGTCTTTTAGATATACTCAATATGACAGTGAGTGTCAGAGCCCTGTCAGGCACCACACAACACTACAAATCAGTATACAGAATGGTTCTCTATAATTTGTTGTTTCCATATTCTTATTTGTGACATACCATCGTTCTAATTTAGTAGTGCAGAATAATGGAAAAGAGAGGACAAATGAGTAGACAAGAGAAGGAAAGGTAAATAGATACAAGGGGTTGGAGAAGACTGAAGGACTGTGTGTGTGAAAGCTAGGGTGTTTGTGAACACATTTTAGCCAGTTGATGGATAAAGATGAGGTTAAATTCGAAACCAATTGTATTCATTACAGACAATGAATGGCTTCATGAAGGATAGGGTAACGGCTGCACGCACTTAATTTTCCTTTTGCCATCTTTTTATTTTATTTAAAAGATAGTTATTTATTACTTGTTATATAGTCTCATTCATTAACATTTTAAATTCAGACTCACACTTATTACGAAAACCATATCAATATAATTTATATCTTTTAAGACACAACAGTGTTCATAATCACACACTTTGCTTTCTATCTAAATATGGCACTATGTTACTCCCCAAAAAGGATTTCAAATCATTCTTTTCAAGTCTGAAAAGAGCCATTCAAACTTTAGCATAAATATTGTTTTGAATTGTTAAATTCCCCCCCCCCCCAAAAGAAAAAACAAAAAAGTGATACCTGATGATAGTCTGTTTGATGGGATCATAGAGGGACATAAAGAGCTCTGAGTCCTCTCCAATTCGACAGACAAAGTTCCTGACAAAGACATAAAGACTGTGGGTGGGGGATGACTGGATACGTGCAGAGATCCCACTGTGGTCTGTCTGGACGTTGGACTGCAGGAGAGGACATTTTTTAGGAGGTTAACTTGGGACAAGTGTTAAACAGGACAAATTGTTTGCCGGCCAAAAGTGTCTAGTTTTAACTCCTGACAAATCTAGTTGGTTGGTTTGCAAACACTTAATGGCTGGTTACTTTATTCTAACATGTTATAGCCACAGCATCCAGATATTAAAAAGTAAAAAAGGCTTCCGAGTTGAAGAGAAGACAAGCCAATTTCTGAGAAAGTTAGAAAATAACATTTACATAACTGTGATTCCACTGATACTGTACCAGTAGTACTTCAGTATAGCTATTGCATTTTCTGCTATTAAGGGCTGTACAGTTTTGAGTCTAGTATGAAGAGACCATAAACCAAACCAATCTCAAAAGAGGTGCTAAATAAAATCAGTTGGGATTAAGATAATATTAAATGAGATTAACAAATTCTCATGTGATCCTTTCTCTGGCCTAAGAATTTTTCTATGACACTCTGTATCACACTTTTTCTATACCTGCTCTTCTTTAATGCGTTCATTGATCTTGGCTGTGGCATCCTCATGGGCTCGAAACAGACTTATGACACTAGCCCGCTCTGGTTCCAAGATGTTACCATTTTCATCTCGAACCACCTGGTCCAGCTCCAGGATCCTGAGGTAGGAGTTAGTAATGGGGAGGAAGAGCGTTGAGGATTTGGCACATTGGTGGGCAGAATAGATATTTAAGGGGGGAAATTGCTAAACATTATTGGCTACAAAAATGTAAATATGTAAGTGAGATTGTAGGTGTAGCTGAAAATACTCAGTGTAGCTCTGAGCAACAACACGTAATTGTGTTTCTGAGCTGACATACTTGTTACCGTAGTCAATCTTGGAGGTGACTTTCTGCTTGAGCTCCTTGAATTCATCACTGGGCAGAGTGCCAGACAAGAGCTGGGAACGCCATTCCATTAACTCCCACATCAGCCTCTGCACCTGCTTCACACGAACCTCTTTATTCACCTGAAAGGTAGATATACAATATATTGTCCCATTTCATACATAGTCAAAACATACAAAGTCAAAAACACAGAAGTGCTGGTGCTATTTTTCATTTTTTTTTTACCACAAAGAGTTGCTTCCATATGCTTCCCCACTCCCTCAACGTAGTCGTCACCTCCTTTACCAGGGGCATCTCTGCAGACATCACCACCTCCTCATTTCTGTAGTTGAACGCAGACAAACAGTATGAAGTTAAAAGACATAGATTTTGAAAAGATTTTAAGACTTATTTTCAATCTACTGACCCCCGTTTTTCAATGATGACCTCCTTAAGATGGACAAAACTGGCAGGGAACGCTCCCTGAAAACAAAAAGGCATTTAAGAAAAACTATAAAAAAGATCAGAGGTAGCTCACACCAGTTCTATTTACATTAGAAGAGGCGATATACTTTAGCAGTTGAATACAAGTACGTTGTGTATTATTCCCTTTGTTTGTATTGTGTTAAAAAAATTATGTGAGCTCTTACCTGTTGAGACTTGTTTCTAGCCAAGTAGCCCCTGTACCATCCTGGAACACATTGTAAACTAATTGTCACCTCAATAAAATTTTAATAAAAAATTTTGGAGGACTGAAGTGTGGCAACCTAGCATAAACCACAATTGCATTTCTTTTTAACTATATTAAGTAATATTAAGTGAAAATTACATGTGAAATTACAGCCAGGGTGTAAGTTACTGTATCTGTAAAAAAACTGTAAAAGAAAATCATTGTTAATAAAATATGTACTGTCAGAAATACAGTAAAATCTCCAAGTTCCAAAATGCTATTTATGATTAGTTATAAAACAACACACAAAGTATAATTCAGAATGGCTAACTTTATACAACATTATACAGAAGTGATGAATTTAGTATTATGTTAACGTTCCTAATGTTTGGGATCATCTTACCCTCACATGTCTCCTGGATGTGGACTGTATCTCCTATCTCCAGGGAAAGCTGCTTCTCTCCTTTGGCAATAAAATTCCACTTTACTAAGAAGAAAGGAAACAATCACAATCTGATGAGGAATGCATTAAGCGTTTAATGCTACTTAATGCTTTTAACACCTCTGCCAAGCAAGCAAACAAATATTGACCAAAGCTAAGTTTTCTAACGCTAGCTAATAAGATCAGGCCTTGCTATGTTAGCGTTAGCTAGCTAGTGAACAAATGCTGCGGTTCGACCGTAAAATTAGTGATGATTGTAGATAGGGTCAAACTGCCAAGTGCCATGAAAAGCTCCAGAAATCATGGGGTTGACCATAGATATACTGTATGTATATGATAACTATATTATATTATTCATGTGGAGTTGGCATTTAGGGCCTTTATTGCCTTAGAGGCAGGACAGTAACTACAGCAGGCTAGTGGACATGTTTCGGATTTGTCTTTTCTGAGACCAAACTTATTTAAATGAACCAAGGCCAAATGAAAAATTGTCCTGCGGTCTGACGAGTTAAAACTTGAAATTATTTTTTGTAAGTTATGGATGCCATGCTCTCCATGGTAAAAGGGAAAGGTACCACATGACCAGAATCCACGATGGAGTGGGGGTGCATTAAGACACACAGTGTGGTTCACTTGTGCTGTATATTTGTAAAGCACCATTAATGCTGAACAATACATAAAGGTTTTGGAGCAACATATGGTGCTATCCAAATGACATCTTTATCGAGCATAGACTTGCTTATTTTAGTGATACAATAGGTTACATACAGCCCAGACCTGTCAGACATTGAAAACATTTAGTGTATTATAATGCAAAAAAATATGAAAAAGGAGGACCCCAATCTATTGAGTGGCTGGAATCTTATATCACGCATGAATGGGAACTGAGAGATCCAATTTCTTGACACATGCAGCTGGCATTAAATCCCAAATCAGTGTGTATTACATAAAGCTGTCCCATTTTATATTATCTTGCAAATTACGTTTGTACATAAAGCACAAAAGTACAAATACTCCAAATTACAATTTAAAAGTACAAATTAATTTTTATTTATATTGGTGTGGTTCTTGATGTGGTAAAGCAATATGCAAAACATTATGTGGTTCCAGATTCTCAACTGTAGGGATATTCGGTTTTTCTTCATGTTAGTGTAAACTGCGTATTTAGGCACTTGGTGGTCAATGAGAAAATGCAACTTAGTTTTTGCCGCTGGACTAAGAACCAGGGCTCACTGGCAAAGCAAAAAAATGTAGGATTAGCAGCAGCTGCTGTCTACTGACTAGCACTAAAGGGTGCAATCGAAATCAGTTGTTTGGTGAAAGTAAGCCTAGCTGTGAAACTGCTGCAGTACTGCAAAGTGACTTTTTTACAGTCTTGGGTTGAAAGTAATTTTCACATCAGTACTTTTTTAAACACAACTCCTTCTACAGTATTTAGCACAACTACAAACTTCTTCCTCTACTTCCTGTGTTGTAGAGTCACACAGACCAGGAAGATACTCAGTCTAGATACAGCAGATAAACGACACTTCACTAATTAGATTAGTAATTCTTTCTAAGTGGTTTTATAAAATGTATTTGTCAGTCTTTAACAACTCTGTAAGGGGTAGAACTATTTGCTTGAAATAGTATTTTTTTTCTTTTTGAATTTCTTTTAGAATTTGCACTCATTTCATATTAGTAAATCAATGTGTAGTCTGCTACAGGCAAACATACATTTTGCTACATTTTAATATGAATTATGAGACAAAAACAATGTTTTGCTAAATCTGTGCCTTTATTGCATATCTTTTGACAATATATGCTGATTAGCTCGGCTGTATTCCACCCACATATCACATAAAATTGTGACTGTACTGAGAGATTGCATTTCCACAGTCTAAAATTATTTCCTGTTGCCAAAATTAATCTTTCCACTTCTAAAAATGCAATTTTAGGAATAATAGCTTTTTAAGCAAGTGTACTTCTATGTGCTGTATTGAGTGTAATGCATAGTGATTTTCCTACTTATTTGTCTGTCCACTTGGGATTGATGGCAATTTTGTTTATGGTTTTATCCCCCACACAAGCCACTGCAGCTCTTATGAGTTTTGTAGCCTTGAAGTTAAGTAGTGAACATGATTTAAGTTGTCTGTGTGTTATATATCTGATGTGTACATTGTATAGTTCAGTGAGGCCGTTAGCACCTGCTCATATCCTGTCAAGCAGGAAATGATGGCTGTTTAAGTTTCTCATTCTTATTTACAGAAATGACAGTTTACTCTCACGCTTAAACACAGAGACAGTACAGAAACATTTAAGACACACAAGTGGACAATTTTAACTTACCTACACCATACCGCTCTGTTGCGGTCTTCGTCCAAGGAGCCATACTTGCATGTAGTAGATACCCTACTTTCTATTTTGACTCTTGTATTTTTGAGAGTCTTTCTATTTTATCTGACTTTTTAGAGGGTGTCTACAATACTTCTCACTTCTGCATTTCTTTTTGCTTTAAATGAAAGCTATAAGCCCATCCCCCTTTGCCTCTCTTCCTCTTCTGTCTCTCCTCTCTTCCTGCCTTCAGGCGGTTAAGGGGAAGTGAATGAGTACAACAAGGTGGAGTCCTGTGCAGTCCGCAGACCTGTTTTAAGTCTCCATTTTGCTCATATGGACTGAGTGGATCACTTAACCTGCATGGTACAGAAATAAACATCAAGAACAGACACAGGATAAAAAATAATATGCAATAATAACTAATACACGAGCATTTTTCTTTTACACCCAAAACTGGCACTGTACATGCCCTTGTCTTCTAGATGTAATGAAATGTTACAGCAAGTAAAAAAAAAATGTTTAGAAAAATGTGAAAATGTATTTAAAAACAAACAACAACAAACATTTTTTTAATCTGAATATATAAAAAAGCTTACTGTCTTGTGAGAAAAATATTCAACCACCTCTTGGTTTCTTCAAATTTTGTGTGTATTACATATTAAACTGGTCCAAAAATACAACAAAGTCAACCTGAGAAAACACAAATAATTGTATTTACTGTGGAAAAAAGATGATGTAATATCAACTACATCTGTGGACAAAATATCCCCCGTTAGTTACTACAGTAACAAAACCACCACATTGAATTACATCAGTCTGGGAAGAGTTATAATATAATTTTTAAAGGTACTGAAATCTTGAAATTCTATAGATCCACAGTGAATGTTGAAACAACCATGACCCTTACAGACATAGTTGTTCTGCCAAAACACTAGACATGACTATAAAACCCTCTGCGAGAGTATTTTATGAGTCAACCTTTGGACTGTTTGTGAGACAGGGGTCCTTTACATCTGGCATAAAGCGAACAAAGAATTCCACAAAAATGACACCATACTACAGTTGTTGCGTGGTGATGCTTTGCTGCGTCAGGCCCAGGGCAACTTGCCATAACTGAAGGAAACTTGAATTTGCTCTCTACCAGGAGGAAGACATCACAGGTGACAGTGGCTCAGAAGTTACAGTAGCAAGGTCATCAACAAGACACTGAACCCCATGTTGCTGCCTGTGGCTTGAGGCATGACAGCCACTGTCATAAGTGTGTGACTGTGAGTGTGCAAATAGGTGAATGCGAAGCCAAATGTAAAGTGCTAATGATAAGGTAGAAAAGGGTTATATAAGTCAAGCCCATTTAACATTAAATGTCAGGTACATTGGTCTGTGAGTTAAAGCTGCAAAAGGGTTATGCAGCAAGACAAGCATTCCAAACATAACATTAGGTCAAACTCAGAATGGCCCAAATAATTAATGTTTGCAGTTGCCTAGTTCAAACCTGAAGCTACTGACTTTAGGGGAGCATTACTTTTCATATTGGTGATTAAGGTATTAGAAAACTATTTTGTTTCAATATATCCAATTATCATTTAGAACTTACGTTTCGTATATGCTAAAGTTGCCTTTGTTTTATTGAGATCTTAATAAAAGATACACAGAAAAATAGACACATTCAGGGTGGGCAGAATATTTTTTTACTTGCAGTATATCAAATGTTAAAATGTGTATAGACTGCTGTGGGGATGATGTTTTTTGTAGGCCAAACCTGGGAGATAGTCTCTTATTTAGATCACGTGTTTAGATCATGTGTAAGATATTTTTGGAGCAGAAGCAGCTATAGTGTCATCATTGAGTACATATAAACACAGTAGTCACACATAACATTATGACCGCCTGTGCAATTGAAAGCACTAAAATCCTGAGTTCTGTAATGAATTCTACTTTTACAAGGTAATAATTTCTCAATTTTTAGGTTGAAACTGTCAGAAAGGTGATAATTCTACTATGTGTTTATTACTGAAATCAAAGTGGGAAATTGATTCTTACTGGAGTGCATTATAACAAGAGGTGGTTTGGCCACCTAAGATCAATTGTTCAAAGTAATGGGCAAGCAGAGGGTGCAGACAGGGTAGAGTGGATGGAGAAAAGTGTCACGAGTGGTCTGGGCATCTACAAGAATGAATAGGAACATTTACAAGATGGTTGTGAGACCAGCCATGTTGTAAAGTGAGAGAAGGGAGACTTTGATGGCCTGACCATGTGCAGAGGAGGAATGCAGGGTAGGGAAGGGAAAAGAATGCTGAGGAAGGAGGTGCCGGACAGAAGAAAGTAGGCCAAAGTGGAGGTTCATGGATGCTCTGAAAGAGAACATTGGTGTGAAAGAGGATCACCCAGAGGACAGAGTGATATGAAAAAGGAGATTGAAAAAATAGGCTGCATACAGAACAGTACAACATTTTGTTCAGCAAGATAATCTTCAGATGAACACCACTTTTCAGATTCAGCATGTTTAAAATGTCTTTTTTGTTGTATATGACTTGCCTGCAGATTAGTTATTTCCTCAGGAAATAAAGTAATTACCATACAAATCCAACAGAGGGTATTAGAGTTCTAAATGTTTTTTTTGTTTGTTTTAAATCCCTGGTATTACCTTATGTCTTATCTTATCAAAATTTGCCATATTGTTGACCTACAATAATAGCAACTGTTTCACTTCCCATAACAAAAATTATACTACAGTATAATACTAATGGAATTTGAGGTACCATAGCCAACTGCCCTTTATGAGTTTAAATAAATAGTCCGATTCCTTACTTACTGGCATGGGAACAATGTGGTCCAGAGACATCAAAGCCAAGGCGCACCCAACTATGTGACTGACTGATGACATCCTCTACCAGTTAAGAAATATCAGGAGATACTCTGGAAATCGTTTGCTGTACAAACATGAGAGGAGGCAGAACTTTTCAGCACACTATGGATTTAACAATGGCACAAGGGTTCAGAGCTTACAAACAGCAAGAAATAAGTGCATGTAAGGAGGTTAGAATTTGTGTACATTGCATGGGGGAAGGGGATGTTAGAAAAAGACATGCAAAGGAAGGGAGAAAGAAGGAGGGAAATACAGAAAAAAAGCATGATAAAGAAAGATATGTTATCACATGGTTCTCAAAACTGGAACGTTGTTGCTTTGACTCACAAGGAGAAATATGGGTGGAGTTTAACACGGTGTGGAAACAGAGAAGAAAATAAGTGACAAGCAGAACAGATAGATAGAGAGAGATAAAGTGCTACACAGATGAAGGCTTATAAATAAGCAACACGCAAGAGGAAAGCTTGTACAAAAAGAAAAACAGCACAAAAATACAGAAAGATATAAACTAACATATGAATAATTGGAAACAGAGACAGATCAGGAAGATGAAGCAGACAAGGGAAAAGGGAGGCAAAAAGGGACAAAAGGTATAAGAAGAGAACTGATAATGGATTTTGAATGCTAGCCCGAAGCCAAGATGATGAGTTGTCTTTTGAAAAGAAGTGACATCAGGGGCCAAACCACATAAGAAATGCATACAAAAGCTGAGTAAACGGCTGTGCCAGAAATAGAGAGATAGATTTAGAAATCCTACTGACCTATTAGGGTCATTGACATCACTCCACTGCAACTATTGCCAGTTCTCAGACAAATTAATAAAGTGTATAAAGTTTACAAAGCTGAGGCATGTGCATGAGAAAAATTCTTAAAGCCTAGAAACAATGCATGCATGAATACAATTCTTTCTTGTGTCTCTTTATGAGCCAGACTTAAAGCCCCCAAAAAGTACTACAAACTGCAAGGCTAGCTGAAGAGATTTGGGTTTAAGAAGATAAATATATATCTGTGCGGTATGTCTGCTTAGTTAGCCCCTCACTACAGATGGATATAAACTGTAGTAAACATGGTATGTGGTAATAGTCAACATCTATTGGAATTTGGATCTATTGGAATTTTAGATTTTTTTAGATAGAGTTTTATTGTTATTTGAATTGTTGGGGCGGTAGTGGCCCAGTTGGCAGGGTCCAATCATAGGGTCGGAAGATCTTCCCCCTGCTCTTCCCGACCACATGCCAAAGTGTGGGCAAAACACTGAACCACCACAGCCCATCCCCCTCCCCAGCGATGCACTGCCAGTCCCAAGCCTGGTGGGTTAGGGTTAGCGTAAAAAATAAATGTGGCAAAAATCAACTTGCGGACAAATGATCCGCTTTGGCGACCCTGAACTCACAGGATAAGCCGAAAGGACAAACATTATAAGTTGTTATTGTTTTGTTATGATTAAAAGCTGTGATGGTGATAGTACCTGTGATAGAAAATCATGACAAAATAATAATAAATATTTTTTTGCATAATTTTAGAAGTAGCAAATAATAATGTGTAGTAAAAGCTTGTTACCTGTAAAAAAAAAAAGTAAATAAAAACATACATCACCCATACGAGCAGTGAAAGCTGATAATACTGTACAGCTAGCTTTGTTCATTGTCTGTCAAGTTAAGACAGCCTAATTGTTTAAGCAGCAACCTGACAAGCTGCTGTTAATGGTATATTAAAAGCTATTTTAGCTGTCCTTACTAGACATCTTTGTTTCCACTATCGAGGACTGAATGTGTAAAAGTGCATTGAGGGATTTGGAGATTAAAACGGACAAACTTTACAACTGCTGCTTGAAAATTGTCGGAATGCTGAGTACAATGTAAATGAAAACAACATGCAATGATTTGAATTGTTTTTAACCCTTTATTTGTTTAGTAGTACAACGACAAGATATCAAATGTTGCAACGGAGACATCTTTTTTTGAGAAACATGCTGTATTTGCCAGCAATTCCATTAGGGCTGTATGCAACAGGTTGTTTAAACTGTCCAGGTATTGCAGCCCTGTCTCCAAAGGCAACTGTTTGAAAGCAGAGTAAAAGAACTATTAAAATATGTCCAAAAGCAAATTACCATAAAGAGAGAAGACACAAAAATTGTGTAAAAAATAGGGGGAGGGAAGCTATGTGTGTGGCTCTCTCTCTCTCTCTCTCTCTCTCTCTCTCTCTCTCTTTCCCACACACACACACACACAAACATACACTTTGTGAGCGACACTGTGGTTCTCTCGTTGCTCAGGGAGCAGTGCAGAGCAGCAGGGGCAGTAGTCACAGCAAAGAAAAGCGGCACAGAGGTAAGTTAATAAATCACTATTTAGTGCTTCCTAATGTTCATTTATTGTCATTAATTTAAACGTGTTTTTTGTGAAATCCAGCTCTGTGTTTGTGGTGTGACAGCATGATTAAGTTTGACTCAGTATTTGTTTCAGCCTGCACTAATTTACTGATCCACACATCTACAGCGTATGATTAAAGTATGATGATTAAAGAAAGAAAAGAACATTAATTTAAAACATTCATTGATAATTTATTTATTACCACCAACATTCTTTGATTACTTGTCAGTTTATGATAAAGAGGGAGACGACCTCAGTCTCAAGGAAGCTTACAGCTTCAAATGTTCTTGCTCTGAACATTTGCTAGCTTCGCAGCAGGGAAAGGATTTAGTTTTCAACTATGCAACTTAAATTCAGATTCATGTTAAAACTGAGGCTGGTGCAAGTACTGTATGTAAACCATGCACAATGACAAAAATACAAAGAGGTCATTTAATCAGTTCCAAAAATAAGGAAGTGGGATTTTTCCATGTGAAGCTACAGTGATTCATCTTTTCCCATTACTTTATTTGTTTCATACTTAGCACTTCTACTTTTTAACTTCACCTTTTTACCAATTTTTTTTGGTAACATTGAACACGTGCACATATACTGTAAGATTAAAATAGATTAATAAAAAAGCAGACAAAGAATGACTGAACTTGCCTAGCCCCAAAAGGACTTAACTTTTTTTCTCATTTCCTTATTCTAAAGCACAATGGGTATGATATTAATTGTTCATTATAATAAGAATAGCCATGTTGTTAGAAGGCTTTAGCTAGTGCTCTGTCACAGTATAATGAGACAATCCCTCACTCTGTGGGAAAAGGAGAAAGAAGATCAGGTCCACAATAAAAAAAACAATCACAGTCCTGCAATAGACATTAAATTATCTTTATTTAAAGCAGTCTATCACAACATCACATTTTCTTTTTACATGTATTCTTACATTCACAAAATGGCTATTGTCATGTGATGCTTTTATGACTTGCACCTCTTCGATGACTTAACCTTGTTAGTATTGTGACATAATTTCTTTGAGCTTTTGTGTTCTTGTAGCTTTTATTGCTTTTAGGGTTCTTTAAGTCATACCATTTATTTTATATGTGCATAAATTGTGGCAATGCAACATTCTTTTTTTTCTAAACAAGAAAAACGCCTGATGACAGTAACAAGGGGAAAATGATTGTATGTGGAGAAGTGCTCTCTGATGCCAGATATTTATAAGAGAAAGCATAAACTCTTTCAAGAACTAATAATGTGATGGACAGAAGCACACAGAACAGCTAAGTGGACTATTATTACATGACAGTGTTACACACTGTGACCTATGTGACTTCGACTAGCAGGCTGACTATGCAGTGTCTGTGTTAGCTGAATCTGCCACCACAATAGTGAAAGGATGTGGTTAACTGTAATGACTGTTTCATGACCTGATAGGAAGTGTAACTGTGAGTTACCATATGACCAGAAATATGCTGATTCTGGACCTGCACAGGTGTGTGTTTTCTATAAAATATATCAATGTGTCTGTTTATATCCTAACCTGGACATTTTTTACAGAAGATGCTATATTGACATAATAGAGGTGAGCTAAGGTCAAGACCAACACTTTGAAAGTAATCAATTATCACCATGTGACTGACATTTATGTATATCTGGTTATGTGTGTGAGCGTGTACGTGTGTCTGTGAGTGCTTGTGCACTATTGCATTGCATGCTGTGAATGTCTATGCATATTTTATGTGTCTGATGCCCCTGTCTGTGTACCTGAGTGCAGCTGTGTCTGTCATCTGTCGCTCAAGTGTGTTTCATTTTCACGCTTCACCAAGTGTCCAGAGCTTCTCTTCACTGGTCGGGACACACAGCTGTTACCAAGCAACCCCCCATTTCAGATCACTTCTCTATGGGTCTCTCTGTCAAAGACCAACACAAACAGGAAGACAGAGGCAGAGACACAATTACGCCTTACTGTACTTGTGAGGACACTCATTGACATAATGCATTCTACTGTACAGCATCTATAGCATCTAACCCTGACCCTAATCATCATAACAAAATGCCTGTCTCTTAACCCTAACATCAAAGCCAAGTCTTAACCATTAAAAACCCTTTTAATTAGTGAGGACCAGATGAAATCTCCTGACAATGATGGCTTCGAAACAAAGACATGTACACACGCACACAGGCTCACCTCTCAACATTCATAAAAATTCAGCTATAGATTGGTTGAGGAAGGGAGTGAGCCAAGTATTTAGTGTACAATTGAATTAGATCAGGATGAATGAGGCATACGAAAGTCTGATTGCATTATGTAGCTCTGATGGACGCTGTGTGCACGGTCACAAGTTGCTTTGAAAATCTGTAAGCCTTTTCAGTATTCCAATCCTTACTAATTAAAGGTTTGGTGTCTGTTAGATAAGTTTAGAAAAAAATAAAAGTTCATACAGCTGTTGTAAAAAAGCTTCAGGAAATTGCACAATTTCATCTCCACTTTTTTAAAACCCAAACAATTAAACAAATTGAAAGTCAGAGTCACCGCATGTACTTTTACTGTGCAGTACTGTTGACACACACACCCTGTAAGTCTCCACAGATTTCAGCAGGATGGTAAAGACGAGGTAAGTTTCAGTATTTGGCTTGGTGCGTCATCTTAGGACATGGCTGTACCTATTGCCAATCATTAAGTAGCAGATACACCAACTATTATTGAGTTTTAATTGACGTAATGAATGAATGAGTGAGTGAGTTAATCAATGGGCTATTTCCTGATTGCATGACTAGTCTGCAGCAACTGGCTAAATATGTTAATTTCACACCCTGCTGATAATTCAGAGCTCATTCTAATATTGCCGTGATGTATGAGTGTACAATTATCCCATTTCCTGATTCTATGTAAACATATTCAATTTTTGCATTTGTAACAAAACACATGATTGCGTCGCTTACTTGTTGGGCTGAAGCAGATATTCCTTATCCGTTTATTTCTAAAAAGACCCATCTGGCTAGTGAAAAAATGCAGTGCTATGAGCACTTGCTGCGTGGAGAATCTCCCTATTCAGACAGCCATTCCCAGTTGGGAAGTAAATAAAATCATTACTCATCTCCGCGCCCAGACCACATGTGGTAAAGAGCCACTGTTCTAAGTTCTTTTAAGCTCGCCTTTCATCTCAGTACCCAAATTGGTCTCTTTTCACTAGACCACTTACAGAGTAAAGGAAGGTCTAGATGGGGCAGAATTAAGTCTGATTTTCATGTGTTGAACGAGAACAGACAAGGAAAGGCAGCAGTCTAGGAGCTTCTAAAATATAATCACTTAGTATTTCATCAACTGTTGGGTGTCACATCATTCACACAAACGTACACTATCCCTAAAATATTCCCAGCATGGACACTTCAAGCATTTTCCTGCAAAATCACAAACATATACAACTCTTTGCCATCCCTTGGAAACATGAAACAGCATTCTCCTGCAGAGACACCCTGAGTAGAGCAGCCTTTACATCCTGTGAAAACACTCAACAGTTATTACAATCCATTACTGTCCTCAAAATCCATTATCAAGACATGTTTTATGGGTTGTGTAGATATGTTCATGTGGGTCTGCCCATGCGTGTGTCTGTGATTATATATACAGATATAGTAACACTCACCACTGTTTTCCATTAGGGCTAATGAGAAGTTTGTAAAAGAAAACAGATGGCGAGTAATAAAATAGCACACTGTCTAAATGAGCTATGCTTTATTTATTGCAGGAGTATTTCTCATCAATATTAAGATAAATGAATGTGAATTTCAATGTCACAGTATAGACTTGGCATTTATACCAAAAATGTTTGCAAGTTAGACAAGTTGGACTGTATATTAATGGTGTTGTCAATATAAAAATGTTTATGCAAAAATAAACACAGGAAACAATTATGGTTCTGCGCTCACACAAATGTACATGGGAAAAAGGAAACGAAGCATAAAAATAAGCAGATAAGTTTTGTGTGTGACCACTTAGCTTCATATGCATACATGGCATGATGGAGACAAGATTGTGCTGCTAGTAGTTACAAAATTTGTCCGTATGTGGACATTTCCTCATAGTCTTAGACCTAAGTCAGCCTCATTCCAACTTGTGTGAGCAAGTACGTGTGTGTGTATTTCTGTGTGTGTGTGTGAGAGAGAAACCAAGAAAGTGACTGACAGTGAGAGAGACAGACTTTGATAATGAAAATATATTAAATGTGTGGTCTCCGAGTCAGTCTGTGCTTTTGTCAGAAATAAAGACTGAGATGTAATGTCCATTTGAGAGCTGCATTTCATACGTTAGTGACCGTGTTATCAGTGTTTGCACTGGATGTAGTTCAAAGCAGTGAGTCAGTGACAGAAATGTGTCCACAGAACAAAGAAGTGAAGATTAGAAGAATTCAGAGATTAGATATGAGGTTCTGGTTTTTGTACGCTCACATTTAATTAACACTTTCTTGCTTTTTTCCCCCTATTTTGTATAAGAATCTTTCTTCTCGTCTTCATTCTTCTTGACATGTCTCTCTCTCTTTTTGGAGGTGATAAGTGAGTGGCTCTGCTCCAAGTCTGGCAAACGTCCCGACATCCATTACAGTGCTAGAAAATAGACGAGCAAACATTACCCACCACCCATTGACGCAAACATGTACTCCACACACTCATACTCTCTCACACACTTTCACTTATCTAGCAGTTACCCTCATTCCACCAAGCACACATTATAAGCTCATGTCCACATGCCATTATTGAATGAGTTTACAGAGGACAACTCCCTCTCCAAGGTCTATTCAAAAAATGGTGGTCTTCTCTGATTGGTTAGAAGGGCTAGCCTCACTCAGCCACCTTTAGAAGGCAGTATTTCTGCACTACTGCCAGGCTGTTCAATGAGAAGCCACTGACAGCACCTCTCCACATTCAGATGGAGCATCTTTCTGCAATAAATAATAATAATAACAATAATAATTTTCATTATAATAATAATGAAAATAATAATTACAGTAGCAAAACCAAACATTTTGATTTGTGACTCCTGATTTCCATTTGACACATAATCTTAGAACAATAATTTTCTAAGAAGTTATTACACTAAGGCTTTCATTTTAACTATTGTAAAAAAAAAAACTCAAGGTGATGTCAGCAGCAACAGATTGCTCACAGTCGCGTACGCATCTTGTCCTTTGCTAAACAAATACTGTGCCCACAACAAAAAGGCTATCTGTCATGCTTTATTGCTTTATCGTAGATAGATTGGAAATCCTATTACCTGACTGTCAAAAGTGGCAGCTGTACTTTTCTTTGATTTATTGAGAAAATGGCTGCCATGAAATTAACAGCTTACAAATACCTATACTTAGTAGCATGAGCTTAAAACACCCTGTAAAGTCTATTCGCTTTTTAAATAGCCACAAAGGCGCTGGTGACGTAATAACTGTTTAAACAAAAGATCAAAGGCAGTAGAGTTGAATTTATACTGAATACAGTTTCATTTATTTTACAATTTGCCAAAAAAGATTCAGAAAATAAGGAGGAATCTCTCTGCACAAGGGACAAGGCCTCAGGTCAAAACTGAATGTGCGTGAGGGATCTTTGGGCCCTCAAGTGGCGCTGCATTAAAAACAGGCAGGATTCTACTGGACATCACAGCATGGGCTCAGGAACACTTCCAGAAATCCTCGTCTTTATGTATAGATCGCTGTGTAATGCAAAAATTTAAAGCTGTATTATGCAAAGAAGAAGCCATATGTGAAAACAGTCCAGAAACACTCCCGTGTTTTCTGGGCCAAAAATGGTCTGAGGCAAAATGGAAAAGTGTTCTGTGGTCAGATGAATCAAAATTTGAAATTCTTTATGAAAACCTTGGACTAAAGAGGAGAGGGACCTTCCAGCTTGTTATCAGCGGCCATTAGAAAAGCCTACCTCTCTGATGGTATGGGGATGCATTAGTTCCTGTGGCGTGGGCAGCTTACACATCTGGAAAGGCTCCACCAATGCTGAACAATGAATGAAGGTTTCAGAGCAACATATGCTCCCATCCAGACAACGTCTCTTTCAGAGAAGGCCGTGCATATTTCAGCAAGACAATGCTAAACCACTTACTGCATCCATCACAACAGCGTCACTTCGCAGGAGAAGATTCCGGATGCTGAACTGGCTGTCTGCAGTCCAGACCTTTCACCATTAGAAAACATTTGGCACATCATAAAACAAAAAATCCGGCAACAAAGGCCCAGGACTGTTGAGCAGCTAGAATCCTGCATCAGACAAGCATGGAACAACATTTCTCTGCTAAATGTCAGCAACTGATCCTTCACTTCCAAGACGTTTACAGACAGTTGTTAAAATAAGAGGGGATCTGACACAATGGTAAACATCACCCTGTTCCAACTTTTTAAAAATGTGTTGCTGCCATCAAATTCCAAATTAGCTATTTTTTCCATGAAATGGTAAAATCTTTCAGTTTCAACATCTGATATGTTTTTTATGTTATATTGTGAATAAAATATCTTTTGATGAGATTTGCAAATCATAGCATTCTGTTTTTATTTACGTTTTACACATCCTCCTTACCTTTTTGGAATTGGGGCCACACTCAAAAGTTAGTTTACCATTAAACTGTGAATAATTCTGTCTGTTTTCACTAATCTATCATTTTATTACAGCTTTTACACACCTTATACCAAGTTAAGGTAATTTAATTCTGAATAATCTGTGACTAATCTTATACAGTCATGTTTTAGCGCATTAGTGTATTCATTTAGTATATTCATTTATTTAATTTACTTATTGAAAAAGAAGTACAGAGGCCAAGTATATACTCCAACACACATTATCTGTGTAGACATGTTTAATGCATAGCTGTCAAACACCTCAAACTATAGGAAAGTCTTTGTAATTGACTAACTGTGTTTCTCATCCCTGACCACTAGGTGTCACTACGGCCATAGAGGATGGTCCTGAAGTATTGTGATGCCACAGTCCACTATGAATCAACTATGCAGAAAGAAAGCAGTTTAACAGCCATCACAGACATTGCAACAGGCAAACATAGCACTAATTTGCAGTTTTTACTGGCAGCATTTGTCAAGAGACAAATCTGATGTCATGTCAAGTCATGATGTCATCTGACTGTCCCCAGTGAAGCTTCAGAAATAATGTTGTCAAAAGTGATGCTGGGTCTCATCCTGTCTCTCCTCATCCTTCTGACTGTTGGTGGTAATGTGCTGGTGTGCCTGGCTGTTTGCGCCTCTCGACGCCTCCGCTGTCTGACTAACTGCTTCATTGTGTCACTGGCTGTAACAGATTTACTCCTTGGCCTCTTAGTCCTCCCATTCTCTGCCCTCCTCCAGCTCAACAACGACTGGCCGCTCGGCCCAGCCTTCTGTAACTTCTACATCTCCATGGATGTCATGTTGTGCACTGCATCTATCCTCACCCTGCTGGCCATCAGTGTGGACCGCTATCTGGCAGTGACCATGCCTCTGAGATATGCCTCACTGGTGTTGCCATGGAGAGTTGCTGTAGCCATGGCCAGTGTTTGGATAGTGTCTGTGGCTGTGTCTTTCTTGCCCATCCAAATGGGTTGGAACACTGTTAATGGGACAGTGCAGAACCACGGGCCTTGGGCTCCAGAGAGGAAATGTCGTTTTGAGCTTAACAGACCGTATGTACTAACTGACTCACTTCTCACTTTCTACCTGCCTCTGGTAGCTATGTGCTGGACCTACCTCCAAATACTGCGCATTGCACGAGCACAGGCGAAGCGCATTGTCAGTGCCCGACCCAATTGTATGACAAGCTACAACTGCAGGAATAACCCTTCCACCAGTACCACTGTGGTTTCCACTGTTACAGCAGTGGCTCTGCGGGAGCACAAAGCCACAGTAACACTAGCAGCAGTAATAGGGGCTTTTGTTGTGTGCTGGCTGCCTTATTTTATCCTGTTTACAGTGTTGGGACTAAAAGAGCATCCAGACCCTAGCACGGTACCAGAATATCCTATTGTCTTGTGGCTTGGTTACACTAATTCAGCCCTCAACCCTATCCTATATGGGGCCCTCAACAGGGACTTCAGGTCAGCCTACACTCATCTACTGAGATGTCGATGCCCATCTTACAGTGGGTGGAGGAGCCGGCAGCCGTGTCCCACTATACCCCCAGGTAAATCAGCACAATTCAACTCTGCAGTAGCAAACTCAGTTTCAAATATGCATGGACCTCAGTTTCCCTTGTTCTAATTTCTCCTCTATTTCCCTATTGCTCAGCCAGAGAGCAGCTCACAGAAGTGACACTGCTGTGCGGCCACACCCCTGCCACATGCAGAGCAGGCTTAACAGATCAACACTTGATGCTTGAAGAAATGAACTGCAGGAGAACTACAGCAACTATCCAGTTTGCAAATGGCACTCCTGCCACAGATGTCAATGGCAATGAAAGGTAAACACTTTGTGGGTAGGATCTTCACCTGCCAGTCTATCGCCAATGGAGCTCTTTCACGCAGAGCCATTTCAATAAATCTGCTCAAAAAGCAAGTGATACATCTAAATGAGGGTGAATATTCTGAAACATTCAACTATAATAAATGACATACAACAAAAACTAACTTGTTTTAGAAGGAAAAGACCTTGTCATCAGTGCATTATGTTGCCTGTAGAGTATGTGACACATACATGTACCGAACAGACTTTGGGTACTTTGGGTCTCTGTCTAAAAACACAATATCTGATTAGTCATAAAACTCAAATATTACTCTCATTTGTATGGGCTCAGGTCATCCTGAAGCTGTGCTGGTGAGGTGGATGCTGTTTTCACTTTTCTGTCTTTGCAACCAAGAAACTAAATTTCTCCTGAGGAGAATAAACAGACCAAAAAAGATGGACCAACATATATATCCCCCTCTATCTGGAAGTTTGCTGTGCCACAAATGAAGCATCCATGTAAGTACATATGTTATGCAAACTGACATCACTATGGTTTCTATCCTGTGTTTGCCCCACAACAAATGTGTGACACATGTCAACCACTTTACATCAGGCTTATGCCTATTACCTTTTTCTTTTTACACTACATGAACAGTATCAGCTAATTAATTTACTATTTGTATGTCCATGTCTTTAAGGTGTGTATCAGAGAAGGCAAAACAAGATAGTATTTTAATTACTGATTTATTGTAAAGGCTCTGCAGCATTAAAGCATGTGGTACAGAAAAATCTATCCTGTGCTATTACAAATTTTCAGTGGCAGTACGTCCCATACAAAGCTTTCGTAGAATGTTGATCTATATAGTGTCTGTGTCCGTATGTGACAATAGTGTTGCCAGATTTGCTGTGTACAAAATATTGCATTCAGTTTTTAAAAATCATCAGCATCAGATTAAAAGTGAAGCATCAAACACTTGCCAAAATCCATCTTTTCATCCAGCACATTGTTTCTTCTCTTTTTTAAACATATCTGTTTCAGACAAACTCAGATGCCCTACAGGCCTAGTTGGTATTATATACCTTTGTGGTTCAATAAATAGGACTATGATTTGAAACTTGTATTATGCATATGCTTGGCTTAGATTTTGTTTGAAGATTTAAAAAAACTGTTTGGTATGAGATATACACAAATAAAGAGAAATCACGAGAGTAAAATATGTTTCAAAGCACTGTATGAGATAATTATCATAATGAATGTATTTTAGAGACAAACAAATAATGGCTATACTGTAGCAATGTTTGAAAATGAGAAATGTTCAGCACTCAGAAACATAACATCGTGTTTCATAAATACCATCTTGAATTGGTAAAATTATTTGTCTGAAGCAGAGGGATGATCATTTATGAAATGTCAAGCAGGCCCAATTGTAACTTAGAGAATTTCTTGTTAATCATTCTTTATTGTGACTCTCTCAGCACCTCCTGAATTACTTTTGTACTTGTCCTTATTGACTAACAAATTAATAAATGTTTTAATATTTTTAAACAGTTAAAATTATAAAATGTAGATTTAAAGTAACCTGTGTTGTTAAAATAGTATTAGTGAAACAGCTTTGGGTGGCTGCAACATATTCAGCCATCAACAAGCATCTAACACCAATCCTACCTCGTAAAAATGTTTAAATGCAGCCCTGGATTTCTTGTGATTGTTGATACAGTAAAGTGTCTCATCTCTTTACCAAGCTTATAAGCTAATTCACTCGCAACAGTTGTTGATTCTTTCCTGCCTTCATATTATTCACCCAAAATGAACAGCAAAGCCAGCTTTTGATCATATTCTTTTGTGTGTCTTTGTGTGTTAGCAATCACAATTATTTCTACACCTCATCAGCAAGAACCAACTGTACGCACAAATCTGGCCTCAATCTGCCCATCACTGAACAAATGGAGACATTTTCACATGGATGATGATAAAAATTGTTTAACACAATTACACATTCAGCCTTCACACAGGGCGCATGTGGCCCTGAAATGCTCTGGTACTAACTGAATGGAATCTCTAAAAGACTCAATGACACCAGGTAAAAGTTATCATTCTCAATGAGGATCTCACAAAGGATCACCACTTTAGCAATGGAACGGACTACTCATATGAAATGGATGTTTTGCAAAATCAGAAGGGGAGAGTTCATTAATGGACTTCTAAAAAATGTGTCACTTCATGCAGAATGTGTTGAAATGTGTGACACTGAAATGTGAAATATATTATGTGTCATGGAAGAATATTTTTATCATTGCTTATTCAGCAGCATTAAAATGGCAAATGTATGTATTGTATCATACCATAAAAACAACTGAGGACAAAAAAGAATGTCATGAATTGTTCCTCTAGAGTAAAAAATTACACAACAACCTTACAGTATCAATAAAGAGCATCCAAAATTTACGCATATAAATTGCATAATGTATATAACCATTTTTCTAAGCAGAACAGTTGTGCTGTTCTTATGTGTGGAAAGGGATCATCATGTGGGATGATACACAAAAACTGTATGACTTGTATGGAAGACAAGTACATTGAAAACAATTCATCACAGCTGTCAGTAAACATGGCCTCAAACCACTGCCACATTAACACTTAACCTTCTCCATACTTGCAGCTATTTCCTTTGAGGAATGACACAGTGGTGTGTATAATATGATGGAGAAGGTCTTACAACCTATTCAACCTCATCAAAACACGTATGTCGTGTTTATAACAACAATGGTAACTTCTTCAATTAGGTAGATCAGTAGAGAGTTTAAGCACCAGTGTCGGAATGTTTACCTCCACATTGACACAGGTACAAACATTCTCAACAACAGCTTCATCCAATGACCAAGCAGTAGCTTTACTGGAGAATTTTAGGGACTAGAAAAAAATCAATCTTAATCAATAATCATATCGCTACAGGTACTATATGTCTGCTTAGAAGTAATTCTTTTCTCATAAGACAACAATGTAAAATATAATTGACAGTCTTCCTTCAGTCAACGACGACTCCGTCAAGGACCACGCGATTCATAGAAAATGGTAAAAATGTAGATTTGTAATAAAATTCTCTACCCTTTAAGAGGGTTCTGAGATCATCCAAGCAGCAATGAGGATTCTGCAGTGAGAGCTACTACCACAAACAAGTAATGGTAAGAAACCAAAGACAGGTGTAAACATATATTAACATTAGAGCTTTGCAAAACAACAACAGTCCCAAACCCCAAATCAAGGAAGAAGTAGACTGAGTGGTGCTGGCATTATCAATTACCAGGATGATAGTAAGAATTTAGAACTTAAAAAAAGCCACTTAGTAGATGTATGATCATTACTGGATGTTACTTGTCAGCCAGCAGACGAAGAGATGTTGCACCACTGCATATTTTAATTTCTGTGCAGCAAAGCTAATATGAAGCATAAGCAGCCACATTACACTTTACATTCAAGCAGGATTTCCCTGTTTTGTTCCGATCTTGTATATTCCATGCTTTACAAAAGAAATGTAGAATTTCATTATTTGGTCATGTTTTATTACGTAATGTCTAATTATCACATACAACAAAATCCAGCATGCTTTTATACACTCTTTGTTTGGGATCGCTCTGAAAAATTTTACTTGCATCAGAAATGCAACATTAAAACCTTTTTTGGACTATGGACAACTTCAAATACCTTTGCCATCACTGGACTAGCAGGTAACTTTGATAATGGCTTTGAGTCTTGAAAACATAGAGACTTGCAAAACTAAAGGTACTCACTCAGTATGCTTTAAAAATGGAATAGTGTTCATCCAAACACAAATCAGGATAGTAAAGAGACTTTAAACATCTGCAATAGACTAAAGACAGATGACGCCTCTTATTGTCTCAACTGAAAATTAGAATGAACATATGTATTTTATTAACATTTTAAAAATTACATCACAGCCAGTGGGCAGGTCAGAGCCTTGCATGGCAGCTTTGACACCATCTATGTGTATATGTGTGTGTCCAAATTGTAAAGCGCTCTCTTAGTTAATTTAGAAAAACACCATAGAAGCAAGCCCATTTATGATTTGCAGATCCAAATGAATTATATAGGTGGGCTTAAAAAAATTAGTAACAGGGTAAAGGCAATGACTAACTGATGCACTAAAAATTACATTTAGCATTTCATGGGTGAAAACCAGAGTGGTTAACAACTGTCTTCTCTAACTTAAAAGGCATTTCTTATGCTTTCATCTCCTCCAGTTCCTCTATTCCTACATAAAATCGTGTGTCCCTTGGTAATTCTGATCACTTGCTACTCTCTCTTTCCCTTTCTCTCTTCTTCAGAGTGACCACTGACAGCTCAAACTACATGAAACCCATTTATCATTGCTACTTTAACACCAAATGAATGTGAGGAAAAACAGAGCATAAACAGTAAATCCTTTTTCTGTCACTCTAGTACACACACACACCCACACACCCACACACACACACACACTCAAATACAGTACACACATCTGACTTGTTCTGTATGAGCTATCAATCATACATATTGTCATTATTCAACTGTGTCATCGACAAGCCTCTCTCCTTCTCCAGTCTGTCTTTGTCTTTCTCTTTTTCCTTCTCTACACACTTCCTCTCTCACCCACACTGTCTCTCTCTCTCTCTCTTACACACACACACACACACACACAGAAGAGGAGAGAGAATCATGAATCATAAATCTTATGAATGCCATCTAAAGACTGCTCAGCGCTATGAGAAAGAGAGATGATTGATAGAAGTGAGTGACTTAGGCGAAAGCAGAGAAGATGGACAGAAGGTTTTAACCAGCAACACCAAGGTCAGAAACTACAGTTCAGGGGTCAAGCATATCTGAGCAGGTACAATATGGCCAAGAAGGAAGAAGAATTTTGGGGGGATGCAGCGGAGGAGGGGTGGGAGTAAAATGGTTGAAAGGAAAGGGAGAGAGAAGGGATGAGGAGGAGGGTATGGGGGGATGCTGCCACAGTGAGGCTAAAGCCATAACTCATCTTTTATTAAAAATAATGAAAAAAACTTAATGAGTTAATAATATCTGTAGAAAGAGATAGGGAGTGAGACAGAGATGGAGGAAGGGACAGGAGGACGGTGCAAAAGAAGGAAAAGAAGAAAGGAAATGAGAGAGAGAAACCAGCAGAGAAAGGAAGAAGAACAGGGTCAATGTGTGTCTCTTTTCAGGCTTTGGTCATTTATTGCAGTTTTGAAAGTTCACACAAGATCCATTAGGTAGGCAGGGACAATCAGAGCGATACCCCTCTTTCTGCCGACCTAAATCCCAAAGCCTGTGTGGTAATTAAAGGCACTTAACAACCAATTAACAGTGATGAGCTAAATTAGCAGGGTATTGTCTCCTTTGACTAGGCTACTGCATTATCACTGTATTGAAACAGCGATGAACAAACCTCAGTGGCCCGTGTTTGCATGTAGGCAAATGACGGATTAATTACTATTAAAACATCAGCATCTTAATGAGCTTGGAAACAATTAGAGAGGTCGTTAGCATGTGGAGAACGGCTGAGAACAGAAGAGGGGGGGAGTGAGCACAAAACGAGAGAAATCTTCATTGGGAAGCAATACTGATTAAATGGACGTACGGTCGCACTCATCGCCCAATATCCACGGACTTATTAAATACATGACATCACCATTTGTCTTTTCTACCATCAAGCTACTTTTCTCCTGCCATTATCTTCCCCCCTTCTTCTCCGGCTTCCTCGACTCTCTGCCTTCGTTTTGCCTCTCATAAAAAGCCTTTTTCTTGCTCTTCCATTCCTTTTTCCACTTTCTTCTTTTTAACTCCCATTTCTTCCTTCCCTCCTTCATGCTTGGGGGGGCACAGTCCTGTGAAGGAATTTAATATGCAACTTTTATATGAGAAACCAATCGCATACGTCTGGGTCTATTGGGCTCGCAATCTATCGGCCCGGACGGCTAATGCAATAGAAAGAGCCGGGGCTATTTATCACACGGGGAGCTATCTTTTCCTTTCTCTCTCTCTCCCCCTCTCTATCTTTCTCTCTCCCACTCTGCCCTCGCTCTCTCTTTCTGTCTTTATTCAAGCCCAGATTCCTGGCTGCCACTAAATCAGGCCAACTATGAGCTATGGCTGCCCAGAGGGCATCTCCTCTTTTATAGGGGGATTTGGATTTTGTATCTACTGGTTCCTTAGTGGTCGTTGAGCCTGTGCTAACGGAAGCTATAAACATTCAACAAACAAAGGCAACAACATAAGCGTCCCTCTGTCCCCACTGTAATGACCATGACCGTGTAGCGATATATGGAAGAAGGAGGATGCATAACCCTGATGAATAACATATCAGTGACATTTACAGTGATGCTGCAAAGATATGTTTGAGTGCATGGCATCGGACAGAGAGGCAGTAACACAAGCATACATATGCAGAGACATAAGTGCATCCAGCATACTATACTGTTGTGGTAATTTACAAAGTATTACTAATGGTACTCACATGCAGTAGCAGCACAACTTGAAAAGTTTTCTCTTGAAAAACAAAAGTGACAGTGTGCGGAGGACATTGCCCACCTGCAGCAATTAAAATGCCTCAGAAAACCAAATTCATTTCAACAAATTAGCCACATTACTGGCCACTGTGTAATCGCTGATGGCAATTAATAAGAAATTAGTCACAATCAGCCCTATATTAACATCTCACCCAGGGGCCGCGGCTGGAAATTAATAACCGGAGATTCATCTCTCTTACTGTCTTTCTGGCTCTCTCCCACACACACACACTCACACACACACACACACACACACAGACACACACACACACCTAGACCTATATTGTTCATGAATCACCTCTAAGACACAGATTTTTTTTCTATGTGGATCATCTCATATGATCCACAATCTGCTCATGTTAGCTAGCCAGCTTCCTCTTTAGCAGGGTGTGAAAACCCCCTTAAAGACAGGAGTGTGTGTGTTTGTCTTTTTTCTTCTCACATGTGCATACAATCAACACACCTGCTATGAACAGTTTTTGAACATATGCATGAAGTATACAGTATATCTGTTTCGTATTTGATGTATGTGAGAGTGTGTATGTGTGTGGGGTTACACAAATGGGGATGGGGCATCAGTGGAAACTGGGCCCGCCCCTAGGGGTCCTCACACCAATCAGCAAACCGCACCAAGAATCAATTAACACCAGTGGGAGGGGGCAGAGGGTACGACACCACACACACTTAGGCTCAAACACATTGTCCGCATGCACGCTGCCCACACACATGGTGCTGTCTGAGGAGATAGTCATCACATCACACATTGCGCAGTATGCCAATGTGTGTGTCGCTGAGCGTGTGTGTCCCTATCCCAGTGTGCCCTGATCTCTCATGGTGTGAGGTTGGGGAACAGATTGGGGGTCAGCAGGGGGGTCAGGCCAGGGTCACCCCCGTCTGAGCTGCGTGTGTTTGTTAGTGTGAGTTGATATGTGTGTGTATGTGTGTGTGTGTAGCAAAGCCTCACCAGCACTTCCAGAGCTCAATGGCAAACAGAAGTGAATAAGATGGATGGTGTTGATTCATACTACAAATTCATTGTTCCCCCCGAATCCATAGAGAATAAATACATCCACAGAAATTATGAAGCAAGGGACCAAAATGAGTATCTCACATTTCATATTCCTCTTTCAGTCTTTCTCCCTGTGTCTCTCTCTCAATTTCTCTCTCTTTCTCTCTGTTTCTCTCTGGTGGGGGGACAGCTGCCGGCTACATGAAAACCATTCATCATTGCATCTTTACCATAAAATTATTGACAGAGGAGGGCGAGGAGTTATATTGGCTACATTTTACAAGGTTGGACAAAGAGAAAAAAGTCGCCCATTTAAGAAAACATAAGAGTTTGAATTATGAAATAACAAAAGCCAACTGTATTTTCCACTCGATGTGGACGCTTAGCTGATAAAAAAAAGAGAGCAAGAAAGCTAGACGAGAAGTTTCCGCTACAACAGACAAAACAGAACTGTTAAATAAAGTGATCAAAGAGTGTCTACCATTTGCCCATGGACGTTTCACTTTGAAACCCCACCTCTTTCCTCTTCCTCGCTCTCTACACATTTTGCTGTCTCCATCTGTTAGCCCGTTGCACTCATCCATCCACTGCACCCCCACCCCCTTCATCGTTTCCTCTGCTCCTCTGCTCCTCTCTGGCCTTCCTACCCTCAGGGAGGTAAGGTGATCTCCCTGTGCTGGTGTAAGTGACTGGTATTAGTCTCCTTCTCTGTCTGTCTGTTTGATCCCAGCACTAATGACTCCGCAGGGACTGGGGTCTGATAATGGGAAATCAATATAGAGAATAGCGCTCTGGAGTGGCCTCACTTAGCTCTCGTTCTTTCACGCCTCACAGCAAAGTGCCCCTGTGTATCCTAGTGTGCGTGTGGAAGGGTGTGTGTGTGTGTCTGTGTGTGTGTGTGTCTGTGTGTGTGCATCGAGAAAGTCTGTCTGAGTCTGTATGAAGTTAGATTTAAATTTAGGCCTCTGCATGAACAGAAATACATTTAAAGGATTCCTTGCATTGTAAGCCAACAGAATTCTGCAGTTTAGAGAGCATATTGAAAGTTAGTGGAGAGTTAGATTTTTTGTGTTCATTCACCAGCAATGTGCATGTGTGGGTTTGTATATTTTTCTGTGTGTGTAATCGGTCACACTCCTCCGCCTGGGGCAAGACAGGTGGGGCTGGTGGCATGAGGCTAGTGCCCCCCCTCTACCCTGAGGGGCCAGAAGGCCCTGCAAAGCAGGGGGCTGGAGTAGCTCCCTCTGCCAGGCACCAGAGCACTATGGCTGGTGGCAGCTGGTCCTCTGTCCCTCCCTCCCCTCCTCCCATGCACGAGCACCCCGCAGGCAGGCAACAGGAGGGGTGAGGAGGTCAAGAAGCAGGAGAGAATGGGTGGAATGGCGGCGACATGCAAGATAATCAGCTTTTATGAAGCGAAGAGGACACGGACAGAGAGAGACTGCAAACACAGCTCTGACACAATGCAACTGACTACAGGCGGTAATGAATTAACACATTAGTCCCACAACCAGGGGCATTCAGGAGCACTCAGCTGCTCTTAAACACAACACACATTGGCACACACTGGCTCTCACACACACACACAGACACACACATAAATCAGTCAAAAGTCATTAAATCAGTAGCGCACACACTTACTTATTAATTACATAAGTCATTTTGCTGATGACAGATCCCTCTGAAAGCTACTGAGTGTGATCAGGTGCTAAAAATGTCTCCACAAAAATCAGCAGAGAGACTTCTACTTAGCACTCAGAACAGATAAGACAGAGGTTAAGTCTCAAAAGTATAAGCAGACATGTAAAGACAAGACAATGCTTTGGGAATCCTCTTGTCAAAATTTAAGCCATGTGCTCAATTATCATCAGCCCCAAATGATCCCCATTAATGCTTTCTCTCACATCTCAGTCTTATCCATCCTGTTTTTGCTCTCTGCTCTCCGTCCAGCCCTATAATTCACGTCTGTGTGGTTACTTACTTCCCTTCTTAAGTCTCTTCCTCTCTCTTGCCTGCTCCCTCCCTCCCTCCCTGACTTTTAACCAGCGTGAAGAGGCAGCCATGCATTCAACCATCAGACAGGCTAACATGGTCTACCCTCACACACGCACACTGAGTCAAAGCATATTGTTCCTCAAGTGTAACAAGAATGCAATGTTAACTGAAACAAATATCCCCCATCAGGGCATCTTTATGTGGTTTAATGCGCATATGGTTTAATGACCGCTTTGTATAAAAGAAGATCATACCGACGTCTGCTTGCTTCAATGTAAAGATTTCCAATAACCACTGCCATCTTTTAGTAAGGTGATACTTTTACAATCAGTTGCTACGTAATTTCAAAAAGAAAAACCCAGCTGTTGTTTATCACTTAGAGAAATATGCTCAAAATGTCCAATAAGGACATCACTTTGAAAGACAGCATCCATTTAGTGTAATTAAACCCTGTTGTATCCACAAATCCATATATCTGACATTTTACATGTTTAATCTGCTTTTTAAGTCTTTGGGAGAAACACTGTGTCCACACAGAGCAATGGTCCAATGACAGCGCAGGGATGAAGATTGTCCTGATGGAGTCCCTGATGGGGGATCCCATTGCTCTCTTCTCATCCAACAATCCCACTGAGCATGTCAATATGAAACACTATCTCCCCATGCTGGGGCAACGTTAGTCTATCCCTCCCATTATGGGCAAGTCAGACTCATATTGATAGGATGAGCCCATAAACTGCTTCATCTGTGTGCGTGTAAAGATGCATAGCTTGGTATGGAGAAAAGTGTGAATTAGACTAAATCAAGTCTCCCAACAGTAAAACACATTTCCACTATATTGCACTCAATGTGAGCGGGATTTACTACACGACTTTTGTTGTATGTGGGCTGAGGGAAAGGGGGCCTTAACGCGTTGTTTACCCAACTTTAAAAAATCCGCAGCCTTGTAAATGTTGTCAGATGGCCGATGCCAGTGTCTTTCAGCTTAATACTACCTATATTAAATAGTTTAAATATTTCATAAGGGCGGTTTTTAGAGCGAGGGAGGGGAAATCGTTAGCTGCGGTAAAGTTTCATTAACTGGTCCCCATATCGCTGCGAGGCAAACTCATCTCCTCTTATTGTAATAAAACAATCTCTCTCTCTTTCTGTGTGCTGCTCTCCACTCATCTCCCTCTCTCTACCGCCTCTCTCCTTCTCTTTTACATCATAATAATACACTACATCCCCCTTAAATGCACTATTACTTACCGCTGCCTTTTCATATTGTAACATCACGGGCACTTTAGCGACAATATAAAAGCGTGTCATTCATTATTCAGAAGCAGCCGGCCTCGTCCCCCTTTTAAAAAGTCAGGCGCGCTGCTGAAATTGATAACGGCGAAGAGACGCGCAATAAAAACGCAGCCCCCGGGTACCGAGCTGCAGCCTAGACCCCCGATTATGCAGATCAAGTGGTAATTTCTCAAACAAATCGCACTCTTTCACTCTTTTGTTGTCGTTTCTTTTTGGACTTTTGGAATCAGGGTGTCAGCTTTTATATTGCCCATGGAAAAAAACGAGGATTGATGTGCGTTTTAATTGCTCGGTCGGGATGTAGGCTTTTCACAAACAGTAGCCAATCCAAATATTTTGAACTAAACGAGATGACCTCAGGGCCGTCTTTCAAATGGGGCTGTGGGTTTTAGTTTGACTTTTGGTATCAGTTTTACCTTTTCTGCTGCTAACTAAGGAGCAATGAAAAGGTCCGAAACTGTCTCCAAGCGTGACATCATCAATAAATTTGTAAACGCGGCCTGGGGGTCCTCCTGATGTGTTTTCTGATAACCGGTGTCACGGGTCGGTCAGAGCTAATGTGTCATTACGCTGGATTACTAACACCCAACATCTGCAACCAGCCCTGTATGCCCTGTACAACCTGAAGGGGCTGCTTTCACTCCGAAGAGGAGTCAGGATAAACGAAATAGTTATTAATTTTCAAGAAGCAATTATTTTGTAGTGTTCTAGCTGCAAGTCACTTTCCTAAAGTAAAAATCGTTATAAACCCAAAGTATAAATGTGTAAATTACTTTTTCCGATTAACGAACTCGGACATAATTACAGTTAGAGAATAATTTTCCCAAATGTTACCTAGAGAAACATAAAAATGTCCGAAGATGACAGCTATAACAGACCAATTCTCCTCCTTTAAAAGCCACCGGTGAGCTCACATATGGCAGGGTGAGCTAGCCAACACTCAGAGTCTGTCCATATTGCCAAACAAACACCTCGGGCCTTGTCCCATCTCATATTGCTTCATAAGTCTTTATTGTGAAGGGCGAAAAGAGGTTCCTTTTTAAAATATATATTACCACCACAGTATCTTTGCATTGAATTTGTAGCAAACAACTTCACAAATTACAATTAAACAATTTGATCGTTTTCTTAGAGATGTTTTAAAAAGTATCATTCTGCCTCTTCTTAAATGATGACATGTGATTACAAAAAACACTATGGACTGATAGCAGCGTTTTTTTGCCGCCAACACACATACCGGCTGATTTGCATATTTTACAGACTAAAAAACAACGATGGTGTATGATTAATGAACAAGTCCAACAGATCTTACTGTATTCAACCCTACAAATAGTCAATAAATGAATATGGTGGGTATTAGTCTGTTAAAGCACTGTAATGTGATATCCTAAAAAGCCACCTGCCGCATCCAAACCCGACACGCATTTGTCTGTCCCAGAGACAAGTTAGTGAAAATGAGATTATCCGGTCACTTTGGGCGCCTGTTACATTGAATCTGAACGGTTAGCAGCTTCCAGAGCTCGGACACTTTATCTGAAGTAGCCCATGGCCTTCCCTTGTCAGGTCATTTAATGTGGCACTTGGTACCAGGAACAAATAAGGCCACATAAGGCTTTGCCAAGCTCAATGGGTGCTCGTGATTTACTGCCAATGTTCAGTGCGGCTGCTGTCCTTTCATTTTAAGGAGAGAGGTGATGGGCTACATTTCACGTACTGGATGTGCGTATTTACGCACCGTTTGAAGTTATTAACATGACTTCATCTGTTAAAATGCTTCAATTGCTTCATCATATGTGACACAATTAGCAAGTGTTTGAATAGACCTTTTCTTTGATTTGACTTTATTTCTATTCAATTAACATGGATAAACAGGAATGTGACTGCACAGCATTTAGATAACGGACTTAAGGCTTTAAATCCAAAGCATTGTGAATACTAAAACAAAGTAATTTTTGATTTAAATGTAACATATTTAAACAATTGTAAAATATTGATATTCCGCAAGGAAATCTGACCAAAAATATATATTTATGTTTAAAGACGCATTTAAATGAAATGAATATAAACTGGTCCCGGGATTTCTTCCCTTTGGTCTCGCCTTTATAACAAATCCATGATAAATAGTCTTCGCGTTATAAATCACCTTCTAATGGCTTTCAACCAGATTCGTGTGAACTTATTATTCTCGTGCACTCCACGTGTCAAATAATACAGACTGTGAGAGGACAAATGACGGGCACTTTGTGTCTAGTCTGAAAAGTGCTAATAGACACAAGCATCGATTCGTTTGATTCAAAGGTGCATTCGAAGTTTTGTTTTGTTTGTTTGATTGATTTTTTTTCTTATGACATCATTTGTTACAAAAACGTATAAACGCGCTGATAGTTAAAACATTAATGGGGACGAACGCAACACTGACAGATGACTGTCAAAACACCATTTGGATACATGTTCGTCACCGAACAGCTTAGACGAACATTGGTCTTCAGTGATCCCTGGTGCGAGGTTTTACATAAGCCATATAAATTTCCATGAAGTTGTCGCTTGCTCCTTACGCCTCACTGTAATGATAAAAAACGACAATATCAAATACTGACTCACTCAGAAGGTAGGGAGATGCCACTTCTTGCCACATATATAATAAGCTGACGCCCGTGGTTATGGGAAATGTTGGTTATAGTGCCAAATTGTGGGCCTACCCCCATTAACATTCAATCAGTCATTCTGATGCCAACCAATGAAAGGTGGAGAAGGATGGAGGAGGACGGAGCTGCTAGACGGAGCGTTTTGACGCGGTGAGAGGAGGACAGAGCGTCACATCTCTCCAAACGCCCATCAAACTTTCACCACAGCCTGTAGAGAGGACCCAGTCCTCTGAAGGAGGCCTGATAGAGACAACAAGGACACGCCGGAGTCCGGGCAGGCGGCTGCATAGCGATGGAGACACTACTGGCGATGACTTTTGGTACAGTTTGACCCTGCTGTAAATCCCCCTGAAAGCACCTTCTTCGTTTTTTCGTCCTTTTTGCGACAGAGCGACGGGAATGGAGCAAGCACCCAGTGCGCCGAGCCCTCCTCCCAAACCGGCCCATCACGAGCCCATCAGCTTCGGCATCGACCAGATCCTTGGAGCCGGTGCAGAGCCAGAAAATGGGCGCACGGCAGGGAGACAAAGTGGATCAGATTTAAGCAATGGGGACGGGTATTATAGTTTAGGAAGCCCGACCGGGGCCGGTGCGCCCTCTTACACCGCGCTATCTATCTCCCTTTCCGGAATAATGCCTCCGGTGGAGGCTTCAGGTGCGTACGGGGAGAGCAGGAGTGTGGGCAGCCGGGGAGTGATTCGAGTCCCTGCCCACAGACCTGTGACAGCCCCGGGACCTCCAACCCCGGTTCAAGGCGCTGTCCCTGGTTTTGGAGGGCTGTGCTTCCCCTGGATAGGAAACAGGTTCGCCAAGGACAGGATATCAGGTAGGCCAGCTGTTAGACCTAATGGGTTCCTCTCATTAATATTTTATTACGTTTAAAACGTAAGTAACTGGACCAAACGAGCATCAGACACCTGCGCCAGACAACTGTACACATTTTTCACGGCAAAATAAAACATTTTAATCAAAACTGTGTAAACTGATTAATAAAAGCAATAGAACAGGATAAAAGTTTTGATTGTTTTTTAACAACAAAGCAGATGCTGATTAAACGCTTTGTGTCTTTGAACTCAATGTGGTTATGTGCCGATAGTGTTAATGGACAGGATTAACAAGATGTCACCAGTACTGTTAGGTTTTTCATCTATGTCACGTTTTTTTTTCTATTATATATGATAACATATTCTATCCGACATGTTGGTTCCACGTGCAGCAATATCTTTGATTCACAACAATTTATCCTAAGGGAGACAATAAAGTAATTTTAACCCTAACCTTTGCTAAACAGGACAGTGTGACAAGTGCAATAACCTACAATTACACAGCTTTTGCCATTATGTTCTGTTCTTGAATAATCAAACAGGATTTATTTCTTAAGTCAAGTTAATTAATAAATAAATCATTAATGGGAAAATGTAAAGATACATTGGGTCATAATTATATTATTCATAAACTAAAGCAAAGTTGAACATTTCTATTAATAATAATAAAATAATATGTTCTCTGTATTCAAATGTAAACAAATGTTGAGGAAAGTTGAGGTGATTAAAGTTTAAACATAAAATTTCAAAGCACACAAAGACTTACACAAAGTCCTATATCCTGTGTGAGGAGTCTATCAAACGCACTATAAACTATGTAAGGTAAAGATAAGTAGGCCAATAAGTGTGCTGTCCCCTTTGTAATTACAATAAATCTGTAAATCCAAACGACGTTAGAACAAGTATTTCACTTTTATTTTTATACCTGTATTTTTTCCGATAGTTTAACCAGGCTCATCTTTCACAATAAATTTCATTCCACATTTCTCACACGTGGCCTACACAGTCTAAATAGGGAACTGTTGTCAAACAGGGCAGATATCTGTGATATATTGCCTTAAATTTCCATACAGAGTGAGGAGTGAATTAGTCTGTGTGATGCTGTGTTAAATATCATCTTCCACTCACCGAAATCTCTCTTTGCTCCCTGTAGCCGCCCTGGTGCCGTTCGCCGTTACGCGCCGGATAGGACACCCGTACCAGAACCGGACACCCCCCAAACGGAAAAAGCCCCGCACCTCCTTCTCCAGAGTTCAGATCTGCGAACTCGAGAAACGTTTCCACCGACAGAAGTACCTGGCCAGCGCCGAGCGGGCAGCCCTGGCCAAGAGTCTGAAGATGACAGACGCACAGGTCAAAACCTGGTTTCAGAACCGCAGGACCAAGTGGAGGTTGGTATGAAGTCCTATGTTAAAGTCAAAGCTGTCAATACTAACAGTTTTATCAGTATCTCACAGCAGGAAACCGGGACCCCACGTCGTAACCCTGATTAAAACTTTCCTCCTTTAGCGGATGATCCCGCGCGTAATTTCCTGTTTATTTTCCCGTAGACACGGAATTAAAAAAAAAAAAAACATGAACGGTAACAAATTTTAAAAATGACTTTAATATTGACTTACTGCATATTTATATATTTGTTTTTGTACAAATGATTCGTCTTTAAATTGTGAACCACTCTACAGTGTGAAGTAATAATTATTGTAAAATTATTTAAAGTGAAAAAAATGTTTTTGTGTGTACACACCTTTACAGGGAGTTAAAGTCACACATATTTTTATTTAGTTAATTATTCTTGCTTCAGACAAATCTTTTTGTCTTGTCATCACATCGCAGACATTTATTTACATTAAAACGCACCGCCCTATTCGCAGCACATTTCTACAGCTCTACACTCTTTCCTGTTATCTTTTGTCTTACAATAACCTATATTTCTGTATTTAACCAAGATATATTCCTTCTCCTTTCGTCTTTCAGGAGACAGACAGCCGAGGAGAGGGAGGCGGAGCGTCAGCAGGCCAATCGTCTCATCCTGCAGCTGCAGCAGTCCGCCCTCCAGAAATCCCTCAGCGAATCAGCGGTGTCGGATCCACTGTGCGCCCACAACTCCTCCCTTTACGCCCTGCAGAACCTCCAACCCTGGGCCGAGGACAGGGAATAGAGACCAGGCACTGCGCTGTAATCATTAAGCATCATCTATTATCCATGGGAGAATAAATAAATTGAATTAGGCAAATGGGAGGACAGTGGGACTTACTTTGAAATGTGCAATGGAGGAAAAAATAAATGCTGCCCTAAAAAAACTGAAAGATGGGCCCCAGCCTTTGGAATGGATGATTGTGAAAGTGGACCTGAAATGATGGTGAGTGATCCCTTTCTTGGAGCAGACACAGAACTTCCTTGGACTAAATCTTGCAACTCTGTATACTTGGAAACAGCAAGACTTTTCAGATTCAAAAACAGAAAAAACAGAACTAGTCTTAAGATTTCGTCAGCCCCTTACCCTGTGATTGTCCTCTTATGCTTGTACTTATTCTGTTTATTAGAATAAGTGGAAGAAAAAATTGACCCTATAGATCTGAAGGTGGCCGTCAATTCTCCACGGTGAGAAATGATTAAATGTTTTTTGAAGATGTTTTCTCTCAAGGCAAGCGTCTCTTTATTCTGAAAGACAGACTTTGCTACACTTTAAAAGGGTTTGGTTATTGTTGTTGTTGTTTTTAGGAGAAAACACCATCCAATATTGGCAGCTCCTCCAACACGTACAAAATAAGACAATAGAAAACTTGCATACATGTTTTCAAGACAAATCTAGCTCTGTTTAATGAAATGACAAAAATGTCAGCACAAAATAAAACTTGGATCAAATGTTTAATTGCTCTAGTTAAAACGTCTTCAAACCTCATTTATAAATGCATCCAATTAACTACAGTGCATCATAACAATCACCTGTTTATACACAGGTGTGATAAACCATCCTAGCTACCCCTCCCAAAAACCAAGATGCCCAGAATTTTGCTTAATGGAAAAAATGCTATTGTGAGCAGTAATAAAAGGAAAATAAATACCACAATTAGTTGGGAGAGAAGTGAAGAAAATATGAGAGAGGCTGTAAGTTGGGTTAATAAAGGGAGTGATGCATGTTCAGTGATGGTGGTGACATTTTTTCATATGCACATTATCATGCTTTATTTGTGGGACGTGTCCTTTGGGATGGAGGCATAGATGTACAACCCTTTTTTTTTACTTTGATTGTATATGTGTAAATAACAGTATAAACTGTTCTTGTGACTGTTTTTGCTCATGCTCTTTATGATACACCATAAAAAATAATTTTAAGGTTTCAATATACAATATTTATGAGCTATACGAAAAAAGAAAAAAGTTACGGAGATGAGGCAAAAAAAATTACAGCAATTTTTTCATTTTGTTTCTTGAAAAGTTTATTGATAAATATAATGATTTTATACAATATTCCAATACACATGTCTCATTCTGACAGTTTTTAAGTGTCTGTATGCCTGTGCATCTGTTGGTCTTCCTGTCTGTTAGTCTATCTGGACATATGTCTGGGTACATTTGAGATGATCAGCAACACATCTCAGTAAGGATTTTATTATGCTAGTGCTAGCACAGTGAGTGGGCATGACAGTAAATCATATGTAAATCTGTATTTTTGTCCTGCTCAATCTTCAAAAACGATGGCTCTTGTTTGAAACATGGCTTCCATTCCTTCAGAATCAGTGAAAAGGTCTTTACTCTCATCTTGTGTCTTATTCTCTCATCTTTGTCTCTTCCTGTCTTCCTTCCTCCATCAAAAACATCTCTCTTTTGGCTCTCCCTCACAGTGAAAGGTTGGTCAGCATTTTTAAAAGACAGAATCGATGATGAAACTCTCCTCTCTGGCATAAATTCTGCTAGAAATACTGACTGTAGTGTCCACACAACAAGGCTAAATGCAAGAATACACCACACTTTAATCAGGCAAACAAACTTCACATCAGGACACCACACACACTTAGACAAATGCACAAACCTGTCTCACTTTGGAACTGTATGCCACAAAACCTCTAAATGGACTCTTTATTTAGCTGTGAGTGTCGGATAGAATAATTACATTTCCATGTATCCAGTTTGACAGACAGACAAACAGACAGTCAGAATCAGAAACGCACAGAGAGACACAAATGATTCCAGACAGCGAGAAGAAGCCACAAATACAAGAGTTAAATATTTACAGTTGAGTTGTTACAACATTGAATCACTGATGGACACCACCATAACACACACAGTAGGAGTTTGGAGACTGTCACAAAATCTAACACGCAAACTGGCCGAGGTCACATTCAGCTCTGCAAACCTTTACAGGCCTGTGTCTGAATTTAGTAGATATCTCAAAACAGATGAGGCAGCTCCACAAGATGCTCACACATGCGCACACGCACACATATACATACACACACACACACACGCACACACACCTCTGCCATCCCAAATGTAAACCTTAGCGAGAACTTGAGGATTCTGCCACCAGTTTTTTATGGCACATATATGCTAAATATACCATAGGCCTCTGTCTTGCACAATTCACAATATTGCTCATGTTTGTTGTATTGTCACAGAAATTCATGAAGAAAAAATATATTTTTAAACATTTTTTTAGGTATTTTTAAGCCTCTAATACATTTGGTTGATTTTTACTGCTTAGCTTTTTGGGGGGATCCAGATAATGCTAATAATGTGGCCCTGTATATATAGTTTGGAAATTAATTTGACCAAATGTAAAAGAATCAGTATTTACACAAAGGCATGAAGGACACATTGTCCAATATGACAGCCACTGTAAAGACAGCAACAACTGAGGGTAATGGCGAGTAGTTAAATGTTCACAAATAAGTCAAAAGAAGGATTTAAGTCTGAAGGATATTTTTGAAACCCAGTGATTGTTGGTTGCTATGAAACTGTAGCAAGACATTTTTCATGGAGTTTCGTGGCAAGCTGTGCCATTTCTTTTTTTTTTTTTTTTTTGCATGTTCACATTATCTCCTCCTTCATCTCTTTCAGCTTTGTTCTTTCTTTATGTAATTTTGTCTGTTTTGCAATCCCCTTCTTCTTGTTATCTAGATGACATTTTCAAAGAGCTGTAGAGACCGCATGATGTTTTCATCCTGTAAAAAAAGATGAAAAAATTAAGGAGCTGTGCAGAGAAATTCTTCCAACAAACACCATATAATTCAGCTTAATGGCCACTAGAGGGCAGTGAAAGCCCGTCAAATGTTAGTGTTCTACTTACAGGTAAACACATTGATATATAAAAGACAGCAAAGCCCATTATTAACAGCATGAGTCATGCAAAAGAGGCTGATAGGCAGTTAGCAAAACCTAAAACATGCATTTTTACAGCAAATATTTTGACTTGACAGTGTAGGATAAGCTCAGGTGTCCCAAACAACAATTGTCAGTGGCTTTTTAATTAGGTATTTAGCTATTACCGGGGTTAGATTTTCTGGTTTTACACTTTTTATTACCTTACACACAAAAATGTTATTGGTGAAAAAAGTTAATTGCAAAGTTAAATAGAGGCTCAACATTAAGTAAGAGAATCAACTCAAACCTCTTGACAAGAAAGAATGAATTCATCGAGAGTGACCACCCCATCTCTGTTTTTGTCCATTTTCTGAGGAAAGAAATACATATGAACAAAGCCATTTGTGGTGTGTGTAAAAGAAGATATGTCATGGGTTATATCTCTTTCAAAGATATGAATGTGCCCACACCACACACTGCAGTGTCCTTCATAAAGGCCATCACCCATTTAATAAATCAAGCACTGTGATTTATTTATTGTGTTTTTCTTGGAATATTTTATCTTTTTATCTGTTTCACATATTTTTTTCTGTTTAAACAAAGTGGACATGGTAACAATTAGTTATTTCTCTACTTTTGCTTCTTGTGGATATGCAGATACTTTAGCTTATTCCACTGATATGTCTTTGTTTTGTCAATGTTTTCTGTTGTAGGCTTTTTATTAGACTTAGCTGTTGTTACCTGAAAGAAAGCATCCACATGCTGTTTGGGTGCATCAGTTTTCAACACAGGGTAAGTGTACTTCCCCATCATGTCATATATCGCTCTGACAATGTCTGTCATTTCCTATGAGACAGAAGAGACACGCATGATCTCATAAATCATGAAAAAAACTCAGAAAACAAATTGTGTATCAAGTGACAAAAAACTGAAACATGCACAGGCACAAACACACACACACCTCTTTGTTGATATATCCATCTCTGTTGATATCATAGAGGTTAAATGTCCACTGGAGTTTTTCTGTGACAGAACCCCTCAGCAGGATGGACAGAGCTGTTACAAAGTCCTGATAAAGAGAGAAACAGAGAGCTACATTTAAATTAGACCTCTTCAGAACCTGAGCATCAATGTGCCAAATAGAATAGCATAGAAATTAGCAAATCATGAAGACCTCAAACATTATGGATCCTGTATGTGCTGTGTCAAATGCATTGAATAGATAGTGTGCGTAGGTGCTGGCATCTGCAGGAAAAGAGCAAAAGGCCTCTCAATTCATTGGATAGGAAGAACATGGAGACAAAGAGCAGTACTGTATGGATGCCAAATGCACCAAAAATGCAGCATGTTTTGGTTTTTTTACCTCCATGTGGGAAGAACTGAGAGTATATTTGTTTGAAGGTTTCCTCATTTACAATGCCACTTGGACACTCCTGCAAAGAGAAAGTGAGGCAAAAAAGGGAGACACATAAATTAGCGAGACAAAGCCCTGGGGGAAGTCAAACAGAGGTGGACAGAGACTGATGGAAGGTGGGACAGTAAGAATTAAAGAAATACATACAGTTGATGGGCAACTGAGTACTGGATAAACCAATACGTGATTACATTTTTAATAGTCAAACACTGTTGCAAATTTTACAAGTTTATTGCTGATTGTCTAATATGATCAAAAGAACACTCTGCGTCACTATTGAGTCTAGTTTTTACATAGAGCTTTATTTTAGCTGTACATTGGCTAAACAGACACCAAATTATTCATGTTTTTCATTAGTCATTATTCATATTGAAAACTTTAGCAACTTTAGCATATATGTATTCATATTGAAAACTCTTTCTCGGACTTGCACCTTGTGAATGTAAACACTTTTCTGATAGGACTTTGCTTTGATGTTTTCTCCTTTACTTAGATTTTTACTTGCCTTGTACCTCACTTGTAAGTCGCTTTAGATAAAACCGTCTACTAAATGACTAAATGTAAATGTAAATGTGTCCATGTGACTTGTGACTTGGTGAATTGGTATCATGCCAGAAGCTGGATGATACCAATTCACTTTCTTCTCTATTCCATCCTTATCTAAGATGGTTCCCATCTTCTCATGGACAAAACACACCTGATCCAGGTAATAAGAAGGGGGTATAGGTAAGAATGGTTGAGAACCAAGCAAAGTGGGGATGAGGATAAGGGCTGCTCAAAGGGATCCTCACAAAGACATATCTTCTAAGCATTTTGTGTCGGAGTCAGATAACACGCAGACAACACGCATAGTTATATACACTGAATAAAAAAAATCAGCACCGGGTCACAGTATAGACAGCTAGTGATGTAATAACATACGTTAGACATCTTCTATCCAAATCTAGTGTAGTGTAACTAAAAGAAATAGTTACACAAAGTTTTGATTTTATACAAGCTGCAAGCTACTTCTTTTTTCTCAGTTCAAATCCAGAGATGATGGGTTTTACTAGGAGGACTGACAAATCTATCACATGTAACTTTGATGGTTAATTGCTCTTTTTTTGTATTTTTTTCAATTGCAGCTGTTTAGTCACATACGTTCTTAAAGCCCCTGTAGAGCACTTGGAGCTCTCTTTTGCTGAAGTTGGATTGAGCTTCTAGCTGGTCAAGGCCCTCTGGTCGATGGCTCACCGTGGTCATCTCCAAGTCATCGTCAGCTTTATCTTAAGAAACAAACAAAAGCTATTTAATTATGTGACTAACAAAGGAAAGTGTTTCTTTGGAACTGTTTCTGCACCATGTAGTCTGAAATCTGTCGGAAAAGTCAGATATCATGCAAAGTGGAACCAAAAAAGAGAAGCACAGGAATGGCTGAGAGATGTTGATGCACAGAGGTAGAGGTCAATCTGACAGCTTTATGCTTCTCCTCTCACCAGGCCTATCATTAAAAACTCATTACTCTCCCTGCTGTAGGGGAGGAGAGAGAGGACAAACCGTGGACTCTGAAACAACACACACACACGTTTGTAAATTGAGGACATTCACTGACAATATGCACAGATACACATTTTGTTACATTTGTGCAGAAATGACCAGAAAGGGTTTTTTAAATGTTGAAAGTGATAGTGTGATTAGAATGTGCAGTAGTAATATGGAAAATATAAATGTAACTCTCTAGTAGTTAAATGATAAAGTATCTTTCTTTTTATAAAAGCATGACCCACTGGGTTGGCCAGGTGGAACGTTTGGTCAGAGTATGTGAAAAGTTATTACAAATTATATTTACCTCACCAGTCCACAGAAGTGTCAGTGTCTGCTTTCACATACCTGATTATTACACTGTTCCTTCAATAGGGGATGGCACAGTCACAGTGTCCAGCACAGGTAGAATCGGTGACCACAAGCATTTTTAAAGGCTCCTGTTTTACTTTAATTGAGGGTCAGAAGGTCCTAGGTTTGTTCTGTCCTTGGCAAAGCAGATTTGAAACATCAACAGTCTTGAAATAGAAACCTTCTATCGGTATGGCAAGACCATTAGTGAATAGTGCAGCTTTATTACTCCAATACCTTTTCAGTTCTAGTGTCAGTGAATCATGGGTACCAGGTTGGCGTTTTTACTGCGTCAGGAAATGAAAGCGTCATACAGCGTCGGCTAAATTAAGTCGTAGTCAACAGGCTAACCTTTTTCAGATTCAGTATCCACTGTTCCCACTTTATATACCTGCAGACTTTTTCCATTTAGAGAATTGCATTGGAGAGTTGCCGTCCTGGTTTAACAGCTGAAAGCGGGTTTGAATTTAAAGGTCGATTATCATACATTATGTGAATTAGCTGATCCAAACTGGTCCCTCAAATAAGGCATTGTGGTGTCATTGTATAAGTATATATGGTTATGAATATATGTTGATTTGTCATATCGCACACTGTTGTTGCTGTTTTGTATTGTGTGAATTGTACAGTTTTTTTTTGGGTGAATAAAAATTAATAAATACATTTCAAAAAATTGTATATGTAGATGCAGCTATATTACAAAACAAAAGACAATTTAGATTTTAATGCATTGAACCCACTGATTATGTGAGTGTTATTGAATGACTTTCTGGATATAATGTTGCTAAGCAGATTATCTATGTATAGCTCCTTTCTTTCCTTATATGTGATATTACACGCATACACACACACACACACACACACAGACAAATGCTCACAGAGCCCCCGAAGGCCACTCATTTCATCACTCAGGGATTTCAGTCTTAGTCAGTGTCATTGTCACATTACAGCTCAGACTCATGCCCAAGGTGAGATTATTCACACCCAGGTCCCAGTGGTCTTCCCAATTACAGTACTGTAGCACATACAAAAACAAACATCTTACTCAACAAAGACGGGAACAAAAGCGACACAGATCCTCATGATGGTAATTAAACAACACACCAGCACTCACATACATTCACACACATTTACTCTGAAAGCTGTCATGTGACTCTGAGCTCATATTAAAACTTTGATAGCAATCACACAATCACACGTTACAATCTAAAACAGGTCATAATGTCCAATCAGAAAGTGCCATGTACAGCAATGTAAAATAAAGGCTTAACGCCTTACCATTACACCAACATTTTGGTCATAAAGCATCTTAAAGCTGAAGATATGACCTAATACCTGCAAGATTTCAACAATTCAAACAAAGTAAGTAAGCAGTAAGCAGCTTAACTCACTTTTTTGAATTAAAAACTGAGCTCACAATCAATGAAAAAAGACTTCATATACGTACTGTTTTGGTGGACAGAATGCTGTAGAGTTTATAGCATACATTAATTCATTCATTGGTCACAAGTCACAATATGCACATTTGTATCATCCACAATACTTAAAGTGAATGGAAAATGTTTTTCATTTAGTTATTTTCCATTGTTAAAGAATGTTTCCTTACCCGGTTCAGATTTCCTCTTGTGTTGTGATTGTGCTACATCATTGTAGCAATGAGAGTGTGAGCAGCAATATTATCCGTAGGCAAAAAATGTATTAGACAGCTGGCTATAGTTGATTTTGAATATCAAGAACTACAGCAAGAACTACAAGCATTCTTCAGTAAGCATTAGAAAAATCATTTGAGAGTGTGTGTCTCCCTGCAGCATCTCACAAATGTAACAAATAAAATTTGTTCGTTGTTTGTTTATGTTTTTCTGAGACCAGAGCAGGTGGAGATGTCTGACACATCTAACAAACATTCTCACGTGAATAACTCAGATCTTTTTTTTATCTCAGACATCATAAAAAACACAAACTCCTTCCAACATTGCTGTTTGGGTTAGTACAGGATGACAGCGACGGTAGCTGTAGTACTGACTCACCCTCTACAGTGATGACTCCCAGGAGGTGCAGCATTTTGACGGCCCCACAGCACAGCAGAATGATGGCTATAGTGTGCAGGCTGTTCTCACTCTGTTCCTCTCTTTCCATTACGATTAATGATGTTCTTCCTCTGGACTTGTTTATAATCAAACAGCTTTCTGTGTCCAGAACAATTTTATCCAAAAGTCTTAGACTGCCTTTAGTTTTTATTATGTACAACCAGGCTCAGAATATGTTAAGCTAATGTTTCTCAACACTTTTCCATGCCTATAAACTTTCTATCCATCCTGCTTTCTCCTATAGTCAGCACTCACCTGGCTCTCTCTATCTCTGTCTTTTTATCCCCACATCTCTCCACTCCCTGGGGCATCTCACTCCCTTACCCTGACCTTCTCTTTATCCAAGTAACTCCCTCTCTTCCCCTCATTTGTTCTCTATGTCCCTTTCTCCACCCCCCCCGGGTTATAGTCATTGTGTCCTTCACTCTTTGGGAACAGGTTTTAATTTGAGGGTCCAACCTGAGCACACTGTAATGGGGACACATTCAACTTTTACTCACTAAACATAGGTGTTTGTTTTTTGCTTGTAGCCTATACACACGTATGTGGGTGTGTGTGCCCTCACGTGTGTGTGTGTGTGTGTGTATGTTTGTGTGAGGTGTGCATGTGCGTGTGTCTCCATGACCAGCATTTGATTAACTGTCCCCATTGTCAAAGTCACCCTCAAAGAATAAAAGTCTTAATTTACTATAAAGTCAATTTTCTAATGAAACATGCTAAATTCCTGTTGCATGAATAACTCTAGACTGTCCACAGACTGATCCTTTTATAGTACCCTCCATGTACCAGCAGGGGGTAGCAGAACCCAACAGAAATTCATCTTGTTGTCTGACAAAGCCTCTAATTAAGATGTGTTGTACATTTCATTACAAATGGTTCTTCACATTTAGCTGATATGTTTTAGTCATATAGTTATAATGTTAGGAAAATCATAACAAAATATCTTCATGTGAAATAAAATGTAATATGGTTTTCAAATTTGCATGATAGTAACACACTTTGAAATGTACAAGGAATAAAACATGAAATATTTCTTGTGGTATATGTGCAGTCTGACCAGCTCCTACTCATTTACAGTCTGGAGGTTACTGATGATTGCAGGAGGCTTTGCTGTATCAGGAGGTTTTCCACAGAGTTCTCAGTGTAATGTTTGCTTTATTTATTGTCCTTGAATTTAAGCAGCAGTCCTGGGTAAAATGAAATTTAGTGTCAGGAGTAGTTTAATTTAAATTGTTACACATGCTCAGTAGTGTAAATCATGAAGATGTTTCTTCAAATCATCAACATGGAGTTGGTCTTACTGTGACTAACAGCTTTTATGTCATGATGAAACACTCAGTTTCAAGAAGGGTTTTAAACTTTATTTAGCATAATGGACAAAATATTAAAGGAAACTTGTGATAATGTTGGTATTTTCATAAAATAAAAGAAACAGATTTAAATTATGTCACTAATTATGTTAACTGCAGCCAAGTGTTATTGACAGTCAGCAGATAGCATCCCAGAGCATTCATGTCTCAAACAATTCACCTTGATTTAAGTGTACTACAGAAAGTAGTGGGTAAGGGCTTAGGCAAAGTCGGCAGGCTGGCAGAAAGGAAACCCGGGCAAACAGGGAGCAGGAAAAAGGCCAAAAAGGTTGCAGGGGGTTGAAAACTGGCAGGCAAATGAGTGCACACAAAAAGGCTGGAAAGCTACAGCTGGGGTGGCACAGTAGATGATCTGGCAGAGTGCTAGAGGAAGCAAACCAGTGTAATACAGAGCTAATGGGAAAATGGGAAACAGGTGAGCAGGTGGATGTGGGACATTTAGTATATTTTATGAAATTTAAAGACAGTAACATAAATATAAAAAAACATTGACTTTCCGATGAGAAGCCTGCTTAATACATCTCTGGACACTGGGGAGTGGCTAATACTCTCCTACAGGCTCCACTGCCTAGGAAACATGGGGTGTTTTCCTTATTTTTAAAATCTGCCTTGAATAAGGTGTGTTAGTATGGCGTTTAGATTAATTCTGATAATTGTAGGCAAAGCTCTAAGAGACTCACTAAAGGGAGGGCAACCATAAAAATAAGATTAGCTTTTTGAGAAACTGTGAAAGGTGGTGTTTATTTCTATCTAGTAAGTAGTACCTATAGAAACTTTTTATTGCTAACAGGTGAGATCCAGAAACCTACATGACTCTTGTTCCAAAACTGAATCTGCAAACTTAGCACTTTAGCTAAATAAACCCAACCTAGAAAGCAGCTCTGAGAACTTCACTTCCATCTGTTACACAAGCTATTATAAGCTGTGGAGTTTGACACTGACCGAAAGCCTGAACTCCTTTGCTTTCAGACCTTGTTCAGAGCATTAAATTGTGCCCTGAGCTGTCAGCAAAGGAAGAGTGGCTGTCAGTCTCCCCAGTAAGCACCCTAAAAGAAAAGTTGAGAAAAAGAAAAAAACATCTAGTTTTCTTCCTAACCACTACTGACTTCTGACTTAATCCCTAAACTCCATCTCTTCCCCTCCTCTGTTAGCTACTGACTCCTCATCTGTCCTCCCAACTTGATCTCACTCACTCTGAGAAACTCTCCTCTCACTCAGTCTCTTCCATGTTCCCGCTTTGGTTCTTGTACTGCGTCCTGTAATTCTTGCCAGAGAGTATGTGATTTGCATAATCTGAATTAGCCTAATCTGCCGTCAATGAAGTGTTCACTTTCACCGGTCTCTTTAATGGAAGAGGCCACTCTCCAGGAAAGTAGCTTCTTCACTGGCCTTGCGCTTCTGGGAGGTTTATGGAGGAAGTATTTTAAAAATAGATTTCAGCTTCAACAGGCCTATTTACACAATGCAAAAGCTGCACACATAATCATGTTCCATGGTGTGAATTTGAGTTTACATTGTGAGAAGCGTTGTTTTTCCACAGTAAGCATCCACTCGAGTGGACGCTGAGTGGCCTTTGGATAAGGCCAAACAAATTACAAGCACACATACACACAGATCAACATGCATCTACTTGTAACACTCTAAAAAAGTCAAATAGAACACATTGTTTTTAGGATTTTAAGGATCACAGATATAAGGCCCTGTGTGTGAAACAATATCCTGTACACCCCCATGCATACAAGTCCCCGTAGCAAACACATCTGTTTGCTTACTAATCCTCAGGCTGTGAAGGAGTGTTGGAAAGTATTGGCAGGATTGCAGTGTTGTGGGTTTGTGAGTATGTACAGGTGACACACACACACACACACACACACAGACACACACAAAGAAATTCACAAAATGTCACTTTCTCACATATTGGTGTGCCAGTACAACCGAGTGAGTCAAATACAGCTCTTTTACACACTCATAACAGAATGCCAATATTGATTTTTGAGTAAATACATGTCTAGACTTTGAATCTGCAAAAATACACAAACACATGCAAAGGCACAAACACACACACATTGGTGCATGCCAAGAGAGGAGAATGACGAGATGACTTAATAAGCACTCACACCAGCTAATGGGAGCGTGGGTGATGAGAAAAGGGAGCAAATGAGAGAAAGAATGGAGGCATAAAAGAGAGAGGAGAGAGGGAGAGGTATGGAGATGAAGATGCCAGGAACAGATTGTGGTGGTGGATTTCAAGTGTAGCAGGGGAAATTAGAACAAATTCAGACAAAGGAAAACAAGGTGTAAGAGGAGTGAGAGTAAGAAATGGGGGAAAGAACAGAAAGAAGGAAAAAACAGAGAGGTAAGGTGAAAAAAGAAAAAGATGTGGTACCAAGAAAAACGAGAGAAGAGGGAGAACATTGAGACAACACTGCCGCAGAGAGTGTGTGAGAATGGCAAAAAATAGGGGTTAAGAACAAGTGGAAATATAACCATGGAGAAAAATGAAAGGTGAAAACATTTCTAGAGAAATGAGTTGTCAGAGACATATACAGCACATGAGGAACAAAACAGCAGCTATAGCCAACAGGTAGGAGAATCTCCAACCAAAAAGAGGTGGTTAGGTAAAAAGACAAGTACACTTCCCAGAAAATGAAGCAGAATGTGAGAACAATGAACAGCCCTGATTAAAACAGACACTGCATAAAAGCATGCATGCAAATATTTAGGAGGGAGTAGGACACAAACACAGAGTGAGGATCAATCATGTAGGAATCTAATCTCACGATATTGCAGCCGTGCACTGGTCCTTCGGTGTTGCTGTCAGTTTTGTGATCCTGGATAGCAAGTTATCTGCAGCACAACAGAATAGGTGGCTGCACACAGACAAGCTCTGCTGCACTAACCCTGCATGCATGGGTTAGTGCAGGCATGTTAGAGCACGAGAGAGATGTTAGAGCACGAGAAAGAGAGAGTCTGAAGTCCCAAAACACAATAGTAGAATTACAAACAACCTCCCATAAGCTTGGTCTCTACATCCCATACTTTCATGTCTATGCAGGGAGGTGAGTGGGTCTGTTTCCACTTGCAGAAAGAGCCAGGTTTCACACATTTGCACTGTGGAAGTGCATCTACAAACACCTAATTTTTCAAAATAGCGACAAATTTATTCCTTGCACGTTTTAACGCCTGAGGGGAAAGGTGTTTGTTTGTGCCAGGCTGACAAAAAAAAGCCTATTCATAAGATGTTCACACTTGGAAAGATTCCTGTATGCTCTAATTTGCACAGAAAACACAATAATAGCCTGCCTCAATAAATATGTGAAACGAACTACACATGATTAATATGGGATATTTTCACTCTGGCACTGATCTGCTGTTTGGTGTGCCCATTCATTGGAGCACTGGATTTGTTAGATTTACATAAATAAGGGTTTACAGAATTTTATTAGAATGAGTAACCAGGAAGTAAAACACTTCACACAGGCAACAGGTCTTAATAATTAAATTCCCCTCCCCTGCTTCATTTACATATTTGCTTCCCAGAGCATGGCTGCTCTGTCTCTTTCAAATGGCCTTGACTTACTTAGGAATACCCCAATCTCATCAAACTCCACTCAACGAACGAACCCCCCCTAAACCCTCCCACCCCAAAACTGACATCTTTTGTTGCCATGGCTACCGTGCTTCCAAGGTAACGGCAAGACAGAAAAGCAGTGTGTGAGCAGGGTGACAAATACCTTCGACATGTGTATGTGTTTACCAGCGTCGATACTAGCATCTGCGCAAACAGCCAGCCAGACAGCCAGATTCATGCACGCACACACTTACACACACGCACACACATGCACTCACACGCACACACACACACACACATTCACAGACTCAGACACAGTCAAAGAAGCCGTTTCGTACTTTCCTCTTTGGTTAGTTCTTTCAAGAAAGAGAAGCTCAACAACAATAACATGGCGGCACACAAACACACATTCACAAGGTCGCACTAAAACTTTGTTGTAAAATAAAAAATACTCTTCTTTTCCTCTGGGAACACCTGTTGCTCTCTATCTCCCTCTCTCGCTTTCACACCCTATAAACAATGTGTCCTCTTTCTGGCATCTTAACCAAAATACCAGCAGCAGCAATAATTTTTCTTATGCAATTTGAGTATGTGAGCTTTATATCTGTAGTGGAGTGAGTATGTGTGTATAAGAGGTAGTGTTAAAAGTTTCATTGCCCACATGTTGTCATGCCTAAGTGTGTTTGTTTGTGTGTGTGTGTGTGTGTTACATATATGTGTGTGTGTGCATGAAAGAGAAAGCATACATTTTGTTGCATACAGTATGTGCGTTGCATTTCTGTGCGTGTGTGTGTATTTCCTCACCCCTAGACGGCCTTCTCTGTTTGGTTTGCATGGTCAGTGTACCCACCACAGCCCCCATGTTTGCCGTCGTCGTCGTGGAAACAAGCGCGTCTGTATGCTGAAGACTGTATCTCTTAGTCACGTGTTTGAAAGGCTTGAACACACACACACTCCCTCGCCTTCTTTCCTCTTTCCATCCTCCTCTCTCTCTTTTCCTCCTCCTCCCTCAATAGCTGCTCTTGCCAGAAACCCTGTTTCTATCATCCATCTTTTCATGCTTTCTCACCCCATCTCATGGCGCTCCTCCTCTCTTTCTCACACACTCCCCTTTTTCTCCCTACACTCTACCACTTTCTATTTCCCACCCTCCCATTTCCATGTTTTTCTTTAGGGGTTGTAGTCTCCCACCCTCCCTCTCTCACTTTAGCTCCCTCCCACCTTTACTGCAAGCCATAAGCCAGAGCAAAGCATCAGTGATTCAGTATGAAGTCGCCACAATGTTGATTCTCTAAATTATAAATTATTATGAGCGTACCCATCGATTTGTAGATGATAGCAGTGTTTGAAAAACAAACATGCCCTGTTACATTTTCACAGCATAACACATCTGTTTTTCTCTGATCAAGGACAAATATGCAAATAGATGCAGGCTCAGAATGATTGGAGACAAATATGAATTATGGAGTGAAGAAAAAACATGTGCATGGGAAAAAATGGGACAAATCTGATGCAGTACCTCTTTTTTCCCACAATACCACAGTTTGTTCATGAAAAGGCCATTTCAATCCATCAGCACCTCTATTCACTCTGTCTGCCATTCCTGTTCATTCACCCATATTCCCCAACATACCCACCAATTGGATGGATAAAAGGATGGAGAGAGTGTTTGTGGAGGGAAATTTGCTCCAAGTGAAGGATGAAGGGGAGGAAGAAAGACACGAAGGCAGCAGGAGAGCAGAAAGGTGCAAAGAGCTTAAAGTCAACAGTGTAAAGTGGGAGAGAGATTAAAAGCAGGAAGAGGCAAAGGATGAGAAGAATAAGAAATTTAATAGGTTAGACATAGAGGGATCAAGATAAGTGTCAGCTAATACTGCAGGAGTGTTCGCTCACACACTGGGAAGAGCTCCACACACACACCATATTAAATCACTTTTTAATTACAGCCTGATCAATACTAACAAGGTAAACGGTCTTACATGATGACACTAAGGGAGCACTTAAAAGACACTTATAGTTGTTATATGTGCTGTACATTTGCACCATGAAAAGTAAAAATGCATATGCATATTTCAAGGACGCAGGGGTTGAAGTATTTTTATCTTTTAAGCCAAAGTAGCAACAACCATTCAGTATACAGCAGTATACAGTACTGTAACTACTTGAAGTATATGCAATGCTTTCCAATATTTAATTGAGAATGGGCAAAAGCATTAATGGTAAAATCGTGTTTACGTGTCACACGTAAAAAAGCTCAAAATTAAGAGAATCACCAGAAGAAATGCGTCTGTATGTTATGAATACTCAGTGGTCTTTCTTAGGTGCACCTGTGCTGTCTAATGCAGTCCAAAACAATATAAATACAATAAACAATAAAAGTCTTCTTTTATAATGGCTATAATGTGACAAAAGTGTTAATTTAGCTACATGTTTCATGCCACAGTTTAGTGATGCTGCTGTAGTTTACAGCTTTATACTGAGACATATTTCGTCTGCCACACTTCTTTTTGCTGTACACTGAATTTGGGCTTACGATCAAAAAATGGCTATTACATGCAAGTTCAAAAGTGCAGCTTCAATAAAAAGATTAGATATATCTCTTAGATAGTGTAGCTTATTACCCCACTAATGTAGTTATATTATTCTAATATAATAGCTACAGTATATTCATGTAATTACTTACTGAAAAGGAAATGTGTGCGTTTTTGTGCAAAATCCGAATTTACAGTGTAACAAGTAGTATGGCTGGGAAGAAAAGCAATTCTAAATAATGTACAAAGGTGATACTATCGATGCTCAGCTCCCATCCAATCATCACTGGCCTTGATGATGAAAAAGTTGGCTCATCTAGCCTGAGGATGGAATATTAAGGTGTCATCGTCAGCTATGATAAAGTTACAGTTTTTGGAAGACAAAAATGTTTCCATAATGTCACAGAGCCACAACTGCTATTGCGAAAGATGCATATGTCAGGTTTTACAGCCAAGTTTTCAGTAGCTGAGTTGGAGAATCAACACATTGTCCTTTTATAACAAGCCAGCCGTCAGTAATAATGCTTCTGAAAATGTGGCAACCGCTCCAAATATGGGGCACATTTTGTCTGCTGATGGTGAATAATGAACCAGGCATGATTGTTATGAAGCCATATGGGAAGATTTAGCTGGAAAGATTTAGTTTAGAGAGTACAAAAATGGCAATCTGTTTCAGTGAAAATGTGTTTATGAATGTTCGGATGTGTGTGTGTCTGTGTGTGTGTGTGTGTGTGTGTGTGTGTGTGTGTGTGTGTGTGTGTGTGTGTGTGTGTGTGTGTGTGTGTGTGTGTGTGTGTGTGTGTGTGTGTGAAGACAGGGTGAAAGCATTACTCCCCACTGCTGTCCATTCTGTCTCTCTCTCTGTGTTGTGAATAAACACTCACACAGAGAGAAAAACACTCATATGTATACACACAAGCATTTTGCACATGCAGCAAGTGAGAGCAGAAAGAATGGGCAATCATACGGTGAGGTCTCTGTGGACTGTAGTGGTATCCAAGCAGCATGCAGAACCAGGGAGCTTTACTATTTCCTGCTACACACAACACACTCTACTCTTCCTTTCTGCCTGCTGTGCTGTAAAACACTGTCCGTATTGTGACTTTACAAATTTACAGGCTATCAAATTGATTTCTCCCTACATTCACTGCACCGTACTTCACCTTTAGCCTTAAACTATATCTATCCATCTCTCTCCACATACCCATCTGTGAATTTGTCTCCAGGCACACAGCCTACGCCAACACACCTCTATCTAGCTTTCTCTCTCTATAAACCTCTGCATGTACCAGCCCAGTTTTACTGTCGTGTAAAATATTGTTCCCAGCTTGTTACAAACTCAAGAGTCTGTCTCTATAGCTAAGGGAGCAAGAACTAGGAATGTGTGTGTGTGTACAGTGTTGCTGTTGGATTGGCCAGTGTTTTCTCGCAGGCATGGAAAGAAAAGGCTACAGACTGTTTTGCTATGTCACACTTTTAAGGACAGAGAGAAGAAGCAAGAGAGAAGAGGAGATTTTTGATTTAAAAAAAACCCTTTATTAGACATTACAAAACAACACCAACATAGTAAAACACAAACAAAGTCCACTATCAGAAGTTTACTATCAATTCACCAGTTTCCTCCACTACAGTACAAAGGACATCCCCAAATGCCCATCTATGGCCAAAAGTCAACATATCATATCAGGATGTGTACAGCCCTTTTCTTAACACAATATTTTGGCCCAAATATAAACAAGCTAAAAGAGAAGACCTCCCCGAAACCCTGAAACCACATCCTTAGAAGGTCAAACATTGCTGAGAGTCTGGGGCTCTCGATAAATAAGTGTTCTAGTGTCTCTGTCTGGGAACAGAAGACGCACTGATCCCCTAAGCTAGGGTCTAGCCATGCTCTGTATCTGTTTGTGGCTATTGCCCCATGTACAACCCTCCATTGGAGGTCTGCTGTCCGCTTTTCAATAGGCAGCTTGTACAGGCACCGCCAGCTGCCTTTCGGGGAATCACCTTGGCCCAAAAACCCAGTCCACCTCGACTCTTTCACTCCCGTCAAAGAGCGCAAATTTAAAACCTTTACACAGATCTGATAGATCACCTTCTTTCCTGTGCCCTGAAAAGTACTCAGTTGAGGGATCTTAAATGAGAGAATCTGGCCTTCTCCTTCCTGCCACTCCCCCGCAGCTGGAAGAATCAGCAGAGAAGGAAAACTGTACTCGCAGTCATCATTCCACTGGTCAGGCATAGCACTTTGTTCCACAAACACCCTCAAGGACTTTGGCAGAGCTGCCAAAACTTCTTCCATGACTTGCCCTAGTAACCTGATTGACCGGATTCCGGTCGCCTCTCTAAGAGTAGTCAAAGAGGGTCTTGACATCTTCATAAGGTGTCCCACCTTAGTACAGCCGGCCTCCCAGAAACTAGTTCGAAGGCTAGTGGACTGCAGTGTCTGAGTTCGAATGAAGTTGTTAAAAAATAAGGGTTCCTCAAACACCCACATACCTGGCGTGTCATTGTTGACACGTTCGATTTTAAAAACCTGCCACGCCTGCAACACAGAGTAGTAGAAGGATGTCAAGCCCGCACAATCCACTTCCTCAGCCCGCAGGAAGAAAAGGTGTTTATCGTACCCAAAGCGCCCCACTCTCCTCAGCAGTAAGCGAGAGGTATCGAGCCAGCGTGATCCACAGCCGTAAAGCAGTTTCTGCGCAGTATAGAGTCTGAAAGAGGCAATCTTAGAGTGAATGTCAATCAGGCCTTGACCCCCTTCAGCCACAGGCAGGTAGAGAACTGCTGCCCGGACCCAGTGCCTGCCAGACCAGAAAAAGTCCACAATGATTTTCTGGATGTCCTCTATCATGCCACTTGGTGGTGTCATGGCCGTAAGTTTGTGCCACAGAGTCTAGGCGACCAAGTTGTTGGAAACAAGAACTCTTCCTCTGTATGACATCTGAGGTAGCAACCATTTCCATTTAGACAACCGAGCACAAACCTTCTCCCTAACTCCTTCCCAATTTTTCCTCTGGAAACCTTCCGAGCCAAGATAAACTCCCAGCACTTTCAGCCCAGTCTTCCCCCACTGAAGTCCTCCTGGCAAGCTAGGCACTTGCTGACCTCTCCACTGTCCTACTAGCAAGGCCTCACTTTTTGCCCAGTTGACCTTTGCAGATGTGGCTTCCTCATAGAGAGACAAAGTCTCCTCCAAGCACCAAGCATCCCCTTGATTGGTCACAAAGACATTTAAGTCATCTGCATAAGCGGAAACGGTGAGAGGGAGGGACATGCCGGAAAAGCCCGGCAAAGAGACACCACCCAGCCGACTTCTCAGCCTGCACAGCAAAGGCTCAATGACAAGACTATACAACTGCCCAGAAATAGGGCAGCCTTGTCTGATTCCTCGCCGTACAGGGATTGGTCGACTCAGTCCTGCCCCCATCTTAACCATGCATTCAGCACCGTTATACAACAAATGTAACCATCCTAGGAACCCATCACCAATGCCAAAAGCCTTAAGCACAGAAAACAAATAGGAGTGGTCAACCCTGTCGAAAGCTTTCTCCTGATCTAAAGAAATAATTCCCACATTGACATTCGAAATGCTATATAAATCAATCAGATCACGCATAAGGAAAACATTGTCCATAATAGTCCTGTCCGGTACACAATATGTTTGGTCCGGATTAACAAGAATTCCTAGATAGTCCTTCAGTCTATTAGACAAGGCTCTGGAGAGCACCTTATAGTCCGTGCAAAGTAGGGCTACTGGTCTCCAGTTCTTAAGCAGGGCCAGGTCTCCCTTCTTTGGCAGGAGGGAGAGTACTGCCCGCTGACAAGAAACAGGAAGAGAACCCCTATCTAGACACTCCATAAAAACTGCATGCAAGTCTGGACCAATTACATTCCAAAACCACTTAAAAAAGTCACTGGAGAGACCATCAATCCCAGGTGCCCGTCCTGTTGCCATTTGGTTAACAACATCTGTTAACTCTTCAAGAGTCAATGGGCTGTCTAGAGCAGCGCGCTCTTCTTGCGCAAGCTGAGGAAGCCCATCCAGAAGCTTCTCACGATGCTCCATATTGCAATCCTCAGCGGAAAAGAGGTCAGGATAAAAATCCACTGCATGACGTCGCATTTCACTTGGATTGGAAGTCAACCTGCCTCCTGGAAGTTTAAGACAGGTCATTTGCTTCCTTCGAGCCACCGATTTCTCCAGGTTGAAGAAAAAGGAGCTTGGGGCATCCATATGTTCCAGTTGAAGGAGGCGAGACCTCACAAGGGCCCCCTTTATTCTCTCATGCAGAAAGGAGCTGAGCTCCAGCCTCTTTTCCTGCAACACCCGACGTGTGTCAGGATCTGAGCCTCCATGTAGCTCTTTCTCAAGGTGTGTTATGTCTGCCTCAAGCTCCTTGACTGCCGTCTTAATCCTAGCGGTGGAGTAAGACGTGTACTGTTGGCAATACACACGTGTTTGAGCCTTACCAACCTCCCACCACTGCCTCAGAGAGCTAAAGTTTAATTTCTGAAGCCTCCAGTGTTCCCAGAATCTCCTGAAGTCTTGGCAGAAAGTGTTGTCCTGTAGCAGCTTATTATTAAAGTGCCAGTATGATTTAGCCTTTTCACCTGGGGAAATTACCAAAGTTGTGCTAACGAGGTGGTGATCAGTGAAACCCACCGGGCTTATAGTGCTGCTAGATAGTCTAGAGCTAAGGCTTTGGGAGATGTAGATCCTGTCAAGCCTAGCTGCACCCACCCTGTTGCTATTGCCTCTCACCCATGTATATTGCCTAGTTTTTGGATGTTTGACCCTCCATGCATCTAACAGATCTAGGTGGTTAATGGTGCAGAGGAGACTCTGGGATGATTGAGGGTGAGGTTCCTCACACATCCTGTCCATAGTAAAGTCTATGGTACAGTTGAAATCCCCACCAATGATAAGAGCATCATGCTGGTAATTGCTCAGTTCAGCTTTTAATAAAGAAAAAAAACCTTCTCGCTCTGTGCCTTGATTCGGGGCATATAAATTGACAAGACACAGCACAAAGTTTTCTATTTCAACTCTAATAATAATAAGGCGGCCTTTCACCACCTCTGTGGTGGATAGTACAGCTACATTTACACATTTCTTAAATAAGACAACTACCCCTGAACTTAAATTGGTACCATGACTAAAAAAACATAGACCCTCCCACCATAAACCCCATTCTGGCTCGTCCGCTGGAACAGTGTGCGTCTCTTGCAAAAATAGAACATCTAGTCTCTTCTGTGAAAAAACCTCCGCAATTAAAGCTCTTTTACATCTATCCCTCCCACCATTAATGTTTAAAGTGCCTATTTTTAGGTCCTGCATCACAAAGATGGGAAAGAAGAGACAGACAAGTCAAAGCATACATTAAACAGTAAAGGAGGGTAAAACACCACGTGATGCATGATCATGCTATCTGGAAAACCTCATCTTTTTAATCATTTTTTCTTTAGGTGTTTTATTCAAAGCTGTTATATGTTTCCTAAGTCGAAAACGCTTTCTCTCATCCAGAAGGTCAAACCCAGCCAGTTTCAGGAGTACTCTTGCAGACATAATGAACTTGTCCGTATCACTGAAATAGTCTGTCACTTTGACCGACTTTTTATAAGTTTTATCAAGAAAACCACTAATCTTGTCCAGGGAGTAGAGGTCTACATTTTTGGTAGAACATTCACCGAGAGACATCGTGTCTGAATCGGTATCATAATCAATGTCTTCTTCACCAGTCAGTTGACTATTGGTACTAGCGGCTACAGCAACACTTGTTGTAGTAAGCAGCTGTAGAGCCTCGTCAGTTACTCCAGGCTGGCTGCAGTCCTGAGCATCTGTTATCACAGGTGTTTCCTGTTGTACCACAGACACACTCTGTACATCCCTTTCTACATCACCGTTATCACCATAATGATTAAGTACACTCTGCATTGCCGCTGTGTTCCCGGACTCATCTAAGGGACAAGCTACTGGACCAACCGCCACTTCCACCGCCGCGTCGACCGCGGAGCCGACTAGAGCCTCCGCGGTGGCATCGCCACTGGCATTGCCCCCAGCGATGCCCACAACCGCAGTGGCCGACTGCGGCCCCGCAGCGTTAACCGCCTGCTGTTTATGTGGACACGCGAGACGTTTGTGTCCAACATCACCACATTCAAAACATTTCATGTGTCCCGAGCTAGCATACAACATGTAAGACCCATCGCCATGCTTGACTCTAAAAGAAACATCTAGCGTCTGTGTAGACGAGTCAAGGAACATAAACACCTGTCGCCTCAGAGATTGTACATGCTTCAGCTTGGGATCTTTACAACCCAAGTTGACCGTTTTAAAACCACTTGCAAATTTGCCAAATTTACGGAGTTCGTTCTCCAGCAGTGCATTAGGGATGATCGGCGGTACACCTGATACAATCACCCGCGTAGAAGGGGCTGACAGGGGGGACACCTGTACAAACAAGTCCCGGATAACCACGCCACTTTCAACGAGGTCATTAACAATACGCTCCGCTTTCAGGAACACGACCACCGCTTTGTTCATTCTTGATGCAACAAGTAAATTTTCATGTCCTACCTGGTTACCGATAGCTAGCAGAACCTCTTCCACTGTAATACTACCGTCCGGCGGGGCAATCCTAATTCCCTGCCGAAGGGTTGGGACTGGTGCCTCAGAGGACGCCATCCCACCCCAAAACTAACAAAAAAAAAAACTAGCAGCAAAACTTACCTAATCATGCAAGAGAAAAAACGATAAAAAGAAAAATAGAGAATAGACCAAACAAACAAAAAAAAAGAAAGCTAAAAGAAAAGTTCAAGAACTCGCGGTTCTCACACGCGCTTCTCACACACACTCTACCCACAGTCACATGAAACTCCCAGCATGCAACAGGACAGGAGAGGAGAAAATCAGCAAGAGGAGGAGGAGGCAGGACAGCATGTGAGCAGGCAGGAAAAAACAGCAAAGGCAGGGATGGAAACCTGTTTGGCAATGAAAGAAGAAGAAGAAGAAGGAGGAGGATACACACCAGGAAAGCTTCCAGCAGGAGATTAGAGAGTGATCCAGAGAGCAAAAGAAACAGAAAGAAGTGGGTAACAAGAGCCAGGAGAGTGGGCGAGTGGCATCACAAGAAAGAAAAGGCAGAGAGCGTGAGTGGAACATGCTAACATGTCCAGAGATGAGGATGGAAGAACAAAGAGAATGAGAAAAAATCGCGCAGTGTGGGAGAAAATGAAATTCAAAAGATCTTGATTAAGATATATAGCTGGGTGGAAGAAATCAGCTCAGCTCTTCAGAGCTGCACATTAGGACCAACCTTAGTGGAAACCTGCAGGCCTACAACATACTGTAAAAACTCTCCCTTTTCCACCCAAATGATCGATTCCAGCATTTATAAATAATTAGTCAATCAAGCTGCTGCAGGACATTGTCTTGTTGGGACACAAAGCTTTACAATTACTCATCAAATGCAGCAGAGCTTTGGAAAGAGAAGAACATGTCTATTAGGAAAATAATACTAATATCTTCCTCTGTCCAAATTACTTCTCACACAGACACCCTCTGTATCTTCATGAGTGGACACATGCTGTGCCTCTTGCTAGCTCTCATCACACTGTGAAAAAAGTGAATGAATAAAGATGCCCGTGGCATCATATAGGGAAAGAGCAAAAGGAGAAAAGGAGAAATGGAAATAAGATTTACATGCATAAATGGAGAGAGTAAGATAATGATGGAATGGAGCAAAGATGCATATGTCGACAGGAAAAAAGGAAGAAAAGCACAAACATTTGAAGGATTTGGGAGTAAGAGAAATCAGCAGATACAGAGTGAATGGGGGATAGAGAGCGATTAAAGAAAGAAATCAATGAGGAAGACTAAATAGAGAAAGAGAAAGAGGAACTAAACAAAGAAGAGCATCACCTTCTTCCACGTGGTTTCTGCTCTGCAGTTTTTTCTCATGGATAACTAGATCAACACTGAATGGGGCGCCTTAGTAAACGCACATCTGTTGTCAGGGAAAAGAACAGCAGCAAATTGCTATTCAATACTCAGTAGGATGTTTGAAGAGGTTTGTTCTTACATGACCCAAGAAGAACAGGAAGGACTGTGATAGTCACTATATTGGAGGCTGGATAAGGCTGGATGACTTCCAACCGTTGCTGGTTGTGATACTGATTCTGACCCACGGCCATACATGACCATGTGGGCTGGGTGGTAAAACAATCGGTAGCTACCTAATCAGTCTTGATAAATCCCACAATAAAATGGTAAACCGACAAATAGTTCTGCTCTGGTTTTAAACTTCAAATTATTTTTATTATATTATATTATATTCTGTTTATCTGCTATAAAGCACTGTGGTGAACTCCTAGTTTTTTTTCAAGTGCTAAATAAATAAAGATTGAATTGAATTAAAACGTGTGAATTGACTTTTTTTTGCCACACACAGGCACGCACACACACACAAACCCAATATTTCCAATTTCTAGATGATGCTTTTTTGAGCACATCATTGTGTTATTTCCAGTGTCAGATTGATCTGAAACAACATGGTGCAACACAAGCAGCAGCACAACATACTGTTAAATGTCAGAAAAGCAATGATAAACGTCCTCCATTTCTTTTTTTATCTCACAGATTCACTTTTTTAGACGTAAATTGAAGCTGTTCATCACACCTCTGTCCTTCCTTTTGCCACATCTTTCTTTCCTCAGAGCTTTCCTCAGTGATGTCTTTGGCAACAGGTGGTCCCTTCAGTAATACAATGGTAATTAGGGAAAAAGACATAAACAGTGATTGCTCTGCATGACGTTGGTGTTTTCTGTTGCTTCATTTGAGTTACTTTTTTCTGTAGGGATTAACTAGTGTTACGAATATGTACAAATGAACTATAAACTATAATAGACTAATAAATTGTAAAACCTCCACCATTTTATATGGCAGATACTGTACTGATTCTGTTACAATAAGCAGAATCAAAACATCAAATTTAGATGAAAATAACATAACGAGTCTAATGTAATTCAAGTAATGCGTGTCACTGTCTCCAGATTAAAAACATATAGTCAGAAGTAGGGATATATTCATCATCTCTTTACTTATACAGTATATTGATTTTTTTTCTTAATTAAATGCTCAGATGTGGCTAAATTTGCAATGCTAAAAGATTTTAAAAGATGGAATTAATATTTCTTCCAGTGAACAATCTCACAGAATGGATTCATGTGTAAAGAAATATTAGATATGAGGTTATGAAATCACAGTCCCATCATTATACGCTTATACTTAGTCAAATACAAACACACACATGCTTCGGGCATGGGATTAACCAGAAACCCGTTTTCATGTTACCATGTGCCTATTAAAGCTCTTTTGCTGTCCTAATTGGCACTTTCAGAGCATCTCTTTTGATGTAGAGGGATGAGAGAGAGGGTGAAAAATGTAAAGCCTATTAGAAAAATAGGGCTCCTCTCCTCTCAGCTCTTCAGTCCTGGAGCTGATGGAAATGTTGAGCCAAACTCCCTTGTTCTTCAGAAGACTCATGTACAGTCACACACGCACAGACACATAAACACATCTTTTTACATACTTCTCCCAGCTCTACACTAAAACTCTGAGTAGTTAGTGAAACTTTGTACAGTTGGAAAGATTTTAGGGCAAAGCTATCCTTTGTGCAAAACTAAAAACATAGAGATGTGAGGATTCGAAATGGAAGAAAACTTGAGGGGAAAAACACATAAAAGACAAAATGCAGCAGTTGAAATGAGGAGAGGAGAGAGAGCAGGATCAAGACAGAGAGTCCGGTTCACTTGACTTGAGTGTGAAACTACAGAGAAATCCAGTAGAGGCAAAAACAAATAGAGTTAATGGGCAGAAAGATGAATGTGTTGGCAAGGTGCAGTTTTTGTGGTTTAAAACATGCCTAGAGGGAAATATTGCATTCGAGCAGAGGGGTTTGTGCACAGTGACACAGGATAAATTTCTTGCTGCAGGTGGAGAGAGAGATGCATATAGATGAATTCCTCAACGCTAACCTATGTGGCCACATGAGCTGGTCGAGACACTGGCTAATGTTTCTGCTTCTGATCTTTCCTAATGGAAAAGCTATGACTTTATATAGGCCACAGCATCCGTTTGGCTTCATTTAGTGCACTGAAAACAAAAAATGCCTGCTCTAGTTTGCGTAGCAGCTCTCTTTAATTCATTTCATTTGGTTCATCACTACAAAATGCTCCACATAGTGCTGTACAGTAAATGGGTTTCATTCATTTGTTTTTATGCCAAAGTGCCATTTTGTATTCACCTTGCCATTAATATAAGACCTACTCTACCTGCGAGGTCTCCACTACTGGATAATGGTGAATGATTTTAGATGAATAAGGTCTATTCTGCATATCTGTCATTGTAAAGCAAATGTTTTGACATTTTGACCCATGTCCCCTTAGAGTAAAGTACTAGTGTCATAGCTTAAATACTGAGTGTATCAAGCCACAACTACTTTTTCCTTGTCAAGCGTAAAAAGTTTTAACAATGTTAAATCTGAAGAAATGGCACCATCCTCTGTTTAAAAAGAAAAGGTAAATGTATAAATATATCAACAGCATGTTCACACTGAGAATCCTAAGAAGAGTATTTGCCTTGGACTGGAAACCACTGATTTAAATTTATACTTCAAGTAATGTTTCTTGGTCAGGCTAAAGAAACATATCAAGATCGTCAACAACTCTTAAAGGGTGACTGTGGTTAAGCAGGTGCCCATCAAACCCACAGTTGTTGGATCAATTCCTGGCTCCACATGTCAAAGTATCCTTGAGAAAAACACTGAACCACAACTTAGCTGCTCCTAATTTGCTCCCAGTGAGTGCAGGCCAGCTGCATAGAGCTGTTAATGGAAATGGGTGAATGAGTAGCAGCGTAAAGTGCTGAGAAAGTGAAAAAGCACTGTGACCAGTAAAAAAAATCTGGAGTTAACTGGCTGAATCACCACCATCAAGTCTACTTGATTTTGTCCAGTCACATGAAGTCTTCAGATTAACAGGTTTGACTTGAGTCAACAGCTCTGCACAAAAGCAAAGTCTATCCTAGAAAATCATGTTCTATCCTGGAAAGTTTTGTTTTCTCAGCCACTTCACTTTGGATCCATCTCAGCTGGTTGTTGCCTCATGTTGGGTTGTGATCAAGGATGAGCCAACCTTCCATGCAAAATGAATCCTGCCCTGCTTTCATTAGGCCACTGTAGCAGATGGTGAAACGCACACACACACACTTTCGCTGACACTCATACTCCAGCCCCCTGAGGAGCAACCTCGCCTTCACTCTCAACTTTTTTCCCCACTTTTACTCATCTATTGCTTCTTCCTCACACCATAACAGTGGAAACTTCAAAGTGGCTGCAGTTAAGAGGCTACCCTAACAAGAGAATGGCTTTTCCTGAACAAAATTGACTAAACACACTTGCTTCGTAGGCATTCCTGTCTATAGTTACTAGCAGGGTTGTGCTACAGGACAGGACGTAAAAGACTTTCTGACACGTGTTTCCTCTGTCAGACATCCTCCTACAGGTTTCATATTTTACACAGAAAAGAAACATCCGTGCCTCAAGTATCTGTTCAGCACAGATCAGAAGTATCTGCTGAGAGGTGTTGCCATGCAATGAAATGAGGCGCAGGTTGGGAATTAAAATAAACAACCGACGCAAAAAGCTATATATGCATGTATTTCAGAAAACCATTTACAGAGTCTCTAAAGAGTTGTACAGCTATTTCAAATACTCTGTGTGACTCCAACTAGAAAGGTATTTTCCTGTGGGATTTACACACCATTCACAGCACATAATTTACTTCACTTACATCACCCCCAGATTTTGTCACAACATAACAAGCAACCTATTTACCATGATCTTACTCCATTTAGTCCTTAGAACAGGATCTGCTTCTTGTCTCGAGTGTGTACGATGTGGCTCTGTGTCTGTCGGCGATAGCCATCAGGTTTGAGGTCAACACACACAGGACACAGCATGGCCAGAGGCTGACAGATAAGACCATTCTGATTTACTGCCCTCATATGCACACCACTGCCACTACCACCAAACAACACACACAAAATGAATGCCCCCCCCCCCCCCTTTACAAACTCCCACATTTCACATAGGAGTGATTTATGTACATAAATATTTTCGTGAAGTTGTTTGCACAAATTTAGGTATATGAACGCATACACGCATTAAAATGGATGTGCGAGTTTCCCCCTGTCAAATAGTAGCAGGGCAACCAGGAAGCAGTTTGGTTTGGAGAGCAAACAGGGGTAAATACCATCACCTTTTATAGACATACAGCCTCACACATACATACACACACAATTCTATCTTCTTAAACCCAGAGAGGACAGATGGCCTGGGGAGTGCACCATAAACCAACAATAAATTTAATTTTTTCCAACTTTATATCACCGCTCAGTATATGTTCAGCTCATTCGCATAATGCACTTCTTTTTCAATATTTATGACTGAGAGCAAACATGCCAGACCTTGTCATTACAGGTGCTGCTGTCAAATAACATGCATGTTTGTGCCCACATTCAAGACATTCACGCACACAGCTTGAGTGTAAAGAGGGATTTGATTGTAGAATAAATACAATTTAAAAAAGAACTCTTACCTTTGCGGTAGTTCACCTGCTTGGTTTGCATTGAAAAGGTTCCCATCACAAGACCCATCTTGACTTCTGGCTGGAGACAGTTTGTGTGTGCGTGTGTGTGTGCGTCTGGTCGTATATAGTCAAGGTGTGCTGTTGAGTGTGCGTACAGTAGGTGTGTGTAAGCTGTAATTAAGTTAGTCCATCAGCCAGCTGTATGTGTGGAAATACATATATCACTTCTCATGCTGCCTAACACCCACACAGCTCTGCTGCTTCTGCTCGAGGGTGTATGTATGTGTGTGTGTGTGAGTGTGTCTGTCTGTGCGAGTAACAAAAAAGAGAGAGAGGAGATGTGTGTATGTGCGTATGAGAGAGAGAGTGTGTAAATGAAATAGAGTGCGCACATGCACTCTGAAGCTACCTTTGTCTATGCTGTCACTGAAGCTGCCTGTTTTACATCCATTCTGTCTCTCTCTAGCTCGCACACCCTTCCTCTTCCGTTCTCTGTCTGTCCTCTTTTTCTCTCTCTTTCTCAGTTGGTCCCCTGCCACCAGACTGTCATTCCATCAATTCCTCTGTGCCTCTTTATGTATCTGCCTCTGTCTGTCTCTGCTTCTCTCTGCTCCCTCTCCTTTCCTATTCGTCTAAGCCGCTCTGTCTCTTTGCCTGTCTAGTTGAGGAAAGAGGGATTGCACAGTGTTGCACAGGAAAAGACAGGCACAGAGGGAGACAGGGAGAAGGGAGTGTGGGGAGAGGAAGAGTAAACCCAAGGGAGAGCCAAAAGAGAGGAGGAAAAACGAAACAATGAGAAGGAGAAAAAGGGAGACAAGGACAAATTAGCAGGATCGCAAAGGTAAAGTGAATGGGAGAGCAGGTGGGAAAATAGGGGGTGAAAGAGAGCGATAGTGAGAGATGAAGAGTGCAAGGGGTGAGGGGAGATAAGGGAGGACTAGACTGATCGGTCCCCCTTTGCTATTCAGCAAGCACAGTCTGACTTTGGAGTGTATTTGCCGCTTTATCTCGACATGCACGAGTCTGACAGGCGATGTGTGTCTATGTATTGGTGCATGTGTCTGTAATTATTCTGCTAGCCAGCGGGTGGGTCAAAGACAGAGCCCTGTACACTGACACAGCCACATTTGGAGAAGTGATGCTGCGCATATATCAGTGCCAGCATCAACACATTGTATCAGACATGTTTTTGCTCTGGGGGCTGCTGATGAATCCATCAGCTACACTCATATACATAGTTCTTATACATAGTTCAATGACACTTAGCTCCTTGCTGCACACCATGTGAGACCCTGCTATTGAGATTGGCAGGTTGCACTGACGCTATTGACTGCCCGCCTTATTGAAATTCCTCACGTGGATTTTTTAAGAAAACAATTTACAGCGGAGTTAACGGTGTGGCTGAGATGAGGTCATCAAGGCCAATGATAAAGCCATTAGGGCATAACATTCATTAAAAGCTACTGGCTTCGGTATCCTGCATGCTGAGGATCAATGCAAAGGAAAAACAACAGAACCAGGAGAAATAAGAAGTGTAGACAAAAGAATTACAAGAAAAAGATGAGGAGAAGAGAAGCAGAAAGAGAGTTTGAAGAAGTGAGAAAAAAGGAGTATTACAGGGCAAGAGTGTGTGTGTAATGGTGAGAGACATTGGGTTTTTTGGGGGGGTATGCAAGAACTCATTCAAGTAAACACAGACACACACACACACACACACCTTGACTTCCCACTATTTTCTTGTACTTCAGAAAGAGACAGCTCTGACAGCTGTTTCCAATCAAAATAAAAATATTTCACGTTCTCATGCACATCACACACAAACACACACAAATACACAAACAGACACTGATTAGCACAAGTAAGAGAGGCAATGTAACAGAGAGAAAACCAACCTTTAAATACAGGTACACACTATAGCAGTGATACATTGACAAACGCACACACACACGTTGATTGAATTCTTAAAGCTCGGCTAAATGGATGAGATAAGGGAGCATGATTTGTAGTAGTGGTGATGTTTAACTTGAAAGAGTTTAAAAACATCCAACAGTAAAGAAAAAGCCCTTGATTGATCAAACACTTTGAACATATAAAAGATAGACTGAAAATGTCAAAGTGGAAGATGCTTTGGTCGGTCTCTGCAAAGCTGACATTTTCTAAATACCAACTTTTCAAACAGCACTAAATTACCTTTCTTGAAAAATCTGAAATATTCAGGAAATAAACAATAGAAAAGACAATTTCCTTGGAAACAAAAGTTGAGAATTCTCACAATAACATTCAGAAGAAGGTGGTAGTATGATCAAAAGTTTCTTTGCTTGTCTAAGATCGAGAATGAATCTGAGTCACTGCTCTGAAGGTCAACATAAGCATAACTTTGCAAAGTGTTCAGGAAATAGAAAATGTATTAATAACTCTATTCTGTCTGTAACAAAATGTTGGAGTTAGGACAGGAGTTTGCCAACAGTCACGACACAAAGCAACTAAAGCCAACCACTAATCGTTCTCCATCCTAACCAAGTACTTTTTGACCAACATCTAGCAATGTCAGGTCAGAGAACTGGTTTTTGAAATCCTCCAGGGTGACTGTGGCGCAGGAAGGTAGGGCAGTCATCCACCAATCCTGCAGTTGTTGGTCCAATCCCCGGCTCCTCCAGTCACATGTCAAAGTGTCCTTGAGCAAGACACTGACCCCCAACTATGTTACTTCCAGTAAGTGTTGGCCAGCTGCATAGCAGCTCCCCCATCAGTGTGTGAGGGTGTGTGCGACTGTGAGTGCGAATGAGTGAATAAGTAACAGTGTCAAGCGCTTTGAGTGGCAATAGGTAGAAAAGTGTTACATGAGAGCAGATCATTTAACAATAACAGTGTTTTCAAATCAAAATCCACTGATTTTTTTTTTTTTCCACAGAATTTGTGCTTTCTGTTGTTTAAAATAATTTCAGTGATCTGATGACTTGTAATTGGCATCTCAGTTCTCACCAAAGCAGGCCTGGCATTTTGTCCAACATGCAACTCAGCCTTGTCACAGAGACCTCTCCCAAGAACTGCCTAACGCTTAGTATAGTATAAGCCCCGCATAGTATTTTCACCATGGGTAAGATGGTGCATAAGCAGGGGAAGCAGAGGACATTGAGTGTCTGTGAGCATCAGACTGAAAGAGGCCCCAATATTGATTGGGAAGGGATCAGAGTTATAAATAAGGGGTCAGTGGACATGTGGAGACAGCCCAACAAGGACATTCATATTCAAAGCCAGAGACAATCTCATCCTCCAACACCTGTTATCATGGGAAAAATACCTTTTCTAAGTTATGCAATGAAGATGGCTGTGGAATAGTGCAAATTAAATGTAACGCATTGTCATTGTCCTCTATACAATAAGTCCCTCCATAGAGGTTTTCTGACCCCTTCAGTATGAAATGGACCTTAAGCATGTATGGTTTAGGATTGGTTAGTTTAAAAACTACGTGGTTGAGGCTGGGGAAATGTCATGATTTGGGTGAAAATAATTTCTTTTAAGGTTAGGAGGAAAAAAAATTCATTGAATCTAGGGATCGACTGATTGCATCACTACGATCATCCAACTGTGGATTTTGTGATGCTACAACCAGATCTTGGGTCTGTCACAAATGTAAACTCACATTGTTTCTGAGGTTTGCTCCACATTTCCTGGAAAGAACCAATTTTTAATGAGTGGAATTAGTTGTGTTCATTTACCGCACAATGACAAAAAACTCAAATAAACCAACTGAGCATTTGAAATTATTTGGACCTAAACCAAAATTTCTAATCACTAGAAATTATGAATCTATGAGTTTAATCTTTACAAGAAAAACTGCATAAACAAACCTTGGCTTAACCCTGGATATTTCATCACATATATCCAGATCTGCTGTAAGTCACCACCATTATCTAAACACTTTCATAATTCATAGATCTTTAAAACATCCTGCTGACACACACAGACAAGATAACCGAGCCATTAAGTTCTCAGTGGTTTAACCAAGGAAACCAAAATAACTTTGCAGATCTGCAGTTGCAGTGTAATAACACTCACAGCAACAGGTTCATCACATTAGGCTGAGCGCCAAACTCTTCCAGAACATTAAGCCTGACATCATCTGTGCTGCGACTTGATCCTGTCCAGGGTGCTGTGGATCATTCTGAGTGCCCGCCAACCTCCTTCTCATCATTTATTAACCATTACTTAACAGACCTTTTGCTAGATTGAAATGCTGCCTGGATAAATGGATGGGGGTAAGGAAAGGAAAAGATGGGGTTAGAATTTGGGGTTGAAAGGTAGAATGTGTTTGACAGCAAAGGGGGATGACGTGTTGACAAGCACAGGAAATGTGGCAAGTGGGCAGTGAATAATAAATGGATGGTTAGTGGCTGCCTGGTCTTATCAGAGCAAGGCTGGATGAAATACGCCTTAGTGATGACCACACAGTGGAAAGGAGATGAGGGCAGTGAGCGCAGAGAATTTGGTGGGCAGCATGGAGAGAAGGAAACGAGTGAAAGAAATGAGACGAGGGTCAATAACTGTAGGAAGGGAGGTGACTGAGGAGGAGAAAAAAGCGAGACAAATGAGAATAGCGAATTTGGTGGGCAAGATAGATAGAGGAGTTAGAGAGTGAAAAGGGAGAAGGTGGAGAGAAGCGAATTAAAGCAGAGACTTGGGAGGACAGAGTAGATGGAGAGGAGATATGGTCAGAGGAAAGGAGGGATTGAGGGTGTAGCAGGGGTGGGGGAGTAGAAAATGACACAAACAGTATGGTAGAATGGAAGAGGGAGTGAAAAAAGGGTTGGGGTAGTTAGAACAGAGAGATGAAATACAAGGAGGGAAGAGTGTAAATGCACCTGGCTACCAACTGGCTCAGATATGCTCAATGTCGTCTGAGTCATCACAACAAATAGACTGATTACTGGAGTGAGGAGCAGAAGAGACAAGCTCAATGATCCCGTCAGACATGGGAATGAGGTGTAACAGTCAAGAGCAGCCAATTCCTGCTGCAAATAGTGCATCATACGTCATTTTTCCTCTAACAAAGACAAACGTCTCAGTTACTCCTACAAACTGGGCCAAGCTGTTCAACAAGGCCTTACTGCGAGAATTATTTTGCCTTTACAAAGGGTTTGTACTGTTTTTTTTTCTGGTTCTTAAAAAGTAAAATTAAAATAAATACAACAGCATCAACATCTGTGTTACTCCAATCTGAAAGACCTTAACAACAACAACTTTCCCTATCTTGTTTTACTGGCAAATGCTGTGAATTGTTTAAGTTCCATAAGTATTCTTTGCATAGATTATATCAACATCTAAATCTACATCATCACTTGTCTCACCCAATTCATGTGGCTGCTTAAAATGCGACAGGGGAAAGCTTTTGGGACTTAACAGCTACAAATTGAGATGTTTCCATTAGAGTAGTTTATTTTTTTTCAAAATCAACGAAAAAAAACAAATTCAACCACACCTCTGTGCAACATGTAGTATCTGCTTTTTAATAGTGGTTTGGGTGAACTGAGCCTTTAAGTGATTCCAAAGAAGAAGACTGATGGTCCCTGCAGGTAGAAGACTGATCACGGGTAACAATGTTATATCTGTGTGTGTGTGTCTGTGTTTTTTGCCATGACAACAGTCTATTTCTCTCCCTCAAGGCAACAGCTGCAGTTTCTCTGTCCCACTGTGAATCTCTCAGACAGATTCTCCACTGTTTTTCACCCAAATACTTTATGTCACCTGTCAAGATGTGAAAAAACCCACTTCACAGCCACCACCTTTCCCGTTCACTCTCACCACGCCTGTCAGCTTGAAGTGAACTTGTACAGACCATAAACTCTCACGAATCACGCTTAGACCAAGCTGTTTATCAATTCTTGTTTCAGCCTGGTGGAAATATTTACTGGTTTCATTCTGCCATGCATCACCTTGCCTGTGGCTGCTACTGTACTCAAGCCCTGTCGTCCTCCACGACTATTCCTGGTTACACTAAACACACCACACAGCGGGGTGCGATGAAGATGGAATTTACATTTTTGTCAACTGCAGCCAGGTCTTTTTTTTCTTTGCCCAAAGAGCTCCATGTGGATGATGTGAACTGAATACAAACACCTCCATTGACTCATCCCCTCTGTGTCTCTCTTTTCCTCCCTCCTCAGCAGATGAGACTGATGGAAGTGTTAATTGTATGCCGCTTTGGGATTGATTGCAGTACTGGGGGTGTGAACGGCGTATCATCCTGAGAGCCTTTTCCATATGAATTATTTTCCATTATATGTTGTGTTAAACATTCAATATGTCCCCTATGGCACATTAAAAGCATTTTAAAGAGGAGCAGCAGCAGCCTACCCACAAATGTAGAACTCTGGAAAAAGCACACACTCAAAGGGCTGCACCAAAGCCTGTCTGCACAAACATTCACATGTGTAGACATGCAAACACGCATATACTCCTGTCACCTTATTTTTCCTTCCTCAGTGCTCCCCCTTTAATTTCCTCATTCATCCTACTGTCAGTACGTCTCTCCGCCAAATATACAAGTGCAGAAAGTCCCTCTGACTCAAAGCGAATATGTGATGGAAACAAAGCAGCTGTTGAATATTTCATTAAGCAGTTACTAGGAACACCTCAGATCTGAGTCCTCGCAGTCGATGTCGATGAACCCTCAGTGTGAACACTCCTCCTCAATGTCCACCATCATAAGCAAGCACTTTGAGGTTCTAAATATTTGAAGCTTCATTTTGGTTAAGATTCAACATCACTTTTGCCTTAATGTGCTCTGACAATGTGGTAAAGGTAATGGTAATAAAAGGAATAGGAATCTAACACCCTCTGCTGTGCAGTCAGAGAAATACAAATCTGAAGACAGAAAACTGAGTTTTTAGGCAAGGATTAAAAACTGTAAATACTACAGCATCATTATTAATACATTCTAAATGAGACATTAAGATGTAGCATGATGAAGTCATCCTCAGGTGTCATCGCTCTTCCCTTTTGGAAATGAGCTTCTCCATTTAAGGCAGTGAACAGACAGGAAGGAGGGGAGGAGTGATTAACATTGCATGTTCCTACTATTCCCAACAGTAGTCGGCTTTAAAGACAGAGAGGAGTCAGCACATTTAAAGTTTCTGGAATTGTTCCTCCAATGAAGTTTCTTATGTCCAATTACCAAAAGTCGTCTGATGTCATAGTTGAGACATTTCTGTTTTGTTACATAGTGTGAGGTGGTAAAACAGGCAAAAAATCTGATGCAATACATGTCATGAGTTTCAAACTAATGTGAGACTTGAGTAGCTGCCAGCTTCCATGCTCATCTCTGGTTGAAGGAAGATTGTGTTTTCTGTGGACTTAAGCCAAACTGTGTTTTGTTTGCTGATGGCTGCCTTCACCTGTGCTCAGACCGCCACAGACTGCACTGTTCTACATCCAGAGAGGTTGGATTTGTACACCGTGGAAAGCACCAGAAGGCAGTCTGCGTGAGGGGATAAGTGAAATTATGACTGTTTATAGCCTGGCATGGCTTGACAGAGTGTTTACAGGGTTTTCAGAGATGACAGAGAGCCAAGGAGAAGTTTGGGGCTAAGGCAGAGCAGGAAGTGACAGACAGTCAGAGATGAAGTAGAGAAAATCAAAGAGATGAAAGGGATTTGGTCTAATCAGCCTGCAGCTACAAAAAGTGAGCAGAGGTGGAAACTCCAGCCTCAGAATTCTGTGAACTAGAGGCAAACAAATTTAGCTAATATGGTTATTTTTTAAGATTGTAAGCTAGACTGCTTGCAGCATAACATGTCACATCATGGTTTTATATCAGCAACTATAGCACGAGAAAGCTTTTCAATGTGATTTTTGATTTTTTGATTTTTGATCTTATCTGTGAATGTTGTGCAAAGTGCTTGTCACACCCAGCTTGCACTTTTATAATAAAAACCATATAGTAAAATTACCTATTATACAGAACCAGTGCTATTGCAGTACTATGTTTAATATTTATGCATTAAATAATTTTTCACATTTTTGTAAACTAAAAAATTCTATCACAGTTCTTTAATAACCTTGAGCAGTGTTGAACAGTAATTTGTTTTTGACCTTAACATCATTTATGATTAGTACTAAGTCTCTGAGTGTAAGAAGCTTTAATTAAAAAACAAGGAGATGCTTTGGATCTTGGTAAATAGATTTGGATACACAGAAAATGCAGCTTTATAGCTATAATATAACAATCTGTGACTGTTTGGCAAAACCTTTGTCAAACAATCGACTTAAACATTGTTGTAAATTTATTGCAAATCCTGGATTACTGCCTATGGTAAGATTTAAAAACATACATTTTTATCTGGTGCTTTGTTTTGAATTGTAAAGAGGGAAACCGAACCAGTGACTACATAATTAAGTCTCAAATCAGATAGTTAGTTTTATTTTTAAAACTTTAATTGCCACTGAGTAGGACAGAAACCCACCAGGAGTTGCATAATGGTAACCTGTATTTTCTCAGAGCTACCAGCAGAGGTCAATGCTGCACAAATGCTTTGAGGATTCCTAGAATGTATTTGCATTGTCTCCCAGCACATCAAAACAGAAACCTCAATACCTCAACTAGTGCAAAGATAGTGTTGTAAAATTACTTACTCATCTTTGCTCATTCTTCATGTTGTCACTTTTCACTTTGTGAGTGACATAATTGAGTGATCTTGTGTCTTTCAGTAATAAAAAAAGAAATGACAGGAAGACAAATTGTGATTGTTGTAGAAGAAGGTAAAACATATTGGGCACTTTACTCATCACAAGAATCAAATTTATTTCCTCTTTCCATTTACTAGAAAAAACTATTCACTGCTCAATACATGTTCACCATTCTTTATTAAATTCTAACAGTAGAGCAGAATTTATTTCTCTCGTGTTCAACAATCTGGATTAAGAGTGCACACAGCAGCTTCTCCTGGTGCCCAATAAAAATACCAACATCCCAAATTGAAAAGCAATGAGTAGTAAACGAAATCCATAAAACTACACAACTGTAATGGCCCTTTAAGGAGCTAGAATATGTTGTGTGTAATATTGTGTGAATGTGTGTGTGTGTGCGCAGATGTGTTTGTGTGTGTCTGTGTGTGTCGATGTGTTTGTGTGTTTGTGTCTGTGTTTGTGTGTGTGTATGTGTGTGTGCATAGATGTGTTTGTGTGTGTCGATGTGTTTGTGTGTGTGTGTGTCTGTGTTTGTGTGTGTGTGTGTGTGTGTGTGTGTGTGTGTCAGTTGCATAATCTGATGTTGCAGTTGTAGCTCTTGCTCTCACTGTAGCTCTGAACAAGAGCATCTGTAGACCTGTCTGGGTTTTTATTTGTGGGTTTCTGAACTTGTGTGTGTTTGGGTGTCTAATATTGTGCAGATCCAGACCACTTGCTCCTTCAACTAGTTTCCTTGTTGTAATGGCTGCGTATTAGTGCCCTGAATTTTTTTATATACATATGTAATTCCAAATTAATTTCATCATCATACTATAAGTTAGTGTACATAGTTTATAATTTATCGCAGTTTCCATGTGGACGTTTTTTCTGATCAATTTTATTCTCATTTTATAGGTTGCATTTGTGAAGAGACACTTTCTTTGTATTCTTGGCTAATAAATACAGAATCTGATTCTATGTGTGTTGATGTTTTTTGGTAAGTGTGTGCTTTACATCTTTGTGTGTGTGAGACAGCGAGAGACACTAAGTTCATATTTACATTTATTGTGCCTCTGTATGAGTTTTTCTTCAAAGGAGTAATTTATTACGCAACCAAGACTCAGCAGCTCCTTTATGACTATCTGTGTGTGTGTGTGTGTGTGTGTGTGTGTGTGTGTGTGTGTGTGTGTGTACATGTAGGAGAGAAAGAGAGAGATGGAAAAAGAGAGAGAGACCTTGAGGGCAATTTTACCCACTGTGGTCAAATGCTTGAGCCATCCACAAATATGTATGTGTGTGTCTGTGCATGTCTCTGTGTGTCTGTGTGCATTTGAATATGTACTCTATGTGTATACTGACTTCTTTGATGTTTGGCATCCCTCTAGACAAAATGTCAATTGGCTCAAATAGTATTATGTTGAAATTGTCTGTGTGTGTGCTTGCATGCATGTGCCTCCAGGTGGTTGCTGTGCTTCATACAGTTTCTGAAGCTGTCTTCCCCTGCAGTGTTTTCCTACTGAAACAATAAAATAACCAGAGTAAGATAAAAAAAATTGTGCACTCACAGAGATCTTACTCATAGGCACTGGGCAATAGATAGAATACAAACACGCACACAAACACACACATCAAATAACAACCTCTGACTCAAAATAGCAAAACCCTCCAATACCTCTCAGCATTGTGTGTGTTTTATTACTCACATTTATCATGAGCACACACACTCTTTGCTATATATCAACTTTATCTCTCCTCTCTATTTGCTGCTTACTCCCTTCATCTCTGTCTCCTTCACTCCTCCCTCTGGAGAAGATACTGAACAGAACGAGGTCAACTGGAGACGAAAAAGAGTAAAGGAAAGGAGTTTTATGAGCTGAACATGAAGTATGAGGTGGACTAGTCTTTCACTTTTGCGACTCTTAAATGTTTTTTTCGACTTTGTCCGCAACACATTAACTGTTCAAAACACAAACACACATATTCCATAGCCACTTTCAGTATGTCAACCTTAAAGTATATGGTTTAATGTACAAGAACTTAATAAAAAAACATATGTGCCTGAAGTTGTTAGAATATGAACCATTACTATAATTTTTAAGAGACATTTTAGCACCTACATACCTTTAATGAGAGTTCCACTGACCAGTTTGTGCAGAGTCAAAGCAAACTTGACAATTCCCTGTTTGCAGCGCTTAGCACACACTGCCATCCTGACAGTGAACTGGGACACAGCAGGCTGAGTAGGGCCAGAGCATGAAAGAGATTTCCAGGACAAAATCAGCAGCACCACTAGCAGTTCCCTCAGATCGAAGTGGCAATCAATGCAACTTCTTCTGGCAGAGAGTAAGAATCCAACAGAGTGAAAGATGCAGAGGTGAGCGCACTCTTCTTACAGTGTCGCCTCTCGTCCTCGCTCAGCTGGAGAGAGAGAAAAAACTAACAAACTGGGATCTTCATCTATTTGCTTTGTGTTCCCTCCCTCCACTCCTCCTCCAACTCCTCCATCCTATCTTTGAATGTGTCTAAATTATGTGTCTGCTTGAGAGTGAGATGTGCATATACACAGAGTGAATACGAGAGAGAGAGAGAGAGAGAGGAAGTGTGTGGTAAAGAAATAAACTGGTGGTTTCCAAAAAGAAAAAAAGAGTTTGTTAGAAGAGTTTTTACAATTGAAGTTCCCATCAAAAGAAGATATACATTAAACTCTTCTAGGTTTTTTCTTTCCTTTTTTTTCCCCAGACTAATTAGCTCATTGTTTTCTTGTTCTAACTGAAGCTTTGGCACTTTACTGCAGTCACACCATGTAGGCTCTAACATCAGCAATGTACAACAATTAGTATCTAAACAAATAAACATGCTGTTGCACTGATGGACAACGTTGTCCTCCTGGGTGACAGCTGCACATGTCCTTGAACTGAACCAAAGTTCTGTTTTTGTGACAGGTACCCAGAACTGCTTGAGACATGTCAGAGTGTCCTTTGGCAAGACACTTATAAACATCTCCTAAATGACTAATTGTGAATAGCGTAGAACAGAGACACTGTAATGTCGGTGATGGAAAAGGTAATGATGTAGTTTTTTGTTTTATTATTGTATTATATATTCCTTACTGTGTGTCTCTGGGGCAGCATGGTTGATTTGTTTTTGCATTGTTTTTAACATATACTCATTTAGTGCCACTGTTGTGGAAACACTGTAACCATTTTTTGTTTACTCGTTAAAGACGAGAACAAAGATTTTAAATTTCTTTTGTTTCAATTAAATGATGAGCGTCAAAAATATACAGTTGAATTGATCGCTTACCAAAAACTGAAAAAACTACCTTCATGAAAGAGAATGTATTGCAGCACTGTTGTATAAGAATGTGTTAGTTGTAGCTGGGTGTCCTTAACAAGGTGCCAAAACACAGTATTTTTGCACAATAGGCAGTATTATTATTATTGTTGCTGATGTTGATGATGACTTTGCACACTGATGGCACATTTTATCTCAAACAATTTAATAAGATGTTATTATTATTTAGTGTAGTAGGTGATGGTGACATGCTGATGTTATTATAATTATAATTTTTTAGTTTAAAATGTAGATCTGTAAAGTGACAAGTAACGTAGTATAGGTATAAAAGACAAGGTCGTTTCACATGTGAAATGTAGTAAAATCTAAGAATATTATAGTAAGTAAGGTAAGGTTTTTAGCAAATATGCTCAAAAAACAAGCTCAAACTGTATCTAAAGTACTTTTACTTAGATAGTTACATGTAGATTGTCCCAGTTAAACCTTACAGTATTTGGGAGGTTTTAATTTGTGTTTTTATTATAACCGTCTGAATCTTTTGCTGTTAACCTTTATTAAACCTCAAATACATTCTTCACCAGGCTTCACACCAAATTGTCAGCTTCATATGAAACTGGCACATGATGCAAAAGAGATGACAAGACTAAAAGAGAGGGGAAAAGGAAGAAGTGAAAAGAAGAACACAGGAAAAATGACTTTCTGGGCTATATTTAGTCCTGAATCATATATGCCTACTGGACCGAAGGCTACAATGCAAAATAAAGAAAAGAAAAACAATAATAATGGCAAAATTATGAAGAAGAAAAATGAAGAAATAAATGTAAACAGACACTATGGGGGAAAGAGAGAGGGAGGCAAGCAATGAAACAATAAAAATGCAAATGGAAGGCATAAAAAATACCAGAAACAGAAAGAATTGAGGAATAGGGGAATAAGCTGGGGGGCTGCCAAGAGGAAGAGGAGAGGAGGTAAAAGTCAATGCCCCAACAAACTCAGGGTTGTTTGCTTTCAAACTGAAAGGTTCAACAGGGACTTGGATCAATAGTTTTCCACTGACTCTGAATGTTCTGGTTCACTCGAGATGAAGGCAGAGGAATGTAAAATAAGAAAAACAACATGATAGCGGGGTAAAAAAATACAGAGGAGGAAAGAGAAAGTCAAATGGCTGAGAGTAGAAAAACAAAGGCGGAGGATTGTTTTGTGAGGCATCACCCTTGTTTTGGTTGTTGAGCATGAAGGAGATTACTCTGTGGGGGAATTTGCATAAACATGTTTCTCTATTACTGCCCCCATTGTTCATGATTAATGAGATTAGAGTTGCCTTTGTGCAAAGATTTAAGGATGTAATAGCAGCTAATTACTAGTCTCTTCCAAAATTAGAAGTTACATCGTTTGATGTTTGTTTCAGTATGGATTTGCTCAAAATGATTTCTCATTTCTGCACCTGCTAGGACAGAGTGTCCCTGATAGGAACTGCAAATGATAAAGATGTGGGTAAAATTGAATAGAGACTAGAAGAAACAAGGGGAGCTGAGGGGGAGAGAGTTTCATGATGCACAATGAGGCGCTTCAAATTGATCTGAAAAGGGGCAGCTGGCAAAGAAACAAGAAGAAGGAAAAATGCAGGTGGGAAAATGGTGGAGATGAAAATCAGGATTGTATCGAAAAAAAACAAATTTTAAAATTAGGGTGTTTAAAGAAACAATTTAAACAAAAATGGGTTGAAATACAAACTTAGATTGGCTTTAAGTACAAAAACATATAAAATCTTAGCTGAAAAAAGAAGAGAGGGAAGGATGAAAGTGAAGGTGTGAAGGAGGCCAGAGAAAGATGGGGGAGGGGGTTGGGAAAACGAGCGAGACAAAAAGAACGGAGATTGCTTTGAACACTGTAGTGTAGATCTGTCAGATGTGAATCACAGGCTCCAGCTGTAGGCTCTGATAGTGCTTTGCCTCTAAATATACTGGGCTCTGAGATGGACTGATACGGTCGCAACAGAAACAGAGATGGAGAGAATAAAAGAGGCTTCACAACACACATGGAGAGATACATAAACATTTTCCTTCAATGGCATACAAGAATGAAACAATTTCCTCTCACTAGATGGTGATTTAATGTGCTTTAAGTATAGGAGTGTCTATGCAAGTTCCGCCGCTCACCAACACACACATATAAACGCCCACACTAAAAATTCACAGAACAACGTTCCAGTATCAAGACCCATCTGCCCAGACACAGCACCACTTTTAGAGCCTATGTGTGTGTAAGGAGAAAATGTGCTGGCCTGGAGGTCTGGAAATCCACTCAAGACCGACGCTCCACTTGAGCTCTAGACCCTAAGGATGTCAGTGACAGTGGTGAGTGACATGTCTCCTATGGGTGAAATGTAAACCTCAACACACCCTACCTATTATTCTCTTTTGAAACTGCCGCTCCTTTTCCAAGACCCCCCACTTCAGATGCCCTGATGCACAAGCTGAGAGGATGCTGCATAAGTGTCTTTAAGCATCACAACAGTATTTTCCTGCAGGAGGCTTGTGCCCAGCTGTCATTTTAATTGACACACCTGTACCCAGTCATGCATACTTACACATAAGCTCCAGTAATTTATTTAATATGGAGCCCCTGTTTGCCCTTCCTCTCATCCCTCTCCTGCATCACCTTAACTCCCATGTTGGGCTACATGGGAAGAGTCAGAGCTGGGCTTGGCATCATTAACATCCAGCACTGAACATAAATGAACAGAGGTCATTAACCCATGTAAAGAAGCACAATAATCACATGCTACTGCACTGAGGCATGTGCATCAAGTATGGTGTATGTTAAATATGGAGGTGAGTCGCCCTGGAGAGTATAGAGCCCTCTGGGCCCAGTTAAGTTCTTTTGGCTGATTCGGGGGCCACTGGCATAAAAGGAGCTGTACTGCAGTTTGTTAAAGCTTCTTTACTTGGTGCAATGCAGCAGGCCACTTCCTAAAACCAGAACGGAACCCAACAGGTATAAGGCAGGAATAAATGAACAAACTCGCAATCGAGCAATGCATAAATAAAGTTAACTAACTTTTAAAACATACAAGCTAAACCTGTTCATTCTGCAAAACCTACAGTGTACAGTACATGCAGACAGTTTTTGTGCTTAAAGGCCTCTTATTAAGTATTAATAAGGCTTGGGAGTTCAAACTTCAGTATTTATTATTGTTGGGCAACTAAGAAGATATCGAAGCTCAAATAATATTATATATAAATAATCTAATTGATACAAATGATACTAGTATTGTAGTAATAGAACCTTATAGTAACAGAAGAACAGTTACTTGGGATGTGTTTTCTCAATACATTTTACAAAAGCAGTGGAAATTTTATTTAAATATTTAAAATAAAGGTAAAAGTAGAAATTCTGCTTTGGAAATGCATTGCTTATTGCAATTATTGGCCCTGCATTTGAAACTCTAATCCTAGTCAGAGAACAAATTTTCCCCCTTGTGTGCATTATATACAGACATCAGGCAAAGCGGCAAGAAAGTGAGAGATGATGTTTATCTTTTCACGCAGTGTACATGTACTAAAAGCCTTTATACTGAAATCATGCACCTGCACTTCGACACACAACCTCTCCTTCCTCGACACTACACCACACTACACTTTCTGCCGATCACGAGTGATTCTCAGAGGGGTTCCCAAAACTGCCGAGCACAGCAGGTGATTATTAAGTTCATTTTTGCTGCTGATGCTTCTTCTTTTTCTTTTAGCATCACCCAATCCACCAAACGCACAGCAAAACCACCCGTCAACTGCAGTGACCGACTTGTACAGAGACGCACAGACCAATGTTTCCTTTAGTTAGATCATGTTCTTTTTTTTTAGCACATTGTGTTATTTCTGGTGTCAACACTACTACAGTCAATGGTCTGTGTCTGCCATATGTTACTTTAAACAGCAATGTATTATCCACTTTACAAAATGTAAACTCAAACCTAACTCAAACTCAAATCTAAACTCAATATAAAACTATGCATCAATCATAACAGTAACACGTAAATGTATTAGGCCCTTTCTGAAGCTTAACAGACACAGACATACACTGTAGTTAGTTAATAGCATATAAACATTTATTCTTGTACAGTTGTAAGGAATCAATGGGAACTCAATATTATCAATTACTGATACAAAAATACCTTTGCTGCACCATGGTATTCCACACCCACAGATAGAAAAAAAAGTGTGCAAATATGAAATTGATTAAGTCTGAACACAAAGTGCCCCTCATACAAAAAGTCGCATGGTTTATTTTGTATACATATATTGGCATATTCTTTATAATATTCTCTACAAAAAATATTAGAGGTGTTCCCATTTTTTAATGATTGTGTGCAAATTTTAAAACTAAAATAGCTTCTGTTTTTGAATGAATCCTGTAGACCGGTGAGTTGAAGGAAACAGGTGAGTCTTTGGAGTTAATCTTTTTCCTTATTTGGCTTCATGTGTAAAAATCAAGTAAGTTGATCTTCAGGTACAATGTTGCATTAGCACATTGTAAAAATGTGTAGCCTTTTCTTACAGAAAATGTCCCTTCAACCAGCCATTGGCATACAGAGAATTGAGAGAGGCAGCAGCAGGGATCTTCAGTGAAGCATTATGTGACACATAGTCTCTCGGAGTTTACCACAGTGTAAAAAGAATGCAGCAGATGCAAACATCCATTGTGTCAGAGACAGCTTTTGATAATGTGAGCCTGGCTTAAAACATTTGCTTTTAGCAGTTTTTATCAGTTTGATTGGGAGCCATTCTGGCCTTTCACCTTACAGTCGCTCAATCGTATCTTTTCAACAGGTGAATCCAGTGAGTGGAAAACTGTAACTGGACCTTCCTACAAGGATAGAGTTAATTTCACCTGCTTTTATATGCAGCAGCAGAGAGGCAGGAGTCTTACATAGTTTTTTGTTTGACATCGTCAGCTAATCATTTTGAGGTTTAGTGGCCAGTCAGAGGTCACTAAATGTTCATAGCTATTTGGGAATGACCATGTGAGATACGTTTTTTCCCATGGGTTGACCTGAGCTTCATATGCCAAGGGTATCCCAGAAGCATGACTGTGTCTCAGCTGAGGTGGAGGTTAGGATGGTCCCTCAAGGCGCTGCAGCTAAAGATGGCCATGCCCTGAAGAACAGATACAAACACAGGATGGAGAGAAAATAGATTGTCATTGTATAATTTGAGCATTTGAACAGTAGATGTTTTTTCCATTAGTTGTTCCTGGAAAACAAGAGGACAAAGAAGCAAAGTCCTGGCACGGAAAATAATACCATATTATGCTCAACTGTAATCTGGTGTAATATATATACGATATACTTCTGTAAAGTTTAATGTCAGTCTCCTGTTGGCTTGGGAGTAATCAGTGTTTTCAACATGCCTGACAATGTGACATACGAATGTCGTGGAAGTTTATAAATAGACGTCTGTTTTGGGTTCCCACGCTCAAAAAGTGCAGCAATATGAAGACTTCCACAAGCCAATCAATGAAAACAGAGTGGGTTTTGGGGAGGAGGGATGGCCTTAAAGACACAGGAGCTGATACAAACCATTTCACTCACTTATGAGTGAGTTATAAGATCAGTCAGCACCTTTTTCAATTACAATCACACAACCTTATCATACAACAAATGCATCCCCTGGATAAAATATATGCCTTAATTAATACACAATATGGTGTGTTTACAATGTATCTGGACAAACAATATTATGTTGGATATCACTTTGTTGTTTTTTCCTAAATTGAGTGTCAAGGTAGACACATACATAACAAAAATAAAAAATGAATGAGAAGAAAACAACAAACCTGTAACAAAAATACACAGCTGCAGTGCAGTCAGTAAAAAAAGCACACAGATGTACTGCATTGGTAAACAAACACTGACACTTGGACACAAAGATAAAAGCAACTTACCACACCATGGCCCCTAACGAGGAAGACTTCCACTTAGACGTTGCCGTAATTCTACAGAGACACTGAGAAAAATGATGTGATGTGGGGGTGATGAGGAGGAAAAGCAGTCATCCAACCATTCCAGGATTGTTGGCTTGATTCTCGGCTCCTCCAGTCACATGTCAAAGTGTCTTTAAAGAAGCCACCAAACCCAAACTAAACCCCAACCTCCCAGTGAGAACAGGCCAGCTGCATAACAGCTCCCCATTTGTGAGTGAGTGTGTGTGTGATTGTGAGAGTGAATTGGTGAATGAGAAGCAGTGTAGAGTGCTTTGGGCACCAATAAGGTAGAAAAGTGCTATATAAGTGCAGACCATTTACCATTTACCATGTAATACACATTTACATTTGATGGAATTAAACTTAAAGGCAGAGAATTCTAATCAAACTGGTCTTAGTTTCTGATCTATTCAATGTGTCCATCTTATATGGACACTGTTAAATATAATCTGCTCTGTACGTGATGTGGACATTGTTTGAACTCAGGCCATTGGAACCCAGCGTTTGGACGCTGATGTGGATGGGGACACTCAGGTCAACATTCTCCATAATACACTGTGGAGCATAACAATAAAACATTCAGTACATGAATTGCGGTTTGGGTTTTTGGAGTGTTAGCAGAACACGATAATGCACAGCTGTTAAGTACAGGTGGAGCTGTTACCTTGGTGCATGCTGAGCTCATGACAGATTTGTGGAAGTCTCCGTCAATGAACACCTTAGAGGTAATTAAAGGCAAACACCTTTAGACAAATATCTCTCAAAATCAAAGCTCATATGTCAGTGTACCTGCCAGTTCATTCTTCCTACCCTGTATCCATACACAAACGTGCCGTTACTGCAGCCCAGTTCATCGAGGGGAGGCCTCTCCCAGCCAATCATGAGGCTGCTCTGGCCCACTGTTCTAATGACCTCAACAGCACTCACCTCTGCTGGAGCTTCTAGAGGTAATCAGACAGAGAACGGTTAAGCATCCTCACTTGCTTGCTCATATTGCAGATGCAAAATTAGTGATGGGTCAAACAATACTGAAAAGTTGGTGCGTGTGCCAAGCAGAAATTGTGAAACCGTGTATCTAAGTGTGTATGCTTTAAGAAGAAAAAAAATAAATCACGTGACCCATACAGCTGCTGTGTTGTAAGGAAATGAAGAATTGTGTTTATCTTTTGACTGTAATGTCAAAAGATAAACACACTGTACTGTACTGTAGGAAAGGACACTTTGTTTGGTGCTTTTTGTATTAGTTTTTGTTTCGTCATTGTCCACTGATATTTATTGGACCATCGAGAAAAAATTATTTTTCTCTAGCCTGGGATCATTTTGATCTTATAACTCCAAATACATTTCTCCAAATAAGTTTTCCTTTCCTGTCTACACTTTTGCTCAGTTTTCATTTAAGTTTATTATGTTCAAATTCCCTTCTGAAGGACTCTACACTTAATTTTTCCTTCCATTATTTAACCGCTTCACAGAGCTGTCTTACATAAACAGGAGCACTTCATCAATGCACCTCTACAAACTTGCTTTAAAATGTTTATGTACTTGCGCCTCATCTGTAGCTTCTGGGACTTTTTTCCAAAGCAGGAAAACTGCAAAATCAACTTGGCTCAAACATGCTACCAAAACGTCTCTTTCTTAATAAAAATGTGTGTGATGGCTTTTCCCCTCACATAAGTACACAAGCACTCCCACTTTCACTTATTTTTCATTAATTTCATTAATTAATTTCATTTCATTTCATTTATTTTTTTCATTAGGTTTATGTACTGCAGTGTGCTGATGTAGGCAGTAAATAGAGCAACATCAAACTATCAGAATGTGACAAAACAGCCTAATTCTAGGCTGGGTACATCGCACTGCTGCAAAAACTAATTTTCTACAATGTTAAATTGCAGCAATATGCACAGAGGACTAGAGAGGACACAGAGGAAGTGTAGGAATTGTTGTGTCGTTACAATAAAGACATTTCAATGTTTTCAATTTCTACACCACAATTATATAAAAGCTGCTCAACCGTATGTGTTTGCATTTAATAACAACAATTACTTCTACTGGGGCTTTAAGAAAAGTTTTATTATTCTTTTGTGTGAATAATCCGATATTGAACATTTGCATTACCTGGTTTAGGTCTTGCTCTCTTGGTCTTTTCTAGGCCAGCAGGAGACCTTCTGGCAGATGTTTCGGAGTTCTCAGGAGAGGGATGTGTGGTTGGAGTGCAGGATGCAGTGAACACAAAGTCGTCATATGACAGGGCAGCACCATCCGTTTTTGAAGTCATATTAAAAATATTAACCTTTGGGGGTGCTGACATGCTAGAGGCAGTTCTGTCTGAGGCAGTGTTTTTTGGATTTGTGTCAGAACCTATTGACAGAGGCAAGTCCAAGCCAGTGGCCCTCAGAGTTAAAGGAGTGGCAGCTGGACGTGGTGCATCAGATATGTCAGAAATAGTCATTTGCTTTGTCGATGTTGTGGGTAAAGATACCATAGAACCACTGCTTGAGATGGATTTGGCTTTGTTAAGTGGCATAGTGGCCAAAGGAAGGTGAGATGAGCCAGAATTAGCAAATGTTGTAGTTTTAGATGTAACTGTTCTGTTGTGATTGTCAGTAAACACATTAGGGCTGAGTTTCACACCAGCAGATCTTGAGCCAACTGCATTAAAAAGTGTTACTGACTTATTAATGGCAGTAGGTTTTATTACAGGAATGTTTGTAGTATGGCCTGTGGTGACTTGGGAGGAGTTGGAATGGGGATTATCAAAACCAATGTTCTGCTCACTTGTCTGAGAGCCTGAGATCAGGTCTGCAGGAGCTGAAAACAATAGACTTTTCCTGGGTTGCTCTTCTCTTCCCCTGCACATTGGGGCCTATAAATACAAACAAAATGAAAGCAGATTTGTCAACACAGTAATAATCTCAATTTTAGGCTTGACTCCACTTTAATGTGTCCTTGTTTCTGGTGAGATTTCTAACATTAAAATTACCATATGTGCATTACTGAATGTTTAAAAAGTTGGTGTTTACCTGATAGCTGCTCATCAGAGTTTTCTGCAGTTGCTTATGCAAGTTGATGATCTTTTCGGGACTACTCAGCCTCCTGCTTGGACTGCTTCCTTGGCTGGAGAGTGGGGAGGATGGACTCGGTGAGGATTCAGTCAAGTTGGTGAAACCTGGGGAAAATTTCCCTTTCATGTCTGGATGATGAAATTCAAGTTTCTCTGAACCACAGGCAGAGTGAAACAGCTGTATTGGAGGTGATACAAAACTTTAATGTTTCTTTTTACAGGACAAATGCTAAATAACATGGTTCTGATTATAATTACTAATTAATTATAATTATAAATATATAATTATGAATTAATATGTCTGGTATATACAGAATGTCAAGATATCAATTTACAATATTAATGATTCCGTGATTAAAAACAAGTTAGTGAGTACGTGAGGCAACCTACAGGTTCGGTCTCATGTAAAGTGGGTTTTTAGTGCTAAAGTCTTATTTAGGACCACAGTTCCCCAAAATCACTCTCACCTGTGTTGTGTTTGTATTTAAGGCCTCTTTCAATGGAGCAGCAGGTGATGGTGAATCATAGATATTGATGAGCTCTTGCACGGGTGAAAAATTGGCATTTTTCTCAGATTTTTCCACTGTGACTTCACTGCTGCAGTATTGAAGATTTTCTGTACATTCCCTGGTAGTGCAAGTGTGATTTTCACTTTTTAAGTCTCTGCATTTGACTCCAGGTTCACTGAATCCATTTTGGTGCCCTTTGTTAACCGATGGTAATATAGCAGGGGAGCTCGGATCAGGTGGCAATCCACCACTGTAGTGTGGAAGATCGGAAATAAATCCTGCTTTAAACCCAGCACTGTGATTCTGGGTGTTTACGCTCTTTCCTGGTGTGAATGTTGCAGTGTAGTCTTGCAGAGCGGAGTCACTGAGCAGTTGCTCGACCTGCTGTGTGAGCGTAGAGTCCATGCAGCCATGTCTGTGCATGGCCTTCATCATCTGAACCAACAAGCTGTTTCTCTCCTGACACTTCACCACCAGGCATGACAGCTTGGCCTATTATATAACAAAACAGCAGCCAGTACAAATTACCTGCAGTCCAACAGACATGTTTTAATATGACTACTGTTACTTGACTGTACAACAGTGTACAAGATAAAGGAAAACAAAGCTATACATTTCCTCACCTTCAAAGGAGCTATATCCAGATCTGTATGGCTCTTCCTTTTCAAGAGTGCATCATACTGCAGACAAAACACATAGAAAAGTACTGAAGAATAAATGATACCATTCATAAAGAAAATATGACTGCAAAACTACAGCTGACAGGTCATGTACCTTAGCTCTAATGTTGTTGTAGCGGGTCCAGAGTGACGTGAGAACACCACTCAGATCATTTTTGCTGCCCTGCCCTTGTTTTAGAGCGATATACTCAGAGTTCAACTCTTCCAGAGCCACCGACTGTGCAGTTTTACACACACATCAACAAGCACACACAGAGTAACAGATCCATAATTAAGCCTCCCTTATGATGTTGCTGTTTCTCGTTTTTTGTTACTGCAATTATCAATTATTTCTGCATTATTTTGTCGAAACATCATCAAAAGTCAAATAACTGGAAACCAGTGATGATTAGTAATGTGGGTTAAGTCTTACTAGGTTGATGAAAATACAGGTTTTCAGAAAGCAGAAACACATTGTTACTGAGCTGAGATCATAAATGCAAGATTGCCACTGTAATTAATTTAGAATTCATTTGTGAAAAACAGAACTTTACCGTATGTCATTCTTACCTTAGCTCTGAGCTGAGCTGAGAGGATGTTGTATTGCTCCTCTATCTGTGTCTTTACTAACTGAGCATCGGTCTTCTCTCTGACCACACCTGTCAGGCTGCTCTGCAGCTCCCTCACCTATGACAGAAAAGCACTGTTTAAAGCAAACAGATCAATATTAACTTTAATTAGCTCTGCACCAGCTACTGAATAATAATATAAAAGAAACAAGATGCCCAAAATAAGAATGCATTAAGGAGTTAATCTGGTCTTAAAAGGCAAACGGAATTGAAGTGTAAACAAGCACATCAAATGTGACACAATTCACACGCCATGCATTAATTTCTACCACAAAATAATTGTCATGTACTGTATATCTATTTAAATACCTGGCTGGTGAGGCTCGCATTTTCCGTTCTGATTTCTTCTACTTGACTGGCTAAATCAATCACTCTCATTCCTTTTTCAGTTGCTTGAGTCGCCTTCTTCTCTGCCTCCTCCCTCCTGGCTTCTGACTGACACAATTCACTCTGCAACTTCTTGGTCTGAACATTTACGCAAATAACATGAGCGCATTGACTTTCTTTCTCTGATGAACTGCCATTCACGATAATAGAGTGCAAATGAAGTACACTCTCAATTTTAACATTTAAACATTTGGTGTACTGGTTTCCTATATTGTGACTCACTTTCTTCCAAGTAAATGTTGTCTTTAACTGCAAATGATGAGAGAAGCTTACCTCTGCTCGAGTCTCTTCCAGTTCCTCTCGTGACCTCTTTAATTGTTCTCCCAAAGCTTCAATCTCTCTCATCAGATCACTTTGCTTCTATTATCCATGAAAAACATTTTGTGTTACCTCACAGCACTCACATTACATGATACTGTATGTTGATGAACCATAATGCTGACAGAGATCACAGTGTGTCTTTTTTATACCCATGTAGAGTTTCCTTTGAAGTTTTTAATGTGGCATTTTTCTGCATCGTATTCTTCTATCCCAACTAGGGTCATATCAGCACCATTTGGATTCAACAGATGCTGCATTTGTTTCCTCTCCTCTGTTTGTGTTTGGCTGATAAAAGCAGAATGGACACTGTTTTTTTCTACTCTTAGCCCCTGAATTTCAAGTCTTAGCTGCTTTTCCTCCTGTTTTAAACAGCTGACTGAATGTTCAGCTTGTCCTTTTTCTTCTCTCAAACTGTTAATTGATTTTTTTAACTTGTCGCAGTCTTCTTGTAAAGTGTAGGAAAACTGGTCTCTATTTTCTTTGAGACACTTAAGGGAATTGGTTAGTTCATCTCTCTCCTGTTTTAAATTGAGCCCTTCGTGGCCTAACTGGGCATTCTGTCTCTGTAAACATTGTATTGATTGCAGAATTTGATCTTGCTCTAATTTTCCACTTGAAAGAGATTCCATCAGTGCCTGTTTTTCTTTTTCAAGACCAGACAAAGTCTCTTTTTCCTCTTTCAGGCCACTCATTGACCTAATAAAGTTATCTCTACTATTCTTCAGTGCAGAGACTGCTTTACTAAACTCTTCTCTCTCTTGTTTGAGACCAGCAAGAGACTTAGAGATGTTGTCTTTCTCCTCTTTCAGTCCCCAAATTGTCCGAGTTAAGTGCTGCTTCTCTTCTGTCTGTATCTGGACTGACAGAGCTACTTCTTTCTGCTGCTCTCTGAGGCAATTTAAGTGGCCCAGGAGCTCTTCTCGGTCTGTTTTGAGGATCTGGATAGACTTGATCAGCTGGTCCACTTGATCAGTCAGCGAACTAACCTGCAAAGTGTTTTGTAGACTGTTTTGCAATAAACCGCTTGGATTATTATGCTGTGAACCAGGAGCTGAAGCTGTAGTCAAATCAGCTATTTGTTGACCAGAAATCAACTGCAGTTCTTCTCTGTTTAGCACATTATCCCCCAAACTGCCCACATGTACTTTGAGGTTGTGCTGCTCTCTACTCTCCTCTAAATTTTGCTGTAGATCCATGATGGTATTGAGATCATCCTCAGTCTTCCTGGTGAGTTCTGTGATTAGACAGCCTTGTTCCTGTTTCTCCTGCTCCAGGCTGGCTCTGTCTTCTTCTAACTTAGAGATATGCTCCTTCAGCTGTGTTTCCTCCTTCTTGACCTCCTCCTCTCTGAGCTCAATATGAGCCAGCAGCTCCTGAATCCGGTCTGCCAAGGCCCGGTTTTCCTGATTCAAGGCCAGGGCAAGATCATCCTGGGCAAGGGAAAGGATGGTGTTATCAGGAGTAGAGGAGGGCTGAGGGTGATCAGCTCCATTACAGCTAGACAGTAAGATGATCTGTGTATGCATAAATAGAATGCATGATAGAATTTGATAATTTAAGTACAGCCGTTGTTTAAAAGGTTGGGTTTATTTTGTTGTAAATTTGAAAATACTGCAACTGCTGTGGCATACTATACCTTTTCTCTTGAAGACCCTTGTTCTGCCTCAGCTTCTTCTTCTGCCTGTTTTTTGAGGTGTAAGTTTAACTGAATATTCTCCTCAGACATTACCTGCAGCAGTTGCTGTGTGTGCTGCAGGGCAACCTCTAGGCTGTCACTGTGCTCTTGAAGGGCCTCAAGATCCTTTTGTAAGCCCATGCTCCTATAAGCTTCCCTCAAGGCATCAGATTCCTCACTGGGGTTTTTCTCTAGGTTTAAAATTCCCCTGGAGCACAAGGTTCCCAGTTTAAACTCATCTATTGTCTCTGTAGTCAAGGAGAGTGTCTGGAAGTTGGGGTTGGTCCTGGATCCTTGGCAGGCAGAGAGGTTTACGGGGTCTGATTTGGCAGATGAGGAGTGATCGTTGGTCTTTTTCTGAACGGTCTCCGCTGCATCCTGGTGGTGGACATGTGGAACTGCGGATGAATATGTCTGGGCTAGACCCTCACTAGTAGCCCCCTGTACCTGTGGAAATTATATTTATGACATGTAAATAAAAAATTCCATCCAAGTAATTAAAATTCATATTTTACCATGGTAAAATATTCATTTTATTTAGATGCACTCTTTCCCCAGGGAGTTATGTAACACACTAACTTATAGCAGCAGAGCCTTTACTTATTGGGTGCATTCCCTCTGTTCATGCTGTAAGTCCTTCTCATGAAACAAGAAGGAACTTAATATTAAGCAAATAATAATACCCAACTGGATATTCAATGATCCTTTTAATATCGGCATTATATTTGAAAAAACCCATTTGGCCTGTCCTAAGTGTAAAACTAGCAAAACTGACTAAAAGAAAGAAACTGCATCCATTTGAATAGCAATATCTCTAAAACCAATTTAAAAGTAATGCCTAATAAACAGGTGCAGGATACTAATTATTTATACAGGCCATCAACAAATGCTTTATATCGACATGTTTAATAATTCTACATTTGATATTTCTAACCTACATACACATATGTTACTGATATTGAAGTTAAGGATTATAAAATCTTGATATAGAATAAAGTCTTATTTTTGAAGTAAAAGGCACAGAATGTGGTGAAAAAAATTCAAGTAAATACTGGACCATGTGTTACTGTGTATGCGCTTGTATGACCATCTGTACTGTTGTTGTCTTATTTGTGTTCTGTTGCTCCTGCTTTATTTGGGTCTCCCTTGCCCGTAGATCTTATACAATGCCACTACCTTAATCAACACAATGTATGTAATAATAATAATTATGGTTATGAAAAAGTCTTACACACCTCTCCAAAGCCCCGTACAAAAGAATGTGTCATGGTGGTGTTAGAGGACCGAGGACAAATAGTACTGCAGTTTGGCGAGCTGGTCCCAAGACTCCGACATGTGGACTCAGAGATTTGAGATGACTGACTTGGTATTTGGTTTGTAGCTTCTTTGAGGACCTGCTGGAGTCTGTGGTTCTCCTCTCTGAGCTCTTCTGCCTCCTCCAGTAGGGAGCTTTCAGACAATTTCAGCCGCTGCATCTCTGCCTTCATCTCCTCCATTTGGCAGCCGAGGAAGTGGCTGTTTTCCTGGGCCCCCTGCAGCTGCTCCATAAGTCTTTTTCGTTCTGTCATCCCATCCTCCTCTCTCTCCAACAGCACCCTGAGATCCTCCTGTAGGCTCAGGATAAAGCGTTGCAGTCTGGCCTCATCTGAGCTCTGTCTTGTATCTTTGTTTCTTTCTCCTTCTGTATCTTTCTCTGATTTTCCCTCATCGCCATCTTGTCCGCTTTCTCTTTCAGTTTCAACACTTGGCTGCCATTGCTTCCTTTTCTCTTCCTTTCTCTCTTCTTCTCCTTCACCCTCTCCTCTCATGGTAGTCAGTCTCTCTTGTTGTTTCCAAAATGTCATGGTCCCACCAGTGATTCTGACTGCACTGATCATTGCTGCCCCCGTGGCTGCACTTACAATCATGTCAAGTAGCTGCTTCTCTAAAGTGTAGATCCGGCTCTGAAGGCTCTGCTCTCTGTCCTGGGCCAGGGTGAGTTTGTGCTGAAGTTGGGTTTTAAAGTTCTCAAAGTACTGGGACTGGCGACTCATCTCATCTTCTTTGGCCTTTAACTGTCTCTGACAACGCTGCAGTCGCTCTTTCCATACCTGCTCCCCTCGCTCTTTCTCCAGAGTCTGAGAAATGGTAAAGATGGGAGGGAGTGAAAACAGTAAAGGGAGATATTGGAAAACCAACTCCTGACTTATGGTAAATCCCACACTGTCAATGAATTCAAAGTTTGTTTTACAACATGCTGTGGCTAAGCCATTTCCTGAGTTACACAAAAGCCCTTTTAGAATATGCATTAGCTTGTGTGATAGTAATGTAACAGTATCATGTCTTAGCAGAGTGCTGTTACCAACACTAGCTTGTACTGTTTTCTGTACTGTTTGTTTTATTTCATTCTTTACCTTTGAATCTTTGTAGTTGTAGGTAATTGAATTAATTAAGAAAGTCCATCCCTTGAGCTGGGCTAAACACAATATTTATTTGTGCCTGCAGTAGGGACGTGTGAACTCAAAATGTCCTAGAGCATCTCCTAAAACCAACTTGTAAAGTTATTTTGTGGTTTGTTCGTCCCTGCATTGTGATGCATTTACAGATCTAGAAAACTCACCATGGCCCTGACTTCCCCCCTGAGCATTTGTAGTCTGTGGTCCAGCCTCTGAGAGTGTTGCATGCTGGGGGTTAGCTGACAGAGCTGTAGCAGCAGGCTCCTCTCTGACCTCTGTAACGGTTTGATCCTGCAACACAACACAGAGAAGCTGTTATCATCGCATAAATCTGCAAACTAACAGAAATGTGAAAGATGCAATTACCTTCTAATGCTAGAAGTAATGCAAATTTAAATCTCCTGGATTGAGCAGTCCAGCAGAAATGTTAGCAGCAGCGTGTTTGCATGCAAGTGTGTCGTGCAGTCAGGAGCATTTGATATGCGATATCACCTCTGCCAAAAGTGAGCATAGTAGCAGGTGTGCGCATGTGCGTGTGTGTCACTGGATCTCCCCTCTCCCCCAGTCTCTCACCTGTTCATCAGGGAACTGTCGAACCCGCAGGTTCTGATTAGTTCTCACAGAGTTCATAACCATAATAATACTACTGTTTCCGGTACCTGTGTTGTCTGATTAGGTCATGTGATCCTCCATTGGTCAGCCTGCTCCACTTAGGTGAGCTTTATTAACCTGTAACAAAAGAACTGATGTTAATACTCTTTATCGTTTTCACTTACACACACACACACACACACACACACACACACGGAGGCAAAGATCCATATGCACAAAACACAATTATCTATTATTTACAATGTTAACAGCTTGGTTGCAAGTTGTCAAGCACAGGTATCTCTCAGGTTACCCTGCCTCCTAATCCTGTCCCCCTCTAGCTACACCTACCACATTTTACAAATCCTCCCATCATGAAAGCTTAAAAACCTACTATTTTTTCAGGTCTGTAATAAATCCATGCTCTAATGCTTGTATTTGCTGTTAAACACATTTTGCACAAGTTTACCAGAACATTAACAAGGGTTCAGGAGCCTGTGTGTTGTAAATTTGAATATTATCAACTTAATTTGTCTAACTGCTGAGCCTAGCAGCCTCATATTATCCTCAGAATGAGGACTGTGGATTTTTTCCCTGATGATCTGTACTGGCTAATGCTTAACTCACACCAGACAAGAAAAACTATTTACATTATATAATCTGGAAATTGTGCTATTAGGATAGGATTAACCATTATAATATTCTACAAACATTTAAACTGATATAAAGAAATATACAAAGCAGTAAATTCTCAAAGGAAAATGTAAATAATAACCAGTTTTTTGTCCACCACTGCAGCAATGAGCTTCCAGTAAGTTCAGCGTCCACTCTGAAATCAGTTGCATTGTTGTTTCCTTAGAAACGCCAGAGACGCTGGACTTTGGCAGAATCCTCCTTCTCCAGTTGGCAATCGGCTTGTTCAGCCCCTTTTCTGCCCAGTACTTTCCCTTCTTTTTCTCCCTCCATCTCTTCTGTTATATTGTTTGACTGGGCATCTTCAGTCAAACCCTTTAGCTGAGGCTTTGTCTTCTCTCATTAATAGATCCTCTGATTCAGAGTTTTTTTCAGTAAATCCACTTGTGTTTGGTTCTTACCGAGGAGTTAGGGTGTTATGTTCCAGGTCCAAGAACCACTAAAGTAGATGTTATTTATAAATAAATCTTATGTTAATCTCATGTGTATCTGATTATTTATTATATTATTTAACTATCTTTGCATTCCAGGTAAGGGTCTTCTGCAAAAGTACACATTTATCAAAAAGGCCATAGGTTTTTTTGAGCTGTCTAAAAATGCATAAAAACAATTAGTTTATGTTTTATTCTCGCTTGCCTCCAGAGCACCTTAAAACCTGCAAAAAAAGAAAAACTTGTTTAGTTTTCCTCATCATTATCTGTGTTATCACAAGCCCCGTGCTAAAAACTGAAACAATGAAGTAAATAAAGGTGCTACCTGATGTGGGTCCGTGGTCACGTTCTTTAAGGCCAAAGAATAAATGCTAAAGAGAAAAACAAAAAGAGGAACAAAAACTAAAAGAACAAAAGGGGTTTAATTAACAGGTGACAAAAAAGAGAGAAAAAAATAGTTTCCAAAGTTAATAATGTTATTAAGCAACACACAGCATCAGTTCAGTACAAATCCTTACTTTCTCTCTTGCTAATCTTTACCTAATCAAGATATGGTTCACACTTCACTGCCACAACAGAAAGCTCAATAAAATAAAATAAAATAAAATCACATTTGAATGAATACCTTTTCCTCTATTTCCTTTATTTGTCTCTTTTGCAAGTCAATTCTGTCCTCCAACTCTCTAATCCTCTGCAAGGTAAAGACAGGAGTGGTTAGGTTAGGTGGTCAAAATGTGCCCAAACATAAAATTACAACCCCATTTCCAAATCTCACGCAGTCATAACTTCACAAGTATAAAAGAAGACAGTTTGTAAGATGTTAATAAGACTCTGATCCAGCTATTCCTCCTTTTCATCATGCCCACCATCTCCATGGTACTGTAGCTGCGCTGGATAGGAATCAGCTCCCATGGAAACCTAATGGTGGAAATGACCCCATCTGTGAGACCTTAAATCTGAGCAGCTTAGTCATTGACTCTGTTCTTTCTTCTGAAAACATTAAATTAAAAAGGGAAGACTATGCAAACAGGCTAGGACAAACAGGATATTTTGATTCTACAATTCACCATCATCTATTGCAAGCTGATCTTTGGTTTTCAATAATGACTGACAAACTTACACAAAGCATGCCCTTTCTTCACCATTAGTATATTTAGAGTTGCTTTGGTTAGTGCAGTATGTTATCTTATCGTGAGAAGCTGATTAATAATGTGTTGTAATAGGTGTTTAAATCACAATATTAATTTTACAGTTCAACTGACTCAAATGAAGGTTGAAATGCGGTGCTTGTTAATGTATTCAATAAATACAAGCCATGGCTGTAAAACTACTGTGAGGGCTGGAGAGGGAAGGATACTGAAGGAGTGGGGGCATTAAGATCACAATGATACGCACACACATACACAGCCACATGGTCATTCTTTCTCATCTTTTCACTTACATATCTACATGCACAGGTCAAGTTATAGGTAGCACAAACAGGGATACTGCATCTTTTTCATAAGACCAGGGGTCTTGTGGGGTCAGATAACTCAGCAGGTACCAAGGGTCAGACTGAGAGTGGGTAGGATTTAGTAACCTGACTTGGTTTGTTTTAAGCCTTACCTGCTGGGCCTGCTGTAGGAGCTCCATGCGCTCCTGTAAGATCTGACTGTCATACTGCCGGCTCTGCCGGAGAATCTGACGCCTCAGCTTGTCCACGGCTAGCCTCAGCTCCTCCCTCTGCCTGTCTGTCAGCGACTCAGCCACCGCCCGGCATGCTGGCTGCTCCTGCTGCAGAGCGCTATACAGCGTGGCCTCCAGCTCCTCGATCCTCTGCACAGCCAGCCATATACACATAAAGGTTCACACACACACACACACACCAACCCAGACATGCATGTGTGGATGCACAAACACACATAGGCATGCATAAACACACACAATGAGGCACATGCAAAAACAAACACACACACACACACAACGTGCACATGTGCATGCAGATACACACATACACGCACACACACCACTTTGATATGGGAGCACTGTTCCACTTTATGCTGGTGGTTATTTCAGCCTGACCTTCACATGGTAAATTCAAATTCATTATATTAACACAAACTGTGGCTTTATGGTTTTTACTTTCACATTTTATCAGGTGATCTCAATAGTTTACCATGCAAAAACCACACTTTGACCAAAATAGTATAAAGTGGGATTATAAACACAAACCACCACCAACACTGATCAAATGAAATAGAATCATATGAAATGATCTGAGCATTCATTTTTATTTTCAGCAAAGAGCTTTTTTAAGTAGTTGGAAACAGAAGATATTTAAAGGGCAATAATTCTAGACAATCTTATTAAACCCATTAAGAAAACAATTCTTAAAATTTGATCCTCACTGTGCAATTTAAAATAATTACTAACCACTGTATATTTATAAAGATATTATATCTTAAATATAAAGAAAGAAAATCAGGCCAATAAATGCAAAGCCAATTACAGAATCCAATTCAGTTAATTAGCCTGTTCACAGAATTTAGAAAATGATAAAAGATGCAGTATCCCAATAAAATGAGAAGGAATTTACCTTTATGGAAAATGTTGCATTTGTGATGTTTAATAGGGTCTCAAATGTTTATGTAGCATGCTGAAATGATGTGTGCTTCACCCCTGCATTCCTAAATCACTATACCTCAAGTCTTTATGCCATTTAAACAAGCTCGTTTAATGTTAAATAAATATAACTGAGTGAAATTTGTCTCTAGGGAGGCTTTGGCAATCTTTATTCTATGCAGATGCTGCAGGTAAACCCACGCTGTGTCATTCTCCATACCATGTAGGCCTGGTCCAAAGCCTGCTTCCTATAGTCCAGCTCTTCCTCAAGGAATCCTTTCTGCTTACTGAACAGCTCCTGCAACAAGAAGTGACATAATACAATGCAAACCTGTGTAATCACAGTGGATTACTGTATATGAAGTTTTGTAGTTTTAGAAAAACTATTGGAGCTACAGTTTTAAGTTTTTACCTTGTCATTTTCCAGGTCAATCATCTTCTGTGTGAGTGCGGCCTCTGTGCTGTCTATTTGTTTCAACCACTGTAGAGGAAGGAATATGATCAAAGAGTAAAGGTGAGGGATTAACACATTCCCAGAAAATTAGTTGTGACGTGTTTAGTCAATTAGAAGCTGGAAGAGTCAGTTCGGATTCAGTCCACCATTCTTCCTCACTTGAACTTCATTTAAGATGGTACTGTAAGTTCCAGCTTCTGATTACCTGGATCCAGTGTGTTCAGTCAATCAGCAGAGGGTTGTGCAGAGTTAGTTGGAAAACAAGCAGAGCAAGGGTCCTTGATGACAATGATTGAGAACCACTGAAATACAACATGTCTTTGAGGTCTTCAACTGACCTTTTCACACAGAGAGATCACCGTCCCTGCCTGGATCACAGCTACCTGCTCCTCATTTCTGAGATTCTACAGAAAACACAAGGCACAGGCATAGAGCTATGAGAGATTACTATAAAAAACTGACATCAAAATAAAGGCAGATAATGGTGGTGTGTTTGAACTCACCCCATTATCCCCCAGAATATCCAGTTTCTTCATCAGCTCAGGTATGATTACATCCTGCCATGGGGTCAAAGCAGATATAATACTGACTGTGTTTAGGACCCTTTACATATATAGAAAACAGTAAAGAGGTTTTGTGGCTGTGTTTTCACCTTGACTCCCTCCTTATGGCAGTAGATCTGCAGGGCGCTGCTGCTGTTCTCCGGGAATGAAGACATGTGGAGATTGAGAGCAGGAGATCTGCGTTCCCTCTCCTGAAGGGAATATATCCTTTATTATATACATTAATACTTATGTATACATATTTCACATAATCAGAACAGTGGAGCTAAGGTTTCCCCTTGTGCTACACAAATGCAGGAGTTTAGCATGCTGTACTCAGGGTGAGCAGTGATACACAAAATGTAAAGGACACAAATGACAACATTAGCAAAGTAAAACGGGAGTAAATGAATAAGGGATTTACTTACATCATGACACTGAAAACATGGTCAGGATCTGCCAAAATGTGTGGAAACCCATAAATAGGAAAACCAAATCAAACCGATAGGATGTTTGCAAACACATGCACAACTGTCCTCGCTTAGACAGCTTACTCAAACATATGCCAAATCAATTATAAAGACTGATTGACATGATTGATACTGAGGTAATAATTATAATTTCTATTAGCAAATGCATTTGAATCTGTGTAACTCACCTGATGTCTTCCAATATATGTATTAATTTATTTACATTATACAATTTCTTGTCTTTAGCTGTCTTTAAACTTCAGGTGTTATTACATAGGAAAAAAATGCAGGATGTGCAGACAAAAATGAGAGACAAAATGAACAAAGATGGGAATGGATGGTGAGCTTAAATATATTTTTATTTTAAAAAAATTATATTCATCTTAACAGCATTTTTTTCAAATACAAGGTACTCCAGTTTACTGGATGGGTTATGCACACAGCTGCCATGCAAAACAGGAAAACACGGAGAACAAAGAAAACTCAAATGTGTGTGAATAAAGGTGTGAACAGTAAGTCTGTCTGTCTGTTGGGGGGTGTCACTGTATATAGGTCTTGTGTCTGCAGTTCAGACTGTTGTTGTCACCTCCGGGTGACAGTTTAACATTAGTACAGTCTCTTACTTCCAGTTCCAGCACCCTGAATTCGAGCAGCTCATTCTGGTCCCGAGCATCCTGAACCTCAGCCTGGAGCCGTGACTCTGCTTGCTGCAAAGCACACATCTACACACACACACAGACACTGTGATGCAACTATTGTTTCACATGTTTTACATTGCTTTATGAATACCTGATGTCCTGTAGTTTTTTCATGTTTTTCCAGGTGTCCAAGAATTGTCTAAAACCAATTTATTATCTCACAGCTGCACTGAAACTGCTTAAATTTATTTTCAAATTGGCCAAAGACACTTCTGCGTATGAAATTAGGTTTTCTAAAAATAAATGTATTTCTTCCTGACCAGATTTATTTAAAGTCCCATTTTATTTAGGAGAAGTTCTTGTATGTCTGCTTGTATGTATATTTTGGCTTTTCTGAAAAAACATTTTGCAACACATTTCATCTTCAAATCTTCATTAACTTATTTTGTCCAGAAAAATACACAATGGCATCAATCAGCAATGGTACAATATGAAAGCTCTAATTTCCATGCAAAAATGTCTAAATGCATACAAGTATGCACAAAATTCATCCATACAGTTTATTGATACAGTGTTTATAAGAAGTGCACACATCCCACAGTCAATGTTGGCACAAAAGTTTTCAAATAGCCCTGCCAGATCCAGACCTAAATCCCATTAAAATTTGAATGTGCATATTTATGCAAATTTCTTATCGTAAGATTTTTACTCCCCTCCGGTCTGTTTTTCTATATTTCAAACCTGGTATTTTAACAAGGGTGTGTAGACTTTTAAATTTACTGTATGGTACCAATAAAGTGATGTATAGTGAATATAGACTTATACGATCTACCTTCTCATGAAGTTCCTGGTTGGTCCTGAGCAAGTACTGTTTCTCTTCTATCCACTTTGAGTCCTGTCATAACAACCAAACATAAAATCAGCTACAATTGACACTGGTAGGAACAGAGGATGAAGAAAAGGATCCCCAACACTGGGGTGTGATGCACAAAGAAGACTCAAAACCTCAAATAAGACATGCAAATGTTGCATACAGTAGACAACAGGCAGGAACAAAGTGGCAGTTGGCAGAAGTTTATTCATGCAGATATTCATGCAAATAATCACTCCCAGGATAACAAAAGTGCTGCATTTAAATATAAAGAGGTCACAGCAACAGGAGGACAAGAAGGCAATCTTTTTTTTTTTTTTTTTTGCTTTTTTTAAAGTAGCACAGCAAATCAAAATAACAGAGCTAAATCAAGCCACAGTGGGAAAAACAACATGCAGATCAAGACTAAGAAAAACTTTAGAACCAATGAAAAAACTAAGATATTTATGTGAACTCATAATAATATTGGTATAGTTTCAACTAAGGAACATCTTCCTATTTTCTTTTAATACACAGAATTTAGTTCTGACAAAATAGCTAAGATAACGGGAATCAATGGGGTTTAAGTTTCCTCTCCGTGGTAAGAAACACAACCAACAATAGGAAACACAGAGTGTGAGGGACAACGTGAAGGACAGTATGCAGACACAAGCTGTGGCATCACACGTGCAGGAAGTGACATCACAAAATTCTGCGGCAGACATGGTCAGCATACCGCCAACCAAGGAGCAGAGCAGCCAGACAGACATGCAGGAGGGCCAGTGAGAGCAGGACCAAAGAATTCCTGTCCCTATCCCTTGTCTTTGTTACCTGCCCCCTCTCAGCCAAGGCCTTCTCCAGGTCCATGATCTTAGCCTGGCAGCTGCTGAGCTCCAACTGCAGCTGTTCACGTGTCTGTGGGAGGGAGATCCGCCAAGAGCAAGTTTATCAGCCAGGCAACAGAGAAAAAGAAGTTTTTAACTTAGAACAACAAGGTTTGCATAGTTTGTTGGTTATAGAGACAAGTAAATAAGAACAGCTGAAAGAGTTGAAAAGGATTTAATAACTAAAAGTGAAAGTACAAACCCTAGCCTCCCTCTCAGCATCTAGAGAGCCTCCAATGTGCTCTTGCAGGAGAGCATAGGCCCTCTGAAGAGCCTGGTACTCTCTGGTGAGCTGACGGAAACGAAGCTCTGACTCCTCACGGGAAACACTCTGTGGTAACAAAGAGGGACAGAGTCAAAATAGCTCACAAATATTTACCTTGTATCTTTTATCCTGTCAATTATTTTTACTCATTAGGCAAACATTTATCTGAGTCAAGTGTGGAAGAAACGGATTAGGGTTCAATGTTTTGCTCAAGGACACCTTAACATGTGGAATGGAGTAAGTTATCTCAATATTTATGCAATGCATATATGTTGGACCGGTATATGATTTAAATAATTTCTTTCTCTGCAAATTAATGATTTTCTTACTTCTTCTAAATCTTCCTCTGGAGTTGCAGGAGTGCGGTCAGTGAGGTCAGTGTTATAGGAGGTGAGAGAGGAGGTCTCAGAGTCTATTGACTCCTCATCAAATCCAAAATATGTCTCCACAACATGCCTCTGCAGGAAGGAGAACAAGAAAAAGGGACACAATGTTGATTAAAACACAAATCTGAACAGGTTTGATGTTGCCCATTCTGTAGAAATTTGAAATAAATAAAGAAAGAAAATTCCAAACTATCACACCTTATTACATATTATAAAACATCCATTTTAAATGCAATAACACCCTAAAAACAGGTTACCTTTTAGAAAAACTCACAACTTCTTTTGTTGTGATAATATATAAACCTTGTGTTTTCATTTTAGTAACCTAGGTATTAAGAAATCAGACCATGAATCAGACCAGTCTCTGTATATTTTACATCTCTTTCTTGGCATTTATTTTCCGAGCCCCGCTGAGTCCTTACCATCATGTTTGTAAGTCATCTCTTGGCAACCAGAGAAGTAGAGGCAGACCAGGGCACACAGGCAAATGAAGGAAGAGAAGTACAGAATAAGAAGGATGTATTCTGTCATATTGCAACTGGACCAAAACTATAAATAATCACCCAAAAATGTATATCCTATTTTGGACTACTCCAGCTAATCTTTATAGTGTTTTTCAGGGCTTTAGTAAAAGTCCAAGAATCAAAACTGCTCTCTGCCAGACTTCCACAGACGCAACTGCAAAAAGCCAACTTCTGACTGAGGTCTTCTAGCTTGTGTAAACTGCTTCTGCATTTAATTCCTAAAAAAGAGACAAAGTTCCTGGTGCAAGTCCATGAGTCAGGTCAATGTGCCCAATCTTGTATGCAACTTGTCGAGGAGACAACTACCTCCAGCAACAGAGGTGGGAGAAGTTATGTGTCATGCATCTACAAACTCCTCCTCCTAGCAACATCACAGATTCTAAACTGCCCCCTGATGTATTAGCCCAGACTTGCACAGTTAAGCACACACACGCGTATCACAGCAATTATTTTTTCTAACACAATCAGCTCATCCAATTACCCATCAGCCACTTTTCTCTCTCCTTATAACACAAAAGGGTAGTGGAGACACAGATCGCTTTTATTTTTGTGCAAGCTTTTATCGACAAAATAAGCTTGCACTTTGGTTGATCAATGTTTCCATGTTCTCACACCATCATAAAATAAAATAACATAAAAACATTTTTTGTTTTTCTAGTTGTAGGAATGGTTCATGCAGTGTTTTCAGCATGATGTTCCCAGTAGTGAGAGATACTGTCATTGTAGTCTCCTGAGCCCAATTAAACACAAACACACACAGAGAGAAATGCATACTCAACTGAAAACATAACTTAAGGATCAGTCAACTGCAGATAGGATAGTTGCTTCGTTACACATGACTGGATTAACAGAGATTTTAAAACACTTGTGGAAACTTACTTTTGACAGTTTGAAAGGTTTCCTCTTGTTCTTTTTGCTCATCATTAATCGGTCACGTTCCTAAAGACAAACACATGGAGATCAACATCTCAAACTTTGTTCTTGGTAAGATCAACCTCACATTTGATATTCAGTCATAATCACTCAGTAAGTGGCACAGGCGGAACAGTAATCAAATGTTTCATACAGTGGTTTCCAATTTTGTCTTTTTCTTTTGAATATGGGGTCAAAAACAAAAATTAAACCCAACTGAACAGATAACTGAGATAAAATTGTACTAATGGACAATGATAGGAATAAAGTTTGTCAAATGAAGCTCAACATTTTATGGTGAATCGGCAGATTGTTCTGAGTCAGGCTGCAAATGTAAAGTAAAGAAAAAAGTGACATATTGAGCCTGACCTGCATGAGCTCGTCAATAATGCCACGCTGCTCTGCAACCTGCAGCTTGAGGAACTCCACTTCCTGCTCCTCGTGGGCATGGCTAAGGTCTGTCAGGGAGCTTGGCCGCTTCAGCTGCAGCTGAATTGGCTGTTGGTGTGACGAAGGCCGAGAAGTGGAAGCTTTTTCCTTCTGAGGAAGGGAGAAGGGCAGAGAGGACAAATAATGGTCATAGTGACAATTACTTCATGCTTTTCCTTTAACAGCCAGTAGAGGTCCTGCATTCATCTTGATGACAGTCTCTCAGCACAAAAACAAAACTCCACTCTCTTAATATCTGTATTTCTACAATTATTAAAATTTTGACCAACATTTTTACACAGATATAAGAGGAAGACTAGTTGCCCCTTACCATCTCAGCGTTCTCTCGGCTCAGATTCTTAAGTTTCTCCTCCATGCGTTGCAGTGTTTGAAGGAGGTCATCATTCTTCTTAGAAAGCCGTTTGTTCTTCTCAAATATAGGCTTCATCTGGCTTTCTGCCTCTCGCACCCGCTTCAACTGGACAGAGGAAAGAAACAGGGAGGAGAAACACTGTAATATTATGTCTTAGCTCCTGGTGAGAGTTCAAGGTTGGAGGGTTTAGACACAGGTCATGTAAGTTCCTTGATTAGTTGTTAGGTGTGTATATTTGTACGTATGTGTGTGCATATTTGCATGCCTATAATCACGGTTTATATGTACTTCTGCATGTGTGTTGCTCACTAGTTCATTCCTCTCGTCAGCCAGAAGTGCATTTCTGTCCTCCAGTTTCCTGATGACTGAATGGAGCTCCGCAATCTTCAGCTGAAACCTCCTCATGTCACGCTCCTCTGCCTCCTGTTGAACAGGGGGGGCAGGAGAGGAGGAGGAGGAAGACAAAAACTAAACAAGGGAGAACATGCAGGCAGACAGGCAGGTAATGGAGGTGGATGGGACAGAGAAGGTGATGGGATGAAGGATGAGTTGTCATTTCACAGTGCAACTGTGAAGTTTTATGTGCAATATACACAGTATCCACATGCTTCACCATGGACGGATGACCTGTATATGCATGTATGACTGATCGTATGGATATACACTGTTGTTGTACACCTCCAAGAGGATTGATGTTTCCCCTTGTTTTAGGAAAAAAATAAGTTAGCACTCAAAAATGAAAAGGTATCCCTATGTTTCCTTTAAAATCAAAGAGTAGGATGGGAGACACTTACAGAACAGAACACATACTACATATAGATTAGGGTTTTTAAATTTTACAAATTAAAAAATATTTTTTTCAGGAATTAAATTGTTACACCTTGATAAATTAGGTATACTCAATTCAAAGCAGGTAATCTTTCTTCAATTATTAGCCGTATGTTATTCTAAAAGCCTTTATTTGAAAGCCCCTAATGTTTTTAGATTAGTTGCATTAAAATTATAACATCTAAACAAAAATGCAATGCAAAATGCAAAACACCCTGTATATATTTTGATCTTATGGATGTACTGTAGAGCATGTCCACATTTTAGAGTCCTGTTATACTAGATATGTATAAAGGCATGCATGCACATATACAGATAACTGTAGATACACTAGGTTGTGTATGTATACCTGGTTATTGAGCAGGTCTGGGTTTTCCCCCAGGCCAGGCATCGCCTCCCTCTTTGGGCTGCCGTGGTTGTACCTTTCAGCCTCTCGTACCTGGCCCAGCTGCTCATCCAGAGCGTCTTTTTGTAGCTGAAGTTTCTGGGCATAGCCAGCCTGCACCCCCAGCTCTCTCTCCAAGGCACACACTACACGGTCTTTTGCCTTCAACTCATCCATCTGTAAAACAGGGACAAGACCAAGGTGAAGGACGGTGTAAAGAGTAATTGAGCCAGATTCCTGTCATAGTCCACATAAAAATACTGAAACTCTTCACAATAAATACCACTGCAGAAATTCCTGAAATCATGTTGCAGAAAACACGTGAAAAATGTTTATGACGTATCAAGAATTAAGCTTGGTCCATTTATTTGTTTTACTTGTTTTACACTAACGTGTGAGAATTAAGTTCACATGACATCACTTAGGATTGGCATCAAACAGTTTCTAAACTCACATACCATGTTGTTTACACCTTTAGAACAGCAATCTATGATGGCTGAAAACAAAATAACTTTTAATTCCGTCCTCCAGCTCTGATAAATTTATACACCTTTTTCACAATAGCTGTGTTCACTTACCACTTTGCTTCCAAATATCATTGTCTTCTTGTTCAAATATTGCTTTACAAACAATAATGCCTCCTATTGTGCCCTGCTGTACTGTACAGTATCTATCGGTGTTAATGAATAACTGCAGCACATATACAGGCTTATTTCTGCAGATAATTTCCACATAGTGAGGAAGGCCAAGGTAGACAGTGCAGCAATTAGCCTTCATGCAAAATCAATGAGATAAACCCTCAGAGATAACTTCAGCAGCACCAAAGCAAATGTTGGAGTGTGAGAAACTGCCTTATATTTAAAAGTCAAGATAGACCAGTCTTATAAAAAAGTAACAGCAGCTAAAGTTGTGAATTTAACACTAGGGATTATTAATTTGTATTTTTATAGGACTGTCTTTGGATTGCACATACCACATTTACATACTGGCTTATTTCTGCAGATAAGCTTTATGAAAAATTTAGTACATCTTTCATAAGTGTATAGGTTTTGTAAATGTATAGTCAACCTTAGGTAATATTTTAGAAACATCCCATTTATGTTGTCACACTTGTCTCCTTTATAGTTTAATATAAGACATTTGTAGTGTCTTGTAGTGTAGCATATGTCTTCCCATAAGCATGTTGTCTCACCAGTCGGCGTATGTCTTTCTCACAGTCTCGTTTGATACGATGCACCTCATCCTGGTGCTGTTGGTAAGCTGTGCGCAGGTCTGCTGCTTTGGCCTTATCTGCTTGCAAAGCATTGGCTAGTGCCTCCTCAGCCTGCTTCCTAACAGTCTTCTGCTCCTGGATCTAAAAGACAACATTAACACATGATAACACTAGCACACATAAAAGTGTTATGTGTGCATTTCCAAATTAACATTAAACAACTGTAAAGATAGATGCCCCGTCTGTCTGGAAAGGCTGCACTGAAACAATAGCTTGGCAATGGGCTTTTCCACCCTACTTCCTGTTTTTCAGCACAAAATTTGCAAAGGTTTACTCAGCGCACACACACACACACACACACACACACACAGAATGGCTTCAGAATGCAAACTTCCAACTAACACAAAGAAGAACACAAAGCACCATTAGAGTTTCCGTAACTTCAGTCCTCAAAATTTGTTCTATACTTTTGTAAGGTCACATATAAATGCAAAGAAGCAACAACACAGCTACAATGAGAGACAGCTGATACAAATGTAGAGGTGCTTTAATTATTGTGACGAATGTCAGATGACACTGTTACACTGACTAGAAGAAGAGTCCTCAGGTACAGGTTGAGCTCCGCTTTTTGCGGAGCATAGTACAGTAGATTTGAACATGTGAATGAACAGGCCAAGTGTCAATGATGTCATAATAAGTAATTAGTCATCCATATATGTATAAGACTTACCTCTTGCTGTAGCTTTAGCCTCTCCCCATCAAAAGCCCTCCTTGCCTCCTCTCGTGCTTCTCCAAGAAGAGCATTTTTGAGCTTGTCTGCTGCTCCATCTCTCAGTGCATTAACAAGTCCCTGGAGCCTTTGCACCTCAGCATCCCGGATCTTGATGGCCCGGGCCAGCTCAACTTCATGCTGTCGGGCTAGGGCCTCACGGGCAGCTGCCATCTCACGCAGCTTCTCTTCATGCAGTTTGGCACGGAGGTCAGTGAGTGCAACGGCATGTTTGTGCTGCTCAAGCTCTCGAGCCTGACGCTGCTCCTGGAGCCGCTCACGGAGCTTGCATACCTGGAATTACGACAAATTGTGCCATTAGATTTATATAATAACGCAATTAACCTTTCACTATCATAAATATCATATGCCCCCAATATTCACCCATTTGCCCAGACCCTGTACAGCCCATAGAAGAGTCTTAAACACAATGACCCTAACTGTTAATATTACAGTAGTTATGCTGTTCACATTCCTGTAGGCATTTGTTTAAACTTACAGATGCAGTTAACTTACAGTTTATGCAAACTGCCAATTGCATAAGTTTTAAGCTTCCCTCATTAGTAAGGGAACAACGAGCTCAATGCTCTTACAAATGTAAAGTAGGATGAGAGTGGCACAGACAGGAAATTTGTGTCAAACAGAAGATACAAGAAGAGGCAAACCCCCTGAATTAATTACCAAAAACTTTGTAAAGAGTTGTAGAGTACAGAGCACCTACAGTAAGACCTAGTGAACAAATATAATACAGAATAGCAACATGGTGATAGTTATTGCAATATGCATACAATCAAATATAAAACACCTTGTAAACAGAAATCTATCTGTGGAAGTGGCTTATCATAGCAGTTATCTAGTTATACTAGTTGCAATGACCATTATTACAGCCCCTGTTGTAAGGGTACATACATGCACCTTCAAAGCATTTTCAAATTTGACTATAAGCCTGCATTAAAAACATTTTTAATAATAACAATAATAACAACAGCAATTATTATTGTTGTTGTTGTTGCTGTTGTTATATTACGTCTAAGTCTATTTATAGTTCTTTAAATTTTCCCTTCTCCTGCTTTTGCTTTTTCTGTGGCATATAAAGGAGACTAATACTATATGTCACTTTATTTCTTCATCATCTTGCACCTCCTTCTCACCTTGTTCCGCTCCTGCTGTAGCTCAATCTGAATGTCCATTATTTTGCTCTTCAGCTCCTCATTGGTGGCCTGCACTGAATCGGCCATCACCTCTGATCTCTCTGGCTTCCTTCCCTTCTTAAGGGGTGGTGCCGCAGGGGGTGTGGTTGATGACATAGCACTCTGGCCGCCCAATTTGGACGGACACAGAGTGCCAGGTGTGGCAAAATGGAGAAGAGAGTCAGTTACTTCTACTTCTCCCTACAAATCCCTGCATCCGCATCTTCATCATCATGTCGATGCTCAATCTACATCATTGCTGGGGAATACTGAGAGTTTCTATTATGAAGAGAAAGACAGACAAACAGGGAGAAAAGAAAAGATGGGAAACAGTGAGTCAGTGTTAAAAACTGGGTTACACAAAACTACTCTGCGAACTTCTCTGGGCACCGGCCACATGACGCAACACAGCCTGGGGAAAACAGGCTATTCTTGAGACTAACATTTACACTCTCTTCTGGTATCCTTGTATTTGTAACATATATATCTTGGCCATTTAACATTACCCTATTCCAGTCCGTTGGCTTTACTTAGAAGCTTCACAGTGCATGAAAATGTGTCTCGTCACCATAGTTATGTTCCTGGCCTCTGGCATCTCACTGGAACTCTTTCTGTGAACTAATAACTTTATCCTTTGGTTTGATAAGTCCTGACATTATTCTTCCCAAAGATCACATTATCTTGTCCTGGAACAATTGAGAATAAAGGGCCGGTAGTTTTCTTAACCCCTGCAGGAGTAAACTAATCATAAAGCAGTATTAAATTATATTCTAGCTAAAAATCCCCTAAAGTGACAGCCTAAGCTAGAGTTCAAGAAACGTATCCATGGAAAATTGAAGATATGTACCTTTTATTCTTTCTGTTATCTCAGTTTTGTTTTAAAACCGACTCATCATGAATTAAATTAGTTTCAAATAGACATCCTTGCACTTTATCCATCAGTGCAATACAATTGCAAGATTTTTCTCTACCTTTTCCTCTCTCAAAGACACACATACAGGACACACCAGAAAGAACATATAAATAATGCCATATTTGCCAGGTATAAAGAGCCAATGCAAAAACAATAAAATAAATGCCCTTCAAAAACATGCAACATAAAGCAAGGCAAATACAAAAGGGTTTAAATTTATTATGAGTCTAATATCTACTCATCCACCTTTACCCCACTATAGGTATGCTGCAGTTGTGTTGGCGTATTTTATTACAGATGTGTCAATGACACACATTCACTAAGCTGAAAGTGGACTCCTCCTTCCCTGAAAAAATGTGTAACCCAGTGACCTTTCAGTCTTCCTGGTAACTATTAAATTAATAATGCGAAAAAGTGGGAGCTGCATTTAGACCACAGATGTCTCATCTTTTTCTACACACACATTAAAAAACATTCATACAACATACACAGATGGCAGAAATAGTTACCAAGGCAACCCTTGCCATCAAAAACTTGATTCCTCTCATATCAAAGGATGTTGGGAAAGAGAAGTCTCGTGGTGGATGGGAAACATGAGATGCACACACAAAACCACACAATCAAATTAAATACATCATACAATGTGGCAACACATTTAAAACCACACATGCAGAAAGATTTTGTTATCTGGTCCACTCTCAGAGCAGGTTGACTGAGACACAGAAATGCATTAATGCCAGAGGGCAAGGATGCTTCCTTTCACATAGATTTTTACACAACATGCACAGTCAGATGCTGGAAAAAAGCAGGGATGGGTGAGCAAAAAAGAAAAGAGATTAAGACTGTAAGAGATAAGCTAAGAAGATAAAATAGGAGCAAGAAATAAAACCCTGCAGACCTCTACCAGAGAAATTAACATTTAACCACCTCCTCCATCCCCCCATACATTCTTACCTTTCAACATGTACATCCCAAAACCCAGAGTTGCTGGCATGGTGATGTTAGTGAGTGCGGGCAATCAGTGGTCTCACTCTTATTCACAGTGACAGAGAAAGGGAGATAGAGCTCATTCACACACTGAGAGCTTTGACACAAGCATACATTCTCGTTAACAGTCTTAAGCAGAACAACTAGGGATGGATACAACTGAGACTGTACACACAGGAACCAAACATTCTCTATACTTATTGACATGAGAAACAAACATATCAATTGTTTAACAAATGTGATTAACAAGCATGTGTACCACAATTTGTAATGACCAAAAGGTTTTATGTACAATATCAATATGCCACGTTTTTTAACATGCTTATGTATGCCTTTGCCATAATCAGTAATCAGGTGAAGCTCAAATAACTGGAACGTCTGGATGTTACAAAGTGACTTTTAATGCTTGTTGCATGTCTATCACATTTTTTATATTTTTCTCACTACAAAACACTGTCAAAATACCTGGTATAAAATATATTACACAGTATATTAGCTGAGTTAATCTAAAGGAGGTGAATTTATATGCAATTATTTTCAGTTTCATATTTTTTATACAAATTTGTTTGATCATGTCACTTTGACATGAAAAAACCTTTTTATCAGGCAAATTAAATCAAACATGAATTAATGTTATGAAAAAAATAAAAGGCACAAATGTGATTATTTTTTTAAACCATTGTATATGTCATCAGCAACATACTGAAAGCACATGTTCTCCAAGTGGCAGCCATTAGCTAACTCTAAAAGTTTATAGTTGATGGAAAACCAAGAATGTTATACAGGAAACTGGAACAATTTATAGGGGCACAGAAAAACTAACAAGCACCTTTAATGTTCACAGAAGCAAACAAAGCGAGTACAAGTCACAGGGTCAATTACCTCCATCCACTCATGTAGAAGCAGTTAGTCTAACTGTTTTCTGCAGGAAATCCTCAAAGTTTAAGAAACCAATAGACAACCACATAATGTTGGACTGTTGCTTGAGAAATGGACTATTGGTCGCCTTGGATAAGAAGTCACCAGCAGTGAAGAAGAGAGCTATCATCACCAATACAGTATAATAACACTGAAACATAACATGACGAAGGCTTTAGGCCAGTACCTTTCTACCACTGGCTGATGTTGTAACCCTGATTCTTTCAAAACAGGCTGAACAAAGTGTGATAAACACAGAAGGAGTTTCACAACTACCTCAGGAAATCCCTCTTCACTTTGAGTGAAATAAGAGCTCTGTGTACCTAAAAGAGCATTGTACACTGGTTGGTGGCTGAGTTTAAGCCTTTTATCTGAATAATCCAAATGTAGGATGTAAAAAGTTTTTCTTTATAATAACACAATTCAATAAATATGTTTTTTGTGAAGGTTTAGTCTAAAATTTGAACTCAACCAAATAAAAAATATTGCTCTATTCAGTCACTGCTAAGGTTCAGCTACACGCATTGCCAAAGCAACAATGCTAAAGAGAAGGGAATGAGCTTAAACATCTGATGTTTCCCATAAAATGGTATATTTAAAATCAAATATATATAACCAAATAGGCATAAAACAAAAGTGAACACAACAGCAAAAAGTTATTTGTACCCTAATGAGAGTTTGCATAGTTTACGAACCACTAATGCTACAGAGCTAACAGTAACTTTCAGAGGCACACCAGCTTCACTAGGTTACTCTCTCACTCCAACCTCGAGCTGGTGGAGCTAACGCCAACATTGGCAAAATACAATGTTCATAGCAGCTGTCCTAGCAGAAACAAAGCTATATGTCCACAGTGTGTGAGCTAAAAACAAATTCTATTGTTGAAAAGCAACAGCAATGTTCATGCAGGCCTTCACCCTCACCCCAAAGGTTCCCTTTTGAGCTTCTTGAACAAACAATGCGCTACCAATTAGCTGTAACTGGTGAGCCGAGCCACATTCTCCGTTTGCCCATTTACAGAGCCAGGACTATATTAAAAACAAACAGGGTGGTTGAGCACACATAATGGACGGACAGCTAGAGGAACATTGGTGAATTTGACAAAATGTGTAATAATTTTGCATTATGGTCTATTCCTTTAAGATCAACAGTGAACTACAAAAGTGGTGCCCTAACTTCAGTTAACCCATTATAACAGCCGGAGACATTTTTCATCATTTGCAAAAGAAAACGTTCATAACGAAAAAATGTTCACTTACAAGTTGACAATAAAACCAGTTCTCTATTAACATTTAAGCACGATTCATCTATCTAAGTGGCTAATACTCCAACTAAAGGTTGTTTTCATTTCTGAATGAGTCCATGGAAAATAAAACATGCACTTAAAAACAAGTCAATTGTGGTGAACTAAATATTAACATTGTGCAAAACAGCACATTGTGAATTTAGCCAACAAAATAATTAAATTATTAAAACACTGACAAGTCTGAAAAAAACTTAACATTTATTACTATATTTACTTTGCTAATCTTTATTTATGTAAAAATAAATAATGCACTCTAAATGTTACCTTTTTAATTACACTATTTAGCAGATTAAGCTAGTAGGTTATACAGTAAATCAAGTACAAAAGGTTGGGTAGACAGACATCTCTCCAATGGCCACATGCTTATTAAACTCATACAGATGGACCTCCTCAAGGCCAGACAGACCACACACACACAAAGCGTCAAACATTAACTAGAATTTAGTGGCAAATGCAGGCCTAGTAAAATCATAAAAGAGCTGCAAATGGGAGCTCAAACAAAGACTGCTCACTTCTCTGTGTGAGGGTGTGGACAGAGTAAGATACACTCCTGTTTGCAGAACACATCAGTAACTGTGCCTTATATTACATATAAGGAACACATAAATACACCTTCACTGTATAGTAATACCAGCAGAACAGGTCTGTCCATACACCAGACGTCCATCCACAAACCGAGACACACTCAGCAGCCTAGTGATACACTTAAGAGACTGTAAAGATCCCACTGAGAGGCAGAACAACCCATCCTAGTGCAACAAGAGTGGAGCACATGATCTAAAAACTACTATGCAAACAGCATGGCTACAAATTACTGACCCGAATGACCAGTCAACCCAAAGAAACCAACCCGCCTTGCTGTGTGTGTGTGTGAGACACACCACAACAGTTATACCATAGCTAGTACCAGTATCAGTGTTCTCCTTGATTGCTGGAGGCTGATTTGTTGGCCTGTGCATGTAGATCTATGTGTACACCATTTATCCTCTCATTTACGCACAAACATTAATACAGTAAAAGGCATTTATTTATCTTTCTAACTATCATAAATCCAACATTAGACTTCCCTTGAGTGTTTCCATTAATGGTTTAGGAAGGTAGCAAAACCAAGAGAGAGGCATACTCTGGTGTGTATAGTCCACAGGGATTACACTGTTAGCATTCAAAGATAAGGAAGATAGTAGTATGGAGGGTGAGACGGGATTATAATTAAAGAGTGAGTCAGGTAAATTTGGTTAGCGGGTGAAGAGCAGAGAAACAAAGGGTTTAGGGGAAAAAAAGAGTGGGATACTGTAAATTTTAGCATTCCTAAAATGTTATACCAAACATTAGATCAACATGTTGAGACAGGGAGAATATAAAACATTACATCACCATAAACAGAGAGTGATCCTACATTTTTTGCATTATGACAACAATCCCACACATACAAGTACCACGGCATGTACTGCAGTTTTTGCAGGCCGCCCTGAGCAGGCTGATCAAACTAAAGTGAGTGTGCAACACATGCTTCCTGTCTACTGGGGCAGATTTACGAGCCCCTGGAGCAAGCAGCAGCAAAGCTGTTATGACAGGCACAGACCCCGTCACTCAGCACAGCAGCAGAGGGGCTGGGTGCATGCATGGCAGAGGTTTGGCTTGGTAGAGGATATACTGGATAGCTGGGATGGCTTAATGGCCTGTCAAATGGCAGATTAAAGCGTAGAGTGCTGCTGGAGAGAGCGCTATCACACTGCTTGGCCGGCTTGCCAACCACACCCCACGTTGAGATGCGAGGGGCTGCTGCAGCATCTTCCACCCACAGAGGTCGGATGTCCTTGCACTCAAACGCTTTTGTACAGTGTAAGGTCTTGATGTTTCCGTATGAACCACTGTCATGTAGTATTTCCACTAATCGTCTGTGGAGACACTGCAGACTTACGTGGTGGTCCATTATACACCAGTGGCCTCCCTTTACTGGGCAGGACAAGCAAAAACCTCCATAATATAACGGCACACATAAAGAGGGCAGTAACACTGCTGAATATTAACCACTCGTGTCGGTAACGTTATCATCAAGCTCCATACTTCCTCTTTGGCTGCAGGCAGATCCGACACATAGCTGCACCATGCGACGAAAGCATAAAATTCACACGCCTCTGTTGGTGGACATGAGGCTCGGCGGTGACTGGAGGTAACATTAGCCCAAAGTAACATCGAAACTCATAAATGATGAAGCCAGCTCGGCTCACCGCACCGGATGAAACACGGACGTCGGATACGTGTCACCTCCTGTCCAGCATCCACACATCGGTTTCCAGAAGTTTTCTGTCGTTGTAGAGCGAATAAACTCACCTGAGATGGAGGTCCGGCCCTGTGATCACAAGTGGCCCTGATGTTGAATCGTCGCTGCCTAATGTGCCTCACGTCCAGGAAAGGAGGCTGGGCTTCGATGTGCAGAGCTCAGCTAACTGCAAACTGCCATTCACAACTTTATTCCTCACGCATTTTCCAGCAATTAGCTCAAGTGCTAAAGTTGTATTTAGACTGATATTATCCTCTAGCTAGAGACTGGACTCAGCTCCAGCTTCTCCTCCTGCTTCCGCGCCGCACATTGACATTTTCCTCCACACCCACACACACACTGGGTGCACAAGCGACGTCACTCGTTCCTATAGAATCTGTTAACGTGGGTTAATAGTTAAATAAAGCTGCTTCGACGTGGGAAAAAGCCGGCGGGCGTCGCCGGTAGCGTGATAGAAGCGCGACACCTGACTGCGTGTTCAAGAATGACACCGCGCGCGGTAAATGCGTGGACACGACGACGGTGCGGGAGAAACGTGCGTCGTCAGAGTGTGTATGGTGGCATCGATACCAAAATAAAACATCGTTTATTCTCAGGTGTGTCTTTATATATATGTTTCTGCAGCTTTTCTGCAGAAAGTTAATTAAGAAACATCAAAAGGTTTTTTCATTTGTGTAGTGCAATAAAATATTTTTTTTTTATCTCGACAAAACTAGTAAATGATAATATAATGACTCTTATTTGTCATTAGGATTTTATCAGTATAAAGTGGCCTACTACCGACAACAGGATCACATGCCGAAGTGTCCTTGGGCAAGACACCCAACAGCCCGTCCCTATCCCCAGCTGTGCAGTGCCGGTCCCAAGACCAGTAGAAATTATGGAGGGTTGCGTCAGGAACGGCATCCGGCGTGAAAATAATAATAATAATAATAATAATAATAATAATAATAATAATAATAATAATAATAATAATAAAAACGTGCCAAATCAACATGCGGAAAAATGAGTTCCCTGAACTCACGGGCTAAGCCGAAAGGACACACAAAAAAATGATTATAGCCTTTTATCAGCTGCCTTCATGCTTTTAAGACTATCTCTGTTAAAATAAATACTTACATTTCTTTATAATTTTCCTAATATATATTATGCAGAACATCATCTTGGCTCATCAGTGCTGCTGTACACTATATAATATTACTGTATGCTTTATTTGTAACTGACATGCAACATTTATCGTAAATTAGATAATTATAAAAACAAAAGATGATTACTAAAATATTTTATTCAAAAGGTAGTACCTTTCTCTGGCATCACTGTAAAAATAAAAGAAGCTGATCACTGTTATTATCAATATCATACAAACTTAAGAATATCCCATTGGATTTTCCTCTGTATCTTCATTCATAACAATGATGCACTGCTAAACAAAAGCTTCCATTACATGCACCTAAGGCCTCCAAATAATTATTTAATATAGGATAATATGTCTCATCAAATCATAAAAGTAGGTGAAATAATCTGACAACATAAAAGTGGTGTGAGACCAGTGTGACCCAGATTCTGCAGATGCATTACTTATGCACAGCTCCTTGTCTCTGCCTGTCTACACTGTGCCTGCCTGTCTACCATTCACATGCACCATACACACACATCTTCTCAGCTTTCTGGGGCTGCAACATATGCATCCTATTGCTGCAGGTCAGTGTGGCTCAGAGGAAGTGACAGAAGACGAGTACACAGTCAAAGGGTGAGCTTCAGTTGTATTTTTCATGTCCTGTTCTGCAGTGGCCTCTCACTCATCCAGAGTTGGAGTCCCACTGGGTATTTTCCAGATTGTTAATGGTTGTGCTATTTTTACATGTGGAAAATTTTTGAGTGAGTGAAGCAGGCAAGCATAGGAGGTAAGTCTGGAGCATTAAGCTGCACGCCATTCATGTTCCTGCTGAGGCCAGCAAACAGTCACTCAGATGGAGTGATAAAGGGGAAAAAAACGACTGTGGTTGTAGATGAAAAGCAATGGCAGGGTTAGGGACCCGGGGGGGTGGGGGTCACTGTTTTGTTTTGAATTGACTCGGAGAGCAAATGTGACTCAGAGAGCAGTAATGAGTGTTTCTGTTAATTGTTCTGCCTGAGGCATATTTTTTTACTGCTTTAAGTAATGTGGTTTATATCGCCGGTCTGTTTTTTGATCCATGCCTCATCTGAAATAACAATAGAGATAAGAGGATAAAGGAAACCTTTTCCAACTGCTATAATAGGTCTTTTGAAATCTTATCCTCTGATAAAAGAACAATACAAGGTATTATAAAATTCAGGTCATGATATTTCTGATAATTTAAGTGTTAAAATGATGGCAGGTAAAACTGCAAATCATATCAAGCTTATGTTGTGCATGTAAGAAAAGGGGCACCAAACGGACTCATTGGTCACGTGATACAAGAATCTTTCTTTATGGAAAAACTAGTCTGACTTACTTGCAGTGGTAATGATAGATCCGGTTAGCCTGCCTATTTTCATTTTTTGGTCCAGTTATGGGGAGCATAGTACTATGACGAGTATCTGTTTTTATTAACATAATGTGTTTTTTTATGTTTTCAGCAAATCCATGAGAGCTGTCTATAATAAGCTTAGCATATTCATGACAGACTAAACCTATTATAACTTTAAGAAATGGCCTTTGGTATTCAAGGAAACCAGATGAAGAAATGGGGAAGCCTAAACCAACACACAGATTTAGCAGAAACACACACACACATCCATAACAACCACTTTGTCTAATCAAACATTAGACAGTCATTAAAATGATGCATTTTCCACAAGGAAAGCCAAATTCTCAGTCTTGGTCACTCATGGTGACATTACACTTTCATATGAAGAAAATTATGCTTCCCAGACATGACTCACCACTGTTACTCACTCAAAAAATCTGAGCCCGATGTTCCATGTCCATCCCCAAAATCTTAATTTGTACCATGAACATAACAAAACCTTATGTTACAGTAAAATGACCTTGAAGGTCCTTTGATTTTTTTAAACACAGAAACATAAAACAGCTGTTATTATTGTTAAGATATGAGGTGTTTAATGGACTTGCTTCTGGTAAATGTTCTATTAAACAGTCTAATGCCTTCCCTTACAAATGCAATGCCCACCCGCATTCATATAACAGGTTGTTTAATGTACCAGCGGTACAAGGTGTATGACTCAAGCAGAGTTGAAAAGCAGTGTTACAATTAGTTCCAGTGGCTGAAAATGTAAATAAACAATGTACTGCATCATTTTCAATTTGCAAACCAAGCTTCTGGTTAATATAGTATTTTTTATTTTTTTGTGTTTGTGATGAGTACACTGCACAGTAAAATAAAAATATTTTCAGGGCCATTCTTGTTGCATTTCCTCTTTGGCTAGTGGATATATATACATCTTTTTTTATTTTGTGTTAATATCTTATTAAATAAAAAAAAAAACAATCACAACCTTAATCCTACTTCCCTGAAATGGCAACTAAAGGATAGTTTGTATGGAATTAATCCTAATCTCTTTATTTCTTAAATTTCTTTTCTTTATCTCCTTTCCCCTCAGGCCTCAAAATAACAGTAGATCAATATAAAGAAAGCTGTCAGACAAAGAAGGCACATAACTCAGAAGAGGGAGTTTTCCTCTCTAGGTAATTAAGAACTTACAGAAGTATAGGAAGTGCCAGTACTTTAAGCACAAAAGTTCACAATAAATTGATTTATAATAAAATGGTTAATGTTTTCCAATAACTAGCCATTAGCACCAAGATTATTATAGTTGTATTTACTCTCTGTCTGAAACACAAATGAATTTTCTAGTATTAATATTATAACATAAACAAGCTGGTTGTAGCGAACATAGACTGTCATTAAACATACCATAGGTCCTAAAAACTTTGCTGGCTACAGTCCATAAATCCTTACAGCCCACATCCCAGCAAAGAGAAACATCAAAGGTCAGAATAACTACTGAGCTGCATTTGTGATCAAAAATACTCATCTTCACTGCAGTCTGTGTCCATTCTCACACATCCCTTCGAGTTGCTATGGTTACTGACCATACCTCCTTTCCTCCTCTTCAGGTCTCTCTTCCTGTGACAGTCGTGGGCAGTGTTGGGGGGAGACCAGGCATAGGGCCTATGCAGTACATACATGGACCTGTAGATTTGGAGAAGAGGCAAAAGAGAGTGACTTAGTGCAGATTGGGCTATAAGTTTCCATGTTATTGTGTCATACAGCAGCTTTTAATCAATGCAACTGGAAAAGGATGCCGGTTATGAAAGTAGAAAAGATGACTGGGAGTCTCCATTACAGTCTTGAGTCATTACTTTTTGGAGGGTGGTGCAACAAACAGAATAAAAAAAAAACACCATCTTTTAAGTACATTTTCAATTACTTAATGACTGCATGGTAAAAATCTGCAAGTCTTTATGGTGACCATCTTAGGCAGAGGTACTGAGGCCCCAAGAAGATTTACATAAGCTAGACATTTGAACTCATAATAAGCGCATTAAATGATTATCTATATTGAGCTCTGTTGCCCAATTTAGATGAAAATAGCATCTGTGGGTACATGTTTGTTTGAGCCCATTTAAAAGGCAGCTTGGCTTAAACAAATGAAGGTGTACATCTGAATGACCAAAACCAGTCTGAGATTCCTGCTTATCCTTTCAACTGGATTGCAATAATCTACTAATCGGAAGCCATTTACATAAATGCTTCAATGCAGCTGCAGTTAAGCAATTACTGCCCCAAATTCCTTTTGTCCCACAATGTACTCTCATTCTCAGACTTGAACTTAATTGCTTTCCTTCTTTAAGTTCTACAATTTAGATTCTTGTTTGCCTAGATGACACACTGTAGCTTAATGTTTTTTTCCCAGTGCTCCATGTAGCAGGCTGCTGAAAGCAAGAATTTACACTTCCAAGCTTTGTTACAAACAATAAGTGGCTAATGTTTAAACCTAATCAACATGTTGTTTTCACAAAACTCACAAAAACGATTACAATTACAATCAAATCACAGATTGAGAATCAGGCTTTCACCAGTTATAATAACCAACATTCTCCTATCAGATGAGTATGTGTATGTGTATTATGTAATGAGACGTTGTTAGACACTAAATCTTGATGATATATAATTTGTCCCAACATTGAAACGGTGCAAATATTTGTATATTCCCATAATTCGATTTTTATGTATTTTGATATCAGGCCCTATCCTGTATTCCAAGTCTTAGTGACCAAAACAGGTTGTAATTCTTTAAACTTTTACCATAACGATATTATTAACATTCACCGTGGAAATTAAGTACATCTACTCACCACAGTATGAAGCTACGTGTATATGGAAATAAACAGGGAAAGAGACAAAAAGTAAACCCATTTTATAAGACCAGATTTGTGTGAATTTCAATATTCTAAAACAGTAATGTGGGATATTTATTGTTTGTAAAATATTACGTTTTAAAGAAAAAAACAACATGTTTTCTACTGCCATCTCTTGGTTGAAATTAAATATTACGTTGTTGCAAACAAAAATAGAAATCGGATAAAACTTGTCAGGCGAACAAGGAGGCCTCAACCTAAATTAAAATAACTTTGATTATGAAAATTTTAGAATTTTGCTTATTTAAAAATTTTGTATACTCAAAAATTATAGTAAAATACACGTAAAAGACTTAGTTAGAGATAGATAGTTTAAGTCGTTCGATGGTTGATTGATCTGGACTGGAATAAACGATTTGAACTTCCTGACACCGCAGCCAATAAAATTGCTATTGGAAAAGTGAGTCATTGGTTTGGTCCAATAACAACCGACAAAATACGAGTTGGGCGTAAAAAAACCAGTAGAACAGCTGACAGACTTTTCCCTACGTCATTGTGTGTATGGAGTTTCACCACATAGAGCAGCGGACAAACAGATTGCACAGAATAATGATTCGGAACACCGAGCAGCAACGACACTGAGATATTTCTGGAGGCCTTTTCAGTTGGAGGACTTAAAATCAACAGGTGTTTTCATGGTGAAGGTGAGCTTATAACAGAAGTTAAGATTTGGTTAACATGCACGTTAGCATTAGCATCAAAACCAATGATGTATTAGCTAACGTTAGTTACCAGTCAAATATATAAAACTGCTTATTGTCTCCCCGTACGTAAAGACTGACTGTTCAGTGGTTATATACAGCATTGTCCAAGGAGAAAGTTTTTATAGACGCTTATGTGCGCATGTTATGATGACCTCACCTCGCTGGGTAAAGGGGATTCAGGGGGCGGGACGGGACAGAGGACACATAACATTTCCACTTAGGGCACCTTAAGAATGTCACCTTCTCAATATAGCTTCTCACGGCCAACTTGATGTTTAAAATAGACTGCCGACAACACATGGAGATTTCCTCTAATAGAAAACCAACGGGTTGTATACAGCTGAAACAAACTACACTTAAACAAAACCTGGATTTGCTATAGGGATAGTTAGCCTTTATATTTAAAGACATTTAGTCTACACTATGTAAAATGGAGGCTCCTAAATTTGAAGGTTATTGCAGTTCAAGTGAACACTGCTCAAACCTATTTCTTTAATGACTCATCTCCTTTCCGTTGTTTTAATAGAAAAAGCTGTTGTAAACATGGGTCTTCATCTTCTGCACTGTCAGCTCCATGCTGAAGGTGAAGTTACAAAAAATGCAGTTCAGTGTAAAAGTGAATTAAGGATGCTTTCAAAAGTAATGGAATGACTAGTTTACATTTATCAATTAACATTCTTTAAAACGGCACCAATTCCCCCTTGCTACACTTGCAAGCAATTTTTAATTTACATGGCCAGTAGGTCGCCAGTTACAAGTATTATGAAATTTTTACTATAAGTTAGTGGATTTGTCTGTCTCAGTTTCTTATGTCTCTTATGATCTGAGACTGACTCCATTATGTTAAGCTCAGGGCTCTTCGCAGCCATCTGTGGCAGTGTTTTTCTTCTTTTTGAAGATAGTTCTTAATGAAACTGGCACTTTGTTTGGTTTTGTTCCAGAATCAATTTGGGACCGATTAGATTGCTTCCTTGTTGTTTTAGAGGGAGGATAAAATAAGCTGTGTTTCCATTATAAAACATTATCTGATATTGTAGGTTATGTCCAGTATCATAAAGTTAATCTTCAATCTTTGTTTTATTTTATTTTATATTATTTTTGTGGCAAAATCCACTGCTACTTTGATTGCTACTTTTTGTATGCAGTTTTGTTGCATCACTACTTGACACTACTTCTTTACTATACTAGTGTATCATTACTCTTGTGGTTCAGGGTGTGATTCAGTGATTTGTTGATGGAATTCCGTTTTTGTGAAGGATGAATGAGTGAGTAAGTGCTAAAATGAAAAGTGTCTTTTCACAAAAGTTGTTACTCCACCACAGATGTTGGAGCAGAATGTGTCTCTTTTTTCTCCTTAATACCCTCTTGAGGTTATGCTTTCTTCTGCTCCCTGCTCTGGTTTCAAATTGTCTCAAACAACAGTGTGACTGTGATTTAACACATTTTTAAATTAAACTGATTTGTTGACTGACTCTATTTCAGCCATGGAGCGATCACTGATTGGAAACTCATCCACCCCAGAACCCCGCCCTTCATCTCCCACCACCATGAGAGTAGGCCCTGTCGTGTCTAACTCATCTTCTGTCACAACCACACAACCTTTAGACCACCCCAAGCCTAAAGCCAGCATGCCAACATCTCCAACCACACCGTCATCTTCTAGCTCTGCTTCCCCCACTCATACTCCCCCTCGTCTTACTTCTCCCTCTTCTTCCCTTTCCAAACCAACTTTGTCACCTCTCCACCAGCCAACCAGGAGCCTCTCTCAGGTAGGCAGGTCTCAGCTCAATGCAGCCTCTACAGGGAATCTTCTTTCTGGATCCTCAGCTTCAGGAGCTACTCCCACATCTCCACAGACTCCTTCCACACCTCAACAAGGTGAGAGACCTATGTTTTTTTTACAGTTTTAGTCCTAAAACAAAATCGTTACATTATAGTTTCCCTTACTTTATTTAACAAGCACTGCAGCCCATACTCGCTGTTTACTGCACATGCTATAGTGTCTCAATGAAAACTGTAGACATTTACCACAGTATGTAAAGCAGCCTCTCCCACTTTGCTGACTGGGGAAGAAAAGCCCGCTCACCCCTGTCTTTTCATAGGCTGTTTCAATTGTACTTATTTTCTATTTACCTGATTTGTCAGCAGCTCTGGGAATATTAAAGTCTTGTCTAGATACAATATGTTAATGCAGAGTATTACTGCAAATAGTGAAATCTAAGTGAAGTAAAAATGGAGGACAGATTGCATCACTGTGTAAATGTTTGTTATATCAGGGCAGCTTACAGCTGCTGTTAAGTAACCAAACTATTATTTTAGAGCACAGGCAGAAGTTTAGTGTAACAGAAGGAGCACTGACAGACCTCTCAAAGTTTCCAGATTTCATATAATTTTTTTATTCTTCGTATGACAGACACAAACAGGCCAACCACTGTCTCCCTCAAAACTTTCTTCCCTGGAAAACAGTTCCACATTTGTTGCCAACCCCATCTTTTTCTAATGAACATGATTAAAAAAGGTTTCCTCACACATCACAGAACTGACAAATTACTCTTATGACAAGCTTTATCTCTGCTGAGCCTCTGAGCTTTCAGAGTAGTCCTCAGCTGACAGAGGATTATATTTGAATCAGCAAGGTTCAGAGAGAGAGTTTCATCAGGACTGGAGCTGTTTCTAGAAGGAAACATCCGACACTTAGCATCACTTACGTCAGAGACTGTTACATCCAAGTGACTTGTTCTACAGTATGTTCCTGTTCATGTTTATCTTCACCTTGTGTGCAGAGACCATGAGTCAAAAGGAAATTGATATATTTTTTTAAAATACATAACATGAACAAAACTTAATTCATAAAATGTCTTAAATTTTGAAAAACACACCCAAGTTGTTTACTATTGCAGTTTGTTTTTACTTTCAAATTGCCTGGTCAAATATTTAAGGTCATGTAAATCAGGTTAATTTTAATGCTGCTTTGCTTTGACAATTGAATGTTCTAGCACACACTGATGACAGCATGGTTCAGGTGGACAGCAAATTTATATGTGGGTGTGAGCATACTTGAGCATACTAAGAAGAAACAAGAACTGTCTCCTAGTCCAAGGATATAGAGTTGCTATAAAAACAGTGTGATTTCATAACTTCCATTAATGTGGAAATAATTGTAACTTTCTTGAAATTCCTCAGCCAATTCCAACATTTTTAGAAGGAGAATTTTGGGTCATTGATCCCATATATTCAGTTTTAAAAACTAAGTAATCTACTGCAAAGTGTTTAATAAATAATTTATCTGTTTGCTTCAGAGGAGCCAGAGGAGGAGGTCAGCTTTGAAGATCTGGAGGAGAGAGCAAAGGCAGGGGATGGTAAAGCACAGACCAAGGTCAGTGTCCATGAACATATTGCAAATAACATTGAGTAAGCATATGGTGGGCACAGAACAGATGAGGCAACTAATGATAAATACTAGTTCAGAGTGACATTGATGGAAAGGTCAGGACACTGAGTCATTGTAAAGCTTGCAAATCAAAAGTGTGTACGTATGTGTCTGTGTGTCCAGATGGGGCGGTACTTCCTAGCACTAGCAGAAGAAAGGGATGAGGAGCTGAACAACTGCAAAGCGGTCACTTGGCTGGTCCAGGCTGCTAAACAAGGCCGCAAGGATGCGGTCAAACTGCTGCAGCATTGCTTAGCATCCAGGAAAGGTACAAGTCTAAGTCTAAGTCTGTGCAGTCTATATTTCTTATCAGATGACCTACAAATCATTCATTTGATTTTGTGAAATGGTTAGACTGCCCTTCAGTTCAAACTAGGGATGGTTTTCCACCACCTGTGTGCGCTTTCTTTTTTTAGGCATCACTTTAGAGAACTTTCAGGAGGTGAAGAAGTTGTGTACAGAGTCGCGCTTTGAGAGAGGAGTTAGGAAAGCTGCTTTGCTCATGTACTGGAAGTTGAACCCTGAGAGGAAGAAGTCACTAGCTGTTTCTGAGATGCTAGAGAATGTTGAACATGTCCATGCAGAGCCAGGTAAGTGTAATTCAATTGGTATCACCCAGTTTATTTTATTATCTAAAATTACAGTTAAGTTAATATAACAATAAAACCTTTGTATACAGTACATATAGGGCTCAAACGATTTTAAATAGGCAAAGAGATACAGACACATATTACAGAAAGTTTTAGTCTCATGCTATTTTCGTTCAATTTACAGGGAAACCAGTTTCCCCTGGTCCACTTAACAGCTCTGCCAAGAAACAGAGGAGAGTCTTGGAGACTATGGTCACAAGCGAGTGTATGTATGGTCTGAATAACAAAAGAGAAAATGTATTGCCTTTATTACTTTCTTCATTATTGTTATTTATCTGAATAGATAAAATCACAGCTGCAAACAGATTCCGATAAACATAATGGGTCCTTTGTACATCTTTATAGCCAGTTCCCATGTGGGTCTTGATGACTTTGTTGAGATGACTAAGAAGTATGCTCAGGGTATTGCTCCATCACCAGTAATGGCTGCAGCAGGAGGTGATGATGGTGACGATGATGAAGTAGTAGTGAAGAATCCAGATGAATTGCCCTTGCACCAAAAGGTGAGTTCTTTGTGGATTTGTCTGCTGTAATGACCTTTTCTTGTTATGTTGGCTTTGTTGAAGTCCAGTGTGTTTATAATATTAATATGTTATCATTAATGTTTGAAAATATTAATGTGCTAATTTATTCATTTATGTTCCCACCTTTGTTCTGTCTGTTTTGCCTGATATGCTGTGGTTTAAAATGTTAATTCTGTCCTTTTTATACAAAATCTGGTCAAAAGTAACCCAAAAGATAAAAAAAAAAATGTCCCCTGAGAAATTATTTAGTTTTATTATCATATTTCAGACCTTGATGTTGTTCACACTGATATTCTTGTGTTTCACCAGCTACTGAAGTTCCCTTTGTATGCTCTCCTGGAGATCAAGGAACACCTCATCGACTGGGCATCGCGAGCTGGAATGCAGTGGCTCAGCGCCCTGATCCCCACCCACCACGTTAACGCACTTATCTTCTTCTTCATCATCTCCAACCTCACAATTGAGTTCTTCATCTTCCTTATACCTCTACTGGTTTTCTACCTTTCATTCTTCTCCATGGTTATCTGCACGCTGCGAGTTTTTCAAGTTAGTGACGAGTTATTTGGTTTTCCCATTTGCCAGAACACAATTCAGTTGGAGTACAGATGTACCCCCTGTGATAGTACAAGTAAATTAAAATAACATCCATCTTTTTCTGCAGAATTCAAAAGCGTGGGAAAATTTTCGGGCTCTGACAGACCTGCTGGCTCACTTTGAACCTGGTCTTGACCTGGAACAAGCTGAGACCAACTTTGGATGGACACACTTGGAACCTTATATGTAAAAGAATTTCTATACACTTTCAGCCAAACTTTGCTTAGCTAGCACTTATTTTTGTTTTTATATTATAGTAATTAGTAAGTAAACAGTATTTTGATCTAAATGTACTGAATGAAAGAACATTGTAAGAACATATACAAATTTAAAAAAGCTGTGAACTATAAACCTAAAGAAAGTAATAGAAATCAGTGAAATCAATAAGACACAAACACAAAATGTACAAAACTAACTAAAAATGCTTTTCAATGGAAAGAGTACAACCTGTGTCAACCTGTGTTTTCTCAGGTACTTCCTGCTCTCTGTGGTCTTTGTGGTTTTCTCCTTCCCCGTTGCTGATAAATCCTGGATCCCGTGCTCAGAGCTGGCTGCTGTTGCTCTCTTCTTCACCGTCACTGCCTTCCTCAGCCTTCATGCTTCTGCTCAGCTCTTTGCTCGTAAAGCCCTACTCACCGAGGTCCTGTCCGGTGCCTGTTCCCTCACTCAACTCCTGCCAGATTCTCTCTCGTTCATGAGGGTCTTCGGGGCGACGGTCATCACTGTGCCTCTTGGAGAAATAGTGGCGTTTAACCTGGGAGTGCCATGTCTGCTATATGGGCACCTTTTTTATCTCCTCTTCCGTATGGCTCAGCTAAGAGGCTTCAAGGGCACCTACCTGTGCTTAGTGCCTTACATGGTTTGCTTCACCTGGTGTGAGCTCTGCTTGGTGTTCCTTAATAACGCCACTGTGATAGGACTTATCCGCACCTTTGTGGGGTACTTCCTCTTCCTGTTCGCTCTTCCTATACTCTCACTGGGCCTGGCTGCGATGCTCTTCATCCAGTTACTGCAGTGGTTTCTCGCTCTGGAGCTGACAAAGATGTTGGTCACAGTGACCGTTTGTTTTGTGCCAGTAGTGTTGAGACTTTGGACCCGCTTCAGCCTTAACCCCATCAATGTTTTTCGGTCTCTGTCACGGAGCAGCATTGTCAAGCTCATCCTCGTGTGGCTCAGTGCCGTGCTGCTCTTCTGTTGGATGTACGTCTACAGGTCCGAAGGCATGAAGGTGTACAACTCCACCCTGACCTGGCCTGAATACAGCAACCTCTGTGGTCCTCTGGCCTGGAAAGAGTCCAACATGGCTCAAACGCAGATTCTCTGTTCTCATCTCGAAGGGCATCGTGTCACCTGGACCGGACGCTTCAAATACGTACGTGTGACCGACATTGAAAATGGGCCTCAGTCGGTTATCAACCTGCTGCCTGTATTTTTAGGGAACTGGATGCGGTGTCTGTATGGTGAGCCATATCCTTTGTGTGTGGAGGTGAAAAACTTGACAGCTGAGCCGCAGCCTCTCCCTGCTCCGGCTCCCCCTCCAGAAAACCCCCTCTGTAAACTTAAAAAACTGGCCAAGCATGAATGTCATGTCAAACGCTTTGATCGTTACAAATTTGAAGTCACAATGGGCATGCCACTGGAGAGGAAGACCAAGAACGGGACAATTGTGGAAGACGAAGATGCAACCAAGGACATAGTCCTGCGGGCTAGTAACGAGTTCAAGTCAGTGTTTTTACACTTAAACACAGGAAGCCTAGTAGAGTTCAGCACCGTACTGGAGGGACGTTTAGGTTCCAAATGGCCTGTGTTTGAACTCAAAGCCATTCACTGCCTGTCTTGTGGTGATGCCAGCGTGCCCAGCCGCAGGCAGTTCAAGATTGAACACGACTGGAGGCACACAGCGCAGAAAGCCGTGCAGTTTGGTTTTGACTTCTTCTTCAACCCCTTCCTGACCGCTCAGTTAGAACAACACTCAGAGAGTGAAACAGAGACTGCGGTGCAGGAGGGAGGGTAGAGGAAAAGACATATGACAAACACTCCTCTGGGAGAAAGGTAAAACGGATGTGTGTAATGATAGTAGTACTATCTTCAGTCAGAGAACATTAATGATTGTACGCCTCTGCTCTTCTGATTGATGTTGATTGATTTACTGCTGTTGGACAGATACTCAGAAATTGGTGTTATCTGCTCTGAGTGAGTGTTTGCATTCCATATTACAATGAAATGATTTTACAAAAGGGGAGAAACACAAAGTACTAAATTTTTAGTTTTTACTGCCCAACACTGAATTAAGACCTCCTCAGATAAGGTCACTTTTCTTCTTTTTTTTCTTATTAACACTTCTCAATCGTTTTTCTTCTAAGCACGCTTCATTTGTGCTCACCCCAGTAAGTCTATCAGTGAATTTTTATATTGTTTGCTTTACAAACACCTAATTTTATTGTAACTTGGTGCACCATGATGACATTTTCATGTCAAAATCTTCAGTATTCACATTTAACCCTATTGAACTGTGCTTTCATGTCATTGCTGTGTGTGGTCTAACAAATGATATTAGGTAATGGTATTTTTTCAGCCTGCTAAATATTTTCCAGTGCCTTATGAAATATAGAGACTTGACTGAATCTCTAACCCTTTAGCGTCACGTATCTACACTGTATTGCCAAAAGTATTTGCTCACCTGCCTTTAGACCCATATGAACATTAGTGACATCCCATTCTTAATCCATAGGGTTTAATATGACGTCGGCCCACCCTTTGCAATTATAACAGCTTCAACTCTTCTGGGAAGGCTTTCCACAAGGTTTAGGAGCGTGTTTATGGGAATTTTTGACCATTCTTCCAGAAGTGCATTTGTAAGGTCAGACACTGATGTGGGACGAGAAGGCCTGGCTCGAAGTCTTTGCTCTAATTCATCCCAAAGGTGTTCTATCGGGTTGAGGTCAGGACTCTGTACAGACCAGTCAAGTTCTTCCACACCAAACTCACTCATCCATGTCTTTATGGACTTTACTTTGTGCACTGCTGCGCAGTCATGTTGGAACAGGAAGGGGCCATCCCCAAACTGTTCCCACAAAGTTGGGAGCATGGAATTGTCCAAAATCTCTTGGTATACTGAAGCATTCACAGTTCCTCTCACTGGAACTAAGGGGCCATGCCCAGCTCCTGAAAAACAACCCCTCCACCAAACTTCACAGTTGGCACAATGCAGTCAGACAAGTGCCGTTCTCCTGGCAACCGCCAAACCCAGACTCGTCCATCAGATCTCCAGATGGTGAAGCGTAATTCATCACTCCAGAGAACGCGAAGAAGAGCAGTCCGCATGCCTAGGTGCTTCATTTATACACCTGTGGCCATGGAAGTTATTGGAACACCTGAATTCAATTATTTGGATGGGTGGTACTTTTGGCAATATAGTGTATGTTTGTAATAATTACTGGGCAGGTATTTTTTTGTGTGTCTTGCTTTGCTCCCCTGGCTGTCATCCTTCTCTTGCTATATTTGTTTCTCTCGCTGCTGTGCAGGGATCTAATGAAATAACATTTGTTTCTGTGTGCTTAAGTATTTTAAAATAGGATTACACTACTGTTTTCTGTACTGTGACCCATAAATATGATGAAACCATTAGCTTTTTCCTTTTTTTTTACTTTTACCTTTATCAAGCCTTGAGCAAGCTCTTAGGCCTGCCTCTGTTAGTAATGATTAATACTTTTACTCAGACTTTTTATGTGTGAGCTCACTACTTCAAGAAGTCTATTTGTGGATACAATGTTGAAGAAAGAAAATATTTCTCTGCTATCACTTCAAGCAGTCTATTTTCAGAGAATGTTTTTTAAATTGTAGCAACAGGAAAATTACAGGTGTAAATAATACAATTCAAAAACTTCGATTTAATTTATTTGCCTCAGTCTCAGGGTCTGGTTACCACACTGTTACTGGGACAGTTAAAGTAAGAGAATTATGACAGGGCCTATAAAATATATGGATTTCATTAAGAAACAAGGCAGTTACAAAGAAATGGATACAATGTAATGTACAAAATGAACAGACTTAATAAAACTCTATTAGGAAACAACAGTCAAACAATGAAAAAGCCCATTTTACTTTTGTGTTTGTGTGTGTGTTTGTGCAGAAACTCAGGCAACGTTTGAGCAAAACTGAACTTGAAATTCATTAATAACTGAAGAGAAGCATTTTGGAGATCTTGCTTTTGGAGATAATTTCAATACAATTTAACTCATTGTTCCTCCTTGTTTTACTAGATTGACCACAAAAAAATTATAGTTAATTAACTGTAAAACAGGAGCTTCCCATCAAATTTTATAAAGCTGAGTGTGGATATTTGTATCTCTAGATGTAATAAGTAATAACACTAGGTGGCGCCTCAGGCCACATGACCTCACTAAGAACACAGATTGAAATCATAACCCCTTATAGGCCCATATAAATTAGAGCTATAATGTGTGCACATCAACATACTGACATTACCAACTGTATAATTTCCCTGCAATAAAAAAACACAGCTCTACAATCATTGGATGCAATTTCGTTTAAATCTTTATTCAAAAACAAACAAAACAAAAAACAGTGTTTTTAACTGTTCGTTTGACAGTTTTGTTATCGACATAGATTAACACAAAAATATGTGAATTAACATTAGTTTGGTCAGGATGTGGTGTGAAACTGACAGATGTTCCAAAAAGAGGATAAATAAAAGAAACTTCTAAAAATAAAAGCTTTTGCACCTCTGCAAAGTAATCAGTGAGGAAGGCTGAGGAAGTTAAAGTACCATCTCTCTGCTGTAGCTTTGGAGACAATCATCAGTACAGATGATCAGGTCCGCTGTGTTTATGGATGTTAAAAAAATCAAAACCTCATACATTTCAAAACAGCTGATATATACAGACACCATGTAGGCCCTTTGTTTTTTCTTATCATTTTAGAGTACAACATTATTCAGAAACATTCCATATTCTTCTTGGTTCTGTTTCAGTTGAGTAGAAACTGATTCTTGGACATCTTCATTTAAAAACTATATGTAAGTGTATGAGCCGAACACTGGTAAACATGCTTCAGTGTCAGAAGACACAAATAAAGGTAGAAGAGCTCGGTCATCTATGGTTATTCGTGCTGCATGGGGCCCAGGGCCCCTGAAGCCTTTGTACAGCTGGGTCTAAGTGATTAAGAAGGCAGCCACGTCAGTCAGTCAGTCAGTCAATTTATAAACACCTAGGCTAAATCAGTTTGACATGCAGCATCTTTTTTTTTGATTGCAGAAATTATTTAGTTTAAAAAAAAGATTTGAGTTTTATTTAATGGCACAGTAGCACACGACGAGGCTCCAGACCAGAAGCAGAATCCACAATCAGAGAAGTTGAAGGCCTTGTTTCAGCAGAGAAAACATTAATGACTAAAACGCACTTTTGTGGAGCACATAATAGTGTGTGTTGTTGTATATTACGCCGTGGTATAATAATCTATAAATTTCTGCTTCTAGCTGCAGGGCTGAAAATGTTTTACCTAACTGAACACAGTTCAGTTGAGCTCAGAGGCGTCTGTGTACACTTGGGTTGAGGGGAGGGTCCCGAGTTCATCTTGCAGATCACTCATTTTATTTTGTTGTCATCATCTTAATTACCATCATTAACATCATTTAACAAGAAATTACAAAAACAAATGTGGGGTAGCTGATCTGAAATCAAACAAGTTACATAAATGTCCCAGTTTTTTATCAGTGCCACTGGTAGACAACCGAAAAGGGTTTCGTTATACAAAAAAGTGGGCAAGGGATAAGAATAGACCTTGAGCACACACATACAGAGTGGAGAAGAAAGGAGGAGGAGGTTGAGAAAGCAAAAGAGCCTAAAGAAAAGGAAAAAAACATGTTACACACATGTAAATGTCTCTCCATTCTTTGGGGGGAAGTTTATCACCCTCAGAAGCTCAAAGCTGTAGCAACCAAAACACCATCAAGCACAATCAGAAATCCACAATTCAGACAATTTTGCAATCCACAATCCATAATCCATTGCATATTACAGCCTGTTCCCTTTCTAGCCCTCTGTAGGTCCTTTCAGTTCTGGGAGGCAAGGTAAAGTGTGAATGTGAGTCATCAAATCATATGTGTGTAGGTGTGTGTTAGGCCTGCGTGTCTGTAAATGTGTACATTCTGGCATAGTTATGTGTTCAGGTGTAAACTTTGTTTGTATCCACTGCTGACATCCATTCACTAATGCATCTCGGAGTTGAGTTTGTCCTGGAAGATGTACAGGTTGTTAGTGGCAGCGATAGCGATGATGTTTTCAGTCGGGTGCCAGGCTGTATGGAGGATCTTCTTAGTGAAGTCCAAGCTGTCCACGCTGATGTCATCTTTCCTGCGTTTTCCTCCCGCAGCACAGACCCTTCGTGGCTTAAGGACAGCCCGAGGTTTGCTGCTCTCTCTCGATGCCTCCAGGGTCACGTCGCGTTTGGTGTTCCGGTCAAACATACGGAAGAAGTTGTTGTAGGCTCCGGTCATGATCACACTGGAGAGAGCAGGAGGATCCAGTTAGTAGAGTCTCAAACACTCAGACACTTTTTTTCCTCTTCAGCACTGAACTGATGAAGGACGTCATCATCTTTAATAACCTCAGTTATTTCATCTACAGTAATTTACCAACAAGGCATTTTTCTTCATTGTGAAGATCATCTAACTAAATGCGCTTACCTACTGTTAAACAACATAACAGGATACAAGCTACAGCATAATTTACACATTTAAATGTACTAACTGTTATAATCCATTAATATAAATCACGCTCAAATGATAATAACCTATATTTTTGCTATTTTGCTGATACTTCTGCACCTTAAAATGTGTGCAGAGACATTTTTAGGAATAAATGCTATAGTTTTGCCCTGGTACTTTTACATGAGCAAAGACTATATAGTTCTCTAAGTACCAGTCCTGGTATCTAAGGAAGCCATCAGTTTCATGTACACAGGTTTTCAAATATTTGTTGCTGGGATTTATTCTTGTACATAAAATGGAAGTTAATGAAATAACATTTCGAGTGCTAGCAGCATTGACAAATTATTTAATAACTTAAAAATCTTTGCAACAGGAAAGCTAAAAATTCAACAGAAATTCTTCTCTGGATGTCCTTTACCACATAAACTATACCTCCCTGCGTGGCAAGATACCACCATGATAAGTGAGCTGACCTTTATTTACTATCAACAGTTTTACATGTAAATGTTCTCACTCAGGTATATTTGCTTAGTAATCGCAGAAACACAACACAGACAAAAACATCCAGACACTTGAGGTACCTGTCCGAGCCGTTCCAGGCACACTCAAACTTGTCAAAGATGCAGTCGTTTTCATAAAGGGAACACAACTTGCTGCGGAGGTAATCATGAACCTGGAGAAACACACACACAGATGTAATTAAAATTTCGATTCCAACACTCAGCTGCTTCACTCCTAGGTCTTGACTCTATGTAAACTATATAAACTATAAATAGAAGAGTGAGCAGAAGAAGACCGATGATGCACACAACAGACAAACCCATTAAATGTAGGCGAGTGGTACCACAAACCTCCCTGAAGGCACCACTAATGAGACCCAACATCAGCCCTCAGCAATACGGAGTGCAGGGTTGGATATTAATCTAAACTCCTTTTCCATATCACTAAATCCATTAACATCCAGCTCTATATTATCAAACCCACCAAGGGCACGATAATAGAAACATGCAAGTGGGCACACACGCATGCATATTCACTCACTAATAACTCTTTCCCCCTGTGCTTATATTCACCCTGCCTGTGTCAGCACTGTGTCCACTCAGTGATGCAAGGGGTTGAAATCCACACCTTTTTCCAGACACAGTACTCTGCTTCAAACTGTTTTCACATTCTGCATAAAGTCAGCAGTCAACAATTGCTTCGCAATCAATAACGGTCAAGCTGAGGTCGGCTCACGGTTGTACATCAAACCTGGTGACATCTCTGTTTATCCCCGTGGGACCTTCTGCTCAGACTGAAATACAGTGTCAGCTGGAGTTGAATATGTAGCTTTTTCCATTCCCATGATGTCTGAAATAGAGTACATTGCCTCAACCCTCAGGGATTTGTGCATATTTTTATGATGCAGGAGCAATAAAAGTGTAAATTTACAGAAATAAAATAACTTTGCCCTTAAAAACCTCTTTCTGCCCTTTGTTTCTTTCAATTTAATCTGTTCACCCTTTGCCATTGCTCTCTTCCATCTTTTCATTTACAGACCCTTCCCTCATTCTTCTCTCCTCCTCCCATCACACCATCCTGACACAGCCTCCCAAATCCTCACCCCTTCGTCCCTCTCCCTCTTCCCTCTCTTCCTCCCTCTTCGTGCTGCATTGCAGATTTAGGTGTTGGACGCTGTGTAAGGTATCCTTCCTTCCCGCTTCAATTCATGAGTGAAGTGAGGCTCCTCAGCACATAAATAGCTCCAGTGCGTCTTAGCCTCCCACTCCTCGCTGCTTCATAGGCCCTCACATGTTAGGCAGACATACACACCTTCACCCACACACCCATGGCAGGAATAACAAACACACGCTGAAAGAAGTTGATAAATACTGTAAATACTTCCACTGCACATAAATGCCTAAACATAAGCTTGTGTGGTTGATTGTAAACACAAGTGACATTTTTTAGGCAAATTAAGTGTATAAAAATGTATGAAAAATAGAATTTTCTGTCAACCAACTCAGTGCTGAATGTGTAGATTTTCACACTGAGCTAGCTCCAATTCATATCCAACCCCCTCACACATAATTAAATAGTTGTACTTGTCTGCAGTATGTATTAATCTTTAAAATGCTAATAGATGCATCTTCAACCCAGATTCCCAAAACGTTGGGAGGATGTGTACGCTGCAGAATGCAATACTTTGCAAATCACATTAAACCATATTTTTTTCACAATAGAACATAACCAACATATCAGATGTGGAAACCGAAACATTTTACCATTTCATGAAAAATATTATCTCATTTGGAATTTGATGGCAGCAACACATCTTAAAAAAGTTGGAACAGGGTGATGTTTACCATTGTGCAGCATCTCCTCTTTTTTTGACTGTTAAAATCTGGGAAGTGAGGAGACCAGTTGCTGAGTTTTAGGAGAGGAATCTTTATTGTCTGATGCAGGATTCTAGCTGCTCAACAGTCCTGGGCCTTTGTTGCCAAAATTTTGGTTTTATGATAATGTTTTCTATTGGTGAGTTCCAGTTCAGCGTTGGGACTCTTCTCCTGTGAAGTCATGCTTTTGTGGTGGATGCAGTTTGTGGTTTAGCATTGTCTCTTTCCCTGAAAGAGACATTGTCTGAATGGGAGCATATGTTGCACCAAAACCTCTATGTTCTTTTCAGAATTGATGGTTCCTTTCCAGAAGTGTAAGCTGTTCACACCACAGGCACTAATGCACCCCCATACCATCAGATATGCAGGCTTTTGAACTGTCTGCTGATAACAAGCTGGATGGTCCCTCTCCTCTTTTAGTCCGCAGAACATGGCATCAATGGTTTCCAAAAATAATTTAAAATTTTTATTCATCTGCCCACAGAAGAATTCTCCATTTTGCCTCAGACAATTTTAAATGAGTTAGGGCCCAGAGAACACGGTGGCGTTTCTGAATCATGTTCACATATGGGTTCTTCTTTGCATGATACAACTTTAACTTACATTTGTGGATTGCACAGTGAACTGTGGTCACAGACAGTTATTTCTGGAAGTGTTCCTGACCCCTTGGAGTGATGTCCAGTAGAGAAACGTGCCTGTTTTAAAGCAGTGCCGCCTGGAGCCTGAAGATCAAACACTTTCAGTTTTGACCTTCAGCCTTGTCCCTTATGCAGAGATTCCTCCTGATTCTCTGATTCTTTTGATAATATTATAAACTGTAGATGGTGGGATCTTCAAAGTCTTCGCAATTTTAAGTTGAGGAACATTTTTCTGAAACTGTTTTGTTTTTAGATGCAGTTTGATGCAGATTTTTGAACATCTGCCCATCTTTAAATTTAAGAGGCTTTGCCTCTCTGAAATGTTTCTTTTATACCCAGTTATTGACCTAATTACAATGACATTGACCTAATTAGTTGTCAAACGCTCCTCCATTTCTTTTCTTTTTTGCAGCAATTACTTTTTCCAAGCTTTTGTTGCCCTTGTTCCAACTTTTTTGAGATGTGTTGCTGCTATAAAATTCAAAATGAACTAATATTTTCCATGAAATTGTAAAATGTCTCAGTTTCAACATCTGATATGTTGTTTATGTTCTATTGTGAATAAAATATGGGTTGATGAGATTTGCAAATCATTGCATTATGTTTTTTTCATTTACGGTTTACACATCATCCCACCTTTCTGGGAATTGGGGTCATGTTTCAGTTAAAAGTAGAATGTCAGACCAAAGTTTTCTAATGATTCTGGCCTGAAGTGCATTCTCTGTAATCCATCCAATTATACTCAAAAGCTTCTGGAAAAAATCATCAAAAAATATTATGATTCTGATAGGCAACCTTCTCTAAGTTTTAAGTCTTAGTTTATATATCAATCACCCAACAAGTATTGTATTCCCAGCAATCTAGTGACATAATTCCAATATTCTACATAGACACAATGCTTTGTATGTGTGGTGTGATAAAAGTATTTACTGGAATAGCAGCACACCACAACTAAAAATTGGAGGTAATAATGTATTACAGTTGTAGAAAAATTTGACAAATACATCTCTGGGAAATAAGTGCATTAAAATACATATGTTAATGTTTTCTATGCCACTGATTAGTTCACTTAACACAGAGAAAATATGATTTGTGCCAAAGGGAATGTTATCAGTAGCTGAGTCTGAAAACGGTCATTGTGGTGTCACACACCTGGTATGTCTCCAGGGGCTTGCTCTCCATGTTAAGGTCCCAGACTTTGGCTGTCAGGTAGTCCCTGGTGAGCAGGTAACGACCACTGTGGCTGAACTTGACATCCGACACAGAGGAAATGATCTCTGAGAAGAACGAGCGGGCACTGGGGTCCTCAGGCTCTTCAAACACTAGATAGGATAAGAGAGAAAAAGGAAGGAGAGCGATGAAAGTGAGTGCTGTTAAGTGATATGTCAGGCTGAAAGGCTGTGAAAGACAAAGAAATCTATCAGATGAGTCTATATGTTCACTGTTGACCATCATGCTGATTGTGTTGACATACTAATGCTGCTGTCTAAATGCCTCTAAACATCTCCATAATTAAACAAGACAAATAAAAAACTAAATTTTAAATAACACAAAGAAAGGAATCTAGTGACAGACAGCTCATGGAACATTTTGTTCAGTGCTCCACTGAACAAAAATACAGCACTACTGATCCACACTGATCAGACCTGAAAACCAACTGGTCAATTTCAATAGGACATTGAAGAGGGACAAAACACAGAATATCTGGAAACCATAGACCATCGTGCTCATCAGTTGTGTGAAAATTACATTTGAACACTGAATATACATAATGAATTATTATTATTATTAATATTATTATTATTACATACAAACATACAGTGCCATGCAAAAGCATTTATACCCTTGAAATTTTCCACATTTTGTCACGTTATATCTACAAATGTAAATCTATTTTATTGGGATTTTATGTGATAGAGCAACACAAAGTGGCACATAATGGTGAAGTGGAAGGAAAAGGATAAAGGGTTTTCAAAATTCTTCACAAATAAATCTGAAAAGTGTGGCGTCCATTTCTATTTAGTCAATACTTTGTAGAACCACCTTTCGTTGCAAATAGAGCTGCAAATCTTTTGTGGTATGTCTCTATCAGCTTTGTACATATGGAGAGTAACATTTTTTCCCATTCTTCTTCATCCGCACAACATGACGCTGCCACCACCTTGTTTCACGAATTAAATTTTGGTATCATCTGACCAGAGCACCTTCTTCCACATGTTTCCTATATCCCCCACATGGCTTGTCATATGCTACAAATGGGACTTCTTATGGTTTTCTTTCTTTCTTCCCACTCTTTCATAAAGGCCAGATTTGTGGAATGCACGGCTAAAAGTTGTCCTGTGGACAGATTCTCCCACCTGAGGTGAGGATCTCTGCGGCTCCTCCAGATTTATCATGGGTATGTTGGCTGCTTCTCTGATTAATATTCTCCTTGCCTGGCCTGTCAGTTTAGGTAGACGGTCATGTCTTGGTTTGTTTGCAGTTGTGCCACTCTCTTTCTTTGAGATGTTTACAATAATGTGCCACTTTGTGTTGGTCTATCACATTAAATTCCTAATAAAGTACACTTATGTTTGTGGTTTTAACTTGACAAAGTTCAAGGGGTATCCATGCTTTTTCAAAGACTCTACTTTTCTAAAGTCATACTATATCTAGAAAACCACAGGAGTAAAGAAAACTAAAAATACAACAATTTTTCTAAAACAAGCCTTTGCAAATTAGATAGGTGAGCTGGCAGATCAGTGAGGATTTAATGAGGTACAGCAGTGCAATGAAATAAAGGCTAACATCATAATGACAATAAAGTATGTAGCACTTTTTATGGCAAGTCATCCAATATTTGTTGAGATCTTTCAATGAGAACCACAAGTGGATGGAAAAAGAAGGAGAACACCAAATATTTCAGAATGAATTGTCAATGAACAATAGAATTATCTGTACAAAATGACTATTCATCTAATAGGAAAGAATGAATGAAAACCTTGCCATGTTAGTAGTAGAACTCACTGAGCAGGATAAAACAGTGGGGTTCTGCATGGCCACCCCCACCTGGAAATGCATGTCAGCACAGTTCTTTATGGCAAAAGGCTGTGGCTAAAGCTGGATTGATGGTCTGGGAAACACGTACAAACTTTTATGGCACTCCATTTCACAGATGGTGATTTATTTCAGTTGGGGATAGACTGTCCAACACAACCATGCTGGAGCTACTGACTGGAGCTGGAGCTGGCCACTAACATAACTAAACACAACTGCACAAACTAAAGCTGTCTGAAAGGCAAAGTAGAAAAAATAAGATTTTTATCTTAACACTTTGATGCATAAATTATTAATTAACAAAGCTATGTTTCAACGCAAAAAAACTAAAACAATTGGAGTCCCTTTTAAGAACAATTTAAGAGAGAGGCTACAGTTTAAAAGTGGTCTCCATTCCAGCTCAGCAGGTTTACTCACATTTGGAGTGTTTGTCACACAGCGCTGCTTCTCTCATGTCACAGAGGCGTAGGGTGCCTTTGCTGCTGCTATAGACAAACAAGTTACAGTGGTGCGGGTGAAATTCAGCTGCTGTGATCACCTCTGTCAAATCCTCCATGTTGGCTGGTTTGATGTCCACAATGTCTGGGAGAAAGCATTGCTCAGGAAAACAATAAAAAGAGTAAATGTCCTAGGGCCTGTTTTGATTTAGAATAAACAGTGGTAAACTATTTTATCTCAACCATACTGTATGTAAACAATTATTTGTATATTTATTGATCCTTTTCTCAATACTACTCACCAACTGGATCACTAAGAACTGTTTGAAATCATGTGGAAATCCACTCAGGTTTACAATCCAAATACAAGTGTATATAATGTAGACCATAAATAAAGCAAACCAAACTGTAATAATATAATGTTTGTCTGGATCTGGGATGTGACTGTACTGTGTCCTAGTGAGCTGGATTAGAACTCTCAAAGGAGCTGAAATATTTATGCAGCCTTTGAATTATTCATTAAACTACATTTTCACCCCTTAAGAATAATATTCCCCTCCCCCAACAATGTGCATTTCAACACAACAAAGTGGGATTTGAAATGTGGGAGTTTGCAAAGTGTGTGTGTGTGTGTGTGTGTGTGTGTGTGTGGGGGGGGGGGGGGGGGGGGGGGTGCATAAATTAACCATTGTTAATTTATGCATCGATTATCTGTGTCTTTGAGCTTTGATAAATCTAGTCCTGCTTTTATGCGTTTGTGCATGTGTGTTCTCGCTCATGCCTACATCCTTGCTATAAGGATACTGAAGCTGCGGTCGGTGATGTCCAGATGCCAGAGGTTGATCCTCAGGTCATCAGCTGACATGTAGGTTTCATAGTCTGAGTTGACTGAGATGGAGTTCACATGGTAGGTGTGAGCATTGGCAAACACTCGCCGGGGACTCACCTCCACCATAAGGTCCATTGGCTTCAACACTGGAACCTGGAAAAAAAGGGAGAGAGACGTTTAACATCATCCACATTTTTAAAATGGTTAAGATATACAGAACAGATTTAAAACATTTTACTGTAACATCAATTAATATTTAATTCATTACTTCCTTTGACATCAATAATAAATTACAGCTAGAACCCAAAAATGCTACACAGCGAGATGAAAAGACAAGTGAGAGCATGAATTCAAACTCATTTACCTGCATCTTAACATCTGAATTAACATAGGAATTCTAGCCTTAATGTAACAAATAGAAACATCACTGCAGATGCCGTGTTGCCATTCTCTACAGCTGGAAATACAGGATTTCTCCACCCCCCACAAACGTATGCATACACACATGTACCTTTGTGCCAGTGACCCATTTCTGCACATGCAAACACATCTGTACTCAGTGACCCAGATATGGTGCTCTACCTACTGCATTTATTAATGTTTTAGTGTGTAAATTAACAGTGAGATAGAATAGAAAATTCCACAGACAGACAGATGGACAGGCGTACAGACAGACAGATGTACAGACAGACAGCCGTACAGACAGGCGGGCAGGCAGGCAGGCAGGCAGGCAGGCAGATAGATAGATAGATAGATAGATAGATAGATAGATAGATAGATAGATAGATAGATAGATAGATAGATAGATAGATAGATAGATAGATAGATAGATAGATAGATAGATAGATAGATAGATAGATAGATAGATAGATAGATAGATAAATAGATAGACAGACAGATACCTGCAGGGAGGTGACAGTGGTGATGTCCTTTATGCGACCCTCTTCATCCTTCAGGTTGTATCCCTCTGGCCTTTTGTCTCTTTCACTCACCTTCCACAGCTTAATAGTTTTATCTGGGGAACAGAGAAGGTCATTAAAGAACCCAATAAGAACAATGTGTGACAAATGAATAAAAGATAGTTCTTAATAGGCTTTGTCAGCTCAGAAAAACAGTTCAGAACGAAAATCCAAATGAGCTTAGAGAGGTTTTGTTCTGTTAACAATGTGGTCTCTGTATTATATATCTGTATAATATTTATAAGCAAAAAAATTTTAAATTACAACAGTGATTTAAGCCGAATCATTACCCAACTGCTGAGGCAGGTCTTATATTTTTCATACCTTCCAACATAAATAATATAGTAGTTACAAAATCAATAATAGGGCTCTCAGTAAAAAAGATTTTCCAATATAGCCATAAACTCAGTTCCTGTTCCTCTCTGCTAGGACAGACAAACCCAGACCCTGATGCTCTGCTAAAATGTAAGACTACGTTGGCAACTCTTCTCTCTTTGGGCATGGGAAAATTATTTTCTCAACAAAGAAACTCAAATAACTGTCTTAATGTAAACTGCCCTGAAACGTTTTTTACTGAACCTCAGCTGTTAATCAATAGTAACTCAGATAGGAGAGCTAAAATAACGGCTTTTAAAACACAATAATTTAATCTGTTTAAGTAGAAAGTTTCTTTTTTCAAAGAAATCAACCAAGCACATGACATACATCACATAAGATGTGAACGTGGAGGGTCTCTCACCATTAGTGGAAAGGAGAAACTGTGCAGCGTTCTGCTGAGGGAGCCATCGGATCTTATTAATCTTCTCCTCGATCTCAAGACTTTTAAGGTAGTCAAACTCTGGCTCATGGCTCTGGAAGGTGCTGTAGACATTGTACTCTCCCTGTGAGAATGGTTCACTCTTGCTCTGTAGAAAGTAAATGGAGGAAAAGGTTCGAGAGAATGTGGTGAAGAAAATGTGCACTTGCTCAGATGTACAATCACAGTGCAATGTAACACTCCAGGCCTGATTCAGTCACTTTCCCCTTGATCATAGGGAGAAATATCATAGCAGGCACGGACTCTGCACAGCTAAATATGATAGATTGACACAGTAGGGGCATCAACTATTTATCAGTCAATCTAGAGTGTAGCTGGAGGGAACTGTGTGTGTTCAACACCGCTCTCACAGCCTAAATGAAAAATGGTGCATTTGTGCGTATGAGTGTCAGCATGTGAATTTTGGTGTGTGTGTGTGTGTGTGTGTTTCTGCTGTACCTCAGGTTCCCTCTGAAAGATAACCACTCGCCCCCCCTTGTCCCCTGTGGCCAGGAGCTCTCCTGTGTGGTTGAACTCAACAGTGGAGATGATATCAGCTGGAGGAAGAGAGACAGACATGGGAAAAAAGATGGAGTAAGAGAGAGAAATGTAAAAAAAGGAGAATGGTGTAGAAAGCAAGAGGGAGTAGACATTAGCTAATCGATCACATGTCATCTATAGTATCATCTCTATAATCTGTTTGTATTATTCTAAATGATTCAAGCAAGTCAGCCGCCAATGCATTGTCATGTTAGTGATTTAAAATATGCAAATACATATATTAAATAAGGCAATTTGTCCAGATATGCTACTGTGTGAAAGCTAAAAAAAATCTGATACATATATCAAAACATACAGAATATTAACGAGAAAATTGCTGACACACATACACACTAAGACAGACACAGCTCTGTGTTTCACTATAACACATACACACTGACGGACAGGACTGTAGTGTCTCTGTAGTTCATGTGTTCAGTGTTTGTATAGGAATCATTATATACTCTCTCAAAATAACTCTGAGTGCATTTGAATTAGTGATTAAACATCATTCAAGTATTATTTTTCAGTGCATTCATTTACATATTTGCCACAATGTCCCCATCACCAGCTCTGTGTCCTGAAACATCAACACAGTCTGACTCAGTGACAACTCTGTAATATGAGGAGTAAGCACATTATTAACCGTTTAGCATTTGCTGACTCGACGTTCTCAGTGATCCTCCCTGCATCATACAACACATAGAATCTGAAATAGAAAACACTCAGCTGTGCTGTATAATGAAGGGCAAGCAAGTGTGACATCTGAGGCTTGAATCTGGTTTAACGTAGCATGTAATCTTCTCCCTGTCCTTCTGTCTGCCTAGCCTCCTTCCAGTCCTGCTTTAGGCTGTGGACTGAAGGTTTTGGGAGATGGAGACATTTCAGAATAACTATTGGTTGATTTAAAAAGAGTAATATAGGATGTAGCTAGAACTGGAACAAAATCCTATTAACTTATCTCAAGTCATCTAACCTGCCAATTTAAAACCCAACCTAGACCTAATAGACAAACAATGGATGTTGTTGTATTCATAAACAGTAGAAATTAAAAAACAATTAATCACCACATATATTGTTTGGGCAGGTATGGGCCTTGTTTTTTATCTAATTTCTATTACATGAATGTCTCTAATTTATATTTGTTTAAAATAAGAAAACAAGTGGAGTCTGTTTACGGAGAGAAGTGAACTGAATGTTCAGCTCTGTTGTCAAATCTGTGGTCTGAGTGTTTTCTGAACATTTTTCACACATGTAAATACAAAAGCTGACAGACAGACAGTTGCAGATGTTGCTGATCATCATGGTGATGATTTCAGTGCTGATCGGATCCTGTTCCGATGGGTCATAATCAACCCGACCAACAAACAGCAGTCAATTAAATGTAACAGAAAGCTATGAAGGAACCGTTCTCCTCTTGGGTTCTTGTAGGAGGGTTTTGGTTTGGATACAGCCACAGAAGCTGTGATTGATCACCTCATCTAATGCTTGGCAAGACAAAGGATATGTGCACTTAGGAAAAAGCCAAAGATCTGTTGTAACATTCTGCTTGTGTTACACACAGCAGTAAAGAGCGAACGGAAAACTCAGGAGAGACCAGATACGACATTCAGCAAAGCACCTGAACCAGATTCAAACCCAGAAAACAGCAGTTATACCGCATGCGCTTTAACCTTTAGCCTATCAGGGCACAGCAATTTTTCTCAAAACTTTCTAAATTGCTTTTATGTAACACCTGATATGGCCTGCTGTTGCTACAAGTTCATTTTCTATTACGTTTTATTGCTGTCCTGTTAAGAGTGGGGAATGGAGCCAATCCCAGCTGGCTTTGGGCAAAAAGCAGTGTACACCCTGCACAGGTCGCCAGTCCATTGCAGATCCGTGCACAAAGATAGATGCATTCATGCTCACATTCACGCCTATTGACAATTTTCAGTCACCAATCTGCATGACTCTGAGTTGGAGTATCCTGAGGAAACCCATACAGACATGGGAGGAACATGCAAGTTCTGCATCTTCTAGCTCATGTTTGAGAGTGCTAACCACTGGGCAACTGTAAAACTATATGTGACATGCTAGCCATTAAATTCCAGTCTTACTGATTCCTATAGTACACCTAGTATAAATGACTATTACTGCTCATTGTTTACCATAGCATGGCAAAACCTATTTGTTATTTTTAAATGATGTTCAGGCTAATTAAGAAAGCCTCCAGAGCAATCCATGAGCAATAAAAACAGCTACTGCATAATCCAATAATGTCAAATTATATTTAAAAATAAGACTTATTTCAGATGCTGTATCCCAACCCAGCATTTAACATAGGGATCATCTCAGCTTGGGTTTGACAGAAAATAAATCAGGTCTCAATTAGCATTGACTGTAATAAAAATAGAACATGGAGAGTGCACTTATTGACAGCCTGGGTGATTCAAATATGTGGCCTTGACTATTTTGTGTTGGCCTTGAGAGACAGGTTTTGTGATGAGGGGAGGCAGAAACTGCACCTTAATCTCTATACAAACACAACCTTATTCACCCTGCTCCCCACACACAGTATTACTGGTCGCTTCTTTTGCTATCTCTTTTACCCTACCACTAGCACTTTACACTCTCACAGCCACTCGAGTATCTTTGTTTTCTATTTCAATTTTTAATATATATTACTATGTATTATTTTACACTGTCCCTCGCTCTCCTAAGTAATTTCACCTCTTGTGTTCTTTTGTCATCTCTCCTCTCTTCGTCTCCAATTTTTCACCCTATTCCACTCTTTCATTTCTTGGTTATCTATCAATGTTCTGCTCTCTCTTTCTCACTCTTATCCTCCCCCCACAGCACTTTGCGGCCTTGCTATATGTTGGCACGTTGGCATGAACCTGGTGGTGGTGATGCTGGTAATGAAGAATGGAAAAGATAGAGAGGGAGATGGAGGAAAGAAGCACTGGGGCGGAGGCTGGGGAGGGGTCCTCCAGTGTGCAGGGGTTTCCATGGCAACAGGCTGAGCCAACCAGTAGCAGTTGTACTTGTAACAGTTAGCCGTATATGGCAGTCTGGTGAAGTAGGAAGTGGGATCCAATCCTCACAGGAAGAAAAAGCACTGTAAATTATTGTGGCACCGCAGTTCTGTTCACTGACAAATGTTGCAGAATTAATACCAGGAGACAGAAAATGGTCCAAATGAATTCATGAACATACATGATGACAAAAATACACAGATCTCTGCACATACAGTCAAAAACACATAGACACACTAGGAAGTATTGAATGTACTTAATGAAGCGCTGCAAAAGTGTGTGCTAAATACTCACATTCGCAGACAACTGTGTCTCCACTCACGTAAAGAAAGAGCTAAGCTAAGCAAATCCACCGAAGCGGCACACAATACAGCTAAATAAAAGATGGAGCACACACTTTCCTCTCTCATCCTCTCGGTACTGTTTCTCTCTCTTTCTCTAGCTCACACACACAGCTCACACCCTTGTGTCTCTCTCACCTTCTTTATTAAAGGAAAATAAACCAATAAGGAATGCAAATAACTGCAGCAGATATAAGCATCATCATGAGTGCTGGAGCTCTCATCTAAGAGGCACTACTGGGCCGTGTACTGATGTAATACGTGCGTGTGTGTGTGCGTGTGTGTGTGTGACTGCCAAGTCAGTGTCTTATAGTGTGAACCTGCATGCTACATTAGAACAAGCTACCTATGTCTGTCTCCCACAGACAGTCCATTAGCATCAGCAGGCCTGTCTGACTCATCACCACACTGCAGGAGCTGGGGGAACACACCGTGACTGCAAGTGCATGCACCCACACAAACAGTTCAACACAACACAAAACAACATTCTAACATTAATCAACTTAATGGCACAGAGAAGTGTAAAAGCATACGTGATAAACACAAACACTTTTTTTTTGGAAAAACTGTGATTTTAATAAATTCTTAATTGTTAAAGTAATTTATTAAGAAAGAATAGAAAAAACTTTCCTGGTTCAAGTTCTACTCAGAAATGTATTCACTATTTTAAAAGACTAAAGATTTGGAGATGTTTGAACAAATCAGTTAAAAATTAATTCAATAATCAATCAAAAAAACAATAAGCTGATTGTTTGTTAGTCTCAACCATGTTGTCATTATACACATCACACGTAGTGCTTGGACGTGGCAAAAAAATTGGACAGGCCAGAAAGGAGATGAGGAGAGAAGAGAGGTGGGAAGGGAGAGGGGAGGACAGATGAGGTTGGTGACGTAGATAAAGGAAAGGAGGATTTCCTTATTTTTGTTAAGGGTACAATAGCGACATAGAGGGGAGCAGACGTCCTACAGTCCCAATTATAGATATCTTAGCTCTGGGTAAACACAGACCCTTAAAGTCAAGCCAAAACACACACTCCTTAAAAGCGGGGACAAGCCACCACTCAGCAGGAGATGTGTGTGTGTGCTGCTGCTGCTTAAGCGTCCTGCATTTCCTGTGTACGTGTGCACAAGAGCCTGTACTCAATTACCCAGTAGAGAAATAAACCGGTGGGAGGCAGAGAGGGATAGGAGGTAGCTACTGCCAGAGGGAGATGTTAAATTGATCCCTGTCCTGCAGTTTTGGAGTTATCTGGAAAAAACTGGTGCATGTGTTTGTGTTAGAGGTGCCCGTGTGTGGAGAGGAGTGATTTAAGCCCAGCACAGCAGGGACTCTGCCACTTCTCCAAACACATATCAGCACAATGGAGAAGAGCTGGTGTGAACCTAATGGTTATGGACACAAACAACTGGAATTAAAAACCACGCCAGGTTCTGCTTGTGTGTAATATACCAGTAATCCTGCTTTGTTATTTGCAAACAGATCTTCTGGCTGCATGGATTCTCAAAGCTGTATGTGTATGATTGGTTTTTTTTTTTTTTTTTTTTTTTATTGAAATCAATTAGTTGTTCCCACATACATAGACACTTGGTTCCCAAGCAATCTCCCCACAATGATACTGGACTTTAATTAATTAATACTGAAATACTGAAATGCTGAAATGTAATCTGTCTTTTTATTATAATCTATTTCTAATCTGTGTGTCAAACTGTGTTTAAAGCTAAAAATAATTAGATATTATTTAAAAATGTAATGATTTTTATTATCTATAAAGTGTTATGAATTTATTATGATAAATGTGGAAAATGTATAGTTTTTACCTTCCCCGATAGGAAGGCAACATGGAAGCAGAAAAAACCTTTGGTTTTTTGATGCTCATCAGACAAAACAAGCAGTTTGAAAGCTCTGGGAGTTATGGCAGCCATTTTTTACTATTTTTTAGACAACACTATTTATAAGAAGAATATATACATGGAATATATTTGGCAGATTTACTGGTGGTTAAAAAAATTTCTGTGTTCCTCCTTAAAAACTAGAAACTGTAATTTGAAGCAGATGAAGAAAACAGGGTGTTATCTGATAAAACTATTTAAATAAATCCATCTCTCTCTCTTACACACACACACACACACTCACATACACACACACACACACACACAATTTACACTGAAGCAGGCAGACTGAGACAAAAATAAAGAGGCAGGTACAAAAATAGAGACAAAGAAAGAATGAGGCAGATAGACAGACACAAAATGATTTGTAAGCCTAAAACTTGTGTGAATTTAGACTCACTTGATTAGACTCACACACACTTTATCTGAACGCACATAAACTCTCATATCTCACTGGGCAGAGATTCGACCTTTGGGATAGAAGAGGATAGAGCACACACCTTCAGTGTAAGAGGCAAACGGCTCAGGCTCCAGAGAAAGGGTAGTGATGTCGGAGCACAGGACCTGGATGGGGCTCAACATCCTGGGGGAGGACTCCAGGGTGAAGAGGGGTGGACAGGATGGGCGGAGCTCTTCAGGCTATAGCCAGGAGCAGCCCTGCAAGAGGAGCAAGGATGGAGGAAAAGGAAGGGAGGAAGGAAGGCAACAGGGAAGCAGAAGGTAAAGAGGGCGACCGGGCATGTGGGATAGGGTTAGGTGTAGGGACTGATTACTACATCACCACAGTCTGCCATGAGAACAAAGAAAATCAACTGGTGGTGTTTTAATGATCATACGGCATCTATAAGCAGGAAATATTTACATGTGGGAGTTGGTTGGAAGGTTAGCAGGACATGAAGGATGAACACAGATAGACAACTAATAGGACAGTATTGTTAGGCCTCTTTTCAAATTCAGTCAGTCTAATAGTGCTGACTGCACACCAAGGATGGGTTGCTTTCAGGCATGTCCTTATTAAAGAACTGACAACAGACCAGGCTGCTTCAAATTGTTGAAACTACATTTACTTACATACAGGTGTTTCTAAGGACTATGGTTAACAATAATTTGTAAAATTAATTATTTAGATATTTTAAAATAATTATTAACCTGTGCTGAAGAATGTTTACACATGTTTTCCACAGTGGCCAATAATTACTTGATTGCTTTTTTCTGCATTATTGCACCTTTGTGCACATATGTGTCAGGATCTTAATGTTTAAATTTTTTTTCTTCCAGAGACAGGATTGTAAGACAGGACTTCGTTTTCTGACACACTAATTTCTGGAGCCAAAGTTAACTGGATTCGGACTAAATCATCAATCTATAATATACAATATTTAGGTCCTTGAAATGTGCTGGTTTTGTGGCTGACACTCAACAGCTGTTTCCCAAAAAGTTGACAGGATGAGTATAATGTAATAAAAAAAAGAATGTTCTTATTTTTAAATACGTACATACATTACGTACATATAAACATACATTTGCTTGAAAATAGTGCACAGGCACAGAATCACACAAACCAAATGTTGGTATTATGAAATAACTGAGTCTTTCTTCTTCCTTTTTTTGTAATATGAGGTTGATATTATGATAATATGACATTGAATATGAATATTGGTTTTTGATTTTCATGCCTACAAGACATTGGTGAAGGGCAGGGAAAACCAAAATTGTAGAGATTGCATAATTGTGTACAAAAAACCCTGTTAGAACTATTAGTTTGTAACAGGTCAGAAGAAAGCATCGTAGATAGGCTTTCATGAGAAAACGTGGATGCAACAGAATAGAGGGGCTGTCAAGCTTGTAATCAGTGCACAATACACTGTTACCATAGCCATCCAGACGATGTCTTTTAAGCGAAGGCCTTGATTATTTGAGCAACTTGTTGACGTGTAATGCATACAATTAAATTAAGAAGCATTAATTTTTTTAAAAACAATAACATTTCTTTCATTCAACATTTAATGCTGTGCGTGTACTATTGCTGTACTATTGCAAATAACATTTAATTAAACAAGGTTTTTTATTTTTGTTTTACACGTTATTAAACTTTACTGGAAACAGTGTCGTAATAGACACACACGCTTGTGTATGGTACACAATAATTGTATGTGTATTATTTAGAAAATGCAACAAGTCAAAAAATATATAATTTGTAATTAACCTCTTTGTTCTTTGAAGTACAGTTGTAGCAAAGGATGATATTAAAAAGGCAACGAAATTGAGAGGAGGGGAGTAGATGAACAGGCAATGGGAAGGCAAGGATATTAAGGAAGAGGGAGGTTAAGCATCCCCACCCTGTAAAGGCCAGGGGAATACCCACGGGAAGGAATACATACGCGCACACACACATACACAGCACAGAACACTTGCACACATACATATTTACTACACTGATCGGAGGGAAGCAAAAAGACACAGTACGCTCTCAAAGACACATACATGAATAGAGATGCAACAGAGGCAAAAAAAATAAAAATAAAGGTGACACACAAGAGATCACAAAATACACCCAAGCATAAAATCACCACCTCTGTCTCCATTACCCTCAGTCTTTCTCTTTAACGCACACATACAGAGACACATTGTTTTATAGCAGCCTTTGGAGCACTGTTGGATAATTGTTTGGCAGACGTACCACTTCAGCACTGGGCAATGCTGCGAGTTGCATTAGGGGACCAATGGGGGAAAAGCAGGGAGGTAGGGGGAGGCAACAGTGGGGGATGGCAATGGGGAGGTGGACGGGGGATGGGGGTGCAGATGTAGAAAAGGTAGAGGTGGTTGGAGTGGACATAGGAGAAAAAGCAAGTAATGAATCATTGTGTGTATTTGTCACAGAAAATGACCTTTGTTGGATTTTTGTGAGATTGATTTTTAAAGCACAGTTATGTGTTTTCAGGTTGCCTATGTGTTGCTTGCCCCTTTATACTGATAGTGTTCAGTGGTGTGTCCACCCTGGTGTGAGCTTATCAGCAATTCAGCCTGAAAAATGTCTGTGTCTGCCTGAGATGTGTGGAATAATTAATATTGTCATTATTGGTGGGTGGAGATGACCTGTCAATCACATCAGCCAAGCGTGGAAAGTCACATGTTTATCATCACCGACTGTTGCTATGGCAATAACGGGTGGTAGATGATGGATGTTAACACTAATTTTCTGCCACTCACTCATTAAAGTCCTTCTCTAAAATTGGCAAAGACACATTTTGCTCAACACAGTGTATAAAAAAGACAGACACTCACACACACGGACAAAAGAAGACACTCACACAGATAGTGTTCTACCTTCATATGTTGATTGCATACAAAAAGCCTTTACGTAAGCAACAGGCAGCACTACAAGTCTCCCCTGACTACAGTATGTGTTTCTGTGTAAAGAAAATTTAATTACAGCACAGACACAGGATGAATATTTCCCTTTCTGTGGTGATATGAGGATCACAAATGAGCTAGCAACATGCTCATGACCCCCAAATAACAATCCACTGTTCTGTTCTAAGAGTTGTGGTGAACATGAGCTCAGTGTAAGAAAGGGATCAGGACACACAGGCTAGCGTGCAGGTGATTAAGACAGGATTATTTGAGATTAGGACAGGGAGGGTGTTTTCCATGGTTATAATCCATCTGTTTTATGCAACAAACCAAAGGAATGCGGCAGTTTACATGGCTTGTGTACTTTTCCACCCGAAGTCTGATATGCTACAAATCAGCTGCACCGGTTATATTCAAGAAGAGAGAGTAACAAAGAGCCTATGTGTTTGTTTATCAGGACGTGAGAGATGACATGCAAGGCAACATGTAAAAAATAAGGTGGTAAAATTCTAGCTAGCTTCTGGAAATTTCTGCTGTTACAGAAACAGAAAAAATGTTTCTCCTACTTCGAGTCTTTGACATACAGACACATTTGGACACAAGGCAGATCAGTTCTCTGCAGTTTAACACATTAGCTGTATTACACAGGGTGAATAAAATTAGAGGGGGGAAGGAGAGAAGAACTCACTGTGATGTTTTAATTTTGCAGAGATTAGAGTGTTTTGCCCTCCTGTTCTTGATGCTCTGTCTGCAACTTTGAATACTGACTGACACAGAGCTTACAGAAGATTAAGAAGCCGTCCTATGCTTGTTTTGTCTCACAAGCAAGCATACATACAGTTTTCACACACAATATTTCACCAAGACCCAACACAAAGATGCACACATATATGGGGACCCACTTAAACTCACACTTTGTAACATACAGACACACAACTTGCCCTGTCACTTTCTTACCTTCAGTCACATAGTTGTGGTCGGGGAGGAAGCCACGGTGGTTGAGTGTCGGGGTGGCGTCAGTGTCTTCGCCCATCAGAGGGGCTGGGGAGAGTGCCCGTGATGGTGGGGCAGCGTGGTGGTGGCAGATCGGTGGTGGAGGGGGTAGTGGGGATGCTGGCCAGCACAGCGCCCATGCTGATGCCCGCCAACGCCTCCTCAGCACAGGGGCGCAGAGCCAGGCATCTTATTCTTAAATAAAGATGAGGGGCTGGTAGAGAGGGAGTGGGCTAGTCCTGAAGGAGGGATGGGTGTGTGCAGGAGTCCACGCAACTGCTACAAATGCAAACCTGCAGGGGAATAATTATTTCAAGAGTTCAAAAACTACATTGGGTGAGCTTGAATTGTGCCTCGCAACAGCATACATCATTTGTGAGGCGATAACAATCAAATGCACCTCCTGCTCCTGTCCTGCAGCTGTTGAGTCCAGGTGTGGCCAGACCAAAACTACTCTCTGACAAACACACAAAATATACACAACCTTGTGCTCTTTCAAACATGTGCAGTGCCTACTTGTTAGTGAATACTCAAAAAGAAGAAGAAGAAGAGCAGGGATGAAGAGGACGATAGTGGGGGGAGGGGAGGGAAGGATGAGCAGAGCCGCTGGCTGGTGTATCTGCAGTGCTGCTCCTTCTGCAGTGAACTCTCGCACGAACACACGTATACTAAGGGATTAACACGCACTCACCTATACAACTGGAAGCTTGCGGATCAGGTACTCCTCAGCAGATCCTCTGAATGATGTCCGTCTCCTCCACAGCAGGTTACTATCTCTCTGGGTTCTCTTCTATTCCAGTGTGAGAATGAAAATCTTACTGAACCCGCATTCTGCTGCAGTCTGTGCTCTGGCGTATGTATGAAAGGCAGAGTAAGAGGTAGAGAGAGGGGGAGGGAAAGTAAGAAAGAGAGAGAGAGAGAGATGGAGAGAGAGAGAGAGGATCAGTAGTGCTGCGCTGATACATGTGTATGATGCATCAGTGCAGGCCCTGCCCACTCCTCAGAGCAGCCAATCCTTTCAGGGCTGAGAGTACAGTGACCACTGAGTGCAGGTGATTAAATATGATACAGAGAGTGAATAGAAGTGAGTGGCAGAGCGGAAGTAGCATAGTGTCTTATAACGTTTTGATTAACAGGACAGAAAGCAGAGAAAGGAGGAGTCAGACTGTTTCACTTCCTGAATATCCCGAATATGACTTGTAGTCACAGTGGCTACAAGAGGAATCACATGGAGGCGTATTTCAAATAGGAAAGAGATTACTTCCAGCCTATGTGCCATATTATAGTTTTATGTTTTTGTTCTGTTGCAAAATTTGGGAAGCCAGAGACAATGTACGTACCTGTATGTGCTATATTAGACTACAAAAAGGGATAAGATTTTTCATTGCTAAGTTAACTGGTTCCAGTGTCATTTTTATATAAAAAATAGATATAAATAGTGACATTACTCTTCTAATGCAGACTTCAAATAAGAAAATAAATAAGATACTGTGCAAAGGGAAATAAAAACAGAATACAATGAAATGCAGAAAATTCTCAATTATACCTGAAAATTGAATGCATATTTTGAATTTCAGCAACAGATTTTTAAACAATAGGGACAGCAGCAACAAAGACTGGGAAAGTTGTGTTAAAGTTGGATGTTAAAAAAATGAAAATTTAAATAAAAACTAAATAAAATAAAAAATATATATCTATATAACTATATCTATATAGATATAGATATAGATATATATAGAGATCTTTCAGTTGACAGAGTGGCCCCCTACTGACCATAGGGTCGAAGGTTCACCCACTGCTCTTCCCATCCATAAGTCGAAGGGTCTGAACCCCTGAACAGCCCATCCCCATCCCCTGCCAGTCCCAGGCCCAGTAGAAATTGAGTAGGGTGGCATCAGGAAGGGCATCTGGCGTAAAAAAGAACTGTGCAAAATCGATGCTGAACTCACAGGATAAGCCGAAAGTACAAAAAAAATCTTAATAATTAAATAATGAAAAATAATTAATTAAGTTTTTAAATAATTTAAATTGCAACAGGTCAAGATTGGATATAAATAGAGCAGCCCAGAGAGACACAGTCTTTCAGAAGTAGTAAAGGGGCAAAGTTCATCCCTCCGTGAGTGTGGACAATGAACAACTCTGTGCATTTGGGTATTTATTTCACCATCTCTGTACATAATAGAAATTTGCATCATACTGTTTTTGGTTGTTTGATTCTGCTTTAATGCTCTATGTTATGAGGATCCCCGGGCCTTTCTGTTTGACAGGATTCTGACAAAGCATTGTCATGGTCGGTCAGTGCTGCTGCCATAGTAGTTTAGCAGAGGAGTGCCCCTTTACTGCCACCTCCATCAAAATTATTTAAACAACTTTTTATCCAAAACAAAAACACAAGAACAAATGGTAAAACGCCAAAAAAACAATATTGAAGACCCACAATTTCTTTGCATTAAAAACAGATATTATTTTGTAGTGGAAAGCCTGGAATGGACATCTAAAAACCATTGTCCATGAACATAGGTCACTGTTGCATTTACAAATGCAAGTTAAAACTCAACTCAAAAAGAAGAAAAACATATATAAACAATATCCACAAACACCCACACCTTCATTTTACCTGGGCCTATGTAAGATGCATGAGGCAAAGTGGAAAATGCAGATCAATCAAAATTTGAAATCCTTTAGTCGTGAATGCAGCATTTTCTGGGCTAAAGAGAGAAAAGAGACAATCTAACTCGTAATCAGCACACAGTTCAAAAGCTGAAAGCTAGCATCTGTCATAGTATGGGGATGCATTAGTGCACACGGCAAAAGAAACTTGCACATCTGTGAAGGCACCATTAATGGTCAATGATACACACAGGTTTTGGAGCAGCATACGCTGCCGTCCAGACAATGTCTTTTTCAGGGAAGGACTTTCTTATTTCAGCTAAACAGCTAAACCAAATACAACTGCATGGTTCCACAATAAAATTGTCTGGGTGCTACTTGCCTGCCTGCGATCCAGACCTATGAACAAAATAGAACACTGAACGCTTATCCTGAAAAAAAAAACTGAAAAGAAAAAGTGAAATCCTATATCAAGTGAGAGTAGGGGTCAAAACATAGTTTTTTAATCTAATCAACTGGCCTCCTTGGTTTGTGTTGAAACTGTTTTGTTTTAAGGATGCAACACGGTGTCCCTGTCCCAACTTTTTTTGACATGTGCTGCTGGTAGTATGTTCAGCTAGTGGCATTTTTTATTGACAGTATCAAGTGTCACAAATTTTGGGAAATGGTATAATGGAAAACATAGCATAACAAGACACAATAAGAGTACTATTAAGACTAATGTACATGCCAAATACTATACTGTATATGATCCACTCACCCTCGTGTATATGTAAAAAGACTGCAATATTTTGTTTTTTCTACCTTGGGGTAACTAATACAGTAACTGAAGGAATATGAACATCATAAAATTAGTAACAACATAATAATAATATAATAACATTATAAAGACAAAAATGTCAAGTTACCATATTGATTCAAATCTGAATGATCACTAAGTGACAAAAAAAGGCTCAAATTCACACACCAACGCACAGACACAGCGCCTTCAGTCAGAATGGCAGCAGAGAGTGAGGGGCTGCCAGGGACAGTTGGTGCCATCACTGGTGATGGCTGTCTGCCACCAGACTTAAATCGCTCCCCCCTCCCCACACACACACAAACACAGCAGGGAACAAGAAGAGCTGTTTATCTGACTTACTCCAAAAGTGCCAGCTTCACCCTCCCCCACTCATTGGTTACCAATGATGGGCAGTGGTCCACACATCGCTGCCTTATCTGCCCTTTTAACTGCCCCCCACCAACCAAACATCCACCACAAAGCTCCCTTAAGGCCACCCACTGTTTCAAATATATAGCTACTGTTCTACCTGAATGTGTCCACCTATTGACCACAACCATATGCCACAAAATGCACCTGCTGGTTAAATCCATAACCCAATAATGTTTGGTAAATGTAGCTTTTAGTGAAAATCCAATCAGTGTAAGAGCTCATTATTTTGCTTTAAGAACATGCTTTTACATCTACTGGCATTACTATGTAGACTGCCTGAGATTAAGTATCTATATTTGAACCCTTAAAGTTTAGTTATTTAATTGGTTGTTGACTCATGAAATGAGATTTGGAATGTTGAAGAGTTGATTATTTGATTCACTTTGGTAATCAAATATGCATTTCTTAAGCAAAATACCAAACATTACCTTGTCCCCCCTGTTTAAATATGAAGACTTTCCCTTTTACCGTTACAATTTTAAATGGAATGTTCTGTATTGTTGTTCATATTAAAAAAGTAATGTAAGGACCTCATAAAGAATAAATAAACTCATGAAAAATTTAAATTTGCAAGGTAATCTTACACTGTAGCTCAAAAACTTTGACCTTTCACTAAAACTGTATTGATTAAAATATTACTTTGGGTGTAGTCAATTAACAGAACATTAATCAGAAATTGTTCTGATTATTAACTTTAAAAAAGTTTTCAAATATGAAAAAGAAAATGGGTACATTAATTAATTAATAAATTGTGATGTATTAAAATGGTTGAACCACCTGTCAATGTATGAAGTGGTTACAATCTGCTCACACTTTACCAGCTGTGCCATTTTTGTTCCGCAATTTGGCCTTTTTTTTTCTTTGCTATAATGTTAAACAGCATTACATTTCATAAGGTTAAGGATGTAATAATGATTTTTACTTCATTATCTGATAGTTGATATCTCAGACATAACTTATGACCCTTTAGGGAGATCCCTGGCTCCTACATTTAAAACTACTAGACTGAAGAAACTAAATGTAAATAAAGTATTTAAACCTATTTCTATCTTTACCAATTTTAGGTGTTTTGACACTGATGCATGAGTCAACTAACATAATATACAATGATAAATCAGTGGCAGGGCCACAGTCTAGGTTACTGTTGATACTTTAGGTTTCATTGGCTGATACCTGTAGAATGAAGGCTTGTAATGTATTTTAATGTATGTTAGTACTTTTTAAAAGAACTTCTCATCATAATATTCACCACAGTAAGATTCCTACTTCGCTTGTGGACTTGTTCAGGTACAGTAAATCCATTTCAGCTTGTTCTTTATAACCTGACCCTGTGTGACAGCAGCCTCAGAGCTGTATCCTGTGATGACCGTGTCATTCAGCCATGAAGGCTTGGACTTGGACTGGTCCCGTTGCTTTGGTGACAGTGGAGCGTGACCACCAATCCTCACTGTCACTTGAATCCATTGCCCTGGAGTGAATCTGAACTGTATTGTTTCCTCACATCATCGCCTTCAGTAGACACGTTGTCAGGTTATTCATTAATGTATAGTATCATTATTTGGCCTTTATTCTGAAAATCTAATTCTGCACATACGCAGAAATTTAACAAAATGAGGCTGTTCAGAAAAAGATAAGAATTTCTGGCATAGTCTTTTTATTCTTTTATCTGTAATACTGCATGTCATCAGACTTTCCCATGTAACCCATCTAAGGTTTGTAAATTAAATTTCCCAGCATGAATTTAACAATTGCTATCATCTTAAGAAACAAAGTGTAGTTCTTGTCTTCCAGTCTTTTGTAAGCCCCATTTTTAATCACTACTATTATAATTAATAATGAGTGTATGACAAAAAAGTGTATTTTGTATTTTTTTTTTTTTTTTGAAGGATAAGGTTTGTGATTGGTATATCACAATGTTGAGAAATTACAGGATTAAACTTCTATAAATAATTTATTGAAATTGTAAAGTTCCTGTTGTTCAGTATGAAAATTCAAGCTAAAGCAGAAGTCCATGTTCTTGTAGACATTCATTTATGCTGCCAAGCTTTTCAAAAAAGTGAAACATTAATTTGTGATATTGCTAAATGAACTTAACTTTCTGTAGAGGTGGGGAGGAGCAGACTTTGAGACCCCAGCACAATTCAGACCTACAACCAGTCAACATGATAATAACTAGCATCATTCATCAGGAGCACTGACGTGTCCAATACAACACAGCAATGCTTGTGTCTCTCTCCGTCGACCTGGCGCTTCTTTCCCTTCCACCCCCACTCCACCATGCAGACACAGGGTTGCTTAGCAACTCAAGACGAGCCTATGGAGAACACATTCACACACAAACACACACACACACTTGGAAAACCCATGGACTCTGAAGTAGGATAATAATGTACTCCAACCCTTCATCATGCTCTGTGACCCCCAAAATGTGAAGAGAAACAGCCGACCCCACTATCTGGAGAAGATTCAACCCAGAAAGTGTGGCCCAGTGGCTGCTCTTCACCACCCTGCATACACACACAAAAACATGCACACATAAAGCCCTGTGTATGCACTTAACTGTAGGTATCACATACACACTATACACAAACACAACTGAAAACAATCCCATCAGCATCTTTTATAAAAAGCCCTTGTATTCAGGTCAAATCTGTATCCAAATCATCACTTAATATTCTTTGATTGTGACAGATTAACAGTGTATTTAAATCCAGCAGCCATGAAATCAGCATTTTACAGACAAAGAGCGTTAAGAGATGAAAGTTAAAGCTCTGCTGTGTCTCCTCAGTCTAACACTATTAGCACATTAAGTGAGTGCTTAAATACAGTCAGCAGAAGATGGATCAACTCACTGTCTTCAGCGGGAGACAGCACTGTAATCCCCTAAAGGGGGGTTTCACTACAGTAATGGCAACCTGCATGAAACCACAGCCCCTAGGGAGTGGTGGGACTGGGTAGATTATGAGCTGCCCTAGGGCAACGCTAAGCCCCTTACAGCTGCTACACACACACACACACACTAAAAGAATATGGTAAGTGTTCACAGTAAACACGATGTAAGGAAACACATATGCTTGAAAATTATTTACACACACACACACACACACATAAAAAAAAACATTATCCAGATGCTTAATCTTTCAGAGTAAGGAAAAAATATTCGGTCTATTTTTACATCTGTACGACATGTTCAGGGAGGAGCATGTAGTAACTGGTCACCAAGGGGATAATTTCCCCCCCTGGAGGATTATAGGATGGTGATGGAATGATCTTTTGGGCCAAAGGCAACGAGATTGCAGGAGGCTGAAAGTGTGATGTATGTTTTGGGGTTTTTTTTATTTGGTTTTTCACAAATTAGCTTCAGGGGCAAAAAAACATGGTGAAATAAAAAGTAAAGAGGCCATTAAAGCCTAATCCATGACTGATAAATAGAATGATAACACTTCGCCAGATGATAAACACTGACTACAACGAGGTTACTGACAGTGATAGTTATTACATGTTGAGGGGGAAAAAAACTGTGGTTGCATTTATATCAAACCAGTTTATTAGAGGAATGACCTGTGCAGGGATTAGAATTTGGTAAAATGATATGTTCTGGTTTTACTTAAAGCCAATAGCTGAAGCATGTGTAAAACACTTAAACAATGTTTTGAGAGGTGAATGCAAGATTTTTCTTACATACTGTAAATTAATAGCACCCATGATGTAACATCTTTGCAGCCTGGTCAACTGTTCATTTGTTGCCCTCCCCCCTGGGGAAAAGCTGCTTAAAGTAGAAAGGAGATTACACATAACCAAACATACAAACAGAAAACAGGGCAAAGCCTAAGGGACTCTTGCTTATGATAAATACACACACCTACTAAGGCCTAAATCTATGTATAGATTAGAGTTTTTGTCTGACCAGATGCATTCAACCACACATAAATACTGTACTTATACAGTACACGCAACTAAAAGGTCGGTAAGAGCTTGTAGCGTTACTGAGTGGGGATTCAATCATTTCCCATTTGGAGTTCAGTCACACACACACACACACATTGCTGAGATCCAACTAATAAATCCATAAAAATTAAACTCGCTACAAGAGACATTTATGATGTGCATTTGCAAAAGTTTTATTATCTAGGTGTAAAAACCAGTAAAGAGGACGGTTTGGGGGAGTGTTCATTCTGCAAAAGCTTTCAAAACAAACAAACCTCGTTAGCCTGGCCAGCCCTCAGTCAGTTGAGACTTGTGTGAAAGGGAATGAGAACGAAAGAAAGGGGACAAAAAAAAACCTCATCAACCTCTAAGCATTTAAAATTCTCAACACATTTCTGTACATTAGGTGAGCAGGGAGAGAATCTAATCTTCTGAAAAAAACAAAAAAACAAACAGCTGAAGCAAAAACAAAACTTCTGGAGTCTGCATTAAATAAAGTGTTTCTAAGTGGATAATTGTCCATTTTGTTCTACAGAGAGACAGCAACACAAAGGCAATAAAGTATGACCGCTGAAAACCTCATATTAGCTTGAGCCTATTGCACAAAGACACTGGATTTTGTCCTTATCACTTACTATTACGTGACATTAGCAGGGAACATTTTCATGGTCACTTAGTGAGTAGATATCTCATACATAAGGACACTTGAATATTGTTTTAGGACAACCATCAAACTGCCAAAAAAAAAGAAAAAGGGTTTTGAGCATGGAAACATCCCCTTTTTGATTTTGCATGCTTACAGTCTGACTACATGACAAAGATGCAAAAGAGACATGATGATGCACAAAATCAAGAGAAAAGATGTGAAAATTTAGGGCACACAGGAAAAGATGCTGAGAGCAACAGATCGATTAGAAATCTATTTGCAATGCTGGTTAGAATTCATTTCCAGAAATCTTTTATATGTTGACACTGCCCCCTTGCGTCTGAATGGTGCACTAAGATAAGTGTGTCCTGTACAATGCATTATTGTCAGGTTGGGATGAACAAATGTTTGTACTTGAGCATTTAATTTCTTTTTGGACAAACAAGATGGAAAGTGAAATCACAGTTCTTTAACAACACATTCATGTACATGTAGCAACATGTCATTATTTTAAAGCACATTCAAAATAAACGTTGAAGGACAGCGGCAGTTCGTAAGCACAATGTTAAAGGTATAGGCGTGCAATCTTACTGCTGCTAGCTAAATCTAAATGTAATACCTACTAGTTTCCTGACTTGCTTTTTGCTTTTGTATTTTATCAACTTCAAATAATCAAAACGGACCTAAATCTGTTTAATGTGATCCACAATTCTGACAGATTTACAAATACAAATAAATTAACCTTTAACATTTGCTTTGACCATATGTTTCATAATTATTTTGAGGGTCCTTAATTCCAACCTCAACATTCTCAGAAAATCAAAAACCTTTGAATACTTTCAAGCTATTTAGAGTGATAATTTTAGGTAAGACATAAAAGGCAATCCTAGAAAAAAGTCTAGGCTCTTATTTTGTGAACAAATTAAAGTGCAAAAACAATCTGTAAAAGTTTTCAAATTGGATGAGGGCCTATATCAGGTTCCTGCTGATCATCAATGTAGTAGGGATCTCCTTGATGAACTCTGTGATTGTGCACCCTCAGGTTCCCCCTGTGGGCAAATCTCTTCCCGCACTCTGTACAAGCAAAGGGCCTCTTCCCCATGTGGACATCCCTTTGGTGGGCTCGTAAGTTCCCACTTCGGGCAAAACGTTTGCCACACTGACTGCAGGCAAAAGGTCGCTCTCCGGTATGTGTGCGAGTGTGCACAGTAAGCTCAGAGGGAGTAAGGAAGCTTTTGTCACAAAACTGGCAGGGATGCAGTCTGACTCCTGTGTGGCGTAAAAGGTGGCGGCGCTGGTGGGAGGGGTAGGTAAAACACTTGGTGCAGTATGGGCAGGTGTAAGGTCGTCCATTCCCTCCACCAGGAGCTGGAGGGAGGCCGACAGAGTTTGTGTGTCTTAGCGTGAGTGACTGTGAATTTGACTGTGGTCGGAGAGGATCTCTGCCAAAAGCTGTGACGTGTCGTGTGTGATTGATGGGGCCTCTTCCACCTCTGTCATCTGTAGGTCTCCATGTTGATTCACCAGAGGGAAGGTGAGGTTGGTCAGGTTGAGCCATCCTTTGCTCCACACTGTGGCCCTGCTCAGAGTTCTGACTGGCATTCTGGTTCTCAGGCTCCTGGTCCAGGAAAGGAAAACAGCTATCGTCATCCTCGTTGCTGGTTTCGTCCGAGGCAAAATTAGGTCGGAAGCAGGGTGCGTCTGTGCAAGTGCTTCTGCTTGCTGGACCAGAACAGTTGGTGCCATCTGCCTGCAGGTTCCCCAGACTGGACACGCCACCTCGGGTAGTGTCCAACCCCGGCAGCCACTCCCCTGTCTGAGGTACCCTTGGGTCAGTCCTGGGGGAGCAACGTCCACTTTGGGAGATGGAGAGAAAGGCGCTGGAGGTTTGGTCCTGGGGGGGACTGTGGTCTGCACTGTTACTGCCCTGATCCCACTGAGATACTGTAAAGAAATTAGGAAGGAAAGAACTTGCACTTTCATCTCACCATCTGTATTAAAATCTGTATTTTGCCACGAAAAACGTGTTGGAGGCATCTTGATCTAAACTTGAAAAGGCTAAAAAGAGAGAGTATTTAGTAACATCTTACATTTGACCTTGGTTTGTGTAGCAGACAGGGTATCTGTCTGTCTTTGATCCCCAGTAACAAGAGTTCTCTCTGTGGCTTGGACTGCGACAGACCCCAAAACTGGTCGTGATCCAGCACACTGAGGGGAATAAAACAAACCTATGAGATACAGAAGGCAAACAGCAGGGCATGGTCCAAATTTTACTCTCTGCTGTGTTGAAATCATTATAGCTTAATTACTTCAGTTCTTTGTGCAGCCACCTATTAAAGCATGGACAGACAGAACAGGGTCTGACCTCATGTTTTACCGAAGCTCCATCCTGGCCTGTGACCTCTTTGTCTTTTAGCTGGCTAAGGCTCCGAGTGTGTCCTTCCGATGGATCTGGATGAGGGGACTCCTTTCCCAAGTTCTGTACTATGTAAGAAAATTGAAAGGTCAGTGTACCTGTAAAGCTTTTACTGGATAAAGAAAATGTTTCTCGCTGTGGCATAAGACAAAACTAAGATCAATTTTTAAGCATGGGGGTGACAATATGAAAAGCAAGTACAGTTAACATAAGAGATATATGGGGTTCAGAATTAAGCGTATCTTGGATTATTAACCTTGACAGTGAGCTGCTTATAAGAGTAAAACCAAGCAGATACAATACCTGCACCTTGCTGCATTAAGCTGCCCTCTCTGTCGGCCGCTGACATCCCTGCTCCCTCGCTCCCTCCACTCTTTGATTTCTGTCTCCTCTCGACTTTCTCTAGCTTGCCTCGAAGCATGGAGATCTCCTCGGTTTTCTGCACCAGCTCCGCCTGTTGTTCACATAAGCTGCTTTCGAAGATCTTGGCGATTTCGCACACAGCTGCCGCCAGCAGCGAGTCCATGACGGTTGCCAGCTGAGCGTGGAAAGCACTTCTCACCGACTCCATTCTCCGTTGCTTTGGTGGTGATTTTTTAATGTGAACGACGGATTGACACCGCTGTTTTCTTCTGTGATTAGCGTCCAGTTGTAGCTGAGGGACGACGTGACTAACGTTGCCGCTGTTCACTCCTGTGCCCTGGCATCTATGAACTGCCATGAGACTTTACCATGCTAAGCGTCTATGCCAGTTTTATTGGTTAATTAATTGCCTTGTGCTTAATTGCGTTTAGTCAACATATGCGGCGTTGTCGTAATTTTAACAAAACTGTGGTGTAACGGCAGTCTGCGTTATCGTGTAAGATAACACGTTTACACGATTATTATCTTCTAGCTAGGTGCAAGAAGACACTGTACACAAACACAGGTAATGTTTTACAGGATCGTCATGTGTGCTAACGTTAGCTAAATTTGCCTTTAGCTAACGTGTAAACAAGGGAGCCAACGAAGCGTAATACCTTAGCCTCTGATGCTAGTACTCAAGCAAAAGGTTTAAATGCAAAAGACACAAACTAAGAAGCGGGTCGACAATAATTATAGACATTCGTTGACCAAAAACATCACTGACTGACAGTAAATCCAATGAAACATTCCCATCACAAACATGCGGCAACTCCTCAATTCAGCAAGCAGGTCCGCGTCTGTGATGAGATAACTTCGGACGTCTCGCGATAACAAAGGGTTTTAGATACTGCAGTTAAATATTCGTACTAAAACCTAATTTAAAAAGACATATGGGAATCAACAAAACTCATTCATTAATCAAAGTGTAAAAATTGATTTTAATGCAATCGTGTTAATGTCTTAATCCAGGGTATCCATTATAAAAAATGTGTAGTCTTGCAAGACCACATTATGAATTGCATACATGCTGAAAACCAGGACAAAATAAGACAGAATAATAAGACATTTGATGCCTCAATGGTGTATTGGTTAGATTAGACTTGGGAGCAGATTGTGGGCGAATTGAAGTCCATTTAGCCTAAATGCCTTTCCTTTTTTAAATCTAAACCTTATACCCAGGTAGGCACAGGTAATTGCCCCTAACCAGTTACCTCTGCCTACTTTCCAACATCACACAATCCACAGCCAAGCACAGCAGCAGACAGTTGAGATTATTAACGGATGCAGTTTATCTTTCTGCTTAAACCTGTACACTTGACACACAACAGAAATAAGTGTGATTATGGAAGCGTGTAGAATGCATATTAAACATTCACTGTTATTAACAAACAAAATAGGGTTTGGCAATTCAACAATAACTTGTGTAAGGCAAGATCTCAGATTTTTAACAATAGATTTTGTTGAATAACTTGTACTAGACATAGTAGCCACTGCTGTCAAAGAGCAGGTCTGTTTATATAAACTGTTGGTTTGAAATGCTTCTCTATCAATGTGATGACACACCTCAATTTGCCAAGGATTTAGAATTATTGGAAAACAGTAAGAATTACTATTTGCCACTACCACAATATTAAAATGTCTGTATTGGTTTTATCCATTGCCCACCCCATAATTTTATCTCGTTAGTGAATATATTTGTCTGCCTTAAAACTTGAATAGAAGTAACAAACGATTAACAAGAAGTTAATCATCGAAGAAGAGTACTGGGTTGTGGACTATGGACACTGACAGACATTACTTTACTTCTGGGCTCTCCAGTTTAAAAAGGCAATAAAAATATCTAGATGACTTCGGTCCTTATCAGAAGACCCGTAGAATTTAGTCTGTGGTTTTCATATTCCCCAGTACTACATGTATTTGGACAAATGATATATTAAAAAAAAGTAGGTATATTAAATTTGGTATTCAAATTAAACTAAAACCATGTTCATATGCCATGGCAGACCCATGTTACCAGATTTATTATTGGTGTTAAAGAATTATATTACTTAACAGATAATGGGAAAACTAATGTTTATACATTAGATTTATACAACCGTTTTTGTGATTTAAAGTAGAAAAATACAATTCAAAAGCTCAACTTAAGCCACCTAAAAAATTTAAATGCTGGTAAAACCATTAATCTGTAAAAACATAACTGACAACAACAATGTCCACAGACAGATGGCACCAAGTGTATCACGTTTGGCTGTGATTATGCGCCACGTGGTTCCTCAAGCATCCTTTAAGGAAGAAGCCTTTTCCACAAAACTTGCAAACAAGAGGCCAGGTCTTCTGACAAGTGGAGACATGCTTATTATACCTTGCTTGTGAGGAGAATCGTTTCTTGCACTTTTCACATTGGATCAATATCGCAGGCCAACGACACTGTTTTTTGTGTATGTACAGCTGTGCAGAAGTACGAAACTTTGCTGAACACTCACATTCTAAAGGCTTCTCACCTGTGTGGAGACGGAAATGTTCAACCAATTGACGTTTGGTTTTTACAACCTTCTGACACATCAAGCAGATAAAACCATTTGAGCTTCGTACACCCATTCTATGCCATCTTGGACTGCATTCTCCCTGAACATTGTTCAGATTGATTGTGCACTTTGTGTTGTCACTAGGAGAAATCAAATCCTCTCGATTATCTTCAGTGTCCTCTAAAGGCTTGGTCCATGTAAGGTCTCCATTTGTTCCACTCGTCCCCATTGCATCCTTGTGCATTCTCGTCATGTGAGTTTTGAGTGCCTGTTGAATGTGGAATTTCTTTAAGCACACACTGCAAGTAAATGGCTTTTCACCTCCATGAAGACGCATATGCTCTTTGAGCCTGGAGATGACATGAAACTTCTTATTGCAGCGTGTACAGCGGTGGATTTTGGGGAAGTCATCTTTCTGGACTGATGAATCACTGTGGCTGCTAGGCGAAGCTGAGTCTTCCTTCCTAACGAACACCTGGCTTTTACTTGGCATTTCTTCCCTGGACTGAGATTGTTGCGGATTAGTGCGCAGTGCTTCTCTCAACAACAATTTTTTAAGTTTTTCACAATTTGTTTTATGATACCTTAGAGCACTCGGAAAAGGGAACTCTTTTTTGCAACCTCTGCACTTTTTGTGTGATCGTACATGCACATTTCGGCCAAATGGGGTATCAAATACCTTCTTGCAAAACTTGCAGATGTACCTTTCATTTTTCATGTTATTTTTGTTTGTCTCCAGTTCTGCAGGCTCTTTTTCAAATTTTCTTTCCTTTCTTCTGGTCTCCTCTGCATTTTTTTGGTCTTTACCTACTAAATTTCTTCCTCTTCTAAGACCTGAACCGCCCAAATATTCCTGTCTGATTTCTTTAAGCAATTTCTTCATGTCATTTCTCACTGGTGGACGTCGAGTTCCTTGTCCTTGCTGTGGTAAGCATGTGTCCTGAGATTGTTTGGGCTTCTCATTTAATGGGGAACCTGAGAAAGATAACATACTGTGACTAGCATAACTATAAAAAACTGATGTAATGAGACTTTTTATAAAACGACATTTAAAATACGTAATCATAAAGCCAGGAAGGAGAGTGTAAAATCGATATTAATATATACAGTCAAATATAAATAGCTGCTAATGTTCTAAGTTTTCTCATTTAAATGACCAGGTCATTTGATAAAAAAAAAAAAATCTGATGCTTGCTTACCCCGGTATCTATCGATTCTGACTAAGGCTGAATGGTTTACCCTTTTAAATTAATATTGCAATTTAACAGAAGCGCCACGGTGTGGGAGGGTTAACTGCAGTGCTGCTAACAGTAGGCAAGATGGCATGGGCAGAAGTAACTGCCAATGCCGACAAGCAAAAGACCACATAAATGTTAAAGTAAAAATAAAGTCACATTGGTCATTTAGATACACTGTGGGGCCGAGAAAATGTGGAGCACGAACAGGTGTTGCACCAAAGGTAACACCACAAATGTTAAAAAGCCCCAGTGGGCTGTATTTGAGAATTTATATTTAAAAACATGCCTGATAACGCAGCCTCTAAACACTATTTAGGTCAAATAAGCCAGGTGTCACTTTACCAAAAAGTTCAAGGTCAAGTCTAAATCCTAACCTTTATGTGCAACCCACCAAATAATTGCCCCTTTTGAATTTCTAAACATAATCAGTTAACATAAATGAAGAAATACTGCTGGTCAGTACTTTATAAAATAATAATTTCAAAACAATAGTTAAGGTTGACACCTTGCTTTAGGGCTAGTGTTAGGGTCATCTTGTATTTTACAAGTTAACTGATCTTAATACTGAAAGGCCTGATTCACAAATATTATGTTTTGCAGCTTAAATCATTGACATGACATCAAGGACATAAAGGTCATATGTGAATAATGCATAAGATACATTAGAGTCTTTCTACACATTTATCCATATATTATATTTGAAATGAATAAAGCCTACAATATTGTCATATTGCAAGTAAAAGCTTCATTATGAGAATAATAAATATTTACATTAGCAAGTAATTAATGGAAAAAAGAACAATGAAACTCACCTCTCATGGATCTCCTGACACCTTTTGTTTGCTGGTGTGAATCAATGCGATAGTTTGTCACCTAAAAAAACAGACATTATCAGTTACATCTTCAAAGATGTCTACAAATGCTCAGCAGGTCTTAACATGTTCTTTTGATAGATGTATTCACATCATCATTTTTATCCAAAGGTGAGGCAAAGCAAGCAAACAATCTAAGCTGAGGAGACGCCTTTGAGAAGTGTATTGAGCAGAAATGCTTTTGCTTCACGAGACTCAAGTCCAAGATAAAAGGATAAATAATTACTTTATTTTTGATATAAATATTAGGTGAGGAGCGTATAGTGTTTCCAGTTAACCAATCAAAGGACAGCATTTGATTTGTTCAATTAAAAAAATAAATAAACACACAAAACAACAACAAAAAAAAACTAAGCTCATCTCTCACTAGAGAAGCACCAATACTGGTACTTCAGATACCTTTATCATGTAATAAAGTTATCTGAAGCAAACACACTGATACTATGTTATTGGAATGTTATGTTGACCTCAAGTTGGTTGAGTTGAAAAGCAGAGGAGAAATTTTAGCAGTTAAGAGACATTTCAAAGGTAAAAGTTAGTATGCAACATTTTTCACATTTTTATAGAAATATGTAAAATTACACCATAATGAGATTATGGGAGGGGGTCGCAATGGAAGCCTCTGACAGACAAAAACAATGCAGCAGTGCAGAGATATTCACTTCTAAAAGCCTTTCGAGCAAGGCTCATCCAACTGACCAAATGATCCAGTTTCCCCCCCCCCCCATTTTCTTTTAGAGGTATTTTTTAACTATGAGTACCTGAAGGGCTGTGCAGAAAGTGTTGGAGCATTACAAATGAAGTGGGGTTGAGCAAAAAGGAGGTACAATTTCACTTAAGGTGAAAAAGTTTAATACATGCAACAAAAATCACATTCAACATCAAGTTCTGCTGTTATAGTATGTTTGAAATGGGGTCAGTTAAAAGCTTCATTTAAATCGTAATGATGGCAGTAGCATGCTTGTTTGCGCTAAAGTTTTCGTTCGTTTTTGGGTGTTAGAAACAGCCTCCCATCAGTGCTGTTCAGTGGAAACTGACTCAAGTCAGATTGATTCTTAAAGATTTTTAACCTCTCATCTGAAAGCGTTCATCAGTTCCTTTGTGTGATGTCTAAGTTTGACATGCACTAAAAACAATCCAGTTGCCACTGAACAGCACTTTTGGGGTAACCGTGACCTGGGTGACTAAGATCTTCACAGACAGAAAAACATTTCTGTATATTATTATTTTATTAAAGTGGTTATATTGTAAAATTGAGGCGTGACAACAACCCTGAGCTTACCATCAAATGTCTGACTAAAACGCTTACAATAAACAAACTACACAGTTGATTTGTCTGCCTTACTCAATCAGTTGGTCAGAACTGTAAGCATATAGGCTGTTTAAAATGTTACTAGGGCACTAGCACTACACTATCACACAATTATTTACCTTAAGTTAACCATTAAATGTAATAAAAATTACAAAAAAAGAAACAAAAAAGCCACAGGAGGTCTCAACCAGTCTCAAAATACTGTGAAAAAAAACCCCACAAATAACAATCAGAAAATCTCTAGTCACTGTACCAAATAATTATACAGGATTAAGTACACACATTGGAACTCCGTATCTGAAAGCATCCCCACTTAACTTTTTTTCTTTGCCTGTTCAATGCAAACATTTGTTGATTATAATGCTAAATTGTAATGCCAATACATCCAGATATTCCACTTGAATTACACACCTCCTGCTTGATGATTGGAATGTTCCACAGAGGAATGGACAGTGGGCGCAGTCTTACACTGGGACACATGGCCTCATCTTTTTTGGTCACAGTCTCACAGCCCAGGGGAGCACACCAGTCATCAGGCACTGCACAAACCCATACACAACAAAAACAGACATGATCAAGCTGATCATACACAAGTCATAATTTGATTTTATTCAGAGATGTGGTAAGAAATATGGTGACTGTAGAATGAGCAATATTTAATGCCAACTTAAAAGTTTATTTAATATGTTAACAATAAATTTGTAAAGATGTGTTCTGATTTAAGGCAGCATTGTGGTGAAAAGATTAGTCATGCTGCCTCACAGGTAAAAGGTCCCCAAATTGCAGTCTTTCTGCACATGTTCTCCACATGCTTCTGTGTTTCTTCTGTGTATTCAAGTTTCCGACCATAGTCCAAAGACATGCACGTCACATTAAGTGGTGACTCTTAAGGCAGTGAATGTCAGAACGCAAATGTCAAAGTAAGAAACACTGCTCTATCCCAAATTGTTGAGGATTTAAAACGAGTGAATGGATGCGTTGCAAATGGGTGTGTTGATGACCTCCATACATCGTGCTGTACTCTCTGACCCCTGACTGAAATTAATCAGTTTCTCGCATGACTTGAACAATCTCCCGCTGTGTGTTACATGTGTAAAACAACTCTGAAAACCGATTTCTCTGGACATTGACCAGAGGTCATGTGTAAAGTGGCTAATGAAGCTTAAACAAATTCAACAAACATCAACACTAAAATAGTTCTGAATAAACTTAAGTCATGTCCTAAATTTACAGCTCTCTCTAATGACATCTAACAAAACAGTGATCATATCATGAAATGTCTTTCATAATAGAAAGTATCATACTCTGTCATCCGATTGTAACATTATACCTTCAAAATCAATCTCAGGAACATCAGAAGTTTGGCCAGAGGTGTTCCGAACCTCTTCAGGTGGTCTGTGTGTTTCGTTTGTTTGAGTTTTGTTCATTTCCACTCCCCTGTCGTCTCCACACTCATGTTCTCGCAGCTTGAGCTCTGCTGTCTGTAACTTTATTTTAAGTTGAACAACCTCTTCTCCTTTTTGTGCCAACTCCATCTGATGGTCATGTATACTATTTTCAAAGACTGTCATTATTTCAATTACAGCTCTTTTCAGGACTGCATCCATGGTTGTGGTCAGCTGGGTCCTGAAGGCTCTCTTCAAATAGTCAGACATTTTGAAGCTGGCTGCCAACAGCTTACAGGTATTTTCGATCAGGAGGTCTTGTGTGATGATGTACTTCTCCTTTCACTTGGATGCTATTAATTAGCCCTAAACAAAAATACGTTTGGGGTCAGCTACAAAACAGCACCATTTATGACTGATAGGTTGATGTTAAACATAGCAGGGTAAACAAAAAGTGAGCAATTTATCAGTGTTAAGTTGTAGCATACAGTTTGACGTTTACAATACCATGATAGTATTAGAGAAAATCATCAAAATGCATCATCTTATCACCATGGGATTAACCCCCGTATACAACTAGTACAGCTAGAGATAGTCGCTCCCACTAATGCTGGCCAACTAGTAAGATTCAAGTTTCTGATAGTTCTCTTCTTCGTTTCCATGTCACCGTGAAGCTACCGTTAGCCATTTTTATGACTGAGTCAATAGACTCTGCTCCAACGCTAGACGAATAAACAGAACAAAAAGTCTCAAGTTTCAGCTAGCGGTTACACTGACGAATACTTTACATGCAAGATTTACAAGATTTACAAGACTTATAAGATAACGTTAACACTAACGATTTAAGTTTTGTTGAACACGGCAGGCCACTGACCGTCAATGCTAAAAGGAAATACTGACCGTTTGGAAAAAGCCCTGCTGAATGCTTTCTACGAGGATTAACAACTCCGCAGAAGAGCCCCACAATTTGCCAGATAAACAGCAAATCTGTTCACCTGCACCTGATATCTAAAAATTAGGTCAACGTCATTTATTTCAAGTTATTTCGGTAGCTAAAGGTATGTCAGGAACAAAATATCTATCCGCCATCTTTATTAAAGACTCCAAGAGGGAGGGAAGTAGACGTCGTAACTGCGCCATCTTTCGCTGACTCTGCGATAATCTGTACTCTGCTACAACCTAAACTAAATAACTCTCGTTCAGAAACAAAGCGAACCACTGATTTTTTTGTTATTGTGTGACGTATCACTCTATACTTTAAAGGAACATGCCCTACATATAGTTTTATTTTCCAGACAGGCGGTTCGCATAATACAGAAACTGCTGTTAAACAAGACTTAACCTACACACAGTAATCCTATCTTCGCCGAACACAGTTAAAACGTGAATTTCAGCTGACCGTGGTCTTCGTAGCTGTCTGCTAGGACAACTTTATATCTGACAGGTCATGTTTAAGTGAAAGATAAATTTGATAGAATTCAAGTGACAAAGCGTAAAGAGTAAAGCGGACTACGCGGAACCGAAATTTCCCGCCGCGCTTTATGATGACGTTTTTACTGCCTGGACCTTAATGGTTTTTGGAGTATAATGCTGTGAAACGTCATAATGCATATTGACAAATGCTCAAAGCACAGATGCAGAGACTTCAATGCAGTACATGTGGACAACTTACAGATCTTCAACTAGGATTTTACTTCAGCTGAGGAGTTAGATTCACCACAGACTGAGGTGTCATTTCTACACCATTTCCAATATTGATATGAAGCCAACATAGCTGCAGTGAATGCAAAGTATAAAATTTTCATCCACAAAAATTGACACGGAAAAATTAGGACTACAGATTGCTGAAGACAGTACAGTTCAGGTTTCTGTTTTTCAGAGAAGGCAGTGGCATTTCTAGATCTTTGAACAGGTTTTTATCTTTGGTTGGTCAAGTTTTAACTTGCATTTGTGGATATGCAGTCATTTTCACTACAAAACCATTTCTGTGTTAGACATGAGAATAAGATTATTTATTTAGAAGATTATTTAATGTGATGCAGAGCATCCCCAGAGGTGAGAGAGTTGTCATTGGTGCAGATTTCAATGGGCATGTAGGTGAAGGGAACAGAGGTGATGAGACTGTTATGGGCAGGTTTGGTGTTCAGGACAGGAACGCAGAAGGTCAGATGGTGGTTGACTTTGCAAAGAGAATGGAAATGGCTGTAGTAAACACTTTCTTTCAGAAGAGGCAGGAACATAGGGTGACGTACAAGAGCGGAGGGAGAAGCACTCAGGTAGACTACATCTTATGTAGACGTTGTAATCTGAAAGAGATCAGTGACTGTAAAGCATTGGTAGGGGAGAGTGTAGCCAGACAACACAGGATGGTGGTGTGCAAAATGATGCTGGTGGTGAGGAAGATAAGGAGGACTAAGGCAGAGCAGAGGACGAAGTGGTGGAAGTTGAAAAAGGAAGAATGTCGTTTAGTTTTCAGGGAGGAGCTGAGACAGACTCTGGGTGGTTTGGAGGTGCTTCCAGATGACTGGACTACTACAGCTAATTTGATCAGGGAGACAGGTAGGAGGGTACTCGGTGTGTCATCTGGAAAGAGGAAAGCGGACAAGGAGACTTGGTGGTGGAACGAGGCAGTTCAGGAGTGTATACAGAGAAAGAGGTTAGCTAAGAAGAAGTGGGACACTGAGAGGACTGAAGAGAGTAGACAGGAGTACAGGGAGATACAGCCTAAGGTGAAGATAGAGGTGGCAAAGGCCAAACAAAGAGCATATGAGGACTTGTATGCTAGGTTGGACACTAAAGAGGGAGAGGTGGATTTGTACAGGTTGGCCAGACAAAGAGATAGAGATGGAAAGGATGTGCAGCAGGTTAGGGTGATTAAAGATAAGGATGGAAATGTATTGACAGGTGCCAGTAGTGTGATGGGAAGATGGAAGGAGTACTTTGAAGAGTTGATGAACGAGGAAAATGAAAGGGAACGAAGAGTAGAAGAGGTGACTGTTGTGAAGCAGGAAGTAGCAAAGATTAGTAAGAGTGAAGTGAGGAGGACATTGAAGAGGATGAAGAGTGGAAAGGCAGTTGGTCCTGATGACATACCTGTGGAGGTATGGAAGTGTCTAGGAGAGGTGGCAGTAGAGTTTTTGACTAGTTTGTTTAACAAGATCTTGGAGAGTGAGAGGATGCCAGAGGACTGGAGGAAAAGTGTACTGGTACCAATTTTTAAGAACAAGGGAGATGTGCAGAGCTGTGGCAACTACAGAGGAATAAAGCTGATGAGTCACACAATGAAGTTGTGGGAAAGAGTAGTGGAAGCTCGGCTAAGGGCAGAGGTGAGTATTTGTGAGCAGCAATATGGTTTCATGCCTAGAAAGAGTACAACAGATGCAGTATTTGCTTTGAGGACGCTGATGGAGAAGTACAGAGAGGGTCATAGGGAGTTGCATTGTGTCTTCGTAGATTTAGAAAAAGCGTATGACAGGGTGCCGAGAGAGGAGCTGTGGTATTGTATGAGGACGTCTGGAGTGGCAGAGAAGTATGTTAGAGTGGTGCAGGACATGTATGAGAGCTGTAAGACAGTGGTGAGGTGTGCTGTAGGTGTGACAGAGGAGTTCAAGGTGGAGGTGGGTCTGCATCAAGGATCGGCTTTGAGCCCCTTCTTGTTTGCTCTGGTGATGGACAGACTGACAGATGAGGTTAGACAAGAATCTCCCTGGACTATGATGTTTGCAGATGACATTGTTATTTGTAGTGAGAGCAGGGAGCAGGTGGAGGAAAACCTAGAGAAGTGGAGGTCTGCTCTGGAAAACAGAGGAATGAAGCTTAGCCGCAGCAAGACAGAATACATGTGTGTGAATGAGAGGGACCCAGGTGGAACGGTGAGGTTACAGGGAGCAGAGGTGAAGAAGGTGCAGGACTTTAAGTATTTAGGGTCAACGGTTCAGAGCAACGGTGAGTGTGGAAAAGAGGTGAAGAGGCGAGTGCAGGCAGGTTGGAACGGGTGGAGAAAAGTGTCAGGTGTGTTGTGTGATAAAAGAGTATCAGCGAGAATGAAAGGAAAGGTGTTCAAGACGGTGGTGAGACCAGCAATGTTGTTCGGCTTAGAGACTGTTGCACTGAAGAAAAGACAGGAGGCAGAGCTGGAGGTTGCAGAGCTTAAGATGTTGAGGTTCTCTTTGGGAGTGACGAGGATGGACAGGATCAGGAATGAGTACATCAGAGGGACAGCTCATGTTAGATGTTTTGGAGATAAAGTCAGAGAGGCCAGATTGAGGTGGTTTGGACATGTTCAGAGGAGAAACTGTGAATATATCGGTAGAAGGATGCTGAGGTTGGAGCTGCCAGGCAGGAGGTCTAGAGGAAGACCAAAGAGGAGATTTATGGATGTAGTGAGGGAGGACATGAAGTTAGTTGGTGTGAGTGAAGAGGATGCAGAGGACAGAGTTAGATGGAGGCACATGATTCGCTGTGGCGACCCCTGAAAGGGAGCAGCCGAAAGGAAAAGAAGAAGATTTAGAAGATTATTTAATCCCGAAACTTCTTGAAATATAACATTTTTCTTAAATTGGTTGACTATTTGCTGAATTATTTTCATTGAAGGAATAATCTCCATCCTTATTTCTGAAAGAGCCTGCTTCTCTGGGATGTTTTATACTCAATCAGTTTATGGACCTGTTGCTCATTAACCTAGTTAGTTGTGAGATGTTCTACCAGGTGCTTTTAGGCACACGTTAGCAATACCTTTTCTAGAATTTTTGTTTGTATTAAAAAATGTTTGTTTCTTGTTGAAAATATCAATGAACACTAAGCATCTAAACCGTAGTGAGCCTTCACAGGTTCAGAAAATCGAGGACAAGAGGGATCAAGTTATTGTTTGCAGGGTTTGTTTTATTGCAATTTAATGGAAAAACATTAGCGCAAAGGTAAAGGATCATGCAAAGATAGTTGTAGAATATATTGGCCAGTGGATTACTAGGTGGCTGATTTTTATTAGATATGTAGTAACATGCTGCTATAATTTTCTGTTTCAGTTTGCTGACCCCCATATCAGCCAAAGGTAGTGTTGTTCCAGCTCACTTGGCTGCATTCATCTCCACAAAGTTGATATAAATCCTGAACTAGATATAGAGAAAAATTTCACCTACTTATCAGATTTTGTGCAGTAAATGTACAGGTTGTAGTGTGTACCTGCCCTAACAAATGGCCAGATGTTTGTTGAGCAGTCCACACAGGAGATCAGAATATTTCTTGTTGTGAGCATGATCAATCTTGTCAGTGCTGTAGAGGGAACAGAATGCACAGGGGTTGTCCTTTCCTCCAAACATCATCATTTGGTCAGGGTTGACATACACAGAAATGTTCTGGTCATAAAGGACAGAAAGAATCATCATAAAATGAATGAAAAAAGAACAAGAACAAAAAAAACATTTTCTAATTATTTTAAGATTTTTTCAATATAGTGACCGACTACTTTACTTGAAGTATAATATCCCTATGAAATAGCTACTTAATAAAATTACATAACATAGGACTAGTCTGGTTCTTTATATTTTGAATAATGGACATGTTCACTAAAACAGCAGGCTCGTTAATTTTATGAAAAATCACAAAGATCAATGGGATGTAAATTTAAATCTCTAAAATGATGCTATTGTGACTCCTATTTAAACCTACACTCAAAAAATTTGTTTTGGTCAAAATAGCCTTCCGTGGTGCAGTAGGGAACTTATGTGGAAATGTGAGCTGATGGTGGTGATTCAGTTGCATTAACACTCTGTACCTTTTTCGTTTAATAGAAAGTCTATAAAGTCTATTAAACTGATCTATACAGGATTTAGTTCATAGTGCCATTGTGCATGCCTACCTGTGTGGGTTGGTCCATGGCTTTGGCCAGCTCCTCGGTAGCATCACACAGCAGTCAAATATAAAATTCAAAGCACAAATCCAGAACACATCTGCCAAAGGTGGCTTCTATCATTTTGGTCATATATTATGATGCCGCTTGATGTGCAAGTGGTGCAAGTTACGTTTTAAGAAGTTATTTGATGATATGTTATAACAGGGTGGCCTCAGTATGATTGGCAGCTTTGGTTGATGGCCTGTAGCCTATAGCATGTCAATCAAAGCTGCTGCAATTTATTTTCATTCATTTACTTTTTACATTATAGAGCAACCTACCTGCTGCCCCAATTAACTCTTAACACAAAATCTGAACAGGCTGAGTCTTTCCAGAGTTTTGGGTAGGTTTGTCATTCTTCTCTGCTGTTTTTCTCTGGCCTTGTGACTCAATTTCAAGAGCCTCAAACCTGGATACAGATGTCTCCAGGATCAAATTCAAGGCCAGTGCATCAGGTCTGCCCTTGAGACACTCAGCACTACCTCCCCGAGGGCCCCCTTGTGGCTCCCAATGATAACTTCATGATACAATGTGAGTTCTTACTGAATTTAGTTTTAAGTTGGTCAGACAGTCTTTAACATAAAAAAAACATACTTTGTTATAAACATTCAAATACTCAGCCAGTGGACTGCTAAATATATGGAAGGAAAAAACAAGAAATTAAGTGCATGTAGATAAACATTGAAACAGACCATGAGTGCTGTGTGAACTCTTAGCTAACCAGACATTTGTCATTAAGATGTTCAGAAGTTAAAATGTGAATTGAGATGATTTGATGAGTGTTGATCATTTTAATAAGAACTGAAACACATTCATATTATTATATGGTCAGTCACCATTTTACAGCAGCCTGATGGTGAGCCCTGGTCAAACATCACCCAAAATGGTTTGTTTCGCCATATGCAGTGTCATCACATCAAGCATGCAGTGTTAACACTGACAACAGTGGGATGTCATTCATACTTACTTAATCTATTGATATTATATTCGTCCACTGTGTAAAGAGTTAGTGAATCATGTTTCAGTGACCCCTAGCTTTTATGAGACCGTGTAATATCTGTCATTAAAATAGATGAAACCTAAGATGAAAAATGCAAATCCTGATATCTACATTTTTTGTTTGGGGACACTGTATGTGAAGGCAGACTGGAAAGACAGTTGTTTCCTAGGTCACTGGTCACGCATTTTTAACCTGAGCTCAAACGTCTTCATTCATTCTCCGACGTGTTTGTGTTATCAGAGAATAAGTATGTCTCACACCTGTTGGAGAGAAGAGAAGACTAGGATCCCTCCAGTGCTGACAGTGGACTACATTTCCTTTTAAATGGTAACTCATGGAGATGGAAAAACAGTTAAACATTCAAAGAAACCATCAATGTTTAGGTTTCAACTTCTCTGTTTATCAAAGACTGAGCTCAAATGTATTTGTTACTTGTTAGTAATGATAAAGTGCTGGGTAAGATTAATGTCTTCTGGATCACAATTGTTTGAATAATATGCATTACAATACTGTTGGTCCTCCCTGACAGCATTAACATCAGTGAAATACTACATCAGCAAACTTGTCATTTTGGATTATTATATATTTGACTGTGTGACACATCAAGTTTAGTAAACTGCATGTAACTCTGCATGCACATTGATACTCAGCAGCCAGAGCCAAACCCCTCGATGGCAAAACCAACTGAGGAAGCTGACCCTACCATGAACACAGCTCCAAAGGTAACACTGTCTGTGTCAATGTTTATATATTACACACTACATCTAGAGAGTATTGTAATTGTTTGTAAATAAGTAACTTGTAATTTCTGTAATTCATATATAGCATAAAATGTAGAAATTATATGTCATTAAATAATTTAAATGGCTTTTTAGCATTGCTAATTTAAATTACTGGTTATAAAGTTACCAACTGAATTATTTTATTACAGTTATACTCATTCTTACTGACATATAAAGTGACAGTAATGTGCTAGCAATTAGAATTACCTTCAACAATGTTTTTTTTAACAAGAGCAAACAAAAATAACATGCCCCTCTCCCTGCAACAGCAGTGAAAAGGGTACCACTTAGTGGCAATACCCCTAGGTCCTCCAGGTAGTCCCTCTCAAGGGCCAGACGCACAGGTGCTGCAGCAGACCTGGGATGCTGCAAATTATCTCGTTGGCTTGGGACAGTGTATCCACACAGTATGGGAGCTCCCAGGGCTGCCTCACCAGAATCTGACAGAGCTGGAAAGTCTCTTTGCTCACAAACGTCGACCGTGCTCATCCGCGATCTGTGAAATCATACCCTCCGTCGCCGTTTCACGTCCAAGCCGCTTCTTTGGGGTTCATCTAACAAAATGTGCGTATCGGTACTTGGTCACTTTCCACCATTACGGAGAAGCTGCTGCTGCTACTTCAGCATCAGTACTCATAATATCCAACAGATATGCAGGTTTACTGACAAACACCTCGCACGCAGTTTGTGCATTTGGTATTCTTTGAACTGCAGTATGGAGCTTTTTTTTAAACTAAACCATCAGGGTGGTTTTAGTCAGACGAGACTGAATAACCATTATGTTAAAGTCTGAGTCTAACCTCTGTTGCTCTTCACTGTACAGAGGTTGAATCTGCAGCTTAGCTTCAATAAAAAAAAAAAAAGATTATTTTTAACTGGTACTCTTAGTTAATGTTGGAAAGGTCATGTGGCTCTAGGTAATAGATCAGCCAGATAATGTAACTCTTGTGGTAAGTGGTTTAAATATCAACTCTTGTTGAACCATCATCAGATCAGTGACCACGTTTGAGACCCGTCTGACGGCTGTCATGGACAGTTTGATCCGAGCATCGGTTTGTGAGATCACCAAACTTCTTCCAGGAAACCCGTGGTGGCCCATAAGTATTTTGTTTCTTACGCCTCCTACAGCACGAGATTTTGCTTGTATTTATTTTTTAAAAATATTCAAGTAATTTTTGATTTTTTATAATATTTCTATATTTTAAGCCTAAAAGTACAGTTTCTTTCTTTGTGTTTAGACTGTGATGTGCCCTTTATAAAGCTTTTGTAAATAACGTGGTTGAGTGTTCCAGTCCGGAAATAATGCTGGTAAACGGGTTCAACTCGTGGATGGTGTCATTGAATGGACATATGCCTCTATTTTGTTCACAATACAGTCTTCACATATGTTGCACAATAGGTAACTTACAGATTTCTTTTACTCAAACTAAAAGTTTATCCTTCAAGTGGGGAGTTAGATTCACCATGTACTGAGCAGTCATTTCCACAGTTTGAAATTTTCAAGTATAAATCATAGAAAAAGCATTTATATTTTATCCACATAACGTGCACACTTTATTCATAGTCAAAGCCTTAGTCTAAATATTAAATAGAGATGGCTGAAGACAGTACAATACATTGCATTTTTTTCCTTCACCTCAGTCCATTTTAAATTACAAGGTTGTGGCCTTCCTGGATGTTGTTTATTTGGTCTATATCAAAGACTATTGAGAGTTGAAATGATCAATAACACTGAGCATTTAAAATTTAGGGAGTCTTCACAGGTTTGTAAAATCAAGGACAAGAGAGAAAACGTTATGGATTGTAGGTTTTGCTTCACTGCAGTTTAATGGGAAATTATTAGTGCAAAGGGTCCTGCTAAGTGCTTTTAGGATAGTACAGTATTATGGGCAGTGGATTATTAGGTGCCCAATTTGTTTCTGTCACTTTTAGCTATGTAAGCAAACACTGGAATGATTTTCTTTTGCAGTATGTTCAGTATGACGCCCATATTAGCCAAACGTTGTACTGTTCCAGGCCACATTGGCTGCATCCATGTCCACAAAGTTGATGTAAATCCTAAAATAGATAAATGAAATGGGTTAATGAGAAGAAACATTAAAAAGAGAGCAGAGCATGTTCGATACAGTCGGAGTCTGATTTTGTTGAGCTATGTACTTATCACATTTTTAGAAAATGATTGTAGGTTGTACCTGTCAGGACAAATGCCCAGGTGTTTGTTGAGCAGTCCACACAGGAGTTTAGAATATTGCTTGTTGTGTGCACCGCTGATCTTGCCAATGCTGTGGAGGGAGCAGAGTGCACAGGGGTCTCCCTTTCCTCCAAACATCATATTTTGGCCAGAGTTGATATGTACAGCAATGTACTGTTCGTATAGGACAGAGACACACACCACAAAATTGTCACAAGTGACAAAAAATTTGAAGTTTGATAATTATTTCAAATTTCTCATTTAAACCATTATGCAACAGTAAATCTTTCCAGACGTCTTTATTGTGAATAAGTTACATGGTCACTAAACCAGCAGGCCTGTTCATTTAAGAAACAAAGATTAATGACACCTTCATTTAAACAACTAAAATCACGCTATAATAACTCCTATTAAAATTCATCCTCCACTCATAAATGTATTTCATTTCCATAGAGTTTTAAAGACAGTCGAAGGATGTTGCAACATTCAGTGAAAATGACAAGTTTCTCTGAAATCACATTACATCATAAGGAACCTGTCCGGAATGAATTACGGAATTATAATAAATCTGACAGACAATTTTGGTCCGTTGGGGAACTTATGTGGAAACATGAAGCCTGTTCCGCAACTATTACTTTAAGAATGTAATTTCAGTGATGGTTGAGATATCTTGTTTTAAAAAGGTAAAAACAATTGCATACTGGTAATTTAATTTCTCAGAAAAGGTGGACAACACATTTCTACCTTGGTAATTCACTTTTTGCCGGAACTGTTTATATTCACGTAGTTCATATCCACGCATGGAAGCTGCACAGTACAGTCACAGTCTAGTCTGTGGCCACTGAACAGCTTTAAGGGAGAAATGTATAGAAAGAGTATTTTATCTGTTAAAACATGCATGGCGGAAATTCAATATCATATAGCTTGATATAACTTAAACCCATGGATTTAAGAGTTGGATCAACCCATGCTAATCCAATTGCACAAGAAGCTTTACCTCTCTCATTTAATAGAGATATTTGTTTCTGTCTGAGCAACAGATTGTTGGAAAATGCAGGTCCTAGCTGAGAAGGTACGTCTAACAAACTGATATATACCGGAAAGAGTGAAGGTAACCAGCGCTTTAGTTGATAGTTGTGCAGACACGAGCGGGCACATGGCCTACCTGTGCGGGTTTGCCCATGGCTTTAGCCAGCACCTCGGTAGCCTCGGACAGCAATGCCGCTGGCACATCGCTTTCCGCCACGTTGGTATGTACTACAAACATCGGCATGGTTTTGCTTTTCAGGTGCTTCTTTTCGCTTAAGGTGTAGATGCTGCGCTACTCTTGCTCACTCACACAAGACGGAAGACAAGACTGGAGTCTTCTTCTACTACAGAGCTTGCAGTCGTGACAAAATTAACACAGCGCCTCCATCAACACCGGAAGACTCTGTTAGGGACACACGGTGAACACAACGCGTGCTGATTAGAGCGTTTGTGTCGGGAGTTTCGTATGTCATTAAAAGGACGATCGTCAGCTATGTAGGGACCACACTAAGTAGAAAATAATGAGAGAAATATGAACTTACGATGTTTCCAGGGTGCAACTGCTCTTGATTGTCGGGTAATTACGGTACCGAGCATGCGCAGTGTTGTCAAGCATCATTAAGCAGCTGAAGGAGGTGAGAAGGAAAACATTGGCAGAGAGAGAGAGAGAGAGAGAGAGAGAGAGAGAGCAGAAGTTGCATGGCGCTTTTCTTTGTCGATGTGTCTCCTTCCTCACGAGCAACACCCGAGCTCACCCGTGATCTGTGAAATCATACTGTCTGTCGTCGTTTCACGCTCAAATACTCCCTTCGGGTTTCATCTCACAAACGGTACGTATACAAAGCTACATTAGCAAGGCAGCTAGCTCGGTCACTTTCCACCGTTACGGAGAGGCTGCTGCTCCTACTTCAACCTCAGTAGTTATATGTCGATTAGTTATGCAAGTTTACTGACAACTGTAAGCTGGTTGTGCATTTGGTATTCCTTAAACTGCAGTATTGCGCGTGTACTTTTGTAAAACTAAACCATTGGGTTATAGTTTTAAGCAGAAAAGAGTGAATAAAACCAGTATGTTACAGTATATGTTTAAGCTCTGTCGCTATTAACTGTACGAATGTTGGATCTGCAGCTAAGTATTAACAAATAAAGTTGTTTTTTTTCTAACGGGTACTCGTGATTATGCATATAGGTTGGAAATAGCATGTGTCTCTATAGGTAATAGATCGACCTGTTAATGTAACTCTTGTGTTAAGCGTTTTAAATGTAAACGCGACCACGAACTCTTGTTGAACCATCATCAGAACTGTGGCCAGGATGATGGAGGAATCAGTGACCACGTTTGAGACCCATCTGACGGCTGTCATGGACAGTTTGATCCGAGCCTCGGTTTGTGAGATCACCAAACTCTTCCAGGAGACAGTGAACGACTACCTGGTGGAGCTGTCCCTCAACAGGAAGGAGAACGAGGCTCTCAAACTGCGGCTAAGGCTCACAGAAAACAAACTGAGAACAGAGCGCAAGTACGGCATGGGCTGGGCTGCCAGCCGCCGCAACGCCGGCCTGGCGGCGGCGGAGGATGGAGCTGCAGGGCGGCAGAAACGAAGAGTTGAGGTGGCCCGTAAGTATTTCAGATTGCGTTTCATACTTAACAACTTACATCTCCTTAAGTTTGTGTCATGCATAATGCTGCAATTACAAATAAAAGACACGTTGATCCTGTACACTTCAGTCAGTTTTTCTGCTCGCAGTCAGAGCTTATGTGAAGACGCACTTGTTTTGTTGGAAACCATCTGGCAAGAGCTGATCTCTCCCTCCTCCCCTCCTCCTCCGCCTCCTCTTCATGATCGCTCCCTCTGTCCTTCACCTCCCCCTCTCCTCTTTTCTCTGCTGCATTCTGTCCCTCCCACTCCTCTGTGCCTTTGCACACATGCTCCCTCTCTTCCTGCCTTGCTCCTCTCCCTCCCCCCACCTCCTTCACTTCTCTCTTGTCTCTCTGCAACTCTTACCTCCTCCCCTTCCCACTCCTCTCTCTCCTTCACACCCTCTCCTCCATTCCGCTCTCCCTTCCCCCACCTCCTCGCGCTCTGATCTCTCCTTCATCACGTTGCACACACACTCTCCTTCCCTCCCCCACCTCCTCCTCCTCGCTCTGTTCCCGCTCCTCTCCACCAACACTATAATTACACACTCCACTCCACTTCTCCTCACTGTCTCTCTTTCTCTCTCCCCTTTTCACCTCTATCTTCCCCTTCTTCGGCTCCTCCTCCACACCCACAACTCCACTTCTCCCTTTCGTCTAACCTCTCTTGCTCCTTTCCTCTCTGTCACATGTTTTTCTCTCCTTCCCGCACTCTTGTTTGTCCTTCTACGCCCCCCTGTCTCTTCACTCGTTCATCATGCTCACTCCTCTTCCTTTGCACCCTTTCCTCTCCTCCTTACCCCAACTTCCCTTCGACTTCTTTCTCCTTTTGCCTCTGTAATCCACTGCCCTCTTCTCCCCCCCTCCTCTCCTATTTCTCTACCCTCTTCTCTCCTTTATCACTCGTTTCTGGTCTTCCTATCATCTCCCCCTACTTATCTCTCTTCCTCGTATACATCACTCTCTCTCCTTCCTGTCTACCTCTGTCCCACCTCTGCCCCACCCCTCCCCACCACCTCCACCACCACCATTTCTCCCTCCTTTTTACCATCCTTCCACCCTATCTTCGTCTTCCTCTCTTCTCCACAGGAGGCAAGTCAAAGAAGGGCCCAGCAGCAGCCTATGGCAGAGGCTGGCCTGGAGGTGTGTGGGAGGAAGGAGGAGGTGGCAGCAGCAGCGGCAGTGGTGGGGGAGGAGGAGGAAATGGAGGGGCTGTGGGGATGGTAGCAGGAGTGGGAGGAAGAGGGGGGAAGGAGGCCAGGGAGGTGTACCTCATCCAGTTCCCCAGAGATGAAGAGGATGGGGGAGGGATGGTGGAGGACGAGGAAGGGGAGGGCAGTCTCAGCGGTGAGGGGGAGGAGACGGCCAACATCAAAGAGGAGGTGAGGGAGTCGGGCTTTCTCTGAGGAGGAGGAGTAGGAGGAGAAGGTGGCACAGCATCTTTGCACCACTCAGCAGAGTAGAATAAGAAAAAAACACAGAAAGAGAGAGATCATAGAAAGAGTTTTGCTTTGTCATCGAATAACTGGTGAGATGTAGTTGGTAAAGAAAGCTATTGATTTGATATTTAGCTTCTAGAGGAGCCTGCTGAGCAGGGCTCTCCACTTCTGAAGTGCAGTAAGCTTTTAGGTAGAAATACTACTGGTGGAGGTGAAAAGCTGTTATTCCACCACACAACCAAGTGGCAGAGCACAGATATACTCCTGTGTATTTGAATATTCAAAGCATGCAGAATGTGTTATTAGCCTCTCTGCAAAGTTTTTCAGTGTTTTAAATGGCTAGGAAAAAAGCTTAAAAATTATAAGTAATCCTATAGCTTTACTGTGCTCTGAAAACATTTACAAACTAAACAATAAATTTCAACTCAATCAGCTGCTTGCCCTATAATTCGGTGTTTCGTGTTGCAGTTTTCTCAAAGAGAGGGATATCAACCCGCCTCTCTCCGGCTAATCAAGGAGGCTTTGAAGAATGACCCGCCCAACCAGAACCTCCACACTGGCTCTAGAGCCCAAAGTGAAGGTAATGAGTTTAAGACAGGAGAAGAGGTTTGTGAAATTTGCAGAGACGAAACGTTTGAAAGAAATTGGTAATGGCTGCTTACACCAGCTCTTTCCTCATGCCTCTGCCTCAGGTGAGCTGTCAGACCACCCACCAACTCTTCATCCAGGAGAGAGAGAGGATGAGGACTGGGAGGTGGGTTCGGCAGAGCCATCTCAGGGGAGCGTGACCATTGATGAGCTCAGGGGTCTGGAGTCGGCACTGAGAGCTGAGAGAGGTCATGACCAGGCTTCCGTAGCAGCTTCCCATCCTGTCAGTCCTGCCTCAGAGGTGATCCGAGGTGGCGAGATTAACTTAGCCCCCAAATACATAGGTCTTGATGGAATGGAGCAGTATGGGGAGCTGGAGCCTCAGCCACCCACCCTACACAGAGAGGACCAGGTAGGGCACTGCAGCATAAAGGACAATGTGAGGGCAGGAGCAGTAGGCTGGTCGAAGAAGCATAGAGAGGGTGACTCGTGTACAGTCATGACTGGAGACGATGTGGTGGAACAGAGGGAATCAGAGCACCTGCCCCACCTGTCTGCCCCAGGAAGTGTCGGGGATAGTGGAGGAGAAGAGGAAGGTGGTGGGGACCTGCTGCACTTTTGCCCACAGTGTGGAGGAGGCTTTACCTCAGAGTCAGAGCTTGAGGAGCACCCCTGTCCACTAGGAGGAGCTCATTTACAAAGCAGTGGAGCAGAGGACAGGCTTTTCCCGTGTGCTCACTGTGGCAATACATTCAGCCACACCTGGGCTCTTAAGAACCACGAGTGTGCCTGCGCCGCTGAACGGCCGCATTGCTGCGAGATCTGCGGAAAGCGCTTCACACACTCACGCTCGCTCGAACGGCATCATCTGGTGCACACAGGTGAGAGGCCGCACAGGTGTCCGCAGTGTGGGCGCAGCTTCAGTCGACTTGGAAACTTAGAACGGCACCAACGGATCCACACAGGTGAACGACCTTACGGTTGTGAAGCATGTGGAAAACGCTTCAGTCGTGTGGAGTACCTTAAGAGACACCAACTCATACACAACAGTGAAAAGATACCACTCCAATGCTCCAGCTGTGGACAGAGCTTTAGTGATGTGGAGCAACTGAAAAACCATCAGTGTTTTTAGAGGCTCTCCTTCAGATTTCCAAAACTGGAAATGAAGCTGTTTTAATTGAATGCGGCAGAATTTAGCTGAATAAGACTGTTAGTCTCATGTTATTCTGAGCCTGTTGCCTTTCTCATACTCTGACAGGACAAGATGTGAAATTTACTTGAAGATAGAGAAGCAGATACATGTGTGGAGGATTTTTGGAATAAAGTAAAGAAAGCAAATAGTCACAGCTATACATGGTGTTTCTCTGTAGGTGGAAAACGTTGATATCAGACATTTGAGCCATTTTAACGAAGCATTTTTATTTGTATCGCAAAACATTTACTTATTTATGGTGATCAAGAAACGAAAAACAAATTTTATCATTTTATCAGGACATTCAAACATGTTCTAGCTAATGCCATTGTTTTTCTCTAATATAACTGACATGTTGGTGTTTGGTATGTTTGTGTTTTAGTCTTATTAAGAAATAAACCTTTCACTTCATTAGAAGGCATTCCTCACATTTCATTTCTAGTTTTATTGGAAGAATTTTGTTGGAAAATGTTAATGAACATGTCACAAAATAACAGAGATAGGGCACTCTGATTTTGGAATCCTTAACACTAGACATTTACCAAGCAAGGAAAATGTTGGGATTTTTTTGAGTTTGACACTAGGGGGCGATGTGGTGTAGTTGGTTACTACTGCACACACCTAACAACCCTGACTGTTGGCACTGTATAAATTGTGCTGGTAAGTTAACTGACTTCTGCTAATGCTTGTCACCGTATGCTCTTTTAATATGCAGCGTCCCTAATTAGCTTACTTTCCAAGATAGCCTCCAACTCACATAAAGGCATCTGGTTAACCCCAGTACTGTTTTCAAACTGGGATTCTTCCTCATTATTCACTTTAAATATAGTGGCCAAAACATTACAACCAACTCTTCAAAAAATGCACTCGAGTTTGACATCACTATCCACTTTGACCTCAATAATAAACACATGGTTATAATTTCTATTGTACTACTGTGTAAAAGTAGAATTCATGGCAGAGTCACTGTTTTATATTGCATTAAACTGCACAAGTGTTCATAATGTGCCTGATTGATCTGTGTGCGGTTATATTTATAGGATTGAATGGAAATTTGCAAAACAGAGAGAATCAATTCTTTTAAGGCTGGATAGCGATACTTAATGTTACTTGCATAAAGAGGGGTGATGTACAATATAATAATATATAGGCTATAAACCAGCGTAACAACAGTATAGTTTACTTGTTCATCCTTCTTATCTGTGGTTCCTACTTCCAGTCATTACTAGCCTTTGAGCTCTTTGGAAGCCTGAGTAAATACACAGAGTACAATGGAGGGTGATGGTCACGATGATACAGGGTAACAAAGTGGTTCGGATTTTCGTAGCACTGGAATAATGGCTGATACTGATTTTCAGGCAGACAAAAATACCCTGAGGTTGTTTTATTGTTCTATAGAAGAACTCGAGGCATTGGTTGAAGTCGCCGCTGATCTCTCCAAGACCATAGCACCAAACATGCAGAAGAAGTAACAGCTCCCGTAGAGAATTGCAGAATCTTCTTCAGTGACTTCCTGCAGAACAGAGCAGAGGGCAGATGGTCACTGTGCTGGAGAAAGAGATGGTAGGGGCCTACTTTACAGAAAGTAAACTAATTTTTGAATTTTTATTACTGCTGTAGTACAGTTCAGAGACAAGTGACTGCCACAAATTAGGCTTACCAAGGCCTGTTCTTCCCAGTGAGTGCCGAAACATATTTCTCAGCTTTACAGTCACAGGCAACCTCTGCAATGATTTTAATACTGTCAGCCTCCAGGGTGGTAACAAAAAAAAGTACATGCTGAACAGTAAACCTCAGAAATAGGTGAATTTACAATATATAACTGTTTCTAAAGAAAAGGTACATCAGAAGATATCTCTGGGTAAAATTAAATTACGAATCAGCAGCATGCAATTAGTGAATAATTTATAGAAAGTATCTTAAGGTCAAAAGTGTCATCTGTGTCATTAGAAGCACCGTGTAAAAAAGAGAAAGGGCACAGCCCAATTTTTAGCTAATCAGAGTGAAAGTAGCCACAGATGGCCCCTTATGGGGGGTAGATAAGTTGTAATCCTGAGGCACCACCTGTCTCTAAATCAGTTCAAATCAGTGCTCGCGTTTTTTTGTTCTAGGCCATTGACGAGTTATTAATGTAATTACAAGATATTTTATTTATTTATTTGAATTCAGTGATTTTTGGGGGGTAAAAATGTGAAACAACAATAATGACTGATACGTTGTTTGTTGCAAAGTAATGGCAAAGATTTAATTTGTGAAAAGTCACAAATTTACACACCGATTTTATGACAATGACTATTATTTAGCCTCTAACAAAGTATTTCACAGATAGTTCAAATGATGAACAATCATGCTAACAGTTGAATTATAACGATGGTGAAAGTTGAACCAAGTCAGTTTGAGAACAGGTGTAAGAAACGACAACAAGGGGGAAAGGAGGATGAAAAAGTTGCGATTAAGACCAAAAATATACGACAACGTAGGGCTATACACTAAATTAAAACAAAATTTCAAGCACTTGAATCCACAAATAATTTAGTGCAGTTCTGTCTACAAAAGTCACAACAGTGTAATGATGATATCATTAATCCAGACACCTTGTCTGATTTGGGCTGGATGAAGTTTAATTTAATTATGTGCAGCATTTACCCAGTCTCTCTTATTATTATTCAGACTCTAAGGTTGGTGGAAGTGTGTCAATATCACCCTACAAATCCCCACATGACCAAGTGAGAAGTCACAGGTCTACTTGTCATGTCTGTATTTTTACATGAATGTATTCAGTGAGCGCAATAAGAAAGTGAAATAGAAAATCGAAATAAGAAAGAATAATTATAAAATAAACTAATGTCAATTAACACAAACTAAATAAACTGATGTAGCAATCAGTAAAATTTGCAATGAAAACAGTTGGTTTAGGAGATGTGCTGCTGAATAATGGAAATTAAAAGCAAGCTGAATGCAGGCGATAAAGTGGGACACCAAAAACCTCTTCTAATCAAAACACAAAAGATCACTACCAGCTACTAATTTGCCCTCTGAAACAAAAAGAATTGCTGCTACATTAATAAAGCTCACACCCAAACCTACAAAACCTCTGCTTGCTAGTTAGTTACTCTAGGTTAGAGAATCGAAGATGATGCATCTTATTTATTTGCTGCTTTTATCTCCCTCCTGTTACATACCCTGAATCATGAGGCCCTAAAATAGCAAAATATTGGTATGTTTGAAACGTCTAAGCATAAATGTGGAAAAAGGAAACATTTCTCCGGTCTGGGATCATTTTGATCTTATAAAGCCAAATAAGGTTAATGTTTTCCTTTCCTGTTTACACTTTTGCTCGGTTTTCATTTGAGCTAATTATGTTAAAATTCCCTTCTGGAGGACTCATTAAATTTTTTCCCCATCATTTTATTTGCAGGTAAAATGTCAGCTCTGGTCCACAGAGCTATCTTACATAAACAGGAGCGCTTCATCAATGCACCTCTACAAACTTGCTTTAAAATGTTTATGTACTTGCACCTCATCTTTCCAAAGCAGGAGAACTGCAAAATCGGCTTGGCCCCAACATGCTACAAAAACTTCTCTTTCTTAATAAAAAATGTGTAAACCCTGCCTTTTCCCTCTCACATAAGTACACAAGCACTCCCACGTTCCCTTATTTTTCCTAAGTAACATTATCAAAAATTTCACATTGATTTCACATTTTTAACTTTCTTGCAAAAACATTTTTGTACGTTCTGTTTTTGACATACTCATATTATTTTGGTTACATTCAAATTAATTGGAATAAATACAATTCTCTTTCATTGGAGTAGCACTTTTTTATCATCTGGTTATGTAAACAGGAACATTCATCCACGTTAGAAGGGATGGACCAAGTTCGGTCTCCACATGATTTTTTTTATAATCCAGCAGATGTTGCTAACAGTGTCAACACTGTGTCAGCACATTTAGGGAAATTATGCTTTACACTTTATGAGGTGTCATCTACCCATCACTACCATTTAGCCTTAGAGCCCCCAGAAAGGTTAATCCAGCCATGCATGGTAACATCATTGTTACCAAGGTAACACCTCATTTAAAGAAAGGGCAATGTAACACTCAACATAACACAGATAGTAATACTGTACTTTTGTGGTTTTTGTCATTTGCATAGCTCCTTTTGCCTACTAGAGCTCTAAGCCTGTGAGCAGAAAACAAAATATAAAATGTGCAACTTTTTATTTTATGTATTAGCATTTGTATGGCTAGAAAAACTGCTTAGAGTATTTAAGATGGCAAATAAAATTGATATTTTATGCACACATTTTAAAACCAGTGGCGTGTTTTTATCTGAGTGCAACAGACAGCTCAGCATAGTGTTTCATTAGTTTTATTTGTTTCACATGCACTGTTGGATCTTTGGCCATTTCAATCCTGTTATATTAGTAAAATCGTGGACTATTGATATTGAACATCACATTACAAGATGGCACTGTTAATAGAAATATTTTAATAATAATCAATAAAATGTTTGATATTAAACCATAGAGACATAATCATCATGTCCTGGTTAATAAAACAATTGTTCAGTAGTTAAAGAGAGACTTAGGAGGGAGGGGCACTTGAGTAAAATCTTCTTAGCTTCTTTAATGTGGCCAGATGCAGAAAAATAAAGTTACTACTGCAGGATAACGATGATCTAGAGCCTTTCTGCTTTGTTACTGACATTGCCCATTAAAAAGGCTGATGGGCATGGCCAGCCTCTGTCTCAGGATACCCTCCAGAGTCTCTAAAGGCATCTGCCTCACATCAAACCCCCTCACTGAGGCCTTCGCTTTGACATTAACTGGCACAATGTCCTCCGCACTGTTGCGGTCATTTCTTCCCACTGCAGCATATGTGGGGAAAAATGACTGCATGGACTTAGGAAGGCTGGAATCAAAGGATGGGCAGCAGTAGGCAGACCAAATGTACTCAGGAACAGACACCCTGTTATTGAGCCAATGTGCCTTAGATACATAAGGCATGCCCCCCGTGATGACATACATCTGACTTTTGCAGTAAGAATTGAATTTTCTCAACACTTCACTCTCCAGAATGCTCCAGGGGCCAGAGTTGGAGCCTGCTTTCTGAGGAACAATGTTAGTCAGAGTAAAGGTGGCCTCTCGGTCTGCTTCCGTTTTCTGGTGCATGCTGGGGTTGAGATGGCCCTTGGTATAGCTAGAGTTTTTGTAGTCTTGAAGCACCGCCTGGCTCTCAATCACATTCTGGTCAACAGGGACTTGGAAAAGGCTCATCTCTGCACTGGCACGAGAAAATGCCAACTGAAAGAGAAAGGAAGAAGAACATATCAGGGTTTAGAAGCTTTAGACTCTGTGAGCTGAACAGTATTGTGAGCATAAGTCTCCGTAGCTACTTATAAAATGTATTTTCCTTTCTTCTTTGTTACCTCACCGGAGAAAAGACAGTGTGCGCTGTCTATATATACAGTTTGTAGAAAGGTTTCTGCTTGACGTAAACTGGGAAATCTGTGTCTTTGCTAGACACACAATGACCAAAGTGGTACTTCCTGGGTTCCTTTCACATCATGTTGCTTTAAATTATTTGTGTAATGAATGTATATTTAGAACCATGAAATCTACATTTTTGCAATAATTCTAAAGTAAAACTCATTAAGTCACTTAGCTAAAGAAATTGTCTTAACTCAAAAAGGACCTTTGCCCTTGTCAGAACTCTAGTCTTTCCTAATGGTATCAGAACACATTATCTCAGAATATCTAAACAAATCTTATCTGACAATAAATATATAAAGGTATTTTTGCATTTACCTGTGGTTCATACATCCAATTACTATTGGGCCGTTTTCCATTCGCAGGTCTGAGAATGTACGCTGAGTACAGTGGTACACGGAGTTCACGGTGATACAGAGTGGCAAAGTGGTACTGGTTTTTGTAGCGCTGGCATATTGGCTGGTATCCCGCTGCACTGATACCCTTTGGTGGAATTCTGTCATAGAAGAAATTCAGGCAGTTGGAAAAGTCTTTGTTGATCTCTGCAAGGACCAGGCCACCAATCCAGGGCAGGAGAAGAAGCAGAGCTCCTGTTGAGAACTGCAGCATTTTCCTTTGATGCATCCTTCACAAGAGAGCAGCAGATTTGCTGTAAAGTCTGTTAAAAACTGACACCAACAAACCGACTTTGTTGACTGACTTCTTCTGAGTCAAAGCTCTATGGTTAAATAAAACTCAGATTTCCTTTCTGTTCATTTAGCATCTGGGGATGTGGGTTCATGTGGGCTGTCGCTGTGTTTCCCTCTTATATATACTGACAGAAGGAAACCTGACAGTGAGCAGTGTGTAGTTTTAACTCACCCAACCCCCATTTTCTATGAAACTTCCCCTGTTAAATGCCAGTCAAGCTGCCTTTTGGGAAACTTTGTATGTTCTTATTTTATCAGTCAGCTGAGCAGCTAGCGTCTTGTTTGAGGCTGACCACAGTTCTTTTCTGACTATAATATCTGTATCTTCAGGTGTCAGGCCAGTCATGTTGGTCTGCTGACTCACAACACAGTCTTTAAAATATTGAAGTTGAAAGTAACAAAAACACGGGTAAATGTATTGAGAACTGACAGTACAATTCCTGATTGGTGCTTTTTTTGTGTACATGCCCTTAAGGACTAGGTTGTAAGTACTTTTTAGTCTGACATGATACTCGCTAAACTGTATCCAGAAGTTGTTAAATGCAATTTATGATTATCATTAACAATTTGTTAATTGTTATCCTTTTTTAACCAAAAGGTCATCTGTCTTTCTGTCAATCTATGTCTCTCCAGCTTCTGCATGATTGTATATTCATTCTGTCATCAAAACTCCCCCTGATGTGGCGACCAGACAACTTTTGGGAAGAATTTAATAGCTACTGTAAATAGCACTTCCAGTATTTCTCAACGGTCATTTTACAAACGTGTTGGTTTCTTCTGTGTTTTATTTGCTAATGGGAAAACCCTTTGTTTTGGTCATATTGCTACAGTGTGTCAAACTTTACTCCAAGAAAGAATTAATTGTACAAAGTTCAAAAATATGGGGAAAAACAAAGTGATGTACATTTAAAGGTAATGAGGCACCCAAAGTACTGATGACTGATTGGCATTAACTGATGAGTGGTAGTAACAACAGTTGTATATTGTATCTGCTAGAAGGTCCCAGGTTTGAATCCCTGGCGGATAGTGGCCTGCATGTTCTCCCCATTCTCTAGTAGGTACTCTGATTTCCTCCCGCAGTCCAGAGACATTGCATGTTTGATTAATTGGTGATTCTAAATTGCCCGTAATTTTGAATGTGTGAACAATGGTCTGTTTGTGTGTGTGTCTCTGTCTTGGCACTGAGATAAACTGACGACCTGTCCAGGGTGTACCCAGCCTTTCACCCATGACAGGTGTGATAGGCCACAGTCACCTACAACCCTGAAAAAGATGGATAATGGATGGCATAGAATTGAGACAAAAAGAAGACATTGATACTGGATAGAGAAAGAGACTGATCTTGCAACTTAAGTCACGTGTGCAAGCTAAGGCAGAGAACAGTGTAGAATGGGAGGCAGCCATTCTACACCAAGCACATTGCAGCAAGATAGTGTTGATGCTCTCTGGTCTGATGCATCTGAGGTTGTAGCTAGAAATTAACAACTGGCTTAAACTGAGTATCAAATTGTCCAGTCCAACAGAATTGTATCTTTCTACTGTTATCATTTACTTTGATCAGTGTCAGCATGTGTGTCTCATAGTTGTACATTGCAAAATCTCCTGCATCATGACCTCAAAGATGACATCTAAGTGACTGGAAACTCAACAAAAATGAGTCATGGCTTAGAGGAAGGGATAATCCAACAGCTGTTTTGATGGTAAAAACCTGTGTAGGCCTACTTTTTGTCCACACAGATCATTGATAATGCATAAATAAGGGAATCAATAAAGAATCAGATTTCAGTGGTCTCACTAAATTTTGACCATCTTCCATCCCTAGTTTTAGCCTTCCTTCCTTTCCCTAAACAGGGAGTGTACAGGATGGGGTGGATCCCTGAGGAGATGCATAACCAGAAAGTAAGTTCATATGTTTAGTCAAACTTATTTACTTACGAACAATTTTGATGTATGTGTGCTGGTACTTTTGCATTTAATTTTACTTTAGCTTTTTTTAAAAAAACATTGTTATGAGGCACATGTCAATACACTTTTCTAAATCAGTAACTCAGTCAGATCAATGTTCAGAGGAGTTCTTGTACTTATAAACTTAAATTAAACCATAGAGCATGTACTTGGTACAAAAATGAAGTATAAAATTAGAAGTGATTTCTTACATGTTCAAGAGTACAAGCAGTAAAAAAAACATCTTCAGAAACACTGAAGATGTTGACTCTACATTAGAAGCCTTTAACAATAATAGAAAAATTTTCAAATGAGTATTGATGCTCTATGATCCAGGTGGAGGACTACTTACTGGTTACTTTGTACTGGACTGGGACTAATGTTGTGCTTTAGCCCATCCCTAATGTACTTTACAACTTTATGTTTGGCTTGTTAAAGAGAATATCCTTAAGTTACCCCAAATTGGTCACAATTAGGTAGCAGTGGGATTATCTCGGGAGTGATTTTAATTTAAAAAACCCTACTAAATGTAAACTCACCATAGCACCACCCACGCCCTTTAAAAAACAAGACATATAAACATTCATTTGTAGTTTATGAATACTGATTATTTCCTCTTGAAGGTTGAAGTCAAAATTCTTGCTTGCACTAGTTAATTTCTTTCTGGATATATTAATTAGATTTATAGCACAAAGCATCGCCTTAACAATACAGATATTGTGGACTTAGATTTACTCTTAAATTTGTTGCCTGAGGTACACTTGCAGGGCATGATTAAGGAGGAAGGTAGGTGCTTGTGTTGAAAAGCCAGGGATTAGACTGTACGTCTAATAACCATGGCTTTAGATTCCACACTGAGGAAAACTGCTGAGTCTTACTTACGCTGTGTCTGCAAGTTTCTCTTCTTCCTTGTATTGTGTTTCTGACTCACATGCTGCAGGCCAGGGTGTGTTTTGTAACTTATGTTAAACACTTGCTCAATTACCTGTCGAAATAGTTTTTTACAGCACAGTTTCATTCTGAAGCACACTGAGCCTCAGTGTATCTGCACCCCTGACCTTCGCTAACAAAGTTAGTGAATGTACTGTAAACATGATTTTATTTGTACAAACAAATCTTTCTTATCTCTTCAGGAAAAGTTAATGACTTTTGATAGATTTAAATCTTAATTTGTGAGTCACTGCACACCAGACAGTGTTTTGTTAACCAGGAATGTTTATTTCCCATCTCAAGTAGAGATGTCAAAGAGACAAGAAGAAATGCATGAAGAGACACTGGAGTCGTGCCATGGACAGGACAGGAATAGTCTTTTATCATCAGCATAGCAATTATAAGAAAAACCATGTGAGTGAATGATAGAACTAAGGAATGTAGCATAGATGGAACAAAGAAGAGGACTAAGAACTGAGCCCTCTGGCACACTGGTAGAGGGGCTGTGAGAGTTAGTAATGTGCCCCTGTCAAGATACCTTGAAGGTTCACCCAGATAATCAAGACTTGAGCCAGACCAGAACTGTATTGGAGATGCCCATTACAGAGAATGCAGATAGGAGGATGTGGTGATTCACCGCCTCAAAGGCTGCAGATAAATCCAGTAGGATTAAGACAAAAGACGCTACCGTCACAAGTGCTGTTTTTGTGGAGTGATCACTCTTAAAGTCAGACTGGTTGACATTAAGGAGGTTGTGAAAAAGAACATCTGAGAGTTGATTGAAGACTGTTCATCTAAACAAGTTCATTTAAGGGTCTTGGCCAAATCGAAAGACGTACACTGTGTCTGCAACTTTCCCTTATAAAGTTACTGTATATAAATAATTATCTCTTTCGTATTAGTTCAGTTCACTAAATATCCAGTGGATAGTTTGATTCCCCTATGAGATTAAGTAATCTTTTTTATATTACTTGCCAGCAGGCAATTCATCAAGATTAAATGTCTCTAGAAATTCTTTGTTTTGCTCATATAAAAATATTAACAGGTTGGAAGCTGTTTATGCCTTCTTATCCATATATCTGATGACACTACAGCAGACCTGTCATAAAGATAATAATAACATTTTCATATAAAAAGAAAGAAAGAAAGCCATTTCAGTCAAGAAAGAATCCATAAATGTAAAATTTCAACACAGATATTTGGGTTACAAACGTTGAGAAATTATAAAATTGTAAATTATGGTTATTTCAAAGCCAAACTTAAACTTTTACTGAACTGTGTTGCTGTAGTATTCTCCTCTCAACTTTTGTTCTCTTTTACAGAGTGTAAATCCACACACTATATGTACATAAATTGCAATATTGGCAACAACCTGAATGCTAACAGACGTTTTATGTGCTTGAAGTACAGGCTAATCAGCAGAGCTTATCAAGTGCAAATAACAAAGTGGGAGTTGCTTCTGGTAAATCCAGAAATGTGTTTAATGGTCAAACTAACTTTGGGGCTACTGTTTCAACAACGGAGGTGAAAGAAGTACTTAAATGTTCAACATGGGTATAATAATCACTTAATAGAAGTACTGGCAGTTAGTTACTACCAATTAGTAAGTAACTGAAGGACACGTAGAATACACGATGTAAAATTATTGCTTTTAGTGTATATAATAATCCGTTTCAGAAATATTTGTTATAATATTTGTTAGTGTCTATTGATCTATTGATCATTATTGCATTAACATAAATGATGTTTCAACCGGTAAGTATTTGTTGGGGGTGGGTGAATTTGATCTATTATGTATTCAAAGGTGCTTTACTTAATAAGGATTAAAATTAAAAGTCCTGTCGGTTCAAGAACTAACTCAAGAAGTGTGATTGTCACAATCACTAACCAGCTTTACAGTAACTGCTCTGTAAACATTACTTGAAAATAATTGGTTCTTGGGAAACATGGATACATTGTACTTAGAGAGACGTGTGCAATTCACGGGAGATGCAGTTTAGAGATAGATTTGCATGTGTATACCTAACCAGTGTTATTCGGTGATTTACTGTGACCTGACTGACTTACTCATTTCGTATACTGTTACTGTTTCATATACTGGAGCTTGTTGCTGCACGCCTCCGTCTCTTCCGCTTTCAGGCCACGCCCTCTGTCAGTGTGAACGGAAGAGCAGTCGAGGCGCTTTACTTGTTGACATCTCCCTTCAGGACTTTGTACACAACCGAGAATGGCGGAGGCCAGCGCGCTTGAGGAGCTCCAGTCGGAGCTCACATGTCCGGTGTGTCTGGAACTGTTCCGTGACCCGGTGATCCTCGAGTGCGGACACCACTTCTGCCAGGTATGTATCGTCCAGTGCTGGGAAGCCAAAGCAGACGAGCAGTCAAGTTGTCCAAAGTGTAGAAAGTCGTGCGCCCGCAAACTGCGGCCCAACTCGCTTCTGTGCAACGTCGTGGACAGTGTGCGCAGAGCCCGGACCACAGATACAGCACCGGGGGTGATAGGCTGGGACCCGGAAAGGGCGCTGGAGGAGCCGGATGAACGAGAGTCTGGGTCCAGTACGAGCAGCGTCGCCTCGTCCGTCGGGCAGTGGTTGCAGAAGGGTATGGATATGTGCGAGGAGCATGAGGAGAAGCTGAAGCTTTACTGTGAGGACGACCAGCTCCCCATCTGTCTGGTTTGTGGAATGTCCCGGGACCACAAGAGCCACAATGTCATCCCCATCGCAGAGGCCTTTGAAAATTACAAGGTACTGACTTATTGGCCTCTTTCTGACAGTTCCCAGTCATCTTTGGCAAGAGGCATTACATAAACCCCTGACTGTATTATTTCTCTAGCCACTGAAAACTTAAATCAGTCCACACAGATCTGTGGTCTTGCCTGGATCACATGGATCACATAAAGATTTTTTCTTTCCTTTCAGCTATAAAATGTTTGCTCTCCATTACATTTGAGCTGCGATACATGGCCTTCACACTCATTTGGCCCTGGTGTTCTTGTTTATGGGGGAAATATGTCTCAAGTTTGACAAACATTCCCAAAAGTCTAAGCAAAATAAGCCACATTATTAAAATTTAATTGAATTATAATAAATTAAAAATTAAAATATCTGGTGTTCACAAACAGGGCTTATACAGTGGAGAGGCTGTGACATGGCACTTTATGTTAAAAGCTGACTCCCTGCCTGCAAGGGTAGCCTTTGGGTACTTTGGGTACTTTTACAGGAATTCAGCGCCCCATGTGAGCTCCTAAAGACTCACTCTGAGAGGCCTCAGGCTGAATTGTTGTTCAGAGTGAGGCACCAATTAGATTAACTCTCCAATGAAGTATAATACTTTTTTGTGTTTGTTTCATCCAGGCCAAGCTTTGTGATACTCTAGAGAGGGCTCAGCTACAGACAGAGGAGGCCACGCTCTTCCAAAAGCAGACTAATGAAAAGATCCTCATCATCAAGGTATTTAGTTATCTGTGTTTGTGTGTGTGTGTGTTCAAATATTAATTTGAATAAAACCAGATATTCTGGTATATAGATAATATTCACAATCCTGACTCCACCCTAACCTGTCTGGCATGTCATGAATGGCGAATGACTCGTTCTAGTCATCTCCGGCAGTGATACAAGAGGCTGTTACTCAGCATTGCGTTAACATTGTGATTCTCATGTTTTGTAAATGCAGAGGTCCTTCCTGAATAAGGTCCTTCCTGAAATAAAGCACGTGGTTACGTTTTGCACACGTCATGTTTATCTTTCTCATGTTCATGTTTTTCACAAGTGCATGGACAGAGCACGCACACACTCACACACACACACACACACATTTATTCATAGAATGGACAAGTACACTAAAGTCTGCGTATACACACAAAGACAGAAAGCGTTAAGAGCAGACAGAATTTGGCTTTGCTTTTTTTAACTGTAGCGTTCACTTCAAACAGAAGTCAGCCTGTGTGTGTGTGTGTATGTGGATTACACTGAACTAAAATATGAGCACAGTGTGGAAAGTTTCTGCAGCAGCAGATAAGTACACGTCTGTGCTCCATGTTACTAAAAACTCTTTTTGTCAGGTACATCTTCCTGTCTCTCAGTTTGACCTAGTTTCTGTGCATATTCACAGATTTTCACTTCTCTGTCTCTGTCAGTATGACAGGATGTTGGTCAGCAAAGTTGTAAGGAAGGTTGTCAATTAGTCTTTTCCCGCTAATTTCTCTGGTAGATACACTGATCTGTATGTGTATATCTGCCAAATATATACATGATACATTTAAGACAAACATTCTCTGTTAAAAACTTGTTACATTTGTAACTAAAGTGTGTAGCTATGGTACCAAAAACACTCAAACAATAAAACAAGATCATTAAATGTTAAAATCAGGTTTGGTTTCAGTCAGAAAACTGGTTCAGCATTCTCCATTCACTTTCTTTTGTTTTTGTAGAAGTACATCACATTTAAAAATTTGACCCTTTTTTGTGCTTTCTGATTCATGCTTTACCATGCTTTCAGTGTTTTTAAGTGTTGTCACTATTGGTTTTTGACACAGCCCTCAGGCTGTTAGATAAAGGAAATATAGCACTTATGTGCATCTCTCTATTTTTATAGCCTTTCTGCTGTGCCAGCAATATAGTTATATGGATAAGAGGGGACACTGTGCACTTACTTGCCTTAAAATGTTATAAATTGATAATATTTCTGAATAATAAGTAAATGGAGTCTTTCACAGAGTTCTTGTTCCGGCTGACCAGAGAACTCCTTGTGTTTCAGGAGCGAGCAGGAGTTCTGGAAGAGCTGCTGTCTGCAGAGTTTGGTCGTCTGAGGGAGTTCCTGCTTGAGGAGGAGAAACGCGTAAAGGAAAGGCTGCAGAAGCAAAAAGAGGAGAAGCTCAACCAGCTGGAGGAGGCGCTCACTCGAGTGACAGAGCAAATCAGCCAACTGGAAACCACGGCCGACCAGCTTCGACGCAAACTGAGGGAAGAAAACCCAGAGCAACTCAAGGTGAGAGAGAAGAGAGAGAAGACTCAAACTGTTGCATGACATAAAAAAATTATAATGTTACATTGTAGAAGTGCTGTATCAGAGATGAATGTTGTAATTTTTAATCGTAAAACCTGTTTGGATGTTTTTTTTTTTTTAGGGAATCAAAGATTTCTTAAGAGGGTGAGTATCATCCTGATCATATCAAACTTATTCAGCTGCAGTGATAAGTTAATCAATTTCCAGGTTATCTCCCTTTCAACCTGTATGTAACAGTCAACCTAAATCAACTGTCACAGGGAAATAACAGCGTTTTGTAATTAACTGTATTCACACCGAAACAGGATGTGGGAGCGTGATTGTGGTTTAGCAACACCATTACACATTATTAGGCCAACCAGTGGTAATCAGATTTTATTTCATTTTATTGTTTTTTATTTATTTATTTATTTAAAACTAATAAGGGTTTAACAAGTTTTGACAGTTTTTTATTCAGAGCATAGAGAGACATAACATGTACCATTTAAGACTTACATTGCCGCTTTTAAGTTATTTTAAAATTCAAAAGACATTAACTTATTCTGTGTTTTAAAAGACAGTTATATTGTATATTATTTCATAATGCAGAAAAGAAAATCCTGTGCTTAATACTCATATTTATGTTTTAGTTGCTTACGAATTGTAAAAGTGCTAAGAGCAAATATAAACACTATTTTTTTCCTAATGTGCATCGTCCACAAAATGGCTTTAATTTGTTCTTTTTTCTTTCTTTCATCAGGGCGGAGAGTTCATTTCACTGCTTCCCTGACGTGGGTATTGATCTGCAGTCAGGAGAGTTTCTGGGACCTCTGCAGTACATAATCTGGAGGAAAATTAGCTCAATTCTTCAGCCAGGTAAAAAAAACACACACACATCTAACTTGAAGAAATTTGCTTGGTTTGTCCATGAAATTGTAGAATTGTCAGAAGCAGATTCCAAGAACAAACTAAAGCACTAGAGGCTGAGATATCCCGACTTTTAGCATCTAGTAGTGGTTCTTCCTCTTCTTCTTTTTCTTTCGGCTGTTCCCTTGCAGGGGTCGCCACAGCGAATCATGTGCCTCCATCTAACTCTGTCCTCTGCATCCTCTTCTCTCACACCAACTAACTTCATGTCCTCTCTCACTACATCCATAATTCTCCTCTTTGGTCTTCCTCTACACCTCCTGCCTGGCAGCTCCAACCTCAGCATCCTTCTCACAATATATTCACAGTTTCTCCTCTGAACATGTCCAAACCACCTGAATCTGGCCTCTCTGACCTATCTCCAAAACATCTAACATGAGCTGTCCCTCTGATGTCCTCATTCCTGATCCTGTCCATCCTCATCACTCCCAAAGAAAACCTCAACATCTTAGGCTCAAGAAGTGGTTAATCTCCAAAAACACTGGGTCATACTGCAGCACAACAGCATCTTTTGTTTAACCTCTGTGTCTAGCAGAGTGGGCTATTCCGTAAATTTTTTTCTACGTATTTCAGGCCAAACCTGAAGTTTGTTTTTGCTGGCTCACTGATAAACTGCCTATGATTAAGTTTAAATAATAATCTGAGGAAGTCCTCCTCCAGCGCCACTAAAATGCTGAGCCCATTAAGGCAGCTGTAGCTCAGTTGGTAAGGCAGCCGTCCACAGACCACAGGGTCAGTGGTTTGAATCCCGTTGTTGAGTGTGTGTGTGTGTGTGTGTGTGTGTGTGTGTGTGTGTGTGTGTGTGTGTGTGTGTGTGTGTGTGTGTGTGTGTGTGTGTGTGTGTGTGTGTGTGTGTGTGTGTGTGTGTGTGTGAGTGTGAGAATAGATGAATGAGAAGCACCATTGTAAAATGCTTTGGATAAAAAGGTTAACCAACTGTTCCAAGTCCAGAGGAAAGTTTAATTGCTTGCTCTGCCACTGGTCAGACAAAGTTGTGATCCTCATTTCGTTCTTATTTTAGTTTGTTTTTTGTCTGATATTTTTTTCACAAATGTCACCAGGAGAATTAGATGATACAGGAGTCTTCTTGAGACATAAGGGAGATTTAAGATGACTCCTATTTTAATCTCTACAGAGGAGAATAACACTAATACTAAACATTATAATTCACATGAAAGTAGGAATTATTGCAGGGAAGCTGTATTATACTGGACTAACTTTATCTAGATGTACCTCATAAATTGGTAAGTGTTGATTTCGTAACAGTAGACACAAGGCTCAGATTAAATACGTCTCTTAAGTTTCATCACTGTTTTCTGTCTTGACGCAGCAGCCTATCATTTATATTTGATTTGTACACATGTAGCTGAGCTCGTCTTACAGAGCGATGATGCTCATAGGCATTCAGTTTCTTGTTGAAGGTCAATGTCTGTGTTTCTCGGGTTATTCTATGCAACAACACATGTTTAAAACCCTTTTTCTAACCCTCCCAGCTGTCAGCGCGGTGACCCTTGACCCAGACACAGCCTACCCCTGCTTGTGGGTTTCTCCATGTCGCACCAGCGTCCATGTTGGTGAAATCCAAGCTAACCTTCCCAACAATCCAGAGCGCTTTACTCGCTACAACATTGTCCTTGGCTCTGAAGCCTTCTCCTCAGGGAGACACTATTGGGAGGTGGAGGTGGGCTCCAAGACAGCGTGGGGTCTGGGTGTGGCTGCAGCCTCCGTCAACAGAAAGAATGTAATTAGCCTTTGCCCAGATGATGGCTTTTGGACCCTGGTGCTGAGGGAAAAGGGTGATGGCACCAGTGAGTATGAAGCATGCACAGACTCAGAGGACAGCTTGTTATATCCCTCCAAACCTCCCAGGAAGGTGGGAGTCTATCTGGATTATGGTCGTGGTGAAGTGGCATTTTATGATGCAGGCGACATGAGCCACCTCTTCACCTTCCATGATGCAAAGTTCAAAGAACCTGTTTTCCCATACTTCAATCCTTGGCCGATTATCAATGGACACAACCGGGAGCCACTAACCATTGTAACGCCCAACTGGGGATAAATGATGTCATGCTGGGAAGAATAATATAACTGCAAAAAGATAACGAACATTAAAGAACTTAGATGGACTTATTTGTGAGCATGCACACATCTGCCTTGTCATAAAGTGATAATGAACAATTCTGGAAATTATAGTATATAAATTATAGTACTATAAATTCCAGTGCAAAACTGAGCAGACTTAAAATAACATGACCTGTGATTTTCTACATTTTTCTTTTATCACTCAGTCCCAGGAAGGAACAACATCAACACTGCATCCTTTAAACTGTTTTTTTTTTTTTTTTTTTTAATGAAGATAATACATTTGTAGCTGGATTTAACAAATGTACATCTTCAGTAAAAGTGAGTGAGGCTTGTGGCTGAGAATTAATGGCTAAGACACAAACTGACAAATTACTGGTTTGGGTCTTTTTCGTAGTTTTTTTATGACAAAAAGAAAGACTAGTCTTGTCTTTAAGATTTTGTATTTGTTATGAATTCATTAAAAAAGAGGGTACGGCATATTGCTACCAAAATATAATGTAAGAATATAATTGCTAATCATGGTAGAATTATTTTAAACAACTGCAATATTACACGTTATATGTTTCTTTTTATACAGAGTCTTAACATATCTGCATGATATATTTTTACAGTTTTATGTATATTACAGTGATCACTTTACACCAGCACATTTGTTAAACACTACTTTGTAAATGTAAATTGCATAAAATTTCAGTGTCTTTTGCAGTATTCAAGTTGAGCAAACTCTCAAGATGTTTGTCTTGATAGTTTAATGATACTTAATAGTGATATTACCTATTGAGGTTGTTTTGATACACTTAGTACCACCAGAGGGTGCCCTTTATTGGTCTTTTAAATACAACTGTGAGGGTTTTTTTTGGAGGCGAACATCCCCAGGCCATCTAAAGCCGTTAGGATATCGTTCATCTCAAAAATTGATGAATTTATTACCACAAGTTAATCAGGTCTTCCAGTCAGCAAATAATTGTATTTATAGTAGCCCAATAGATAAAGTGAAGTTCCATTCCGCTGTGTTAACTGTCGGGGTAGGTTGTTACAATGTGTTACCTTCATAACTTTTGTTTGTTTGGCCCAAAAGTGTAAATTGTTGATATCTGATGGAGATGGGGCAAAGGGAAGTTAGCACTCCTCTACTGTGGTAATGCTTTTCAGAACCATAACTGGAAGTCAAAACAGTCCACTACCTCCAACAGAAGTGCAGGGACATCCTCACAATATTACATACAATAACAAAAGTTCAACACATTAACTTCACTTTCTCTTTGTGAAGGGCTTTACAAGCTGTACTACATCCTCTATAATCAGTCATTTCAGATAAGGGAAAGCTTCCTCGAAATTAAATAAATAGCAACAGAAGAGGGATCAATTGACGCTACTAAAATACACATGATTCAGCCGCTAGGTGCAGATAATACAGTAATTTACAGTATATCATCCCAAATATGTGAAATTAAAAGGCATAAAATGTGATACGTTTGGCCAAAAGAGAGGATAATACCAAGATTAGATAATTTTAGATCCTTTACTGTTTTAAGAAAGATTTAAATCAAAGATCACAATTTTATGATTAATTCTCATGTTTTACAAATTAATTAACACAACAGCAAATCATCTCAGAAACAAAACATTCTAATTAAGTTTTGATTTATATTGTTTTCTGTGGCTGTAAATTCCTGTCCGTTAAGATAATCATGTGATTAGCTGTCCCTTCTCTGTGTTTGAGTTTGGTGTCACAGATCGTGTTCCTTTTCACTGTCCAGTTAAGCAGAATTAATGAGTTCCCCTGTGATAGTTGAACTGTTTGGGCATCTGTGACTACCATTACAAACAAACAATTAATGAGAATTAGTCTGACTCAAATAAAAAGGATCTGTCATCCATGTCGACTCCATGTCATTGCGTGTCGTCTGCTTATGTGTTAACTATAGACTGCTGGTATAAGACCAGATGTTTGTCTTGTCAGACCCTTCTCTCCACTAAATGACCTGATCTGTAATAAGATATTATTGGAGGGTGATGGACATCAAGTAACACAAGCCTTCACTTCTACGTGACTCCTCAGCTGCCACTCCCTCCGTCATCCATCTCTGTCTTTGATCAGTTTCAAGGAGCATCAAAGAGGTGAAACATAGGTCTGGGATAAAAAAAAAAAATGATTTTTTTTTTCTGTCCTTAAAAGCTTTGTATTTTTATTCTTGATTTCATTTTTCATCTTGTTCACCAAATGCTTCACCTTCCCTTTCTCAGATAATTGATCTGCTCCTAAAATACAGTTCCCTATTTTTAACCCTCAGTGCCTGTAACAGATCTCTTCTCAAGAATTTGCCTCTCCCCTCCATCAATAATCAATGAGGAGAGGGGCTGAAGAAAGATACAGAGGCAACTGAAAGACGGGGCTGATGTAAATAATGGAAAAAGCATTAGAAACTGAAGAGAAGTCAAGCTATACATTATCCCTAAGTCTGGAGAAGTAGAGAGGGAGGGCAGAGTTAGGGGAGGCAGTTAGGGGGAAAATAGGAGGAAAAGTGAGACATTTAATCAGGTCACAGCTGCATGTGCCAACATCCCTGTTTTCCACTGAAAGGAAGGGGGGGTGAGAGCAGGAGAATAAACTTATGGGATGTTTCATTTATAGAAAGGAGATGCTGTTAGTAGAATTAGAAAGACATACTGATGTTATACGGCTGTTTTGACGGCTGAAAAGCACAAATACATGTGTACATGCTTCTTTAAACCTTTGTGTCTAAAAATAGAGGTCAGTGGTGGCATGTTCACCTGTGTGTGTGTGCTCAGTCATGCTTATTGGATGAGATTATGCATGCAGGACAACTCTGAGGTGATGTGCTACAGCTAAACTAATGTCTTTCATCAAAACGTAGCTACTGCAGTCTGAGTTGTTTCCCTCCCTCTTGTTCTGTCTGTCTTTGTCCCTAAATTAATAGCTGACCTGGGCACCCCCCCCCCAAAACAAATCTAATTTGTGTCACGACAAAAGGCTTCAAATATGACAGGAGGAGGACAGGGGATTGAGGGCAGATAGACAGAAACACACAGGGGAAAGGAGACGTGTGGAGAGCAGTAAGGATTACTGTCAGAGGGAAATGATGGTGACAAGACAGAGACAAGGGTGGGAGGACGGGCAATTCTGAGAAATAAATAAAGATAAGAAGGAAGGACATGACAGAAAAACACATGAGCAAAATCCCATTGCATAAAGTATATACATATACTGATCAAAGACGAAGCATCCAGGCAACAGGAGGAGCCATTATTTGTGATGAAGGAGAACAGGTAGGGGTAGGGGGGATGACGGGGAGGGGGGGTGGAAGAAGAGAGTGAGGTCGATGTGTTACTGGTAGATAAGGCAAGGGAGGTAAAGTTTAGGAGGTATAGGGTGTCACCTAAAGACCAAGAGATAACGAACAGGGGCAGAGGTGCAGGAATTCAATCCCAGAGACAAGACAACAGCTGATGATAAAAACCTCCTCACCTGCACACACCAAGGGAGTTATGGACAGAGGCTCAGTGCAACACTGAGGAAAAAACTGGAGGAAATACTAGGACAGAGAAGAGGAAGAAAGAAATAGGAGAGCATTTGAACTATTATTTTTCCTGGAATCAATTCATTCGTTCTTTTTTTTTACCTGGAACAACAAAGAGATCTCCACTGCATTACTTTTTTAACCATTTTTTATTTTTCCGAGAAAACACACAACTTCTTCTGCTGGGTTTGTGCAGAATTTTTGTACATAAAATAAGAGACTGCTACTGCAGAAGAGAGAAGAGCGAGGAAGAGGGACGAGAGAGGGCGAGGGAGGGGGGAAGGGGGAGTGGGGGAGAGAGAGAGAGAGAGAGTGTATGAGCCTGTGACACAGAAATGTTCATGATCATTCGAGAGCCGTCCGCCGCAGGAGGCAGTCCTGCAGCGATGAGCGCGCCCCCAGAGAGGACTGCGAAACAGGTGTGTGTGGGTGTCTCTTTGTCGCTCTCAGCCTCTCTACATATACTTTATATAAACTGCGTATGTGTGTATGTGAACAGTATCTATGTGTGTGCATTTCTTCGTCAAGCTGTACTCTCTTTATAAACCCATTTTATATAATTTTCTGTGTATGTGCTTTAGTACGCACAAGTTATGCATTTGCATTAATTTAATTAATTAAGCTTTTAATGGTTGTGTTCAACCAGGCTTGATATAAGAATAACCAATAAAAGCTCTAATCAATGTTATGTGATATTGTTTTCTAATTAAAAATATACCTTCATTTTTTTATGTTTTCACATAAATTCAATCACCAGAAATGCTCCTTTATGTGTGGAGAAAACTTACAGGACAGTAATCGTCCTAAAAACGATCCCAGAATTTCCCCCCACAAAATGTAATGTATGAAGCTTAAACCAAGGATGTTTATTTTTATTTAACAAAAAGTTGACATTTTGAACATACATGTTTCGAATTACCAGCTGCTCTTTTCCTTGTTTTCATAGTAAAATAAAACTGATCTAATTTAAAGTAGCCAGATTTTCTTATAAAAACAATAAATTCCCAAATAGACAAATACTTTCTTTGAATCAAGGTATCTGAACCACTTGTTTTTGTATACATACTGTTACATAGGGTGTGCTTACATTTTGATGTTAGTACAATGGATATGAGCTTGAATGCACAATTCACTGAACTCAGCCACGCAACCCCCTACCCTCACCAGGTGCAGGCTGCCATCAAAAAGAAGGTGGAGAAGCAGAAGAAGAAAACCAACGACCAGGGAGTGGGAGCTGGAGACATCCAAACTGCTACTACCCAACCAGCTCGCCATCAGAAATCTGCTCAGATTCCTCAGATGACGACTGCGGAGGACAGAGCTTCGCTGGACGAGAGGCTGGAGGAGATGCTTGAGGGACCTCATAGGAGAGAGAAAGAGAAGGAGGAGGGGGAGCCCGTCGACCTGCTGCCGATAGTAGACTCTGTGTATGGACAGGTAGGAACCATCTGCTGCAGTGTGTGTGACTCATCTGTATGTCTCTAAATAATGACTGTATGTGTGAGTGTATCTGCCACTTCTGCCACTGTGTGTATTCATGTGTGCATGTGTGCATCCATGTGTGTGTGTTTCCTCTGCTGCTGCATCAAGTTATCTGGCTGATTGAATATCTCACCAAAGTTTGATTGAAATCCAAAGCCTCCAATTTAAATTTAAAGCCTGGTTGTGCTCCAGTGACTGTAAGCAGCCATCTCCCCCACTTTCATGACCTCTTTGACCTCACATAGTACAAGGGCATAAAGCTAAGTAGCACCAGCAGCACAAACATAACGGTTTTGCCTTCTCATTTAACCTCAAATCCTTTTGGACATAGTTGAAGTTTCAAAGCACTGGGGTTAAAGCTAAGGATGGAGATGGCGTGTTTGAGAGGTTTTAAGCTCCTTTACTTCGGGAAACATTACGAAAGTGTAATCCGTAACAGATACGGCCATAGTCAGCCAGAGATCTGATGAACACCCTATCGCTGCAGCCATTGTATCAGCCCGGTGTCACATCACATCCCATGGCTCACTTGGTAGGCTGAGACTAACCCTAACCGACACAACAAGGCAGGGCAGGCTACACCATTACAGCATATGACACCGCAGGGGCCAGACATCATGATATAAGAAAGTGTTGTGTTTGTTTGTGAGAGTGTACCAAAATAAAATCAAGAGAGACTTGGAAGTACAACTTGCTTTCTGCTGTCATCCACCTGATTACATCAGCAAACTGATGATGAGTGAGGCAGAAAATCAATATAAAATAAAAATAAATCAGATGTCGGTGGTGATGCAAGTGATCCAAATTAAGAGAGTGAGTGGGAAGGACGACTGTGTCAGAGAAAGTCTGGAGAGAAGACATTAATCTCTCAGGGTCCCTGAACTTCACTTTGACAACAAGTGTATTACAGCATGAAAATTAGTGTATTAGGCATTTCACAGACAGCGAGCACGTTTTATTCCCAGAGACCCTCATGCCCCACACGCTAGCTTCTTAAAGTGGCATTTCACTCAATATTTTATCAAACAAACGACTACAGATTTTACAGTGAAAAGGTTCATTATTATATGTATATTTTCTAATAATCATCTGAAAATCAAATGAACAAACAAGCAAAGAAAAAATGTATAAGTTAATGGAAATACTTATTTTTGTGGGGTTTCAGCAGAGGTGGAACGTGATAAAGTCACGTAAAGTCATCATTTTAAGAGTAATTTCTGTGGATGAATGAATCAGCTGCAGTCAATTGCTGTATTTATTTAGTAAACACCCAAAGCCTCCTATGAATAGTAGAGGTTGTAATACTTTATGGCCTTGTTTTTCCAAACACCCTACTCCTTTCCCTCCTTCGTTCCCTCCTATCTTCACTCCATGCTGTACCTATTCAGTCTCATCTTTCTTTTCATTAATAGCTCATGCAACTGGACTCATATATATCTGGCTCCAGATCATTACACGATATGTCCTGTAGTTTACCAACACACACACACACACACACACACACACACACACACACAAAATGCCAATTGGTGTGTGTCTTTGGGTTAAAAAATGTACCATTAAATGCAAATGCAGGATGTAAGCAGTTGATTATTAATCATAACAGTAACACTGTACCATAAATAAGCCTGTGCGTGCAGGTGTGTGTGTGTGTGTGTGTGTTGTGCGTGACTGAGTGAAACCATCAGTATGAGAGTATCAACCTAGTAATTAATTAGGCTTAATGGTATTGGCTACGTTTTGGGTTATTCATGCAGCAACTGGTGTCAGTTTGGTTTAAGACATGATCATCAAGGTGAATAATAATAACAAAGATACAGTATGTTGGATGAGTTTCTAGCCCTTGGCTGTTATGGCTAATTGGATCAATATTCATAGAGATAATAATAAGTGACTGATGAATTTGTTTTGTTCATAGTTGAACACAAAAGGGTTCAGAAGCTAAAAGAGTTTAGACTTTGGGCTTCAGGATTGAACATATCAGTGAGTCCAACACACTCAGTGGCCACTGTATTAGGTGAACCTGTACGAACTAATCTAATCTTTCCCACTCAAGGAGAGCTGATTATTAGAAACATATTATAATGCAGTATAAACTGTGACCTCCTCTAACTATGACATCAAATTATTAGACAGGATAGTTGTGTTGGGTTGTATTATATTGTACAGAGGTATTTTACCTAATAAACACTGACCGCTGGGTGCATAGAAATATAAATGGAAATTAGTTTTATTAGTTTATATGGAAATTGTTTTAGAAAAATGGAGAGCACTTAATGAATTTTCCTTGCAGTGACCGACCACATCTGTAACTTTTACTGTTACATCACATTTTAAAGTCAGATGAAACAGTGTTATTGTGTCACATTTTCAAATTAAAAGGAGATTGTCAGAAATGAAATATTTACATAATCAATGCCAAGTATTTCAGATAATTTGTGCAGATTTTTTTAAATCAGACTTTTCTATAGGGGTTATAAGATGCATGTATACAAACATTAAAACATGAAACACAATGATATTTGATGATTCTTGGCATTATACTGTTTCCATATTTTATTTGTAGTTCTATTGTTTGTTATGTCCATTAATCATTGATGGATTGTGTTGGAAATTACATTTTAAAGTTTGTTTTTAAAAAGAAAGTTGCAAGTCCTTTTAAATTATATATCGTGGTCAAAATGTCATGTTGATCTCTTACTTTACTGTGTTAACAGCTCCATATACTCAAAATGTGTTTTTTCAGGTGTTCCTTTCCTTGTGTTTCCTAATAAATGTCTGGACTTGCCGTCATCTCCCTCACTGTAGTTTTGCTTCACATGTTAAAACTGGGGCACTTACACTGATCAGCCACAGCATTAAAACCACCAAGTGTTTTAATGTTGTGCCTGTGTTTAATTTGTTATCTGTAATCACATGAGGCTATTTCTATATTAACAATGACAGCAATGTAAATTTGTAAAAATTTTGTTCGGGTTTCTCTGCAGTTCATAGATCAGTTCATAGATCAAAAAGCAAGTGTACAACAGGTCATAGGATGGCAACAAAACTCTGTGGAACTAAGAGACTAAAAGCAAAAAACAGACGTGCAGATGGGGAGGTTATTTGTAAAATGCTAAACGAAATGGTTCTTCGTAGAACCAAATGTAGAAGGTTCATTGTGAAGCCAAACAGGGCTCCTCAGTGACATCGGTCTCAAGAACCATTTCTGGTTCCAGTTCCAGTGTGTGTGTGTTTTATCAGGTGAAATATAACCAGATGAAGACAACAGCAGGTGACAGGTTGAGACTAGATGCTAAACAGAGAGGGGCATTTAGCAGCTAAAGAGATATATGATGATATTTGATAGAAAACAGAAACAGAGGCTGTAAATATTGGCCTGGTGGCCACATGATGGAAACATGACTGGAAATATTAGATAATGGAGCTACATAATGGCTGCAAAAGGTAACTAGCCATACCTTTTATTGCTGTCCTCAATAACCAAAAACCTTTTATTATACTGTATACTGTACAAATGTCTGTGTCTCTATATCTAAAATATGAAAATATGTTTCACAGAGGATAGTTTTTTCAAAGGCATAGAGTTATGTTATTAAAGACTTTTAAATGTTTACATTCCATTTCGCAGAAACTTTGAACGCTTTCAGAGGCATTGTTTTATTGTGGAAAATTATAATACAGACTTTTTAGGAGACTAACATTTCACTAATTACCACTATTTTCTTATAAACATGGCCACTAAAAACTGTACTATATATTTAGTGCACACAGGATTAATTTAAATAGTACACACAAGTGCATGTGTCTATTCAAGAAGGACCTGTGAAGGGTAACAGTAACACCCCCTCCCCCAACGCATGCAAGCACACACACACACACACACCGTATGGATGTACTGTACTGAAGTGAGGAGAATCCCAAATCTGCTTTGGCGGAGATTTGTTGACAGATGCCTTGTACAAGCTCAGCTGACCACTTAGTGCTGCACTTATCTCCACAACTTGAGATATTAGAGATCTTTGTCAAAATAGGCTTCTGATGGGTGAGATAATGTTCAGTGAGAGCTTAAATCATTTAGGGCTTCAAGACGTTAATCGACTAACGCTCTTGATCTATTGTTGTGTTATGTAAACTGCTGATTGCTGTAGTGAGAAGTACTAATTTGTGATTCACAAGAGAATCACTACCTTCTATTCCAGTTTTCAAATATTAGATATGCAGGTAATTGTCTTTGTCCACAAATTTCCACAATGGTCTCTATGCATGGACACGTGTTTAGCTTTACAGTAACTCGTGTTCTTAAATGTTAGTTGTGTGCACTATATTCGTGTAGCAGTTTGAGCATAACAGTTTGTACTGTGTAGTCCAGTCCAGTCAAATGTTTTTTAAAGGGAGCAAAGGAGCAAATTAATTTAGGTTGCAGCACATAAACAAGGGAGGTTGTTTTAGAATACTGTCTTTGACACTGTGTTTATTTATGGTTTATTTTAGTTTCAATTTTAGATTGGTTTCTATTTTCCACGTCTTTACTGTCTCCCTTTTCTTCTCCTTTTCATCACCCCAGCTTGCTTTTTAATCTGAAATGGTAAAGATTAATCCCTCCCTGTTTGTGTCCTCTTAACTCTCCTCGTACTGTAGATGAAGTTATTTGAATGCTGATGCAACATGCAAACAAGAGTGAGAGGGATAAGAGAGACTGACTGAGGAAAAAAAGAGGAGGGGGTGGGATTCACAGTGTTGATCAGTGTGTTGTGAAGAGAAAAAAAAGACAGTGATGATGCATCAGAGGCACACAAGTACACTGCTCTTAGTAGAGAGTTGCATCTGGTTGAGTTTACAGGCGGCTATGTTTGGTGTCGTTGCTTCTCTCAGATCATAGACATGGTTGAAGTCATTCAGGATCCCCTGTGCTTTGATTAGAGTTGTTTTTTGTCTTTTTGGTGTCAGATGTTACAATTAGGACTTTCAGAATCCCGATGTGAACTGGACCACTGAGAAGTCCAAAGAAAGAAGGAAAGGAGACCAAGACTAATAAGAACAGAAAAAGCATTTGATAGTGGTACAAAAAAAAAAACTGGGCATTAGGAGAACAGCAGAGCTGTTTGTTGACCAGGGGAGGTTAGGTTATGGGCAACTGTACCAAACCTCCCATGAAAGACAAAATGAAGAAGGTAAGAAAAATTTTGTATCTGTGTGTTGGACTTTGACTTCCCAGAGCTTTAAATATGAATAACTTGAAATTACATGACTTTACTTTGCTAAATCCTTCAAAATATGCATGTTTATGTTTGACTTGTGGGAAGAGCAAAATAAATCAAGTTTAGTGCTCAAAGGTTTCGGAACACTTAGCAAGTCCTGATCATCAGATGGGTATTGAAGTGTTTCTCTATTAATGGTGGTTGCAAAGAAACTTCAGTATTTAGACTTTATTACAGTTTGTAACACTATTATGTATTGACACAAGACATTAGTCATTAGAAGTGAGATTTGCCTTAACTGTAAGACTGCAGCAGCAGGAATGTGCAGAGAGTTTTATATTGGCAGGGGCTCTATGTACAAATCAGTGTGTAAGTGAAAATTAGACTGAATGGTTAACAACCCGGTCTGCCCATTAAGGGGGTAATGGAGGGCCGCCTCCAGGGCAAAGTGAGGGCAGTATGGCAGCAAAAGCTTCAAAAAGAGGAAGATGAAGTTCAGGACACAGAGGAAGAGCTGTTCAAGGATACGTTCGGTGTGCTGGTGAAGAACTGCAACATGCTGCACATTGTGGGCCCCGCCTGCATCTTCCTTAAACAGGGCTTTTCTCAGACACTCGTATGTAACAATTCACCAAGTACAAACAGTGTCATCACTCTTCACTGGTGCAACTTTTTCCCCCTGTGTTGATGCATTGTCATCCTTCACACCGTGAATTACCCTCCATCTCTCCGCCACACCAGCGGCTGTGCCACTGCATCACTGCTCTGGGTCAGACAATCAAATGGCGCATGCTCAAAGAGATTAATAGGTTACTGCCAGGGAAAATTATTGACTAACTTTGTGGAGCTGTACTGTGTGGCACCGGCAACTGTGAAGGTCAAAGGTGACTTTCCAACCATACAAAGGGTCAGCAGTGCTCCAGAAAGGGTCTTTATTGTGCTTGAAGGGTAATCAGAGAGTGGGAGAAACAGAGAGACCATTATGGGCCCCATTTCAGTTTTACAGCATGGCTGAGCCCCGGTGAAGGTAACTTTATTCTCCATCTTACATATGATGTTATTTTTTTTTTTGGTCCAATCTGGCAAATCGCATTTCACACCATTCAGTATACTATTAAATTCTCTCCAAATTACATTTATGCTGTCAGTGTTAAACTCCAGAAAGTTTGTTACAGAATGCTATAATTTGATTTAAACATGTGAAATTGGAAAAAATCTTTCTTAGAATATTATTCCCATAATGTTTTCTCTCCAAAGCTGTTCTCCTATCATCCTCTGTATCTATCTGAACAGTGGACACATGAATCTCTTTAGCAACTAAACTTCCCAAATCTCATAGTTACTACACATGTGTTGTTGGTCAACCTGTGATATCACACTTGTGATTTATGGTCCATGTCATCACACATGGCTAAATGTTGTATACATTTTAATCCTTACAGATTTAGATACTGCTTCATCAAATGATTCACTGGGTTGGTTTACTTACTGAAGCGTATTCATAAACTGAAAGTCCTGAATTAACTTGCACTTCCTTTGTTTGCAACTTATGTTAAGTAAGTAAGTAAGTATAAAACCCAAAGTCAGTATGTAGTGAAATGCATTCAATAATATTTCCCACTTACCTCTCATTTTGTCTATTTAGTTCTGATCACTGTATGCTTGCTTTGTATTTATTCATTGTACAATGTGCCTCCTGTTATGTTGTGTTGCTGCAGAGGCACTGACAGTGTTTATATCTCTGCACTATGCCAAACAAGCTTTCTACATTTTTCACTGTGAGTGTTTGTGTATGAGAGAGGTTTTGAGCAGCACAGAGTGAGGCACTAATGTGCAAAACTTCTCTCACCAACAGGACAGAGACCTGAGGCCAGAGGAGCTTGATGGTGAGTTGACTGATTCACAGCAACTCACAGTGTTTCTGCATTACAATACCTCAAAAATTATAATTGTTTTACAAATGTTGATGTGTGTGTCTGTGTTTATCAGAGCTGCGAGAGGCATTTGTGGAGTTTGATAAGAATAAAAAAGGCTACATAAGTCACAAAGACCTGGGGGAGTGCATGAGGACCATGGGGTACATGCCTACAGAGATGGAGCTCATTGAACTGAGCCAGCAGATCTGTGAGTGAAAAAACTGACCAGAACAGAATAAGGAACAAGAACCAGAGAGCAAACATGTCAAGAGTAGAATAGAATAGACCAGGTCCAAGGTCCAAATCCTGAACATAATTAATGAGCACACAACAGAATAGAACAAAACTGAACAAGCAATAGGACTGGAGAGAGTAGAAAAAGAGTAGTGAAAAGAATAGAACAGAAATGTACATAATAGGAACAGAACAACAACTGACTAGAAAAGAACAAGGACCATCAAATTAAAAAGAAAGCAAGCACAGAATAAAAACAGAACAAATAAAAAACAAACAAATAAAAATGTAACAGGAGCATACACACCTTTAACAATAGAAAAGCATGAGAAAGAGAGAAAATAATAGAATAAAGAACATGAAAACTAAAAAAAAATACAATAGAATTGAAATGAAGAAACATGGAACATGGAATACAACACAACTACCGAATTAAAACAGAAGTGATTAAAAACCATGAACGGGACAAATAAGTATAAAACAGTAATGAAAAGAATTGAGTAGAACAAGGAAAAGAGAATATAATAGAATAAAATGGATCATGAACATTCTTGCTATGATGCTAAATAACCTGATCAGTGCTTTTTACTGTTCATGCATTGGTAATTTTACTGCAGTTCTTTCATGGAGATTTTAGAAATTATTAACAACCCAGGAGCAGGAACTGATATTTACCTATAACTCCACAGGTGGAGGTAAAGTGGACTTTGAGGACTTTGTTGAGCTGATGGGACCCAAGCTGCTGGCAGAGACAGCAGACATGATCGGTGTCAAAGAGCTACGAGATGCATTCAAAGAGGTCAGGATGTACACCATTACTGACAGCAGTCTGTTGGGGCACAGAGGAATATTTTACAGCAGATATAATAACTTATGAAAACCAGGTCTAAATAATAGTTTTATCATCTGCTGCATTCGTGTGGTTTTTAGATTAAAGCCCCATTGGTGGGATTAAGTCCAGTGTCATGGTTAATTTGTACAACACAAGCTCAAAGAAATGTGTGTGGGGGGGCGGAAATACAGTTCACATTCTTGGAAATGTTATTTAAATACATTTGACTTTCTTCCTTTTGTCTGTCCTGTCTTCCTCATGTTGCAGTTGTGTCTGGGTGGGGGCTTGACAACTTCAAAAGAAAGTCATGCCAAAAGAAAATAGATGTAATGCAATGTAATGTAACCTTTTCTTATAAAGCGCTTGACAACAACCAGGGATTGACCTAACCACTTTACAAAAACATAAAACGTTAGTGTATTAAAAAATAGAACAATAAAATAGAATAATAAAAACAACAGTCTGATATCACTTATTAACTATCAAATGCCAGCTTGAACAAGTGAGTCTTAAGTTTGGATTTGAAAGTATGCAGCTCAGATATAACACGAATATCGGGAGGAAAAGAGTTCCACAGCTTAAGGGCAATAACACCAAGGCCCCATCACCCCAACGCTTTTATCTAGATCTGGGCACAGCTCAAAAGCACTGATGAGTGGATCAGAGATTGCAATTTTTTCCCATGAACAGTAGGGAGATCAGCTAAATACAAGGTGCCAGACCATTAAATGAGTAATAATATCTTTGAATGGATCCTGAAGTGAACAGGAAGCCAATGAAGAGAATGCAACACGGGGATTATGTGGTCGCGCTTAGACATATTAGTAAGTAGTAAAGAGACATTGCATTGAATGATACCCAATGGTAGCATGTACAGAGAAAACAGATGGAAAACCATGGAGGATTTTAAAATGTCTGGTTGCCACAGTATAAAGTATAGAGGATTCATCAGTGTCTCTTGTCTGTCTTTCTTTCTCTGTCCAGTTTGACTCTAATGGTGACGGTCAGATCAGTTTAACAGAGCTGCGTGAGGCCATGAAGAAGCTTATGGGAGAACAGGTGACCAACAGAGAGATCAACGAGATTCTCAGAGATGTCGACCTCAACGGAGATGGTCTGGTGGATTTTGAGGGTGAGAGAAACTCGTCCTTCTGGCACATAGGATCATATTCATCTTCATCTTCTGTCTCTCACTGCATTGTGTTCTTTCAGAGTTTGTACGAATGATGTCCCGCTGACCAGTGCAGCCCCCACATACGTCAGATGGACAGACAGATGTTAGACAACAGCTGGATAATGATCACAAACTACACTGTAGTGAACATTCTTCCTCTGCTCATTAGAGCATATAAAAGTATCAAGTATTTTTATATTCAAAAACAAAAAAAAGAAAGGAACATGTTTTAAATAGCATTAACCATGCAAAGTACTCAAGGTGCAACATGAGGGTGAAGAAGTGGAGCAGCTGTGAGACATATCAAAAGACAATATTTATGACTATGTGTATTTAGATGTATTTTTTTATAGTGTTTGTTCATTGAGTGTAAAATCCTGTTTGTAAAACTGTACAATTATTTTTAATTAAAGAAATGTACATGATTTGGATGAATGGTCTTGTAATTCTAACACATGCACAAGGCTGGTGGCAGAGGGATGGCAAGATTTTTATATCTATTTTGAAAAATGTGTTGGTTTGTTCTTCACATTTGGTAAGGCACGTTTGAAAGGAACTAAATTTACACACATTTGCACTGTGCACACTGTGTACAAATGTACGTGGAAATTGTGTTTCTAAACCTGTACCCCTTCCATGCAACCAGCTGTACTAGTGAAACACACCAGATGGATAAGAAAAAAGTCTTTAAGGCCCAGAGTTTGATGCCCAATGACTTTCCTCTTTCCAAAATACCAGCTGAACCATCACAAACGAGATGGAGTAATATACTATTCATAAACTGCACATTTACAGGATTGATTTTATGATGCTGCAATCTAGCACCACAACAAACAATGAGGAGGTTGACTCGATGACTTAGTCTCAAGTTTTTCCCTTTCCCAGAGCTCAGCTCCTGTCAGCGCTTAGGAGCAAAAAGACATAGGAACCATGGAACCCTGGTTTTACACCGACGCTGGTCATCCCCATGACCATGAAAGCCCGATTACAACCTGTTATTAAAAATAGCTCAGATTAACGGCTTTTTTGATAATTTGTAATTTTAGGCCAGTGTAATTTTGTGTATTTGATTTTTTTTTTTTTTATTAAATAACTGAAAAGTGCAAAATATCAATTTTCCTGTTTTCAAAAAAGTCTTAGTCAGGGGCATTTTAGTAGTTATTTAAAAACTAATTGATGATGTTATTGCTGTGTTATTCCTCTATAAATACAAAAATATGGACAGAACGTGAGAATGTGAGATAGAGAGCAGGTGTCTCACATAGAAGTCAACCCTGATTTCTGATGCAGATAATCAGAACAAGCTGTGTCTGAGCACTAAACAGAAACATAGAGCTTTAAGGCTAAATATTGTTGGCCACTCCACTGGTTTTAAGACCTATTTTCTTCAATGACAACAACAACTTACCGCCCATTAGCGCACCCTGCAGGCCCATTTCCCAGTTCTCTGGATATGGTCCTGCACTAAGTTAACAAAATTTACAACATAAAGAGCTTTAGGGACTCATCACGAATACCAGGTAAATTTTGGTTTCTAATAAAAGTCAGTTCACTCACATGTTTCGTTTTGAATCACTTATATTTTTGGCCTTATTTGGTTATTTACATATGACTGAGTTCCATAAGTAAGTGGCACAAAATTGAACTAACAGGAGAGTACTTTTATCTTGAAAAGCCTTTGTGTTCCAAAGTAAAAGAAGCTCCACAACAGCACATCCCTATGTCATGTGATCGGTATAATTGGCCTGAAATTCCCCTGTTGTTTTTTATTTTTTTTATTTTTTGATGTTCAGGTGACATCCAAAAGCATGTACCTAATGAACTAAAATTATTATTTGTATTCCTATTTGTGTGTTTGTTCATAAAATATTAGCAACAAGCATAGCAACAGCAACAACAACATCTTTGAAATCAAGATTTTACATTTTATTGAAAACTTGGCCAGGACTCTGTACAGCAGAGAGGGTGTGTAATGCACAGGGGCAAGAAGACCAGAGGGGCAGGGGGCTGAGAAACTCCCATGGTTTCCCATGGTGCATCAATACCCTGAGCTGAGAATCATGTGTAAAAGAGAGGGCTTGTGTTCCCTCTTTGGTGGCTCAGAGGACTGCGGAGGGGAATGAAGTGAGGGATTAAAAAATGAGAAAAAGGGGGAAAGCAACGCTTAGCCCATAGGGGAGAAAGAGGAAAGTAGACACGAGAGAGGAATGGAGGGTGGTCTGGTGGTTTTCATGGTCCAGCTGGTCCTTCCACTGAGGTGCTGTCTCTCATCAGGGGCAGATCTAGATCCTCACCCTTCTCTCCACTGTGTGAAGTCACAGACTGTTTAAGATAAAGGCCTCAGACATCTCTCCCCCTTTCTCTCTTCCTTCGCCCCTCTCCCTCACTTCCGCTCTTTCTCTTTCTCTCCTTCCCTGAGCCTCACTTGCTGGCCATGGTGTAGCAGCCCTGTTGGTGCCACTGCATGTCGCGAATACGTCTCACGGACTGGAACTGGGGATGACGGGCACCATACTCATTAAAATGCCTGTAGTCGCCTTTCTCCAGCAGATACTGGCTTCCGCGGTATCCAGGGAACTGGTATCCTACCCAGCTGGGGGAAAATAGGAAATCATGTAAGTACATGTCTGATTTTATGTGTCCTTTATTATTTGAGTCGCCCTGTCTTTGAACGGTCAGTGTTTAAGCTGCAGCCACTGCACACACATAAGTGGTAAAGTAAAAATCACTCACGTTCCACAGCTGACAATGATGCTGCCCACTCTGTCAGTAAAGCCGTAGGAGAACAGACTGGGAACGTCATCGTCCATGATCTCCATCTTGCGGCCCTTGAACTCTCCCACCTCATACAGGCAGATCTTGTGCTTCTCAGGGTCCTGCAAGTGGGAAATATACATTAGAAAGATGTCTAAAGCAAACAGGCAAATGAGCGAGAGGAGTAAAATGAACCAGTTCAGGTGTTTTCTTACCATTCTGACAGGCCTGAAAGACAGCAGATAGTCGTTCTTCTGGCAGTTGCTCCAGGAATCCCAGCGTGGATACTCTCCTTTCTCCAGGATGTACATCTCGCCACAGAAGTTCATCTGCTCAAAGCCCACGAAGCTACAGAGGCAACAATATATAATAAAATGTAAGCAAACTCACACGGATAAAATTGAAAATTCTTATTTATGTACTGTTTTGACACTTACGGTCCACACTCGACACGCAGGGAACGCACGCGGTCCATGCCCAACTCACACACATTCATGCACTCGTTACTGATCTCGATCATGCGACCCTGGAAGTTCTCCTGGTCAAAGACGTACATCTAGAAGAGACAGATATACACAGAAAAGTCAGTGCAAAAATTTTAAGATTCACTTTTATCTGTATGTAAAGCTGCAACCCGGTGTGAGAGGCACCACCTTGTAGGACGTCATTCCCATCTCAGACTTCTTGCTCTGAGCAGCCTTTCCATCGGTCTGAGAAGAAGTCTTGGACTTGTCTCCGCTGGACATGATTACTGGGTAGAAAAAGAGGAAAAACACACAGAGATAAGTTATTATGATAAATCTAACTTGTGCTCAGTGATGCGAAGGTCATGTGAAAAAGAAAGGAAGCAATAAAAAAGGGGTGATACATCAGTGAGATATGAGGCATGTGTCTGTACCTTACCTGTCTGTGTGTACGATGCCTGTGCCGAACCTTACTCAGAGTGTGTGTGGCTCGGACTGCGCCCCTCCCTTTTATACGCTGGCGCCCACAGGAGAGGGATTATGGGGACAGAAACAAACCTGCTGAGGTCAGAGGCAAGAGACAAAAGAAACCCCACATCATCAAAGTGGGACGGACAGAGGGGATGGGCGGAGGCATCGGACCACTGACAGAAAAGACTAAAGACCAATTAGTAACGTAACTAATAAAATACAAGTTGATGAAATCAACTTCATGTTTTTAGTGTAAATCATAATAATATAAGTATTTCTGATTTTTTATCTACTTAATGATTATTTCAAAGTTTAGCTTTCTTAGCCTTGACATTAGACTTGACATTAACTTTTGGATCATTTCTATGGGACTTTGTGGTTTTCAGATAAATTTTATGTAATAGAAACATTCCAAGCTATAGGTCTCAGTTCATCACTGATCAAAATAGCACCACTTGGTAAACCTGCCAAGGTAGGATGTGTTAGTGAGTAACATCTATGTGTTATACATTACTCTAAAATAAATGCTTCCCTACAAGCATTTCATCTCAGAGACCCACGCATGGTTGACTGCATTTGCTTATGGAAACTCCCCAAGACCTGTATCAGATATGTGAAAATTAAAATGAAAAAGGCTGCTCTTGACCTCAGAAAGACTTCATTTGAAAACCATAACCCACATGTTAACAGGTGGACCTGAAAATGTTTGGTTCCATCTCGTTGTGTGGAGTAAATAATGCTAATAATATTTATAGAGGACTTTTCTAAACTTGCGTTACAAAGTGCAAAGTAAAATCACTCTTTTACTCTCCTTCAACATTTCCATACATTCATCCATTCCCACCCCCCATATGCTCCGCTGTTAATCCCCACATTCTCCAGCTCGATCCCGGCCCTTTGTGCCTGAGCACGCGCTGGACTGCTGACCGTGGTCCGAACATGCCGGAGCGCCTTTGTTTAGAGCCCCACAAGCTCTATACGATCTGCTGAGCTGGCCGCCGTAGCCGGACAACAGCCACCAGCGGCCACGCACCTACGCTGGGAGCGCGCCTCGCTGCAACTCTGCCAATTTGACGGCGTGCACTGGCGCGACACAGCCGCGGACGCGCACCGACAGGCGCGCTCCCAGACCTTCGGTATAAAACTGAAGCGCCAGGTTCTCTGAAAGCTCTACGCGAGGCAGGCAGTAGGCGCGTAACACTCCCGAGCTCTTCCAATAAAGTGCCAATCTAGGTAAGGCTGCATCTCTGCTTTCATGAAGCTCAGCTCAGGGTCTGATAGGCAGCTTCACACAGGAACTGAAAACCAAAAGCACTTTCTGAAACATCAGTGAAACATCTGCGTAACGGCTTTCTGACAGTATTTACAAAATTAACTTCATTTATTTTATTTTTGAGTTGGATTGTTTTCCTCAGGGCCCATTTATGTATTCGAAGAGATTTGTGAATTCTGACAAAATGCTACTATGAACATTATTTAGAATAAAATGTTTCAACCTGATTTCTTTTGAATGCTCAATGCACTAATGAATCCCTACTTTGTTTCTTTACCTCCTTCTCAACTCATGGTCCTCGTGTGCCACCTCAGGAGTAAATATGTACAGAACTACAAGGTCCCCAATGATGCAGCCGCTGGTCAACTCAGGAATGGGCATGGCTCCTTTCTTTAAGGTAAACACACAAAGCTGGATCCGTACAGATTCTAATGCATTTATCAATTATATTATTGTACTCTGTATGTGTAAATGCTTATCTCTTGTCTTTCGCTCCCCAGGTGACTGTGTTTGAACAGGAGCATTTCCAAGGCAAATGCCTGGAGTTTACCTCTGAGTGCTGCAACATCCAGGAGTGTGGACTGGACAACATCCGCTCCATCAGGGTGGAAAGTGGAGCGTAAGTATCACAGTTTGGAGACTTAGTACAGACAGTACAAAAAAACTCCCTCTCTCTTTTACTCTTTGTCTAACACGTTCATCCAAACCCATTCATACACAAAAAAGGACCTCGGATGATTTATGCGCTGAGACAGCTTGCATGCTTTCTAATGTAGCCCTTATCCAGCCTGTCAATAAGGGAGATTTTTTAGTTTTAAATTAATCCAAATAATATCTTCAGATTTACCAAATAGGGTCTATAATAAATTACAGAAATAAACGTTTTCAAAAGTAATTGTTGTCTGTGTATTATCACGTAAACAGGTCTTTCTCTCTCTCCCTCTTTCTGTAAAGCTGGGTGGGTTTCGAACACCATGACTTCCAGGGCCAGCAGTTCATCCTGGAGAGAGGAGAGTATCCCCACTGGGACGCTTACAGTGGTTCCCTCTCCTACCATGTGGAGCGTCTCATGTCTCTGCGCCCCATCTACTGCGCTGTGAGAACATCTTAGCGTTCAGGTCACAATCAGCAGTTACCTCCGAAACCAAGAGTCCCAACAAATGTTCAATGATTTTTTTCCTCTCCCCTAGTCCCACCAGAGCAGTCGCATGATCATCTTTGAGAAGGAGAACTTCATGGGCCGCAGTGTGGAGATCTGTGATGACTACCCCTCTCTGCAGGCCATGGGCTGGATGATGCCTGAAGTTGGCTCCATGCATGTGCAGTGTGGCGGGTAAGTTGTAATGAATTCCTGTGGACCAATAAACATTTAATTCAATATACTCATTTAATCTAAAACAATTTATGCCACTGTAATCCTTATCAGTGTGTAATGTATGTAATGGGCACACCTGCTAAAATCTCTAAGCATGTACTTAATCCCCACACTGCCACAGCAGCTCATGCAGCTCCTAAAATAGTCCCACTAACCCTCGTCACCTTCTCCATCCATCCCACAGCTTTGTGTGCTACCAGTACCCCGGCTACAGGGGACAGCAGTACATAATGGAGTGCGAGAGACATAGTGGAGACTACCAGCACTGGAGAAACTGGGGCTCCCACTGTCAGACCCCCCAGATCCAGTCCATCAGGCGCATCCAGCACTGAGAAGAGGACAGGCTGAGACTGAGGCTGACAGACAGCAGTTCTCCTCAACTTCCTCTTCTCTCTTTTCTTTTGCTCTTCATTCCTTCCCTTTCTCTTGACTTGAGCCACAACAGCCGCCTCAGAACGAGTTAACATCACTACTGATTTACAGTCGCTGTCAGAGTGTGATAAGAGACAATATCGCACTGTTGAAGCACAGGGAAACACACACTCCACACATACACATGCTGACATAACTGACACTCAGTGTCTTTTTATTGGGTTTAGAGGTGCATACATACTCATACACAAAAACACACATCTGCGCTGTACTCTCACCTGAGCTGCACCATGAGTAGAGCATTTCCTCAGCGAGTTGGAACCAGGAGGCGACGCTCCAATGTGGTGCCGCAATCAGGAAAACCTCCCTAGCTATACTCGCTCTGCTCACTGCTCCGCTCTGCTCACTGCACTCCTTGTGTTGTGGTGCAGCCCAGATGTGTTTTGTTGTTGTGTGTAGCAAGTTGATACACAGGTTGATAACTAATAAACTTGTTGTCACTTCATTTTTCAGTATTCTTGTTTGAATGTGATTTCACCATAACCACAAAAATACACAAAAACAAATTAATGAATATAGTGGATACTTTCCCTGACAATGCAGTTTGAAACACCTGTATGTGTGAAATACCTGCAAAGTGTGTAGTTTTTATCTTTAAAGAAAATAAGAGTCAGCTAAAAAGGAACAAATTGTCTATTGATTTTTTTCTTTCCAAAGATAAAACCATCACTGTTAAATTATATTGCAACTGACATAAGTGTTTTACATTTAAAAAAAGATACAGTAGAAAAAAAATAGAAAAGAAAGAGAGAGAACTACATTCATCATTTAATAATTTTACCTCAAAGACATGACACATTTTACAATGTTTTCTATGGTGGCTGATGGATCTGAAGATAGCAAAGTTTCAACATTGGCAGCACTTAACAAAAGTGCTGCAAATAAAAAAAAATTAAAAACCTTTAACCTTTAAAACCTTTTATTTGAAACCATGTGCGCTGCAAAAACAGATTTTCTGTCGACACCAAAACTGAGGAATGTCAACCACTTATAGACAACGTTCAAATGATAATAAAAATGTCTATTTCAGAAGATAAATCTGATCAATTATATAAAGTACTGTAGACGTCTTTTAATTCAAACCCAAACATGACGACAGGAAGAAACATGAGCCTCATTTTCAGTGATGGGCATGAAATGTGAAATCACTTCTACAGAACAGCACATACATACTGTTGTAAAGAAATGATACCAGACAATTAAAAGAGTCGTAGATTAAAAGAACATTGCCAAACATAACTTCACAGTAAAACGATAATGTTATTTTCAACACTTGATAGTTAAAAGAAACTTTGAACATATTTGTGTTTAAAACTCCCAATTTGCTGAACTTATTAGTAACAACCTTTATGTAAGATCAAGGGTTAAAGAGCAAAAATAAAGAACCCAATTTTCAGCTTTACACCTGCTCATCTGTATGATCTATCCTTGTTTTGTTGATGCATTGAGTAGCCTGACTTATTCATGTTTGTAGTTTTTACCACGAGTTTGTCTTTAAACCCAAATACACATATCTTTTCCTAACTATTGAATGAAATAGAAAAACAAAAATTCTTCACGTGATTGTTAAATAGAAACAGAAGACATCACTAGCAAACATTTTTGATGACACTAAGTTTGCCTTGATCTCTGTCACTATTGCTTTTCTCCCTGCCCCTAAACCTCACAGCTGCATGAAACAAATTTAGAAATATGATGTGGGTAACAAGAAGATCATTCAAGAAAATGACAACTTGGGCCAGACCTCACAGATGTTAACATGAGAGCATCTCATTTTGATAATTTGCGTTAACAAGCTCACCTTCACTCGAAGCAGTAAAGACTGCTGGTAAAGTGTAGCCTGTGTTTTCTCCAGTAACATCAATATCCTCATCTTCTTCGTCTTCCTCTCCTTCTGAAGAGGCTTTCCAGCTGATGATCACTGGATCAGGAAGTGGACTGGAACCTCCAATCACATCAATGTCCTCGTCTTCCCCGCTTCCTGTCGGCCCCAGACTGCCCCCCTTTGCTTCAGGTGAAACAAGTGAAGAAGGCGAAACACCTGGTGCTCTAGACTGGCAGCAACCCTTTTCTTCACAATCTCTGGAGTTGTCTCTATCTTTCTCCAGGTCAATGATTTCATCAGAGTCTCCATCCACATTGATCATTTCATTAATGCCGCCATCCATCTTATCATCTACCAAAACTCCATTCGTTTCCCCGATTGTGACCTCATTCCACACTAGTTTTTTGTCATCTTCTTCTCTTTGCCAGCCAACTCCAGCACTGGTCAGAGAAAAAGTCTCTACATTGATTCCATCCTCTACATCTACTGTAGCTGCCTCAGAGACACAGTCTGCACATTCAGAGCTTTGTACATGTGTTAGAGTGGTCAGCTGTGCCACTTGCTCAAAACGAACTTTTTTGACCTCGGCATCGTTAGTTGACTCCTCATCTGACTCTGCTCCCCTCTTCTTTCCCCTCCTTGTAGGTCCCTCTGTGGCTTCCTGTGGCTGGACAATACCTTCCTCTTCAGGTTTCTCATAATTGTTCTCTAGCTGTTCTTCCATGCCACAGGGCTCCACAGGCTGTGGTTGAATTTGTGGTGTTAAACTCTCACCATTTGTGGAAAGTTGACAGTTTTTCTTGGGCCTGCCTTGTCTGCCACCTGCTGGCCTGTTGAGTAGAGGTGTCCCCTCAAACAAACTGTCCTGTAAAACCAATGAATGTTATAAATAAAATGTTCAAAGAAATACAAAAACGAAAATGAAGGCCTTTGCAATGCTGTACATTTTATCCAATCACATACTGGTGGCAGAACAGAAAGAACAGGAGTTCATGCATTTTGAGGTGGTTAACATCAGTGTAGTCACACCTGATCAGCAGCCTAAATAAGCTACGTCTGCTGTGTTATTTATTTGTAGCAGTATATTAACTACTAACACAAAATACAAAATTATTAAGATTTGTTTGCATTAGTGTTAAAACTGGAATTTATTCTGCTAGCATTACTGCATTTACAGCCAGTCTTTGTTTACACAACTGTTGTGAGCTAAATGTTGCGAACATGCCCATGTTTAAACAGTTTAAACCATGACTGACCATGAAAAATATTCTTATGGCAACTAATCAAATTTTGGACATATTTCAGTTCAGATCAGAAGTGATGGACCAATCATCTCATATTGCTATCTTGAGAGCCTTGCTGCAACACAAAAACAGGGTGACAGATGAACATATCCTTTGAAGACACATTTGTAAACACAAGGTTTTCAATCTGGTCAGACAAGTCAATGCTCACCATTATATGTGCTTGTTTCAACCTACTCCTGATAGGGTATACCTTTCTGCCACAGCATGCTGGTTGATTCTTGTCAGAGAGGTTGCCACATGGATAATTCACTAATGAAGAACTGGTCTTTGTTTTTGCAGGAGTCTGGAAAACATGTGGTAACATTCTTTGGCTGTCACAATAAAGCTATTAGCTTGCTATTATAATCAGTCATCAGACATAAGAAGAGTTTTTCACCTTGACCTTTACAGTCTGACTGCATCCCTGTAGTTTAACAGGGATTCTCACCAGTTTCACCACAGGTATCTGCTGGAGCTGTTTGGGTCCTCTGTCAGGATGGATTCTGGGCTTCGGGTCAGTTGGTTTCTTCTTTCTCTCCAGTGAGAACATATAATGGCTTTTTTGTCTCTTCTTCTGTCGTCTAGTTGGTGCCCTGGCTTTCTGAGATGCCTCCTCAGTGTTCTTTGGGGGAACAGCATGGGGAGCAGGATCCTTGTGTGGCTGTGAAAAACTCTGCTGTGTTGCAGCTTTGTCACTCTGTTGCCATCCAGTTGTTTGAGAACATCTAACTGGCTGGGGTCTTTCTGTGTTCTGTAGATAAAGAGTGTGAGGTGTGATGGTCTGTGTCTTGCTTTTCCTCTATTTGCTAAGGAAAATGTAAGATTGGCTTACCTTTGTGGAGTTCTCACCACCCATCTCTTCCTCTTCCCTTGTTCTACAGCTGTCTATGTGCTGCTCAAAAGTTTGAAGAAAGTGATCCAGGATCTTGTCCAGCTCCCCCTCGCCTTGGTGCTGCAGATTGGACACCTTGCTGTTTGCTACAATACCAACCTGTGTGGACCCATGGAAATTTGGGTGTGCTTCCAAGAGATCAGTGGTTTGACCTTCTTTGTTTTGGAGCAAATTATTCCCAGAGGAAGCAGAGGCACAACTGCTACTCTTTGGATAAGGAAGCTGAGAATGTGATGCTACATCCTTGTTTGTTAAAATATCAAGGCCCATCATCACTTCCTCCAGAAGACGTTCAATGTGCTCAGGCTGGTCGTCATTGGGTGGAGGTGCTGGAGGAGGTAGGGAGGTTGTGTGTAGGAGGGGCGATGCTGGAGATTTATAGGAAGCTGCAGGGGAGAGCAGGCTAAGACATGGAGAAGGTTGAAGGGAGGGGCTAGAGGCCGATATGGTATTATCTTTATACAATTGTTTGGCAGGAGATGAAAGCAAAGAGGAATTTGGTTGCTTGGCTCTTGCCCTTCGAGGTCTGCCAACAGTAGGAACGCGCTGCAGGTGGAGAAAATGGTAAAACTATATTAACAAATCAGAGAACTGGACCCAACAACATTTCTAATCAAAAACTTGGTTGTAAAGACACAAACCTATTAATGTCAACGCTTAATAGTTTAGACTGTCAATTTAGTACAAAAATAATAGCTACAAATGGCTACAAATATGAGCAGTATAGAGCGCAACAAGGATGTTTGAAATGAATTAATGAATGTGATAACATCACTATATTTGATAAAGTGATCATATTTGAAAGAACAACCTTATCTAGTTTCAAAGTAATTTGAAACTAGATATGAGAGTTTGTATTTCAACACATTAAATGCTCTCAAAACACAAAGCATTTTCCTGTTAAATAAAATCCAGTAAATGTTTTTTTTTATTTAATGATACAAAATACAGCACTTACCCGGTGCAGCTGCTGCATTGTATTTTTCCTTTTACGATGTTTTTTGCCACCTCCTCTTCCTCCCTCACTGAAAGGCAACTCGTCAGCACTTTGGTTAAACTCCCATATTTTTCCACGCCTTCTTCTCTGACAGCTCTTGGCTGCTTTCAGGAGCTCCCTGGTCGTCAGGTACAAATTCCTGCCCACAGCTCCTCCACCCTGACCGAGCCTGGATGCCCTCACTCCCCCTCTCTGCAAGAACAACTTCTGCACCCTGCTCACCCCCACATCCTGAACATCCACAATCTGCATCAACCCTCCTCTCCCCCTCCCTGCTGTTCTTGCTCGTGGTCTTCTAGCTCGTCTCTCACCTCTCCCAGCTCTTCTGGCTATTCCCACTCCTGCTCTTTGCCTCCTCACTGCTCGCCCCCTGCGGAAGCCCTCCTCCTTGTTTGAATTCAGAAAGTAGTTGATGAATCCTGGGATGTTGCCTTGGAACTGTGCCAACCTCTCCTCTTCGCATTCATCAGCTACGACACCCCTGTCTGCTCCTTGAAGGCCAGTCCACCAGGTCTGAGGATCTGCACCACAATGGCTTGATTGGGTTGGAAAACGAAGGAAGGACGAGAAAACAGAGGAGTATGGCGGTGCCAAAACAGCAACAGATGTGTGTCTAGCTGCTGTGGAGTCTTGCATAGAGGTTGCAGGAGCAGAGAAATAATCAGGCATTTCACTTTGATCTTGTGGGCAGATGAGTGACATGGGGATATAGGGAATCAGAGGGGGCACAAGGTGGGAATCCATCTGTCCTAAACCCTGGAGAGCATTATTGGTCTCCAAGAAGGCTGCTGGGTGATTAGGAGGAGCTGTGTTTACCTGCAGCTCCTCTGTCTGAACGCACTTGTCTTTTTCACCATCTGACTGTGTCTCTTTCCACAGAATGGTGCTCCCATCTGTCACCACTCTCCTCCACCTAGCCCACCTTCCCTCACTCTCCTGAGGCATCAGAGGCTCCGTCTGCACCCCCACATCCATGTGTTGTCCCTCTCCTTCCTCATTTTTACTGTTACCATCCCTTTTCGTGACCTCCACCAGCCCATGGATGCCTAGCTTGGCTGCAGCTGAAATAGCCTCTTGCTTCTCCTTCTCCCCTTCCCCTACCATCTCTCCAGAGTACAGTAATCTGACCATGTGGAGCAGTGTGCAGGCGCCAAGAGTACGAAACTCCAGGAAATGTGTCTGTCCTCCAGGTGCCAGAGGTGTGGAGGACAGAGCAGAGGACATGCGGGGGCTTATAGCTGAGAGAACACAGCTGTGTGCAGGCACTGAAACACCTAGAGAAGAGGAAAAGTAGGAGGAATGGAGGAAAAATAGAGGGAAATGTTAATTAAATTTAGAGATTGGAATTTAAACACGGTATATATATTTATTGATGACTGTACATAATTGATTCTCAGAGTATTAACTAACAGAACAATAACAGTATAATAACTGTTATAACTTTTATTGGTACTTGTATTTGGAATTTGCATTTCTTTATACCTCCTGCCTTGAGCAGAGTGTCACAGAACTGGCTGCACTGTTGCTGTTTCTGCAGCTCAGCGATGAGTAGGGCTTCAAACCCTGGTTTTTGGTAGCACCACATTTCCCCATCCACTTCAAAGAAGGAATAGAGAGAGGAAGTGTGAGGGTGAATTCAAAGGAGATAATGAAAATTTGTTTCTGGAGCTCAGAACATAACACAGAACATTTTGTAGAGAAAATTTTTTTGTACATTTGACCAAATAATAAATTAATTAATGAGATTTGTATCACATTTTATTCGGAGTATAACATTTTATTGGTAAAAAGGTGAAACAAGCCAAGATAGGTAAGAACACAAAATTTTCAAACTGCTATTACTTCAGTCAGCATGGTGTAGCAACATAATGAGCTGTTATATTCCGTATTAAATCTATAAGTTGACTTTGAGCATTTTAACTACTTACTTGGGGTAATATTCTAGATACATTTTTGTAGTGATTTGCCTTCGGCTTAAGTCATCTTTCCTGAAAGAAATCATCCTAAACTGATATATTTTAGCAAGTTATTTTACAAAATACCAGCGGAGAAAACTTCTGGCAGATGCTTCCACTTCTTAAAAATAGCCTATTTGCTATTTCACCTATAATCCATGAACATGCTGTTGCAGGCACAGCTCCTGTAGTACATAGACATTTCCTTCCTTTGCTACACAGTCCTGCAGCAGAATACTCTCCAAGCAGGAATATAAGTTTTCAAGGGGCCTTTACTACATCAGCTGTTGAACTGATACTTTCTTTCACTTGACAAATAAAAAAAACTGTGTTCTTTTTTATTTATTTATTTTCTGAAATGTTTCACTGCATAACACATAAGTTCAACTTGGGTATCTTTGGGTTGGGGGCTATTAAGTTTTTATATACTGTACTTTTAACAGCGTACTTCTACTCTGCGGTATTATTTGCTTCTTACGTTTTAACTCGATAAAATCTGAGATATAAAGTTTGCAGAATATATTTATATTTAAAGCGGGCTCCTTGTAAGAAGACATGGGCGCACACCTGCAGCTCTTAGCATTGCTGTTGGCACCTAGCTAGCAGCCAGCTAACAGTTAACAGCACAGCGGGGACCCGCCCGTAGCAAGGAGCTGTAAACTAAGTTAGTCACGGCCGAGCAGCTGTTAGTTAACATGTCATGAACATCGCATCATGGGCTCGAACAAAACGTGTGAGCACAACCTGAGCTGTTCCACTAACGTAGCTGAGCGTCACCAACGCGGGCAGGTCACCGACAAACCACTACCTTATCGTTAGCTAACAGTCCGCTCCCACGGCACAAAAGCAGAAATAAATAAATAGTAATAATATTAAAACTGTCTCGTTTGTTTTTTTAAAGAAAGGTTTTCCCAAAGTGAGTAGACGGAGAAAATAGAATTTAGGTTTTCTGTCTGTTTTACTGAGGTCACTCACGGGTCAACGTGGTCATCCGCGGTGACGGTAAGACTGTAGTTTGTCGTTTGGCCACCAGGGGACAGGAGAGCGCAGGAACGGACAGTCAGCGAGAGAGATGACAAACGCGATAGTTCACTCACAAAACTTCCGTCTTCGTCTATGTCCCCAGATACAAACCGGGTAGTTCTTAACTAGGCTGGCAGAGTTGGAAGCGAACCCGCTGAGCGCATGAGTACTCAGTTGTACTCCTTTACTTAATTTGTGTTACTTTTTCTTGCACAGCACAACAATTCAAAGAAAATTTATAAACCTAATTTTTGCTCCACTACATTTATCTGACTTTAGTTACTAACTACATTACTAATGCAAATACTTAATACATAAATATCCATCTATGCAACCACTATCTGTAATGAATTATCCTGTTGAGGATGATACTTAAAATATAACAATCACATATTATTTATCATGGATTATTATGTATTACCCACCTCACAGTACACAAAGTAGTTAAAATGTCCTCCAGGTGCAGGTACAGGTGTACCAGCTGTCCTGACTTGCTCCACCAAATCACTGTCATTTGTATTAGTTGCAAGAACAATTTCTTTGCATATTTTTCACCTTTTAACGTTTTTTTTTTTTTTTTTTAGTTTACAGCACAAGTTTGAAGTAATTGATATTCCTCATTTCAAACGATTGTTTCGACAGAATACAGCCCCTAGTAAACAACTGAAGAAGTAAATTAGTGTCTGAAGATTTTTCAAATGAAAATGTTTTTGACGAGGTTTGCAAAAAGTACATATAAAAGTACATAAAACATATCTTGACCTGTTTATATAGCAAGTTTTCAACACATAGTATAGAGAAAACATGCACATTTATGTTATCAACCACATCAAGTTCTATAGTGTTTTCCATAATTGGTACTAATTTAAAATAATGTACCCAGAATCAGTTTCTTAATGGTGTGATTGTACTTGTACTTTGTGTAGGTTTTACAGTATGTGAGGTATTTAGTGCCTCAACCTAAGGGTAGAATATAACTTAATATGCTTTTAGGCAATATTAGAAACACTAAAAGTATTACACTATATTTCACCATTATTTCAACAAAAGCTACATACTGTCACTTTGTCAAACTTAAATGTAGTTCAATGATGAATTAATTACTAAGAAACATTAAAAATATTTTTGCTGCACGTTTCTACAAGAGAGCAGGACATTAACAAAATTAGCGACAGTACACAGTCACATATCCATTTGTATTTACAGTTTGGTGCAAAAGTAAAATCTAAAATTTTCTTCACCAACATGATATTAAAAAACATTTAAATATTAAAATCATGACAATTACAAAAGTGCAAAAGTTTGCATCACCCTTTATAAATAAATAAAAATTACTTTAATTAATTCATGGTTATAACAAAAATCATGGTTTTACTTTTTTACCATGGAAGAAACACTACACTAGAAACACTACAAATGGCACATCACTGTGACTGAAACAGTTTCCATTCTTAGCCGCAATAAAACATAATGCCGTGCTAATTTTCGCCACCAAACTCTGCCACAGTCTGGTGGTGGAGATTTTATTTGGGCCAAACAATTTTAATGACTTTCCCTGGATACCCTGTCCTGAGTGATAGGAATAAACAAATTAACAAGTTGTTTTTAACCTACACTGTATGCTGTCTTGTACACAGCTACCAGTCTGTCAACAACAGTCTCCATGTGTAAATACTAAAAAATGCATTACCATAAATGCGAAGAGTGCCTTTATGGTAATATCAAAATATCTCAATAAAGATATGTAGATAAGTAAAGAGATGTGAGTGAAAAAAATGAAACGAGATACTGCACTCCAAGTATCCTATGGTATTTTTCCTCTCGTAAGATTTCCATGATGGGGTGCAGGTGTTTCATATTCTTACTTAGTGAGAAGCAACTCTGCCACTGTGAGACTGGAGACTGAAGGTTTGTTGTGTCTTGTTTGGTATATGCAAACTATATTTGAATCTGTCCCAAGGCCACAAGTGGGAAACAGAAAGACTTGATGATTTTATGGCATTCAGTCTGCTGTGAAGTAAGAGTGCACTGACTCCATAGACAACCAACAATTTCATCCAGGTTTAGCCTGCCTGTTTTACATTTGGGAAAAATAAAAAGATGGCAATAAAAATATGCATTATGAGCTGAAGTATTAGTATCAGGACAGAAACTGGGATTGGCGAATCCCTATAATTAAGATTTACTGGCAATACAATATAAGATTTATACAGTGAGAATAGTTGGAAATGTTCTGGTGCTTGTTATTGAGATTTTTTTCTTTGTTTGTAAACTGAAAAAATTAACATTAAATATTCGTCTAGGGATTAACACTATGCTACAGACAGAAATACAGGCAAAAGATGATACCAATGCTGCTTTACTAAAAATGACAGCCACATTTTCTAATTAAAACATTATAGCCCTATTGATTTAGGTCATTTTTCTTACTTCCGAAGGCATTCACTTGTGTCAATGATTTACAAAAATATATTACTTAAATAAATGTGTAGTTGGAAGATAAAATCACCACAAGTTGAAAAGATTCCAAATGTCATAAGTTTGGATATATTTTCAGAGGAGTCTTTGATGCTCACATCAACGGTCAGTTTATCCAGATATTGCAATAAAACTCTTCACATTGTCTCATTGTCTCTGTGCAGGTCAGCTAAGACTTGTTCAAAGGATGAAGAGGGGACTGGACTGGAAATCTTGTTAAGTGTTGAAGAGTCCAACCTGCTGGGAGTAGGCCGGGGCCAGCGCTCATTGAACTTGGCAAAAAATAGGGGGTCCTTGAAGGGTCCCCCAAAGATGATGGCCTGCATCAAGTAGACAAGGGCCACGACCATGAAGCTGATGAGGAAGAAGGGAATGAAGGGCCTAAGGTGGTGCCAGGCCACCCCGAGCCCATAGACCACGCCACTGAGCCCACTCTGCTTCCCTGTGTGGGAGGTGTGTCGGGTGGAGTCCGGGACAGGAGTGCGATCGGGGGACTCAGCGTCTGAATTTGAAGAGGATGGACTTGGGACACTGAGTGAATCCATGTGTTATAAGGGTAAGAAAGGAAGTTCTTTTGCTCTTTAACTGGGCTGTTTTTTTTTACTTTACTCCACAAATCAGCTCCAGAGATCAAAAGGAAGGAATCAGGCAACACATAATCTCCCAGTGGTGTGGTGTCCCTACCTTACCATGGAAAAAGTCCCTTGCTGTGAATAACCCAAAACCAAATTCTTCACAACCATTAATCACTGAACATGTGCTGTAATCCTTTCGTCGTATCCTCCAAGTAGTTTTTCCCCAGTTAAATGTTGCTGCTTCTATTTGAGCTAGTGGGCAAAAGAGGAAATGAAGAACAGCATGGGAGCCTTAAATAGATATGACACCAAACGAGAGTCACAGGGAGGGAGGGAGAATCTGCTGTACTTGGTCATCTCAGGTTTAAGGAAAGGAGTGTGTGTGTGCATACCAGCTGCATGGGTTGCAGACATTATACACACTCAGTGACTAACACAGACACGCACACACACTTGTCAGTCAGATTCATGCATTTGGAGCAGCAACAGGAGGAAAACAACATTTCATATCATTACAGCACTAAAAATTACGCTGTGATAGTATGTACATGCCAAAGACTTGTTATTGCATTACTGTGCAGCAGAACAATTATTTTATTAAGCTACTTTATATAGCTGACATTTTTTAGGGCTGTAGCCAAGCATACATTCTGAAGTCATATGTCCAGCCCCCTCCCAAACTGCACCCCCTACCCACTGAAGCATTTCTACTGATTCATGTTGTTCTTAATGTTTATACAAGAGTCCAGACAGTGAGAAAATCTGAGTTCATAAAACAATTGATTATAATTAGCAATAAACTCAAAGTCCAGCAAAGAGGTTGTTGGAGTGCATGTTTGCAGCTTAAAAACTGAATATGTGCAGATGCTACTCAAGGCTACAAAATGCCCAAGACAAAGGCTACAATTGTTATCATTTTTTACAGCTATACTTTTACTTAGAGTAAATATTTAAAGGTATATTAAATTCAGACAAAGTTAAACCAGAGAAACACAGTGTTTTGGTTGGTAAAAGTCCAGGTTAGATGTTTTGTGATTGACTTTACAGTCAATTTCACACAAATCACACAAAGGGCACAAAAAGGGGGAATTTTAGTACCAAACACAAGTAGAGATAGTCTGCACATAAGAAACTAGTTTATTTTTAGATTATAATTTATATTTCCAAACATGAAAGGTTCATTTTCTGTTTTGAAACCACTTCTGCACTGCAAGGATTACTAATTTGGGGGGAGAAACACTTCACAGTGTTGCATAATTGCAACTGGAACTTGACTTGAAGATGGTGTACAATTGAATGAAAATTGCTCACTGAAGGCAGCGTGGATGAGTGGTGACAGTGCATCTAGTTCTATTAATATATCAACTGAAATGTAGCTGTGTTGAAAAGTGTCATATATACAGTACAAGCAGAAAGGATATTAGCATAATTATTTAGCCAACACTTAACTACCGCTAAATTAAAAGCACTCAATTTCTTTCTACAATTCAAGGTTCAATTGGGGTAATTTGAAAAATATCTTAGGGAGAACTTGGTTTTCTGACTTAACATGTATAGTCAGTTTTGAAAATTTCAGCATTTGTAAAATTCAGACACAGAAATTTAGGATGAAAACTTGATTTATATTTGAAATAATGAAACGGAAAGATATAAAAAGTTTACAAATGTACAAAACATGAACTCTGAAGACAAATTAAACATCAAGTCAATTTGGATATTCATATTTATATTCAGAGGTTAATTGGTCAACTGGTAGGGGTTCCATGCTGACACATACACAACGTAGTGTGACTAATCAAACTTTCACACTGTGAGATGCATTCAAAGCCCTCGTGATCCAACAGCTGCTTCTCAATGAGACAAATTTCAAATGAGTTGCATACTGGAAACTCTTTCACGTCCTTAAACAACCCCCACATGCTCCTCTGTCCTGCCTGGACCCGGCACGTACAAAACAGCTCTTCCCTGTCAGCAAGTTGCTCAGTGTGTAACTGGAGATGACAGCAAAGCTGAGAATGTCAACACTTAACTCTTTAATTGTCCTGCAGTGCACATCGTGTTTGAAAGTTAATAACCTGACAGTTTGGAATTGTAATTTAGGATGTGAATGTGCTTGTAGTGAGTCCAAAAAAAGAGAATGGACTTCACAGATAGCAAGCCTTCATAATTAGTGTATTTTATTAAAAAAAAAAAAAAAAAAAAAATTCCACTGATGTTAAGGAGGGGAATATCTAACATGGTGTCAAGTTCATACATTTGCCTCAACAAGAAGACCAGTATGAAATTACATGTTTATCTACATGGCACAGCAGTCCTACCTCACAGAACAGCCACATCAAATCACAGGTTGCAAAATCTGGTCTAGCAAAAGATCTTTATTTATAAAAAAACAGTATTACCAGTTACATACTTAACTGAAAAAAAAAGCATCTTCTCAGAGTCAAGGCAGGTATGAACGGTACATCATAGTTTTACATAGATAGGCAACAGTACAAATATACTATGCATGTGGAGAAAAAAGATGATTAACAAAAAAAGGATTGGTCTCTTTTGCATTTAAAACAACTCAGCGCTAAAACCGGGACTAAAACATAGAACAAATTGCATAAAGCTCACCCATGGCTCTCACATACAAACCCCAAAATAAAATACAAACTGGACACAAAGTGAAAAAAGGGTAAGAACAAATGGATTTTAGACCAAAATGTGCTTTTTGTCCACCTCTCAAATTAAATGTCAGTATCTTACTGCAATGTGTGTCCTGCAAATAACGAAGCCTGCCAAATTAAGACGCTCTGACGTAAAACAGCAGAACATAGATTCAGATCTGCATCTGAATGGCTACATCACACAAAAAACAGCAAGTAGTGATTGTTTTTTCCTTGGACAAATCCAACTTAAAGACAACATCATAGCAGAAGCACTTGTTAAGATTAAACTGTAAAGTAGGATGCATTTCTAGTGTGCATCTTGTACAGTAGAGCCAGGAATGTTTTCTAAAGCTGCATGTCAGTATGCATTAGTGGTTTAGTAGTGTTTGTTCCCAGCTTCACATTTTTGTGTTGTAATGGTCTGATTGGCATAAACCTACACAGAAAAGTAAAAACTCAGCAGCACAAAATGTCATTGTTTTCCACCAGGAGAGTTGGAAATGAAGGTATCAAAGACAAAAAGAGGCAGTCAGTACATAGGAACTAAGAAAATAAAAATCCTTTTTCAGCAACATAGATGGATGAAAATGTCAACATGTGGTCTTGCGTGCCTGGTTTTACACACAAAAACACTCAATAGGTCCATAATCATTTGCTCACTCACACGGCCACAGGTTGACTGTATGACACCACACACACGCAGCCACGCGCACACACACCTGCCCTTTCTTGTCTTCACCTGTGCTCATCCCAACCCAGAGGGGGAAAAAAAAAAAAAAAAAAGGAAAAAAAAAGACTCTAGACAGGAAGATAACTTCTATATAAACATTCTTAATCTACAGGGCAGCTGCTGCTGTCGACACATCCCAAACTCCCAAACAGTCCCACTTAAGGGACAATTTAAATTAATGAGCCAAAACTAATGTGGACATCCCATTTTCTTTTTATATACAGTATATACCCTACTAGGACATCTACGTACAAATTCATCATTCGGATGCAGATGTGGACAAAATTTACCAGAAATGTTGACAATAATGTGATAAAGAATAAAATGAAGCAGGACAACACCAGAATTAAAATGATTGTCAACAAAGGTGATTGCCTTTACAGAAAATTATAATTTAAAAACTGACTGTATTTCTGTTGCTACACTTGAATGAATCTGTGTGTGTGTGTGTGTGTGTGTGTGTGTGTGTTTCACATGAAAGTTTTGGCCCACAACACAGCCACTTTCTTTGGATTCCAACCATCATTTTCTGATCCCATCTGGGGGGGGGGGGGGGGGGGGGGAAGATAAGGGAAAAGGGGGATGAGAGGGAGAGAAACTGCTCATCTGCATCTTTTCTCCTCAGTAGCAATGGTAGGGCAGGGACAGCCCAGTCTGGGTGATGCACACAATCAGTTTTTCTAGATGAACAGAGGAAAAAAATGCTGATTAAAACAGAGTCACACTATAAACACTAAAATGAAATTTGGGTAAACTACTCAATAAACAAGGATGTAACACAGAGACTCACTATGTGGTATAAGTATGGCACACTGGGCAGTAGTGATGTCACAATAACCAGTTGCTCAATACAAAGATTAAATGTAATTTAGTGAAATGTAATTGAATACTTTTAAATACTTATAAAAACCAGGGAAACTTTATTTATTATTACATTGCTTCTTTTGCTTTTATGAAAACTGTACAAATGATAATCATTTTGCACTGCACTAAAGCGACAACATGTTTAAGTACAAAGAATGTAGATTGTTTGCTACAGGAAATAAGAGGTATTCTTATTAGTTCAAAAATCAGCCGGAACAGTTTGGTTCAGGTCAGAGTAACCCGTCAATGGCAGCCAAATCCACAGACTGTTTACCAACATGTTCACATCGATGCTGTGCCAAAAAATTTAAAAATCCCACTAGGGTTTAAACAGCCCAACATAGAGTGTAAAAAGAAAAATGCTAATTTATTCTGACCTTTCAGCACACTGACAAAGGCTCAGGAATTTTAAGTTATAGGAAGCAACACGAAAATAAGACAATAACCAGAATACCAATAATAGCATAATATTTCAGACCGAGTTTCCCAATGCTGCTTATAACTGTGCTTTTACAAAAGGGAGACAAAGTAATTGTTTGTAGCTGGGCTCTGGTGTGTGTTGTGCTAAGCACCCTTATTTACATGGTCTGCTCAGACTGGACAGGTGTTTCCTGATCTATCCTCCACCAACAGACACACCAACAATGCCAGCAATTTTTTTTACAAGTTGTTCTCTTTCCCAGTAACTTGGATTAGGTGGCAATTACATTGTTATAAACTGCTACAGTAGCAGTTTCTTTGCATAAAGTGGAGAAAGCCTTCCTCACCATTCCCCTATAGCAGAGCTGGGCTGAATTTGTATTCCCAGTGGGCACTGGACCGCAGCATAACTGGCTCTCTATTAACAGTAAACGGGAGGCCGTCACTGGCCCAGGGTTTTCCTTCTGTATATGTGCATGCTCATGCTGCAAACAGTTTCTGTTCATATTTTTCTGAACCATTACGGCCATTGACTTACTTTTTCCTAGTTCTGAAACAGTAGTTTTTTTTTTATGTCAAACAGTAAGTTTCCTATAACCAAATACACAATAAAATATATAATACATTAAGTCAGTTGTAGTAATACTCTTCATAGCGAAAAGGGTGCTATGAGGAGTAAATCACAAATCTTGTATTAGTTCAGTTTTTTTTTTTTTTTTTTACTAAAATTAGGTTATAGTATTGTGACAACACAACTGTACAAACAGCAGCTATTATTGTGTGTGTTTAAATCTTTAATATCAGCTTTGGGTTTATCTCTTCACAGAACGCATGGACCACAACACACAAGGAATACCTTGCAGCATACTATACCAGCATGTACACATCACATCATATTGTTATGTATAAGTACAGATTTCATTTAGTATTTGTTAAATTAAAAAAGACAAAAAGAACAGAGCTCAGAGTCCATGCAGGACAAGAGGTCAGTTGGACATACCATGCTGTTACATGCAGTGGGGGGGGGGAGAGGGGAGGGGGGCCTAACCATCGTAGGAGTCCAACAGAGGTAGGGAGCCCTTTCTGCCCCCATACAACCCTTGCTGCGAGACAACCAGAGAAGGAATAAGAAAGAAGCAGGGGTTGTGAGTGTAAGAAAAGATCATGTCAGTAGATGTGAGGTTTTAAACACTGTCATTGAAAAAGGTTAAATTCAGGAAATACTTCTTGTGGTGCAGAACATCTGGGGTTAGTGTAGTTAAGTAAGCAATATAGCATGTAAATGTGAAGGAGCACGTTAAGAAACATTACTGGTAAAGTGTCTGTGGTGTTGTCCAGAGTGTGTCTTCTCTCCCTCTGGTCCAGTGTAGAGTAAGCCTCTGAAATTATGTGACAAGAATGAGATAAAAGACCACAGATGTTCACTTATCATGTGTGCTATACATTTGTCTTGCTCAAAATCAGTGATTATGAATATACTCACCAGGGCCAAGGTCATTTAGTGGAATCATGTCCCTCTTTTCTCCTAAGACAAAACCAAACAGCGTGACAGCTCAAAACCATAATCCTAACTTTATTACACTGCCTATACACTACTCACAAAAAGTTAAGTATATTCAACATTCGGGTGAAATTTATAAAAAAGTAAAAAGTTCATGCTACAGTGATATTATATCATGAAAGTAGGACATTTAAGTAGAAACATGCAATGGTAATTCCCCTCATGTCAAACAATGTCTCAATTGTTAGGCGATGTCTTGGTCTCATGAGGACACAACAAGAACAGCATGCTTAGAGAATTTTTTTAAATTAACCAGAACATTTAGTGGTCAATTCAAGATAAACCCAAGACTTACCTCTGTCCAGTAGCGGCGTGGTGCTGTCTTCATGGGTGCCATTGGCTCGGGTGCTCGGGCCATTTGCGGTTGTGGTGTTGGGGTTAAGGTTGACCATGAAGTCGCTCTTCTTCCAGCCATCTTTCTCCAGAGGCTTGCGCAGCTCCTTATGTGCCCAGATGAGTTGCAATACTTGCCCTGCCCCCCGCACTTCACGATCTGAACGTTTGCTGTATGATTAAAAAAAAATGTTTTTGAAAAGTGTTCACATAATTATCAAAGTGTTTGTGGTTGATTCAATTGTCTTTAATAGCCACTTCTGCCCAGCAATATAGTCACTTTCATCCTCAACATTAATAAACTATTTAATTTATTAAAATCAAGCTAGTTTTTTAGTCACCAGCCATTCAACAAAACTTGAGTAGGGTTTACAAGAAAACATGCTGAAAACATTGTTTTTACTTCCATATTTTCAGCTCACAGACATACCTATCCTTGTTGATAAGCACCAGCCTCTCAATGCCCTGCGAGCTTCTGAAGACTTTTGCTGCCTCCAGGTTATTGCCTAGCACCTCGCTGAGCGTACTCAGTACAGACACAACAGTCTCTTCTGAAAGAGTGCGCCCAGACTGACTCTGGCCACCAGGTAGGTTGGCCACCAGGTGAGGCACTGCATGCAAACCTAGAGAAGACACAGACGCACTACACTTAAGCTTTCCAAAAGTTACACAAAAATACAAGGGGGAAGAAAAAAAAAAAAACTGTATATAGCACAATAAATGTTAACATCAATCAACATTCATCATTACCAAGCAATTCACAGTTGCGATTGTCAATGGCGAGGTTCCTCAAAGCTCCAGACATTGCCCTCACCACACGATCACTGCCATGAGAGAGTAACTCTGCCATCATGGGAAGACCCTTCTCAAGGCGCACAGTAGCCCGAATATACCGACCATACTGAAAAACAAAAAGAAAGGAAGAAAGGTACGTTTATAATACACGCAGATTCACTAACACTTTGTCAGTATCAAAGACTAACATAAACCGGAGATGATACTGTATGTACTTTAACAAACTCAAAACGCACATTAATACTTCCTCGGTTTTAAAACTGAGATGTCCCTAAAACATGAATTTATATTTAATAATAGTACATACACCAATCAGGCATAACATTATGACCACCTGTGCAATTTTATGCAATCCGATACAAAGAGGTTGTTCTAATGTTCTGGCCACCCTAATTGAAATGAATGAGGCTGTCAAAATATTAGAACCACCTCTAGAACTCCACTACCCACTTTGACCTCAATAATAGACACAGTATTATTATTATTATGTATTATATTAAGACTGAGAAATTATAACACTGTAGAAGTCGAATTCATGGCAGAGCCACTGTATAAGTTTGCATTAAATTGCACAGGTGGTCATAATGTTATGCCGGATTGGTGTATGTTAAGTGGGCTTAGAAACTGTACTAACAGTCCATCGGCCAGCACACAGGTTCTGGATGGCACCGGCAGCAGCCTCAAGCACCGAAGGGTTTTTACTCTCCCTGAGCAGTGATGTGTAAACACGAACCACCTCTGGTTGGAACAACAGCTCATAACCTGAAATCAGCAGAAGCAGAGTTTTAATTTTCGGAGTTTGACAAATTCATAATTGTGCTGGGCAGAGAACAAAAAACAATACATTCTACTCACTAGATCTAGCATCATGACGTTGAAATTTCAGCCTCAACATAAAACATCCTAATTTATAAAGACTTTAATCTATAAGTCAGAAAAAGACAAATCTGAGCCTAAATCACACTTCTATAACCATATTATTTGGTAAAGACAATTTATTTAAAAAAAAATAAATAAAAGATTAATTAAACCTAACTTCAGCAATTAAGAACCTGGATATTTTCATTTCAAATAAAAACGATGGATTTAAAAAACAACAACAAAGCCTTTTATAATGCAACAAATAATAATGAAAAAATGTCTTTACAGTACATTCTTTTTTTAAATTGTTTTTCAGGTAACACAGGAGCCACAAATAGACCCTGATAGGTTTTTGTAGAATTTAGAGTTTGCCATGTAGGATATTAAGAAATGTATGCCTTGTCATGTAAATTAACTGCCCTTGAAAACTGGTAATTATTTTACAGGAAGAGAAATGCATACCTTTGGCAGGAGTTGTCCTCTTTGGAATATCAACCTGATCCCCACTTCCATCATCTCCTTCCTTCCTTGCTGAGATGACAAAATTAGGGGAAGAAAAAGAGAACATGATAGAATCAACAGAGAAAATAAAATATTAAATGATGCTGGTCAGTTCTTTTTCTCTTGTGAAATGGAAATTGTAACCATGCAACCAGTGGAACAAGCACTGTGCGCATGCAATGCTGTTGCGTGACATTAGATAATCATGCCCATGTACAGCTTGTGAATGTAATATTATCAGACAGGCTTTTTTCTTTAATAAAGAACTATTTTATGTTAGCAAATGGGTAATGACAGAGGGTCTTATAGTTTCAAATGAGTTCATATGAACACCAGGAGGATCTTACCTTTAGAAAACCACTCATCTAAACACAGCAGAGAGAAGGGAATAAGTGAAATAGAGCGGGAAGGAAGAAGGGAGAGGAGAGAAAGGAAGAAGAAAAAGAGGGAAAAGGTTGTAGAGTGTAAAAAACAGCAATAGGTGTTTCAAACACCAACTAGCTCAAAGCCACCAGCCGATACCCATCTTTTAATAGCAAGTCTCTCAGACAAAGACTTATTCAAAACTGTGAAAGCTGTCCGACACTGACCTTTGCCCTTTCGAGAGCCAAAGCAGCCACCTTTATTAGCAGTGGTAGGTCCCTGACTAATGGGTGTAGTCTCTGCGTAGCGTTCACAGCCAGGGACTTCACGGTGAACCTGATAGGATAGATTCCTCAAGAGGCAGACACAGTTCTCCACTAACTAAAGGAAGAATGGATAAACAGGAGACAAAACAAATCAACACAGAGATGCACAGAAACAAAGTTATTTTTATTAAGGCTAAATTTGTAATTTTAAATGTAAACACTTCTGTCTTCAGTGAGCAGGTACCTTATTATCAACATCTTTGCGGTTGATCTGTGATTGGACAATGTACATGAGTGAATCCACCAATCCTGCACACTCTCTCAGCTTCCGCCTGGCTTCACTGCGTTCTGAACTCACATTTCTGTTGGAGAGAAAGAGAAGTTGAACAAATAATTATACTTTTTCTGGCAATAATTCTTTACCCTACTTTGGGTTTCTTCAATTTCTATCCAATGATCCCTGGCATACCTAAGACAGCCTGCAGTGTTGGTCAAGGCGGTCTCCCACTCCAGATGGCGTGGTTTGCAGCTCTCCTCTCCTCCATTGTTCCCTCGCTCCCAGCCCGAGTGAGGAACCATCACCTCGTCAACTATAGCATGCAGAGCATGGTCTACAATCTCCATCTTCACTGAGTCGTGGGATGAGAGGTTCCATAAGGTGCCTGAAACAATGTAAGACAAACTGTAACTAACAATGCAACACAAGCGACATATTTTGATGTTTATTAGTAAAAAATTTTACAATTTTTTTTCTTTCTGTAATATATATTGTGATATGAAACATACAGGAATTTACAGAAAAAAACCTTAAATATTTTAATTTGAAAAAAAAAATATAATGATCATTCTAAAATGATTGGGGTGAGTTTGTTGTTGAAACAACTGACCTATCTCTGCACACTCCTTGAATGCCTCACTAAGGAAGGAGGAGGGAAAGCTGGTGGCCAACAGGAGAGTGTAGGGACACACACCAAGTAAATAAAAAAATTTGCCACTCACATTTACTATGCATGTTAATGACACTCATGTTCTTTAAGTGCAAAAGGACATGTTCAACTGACCATTCACAGAAAAAAAATGTGGGTGCAGAATTAATGCTTTTGTAGTGACCCACATGTAGTGAAGCACAACACTGGCCAAGCAGCTGATTTCAGCACTTCAACCACATAACGTGAGCACTGTGACTGATATTCTGAAAAGATTTTAGAGGGGACTCACTCTGAAGTTACTGTTAATAAAGTAACTATTTTTGCTCAAGGATGTCCTTTTTGTTTCTAAAATAATTAAATAGAGCATCATTAGTGTGCCTCACCTCATACTGCACTTTCTGGGATGTGTAAATTGCACATGACACAATGAAATGACTATGCTGAAGCAATATATCATGCAGCTTTTTTTTTTTTTTTTTTTTTTAAATATTCTATTACTATATAATGTGTGTTTGAATACTAAAGTACAGCAAAGGCATACCGGCATTCTAAGATCCGTAATACCTGTGATTGTGTCAGTGAGGTCCTGGTCGTGGGTTTTCCTAAGTAGCCTGACCAGAGCAGGCACCCCATCACAGTTCTTGATGGCAATTTTATTGTCTGGGTCTCGCCCATAAGAAATGTTCTTTAGGGCCCCACAAGCTGAGTGGTGCACATCCTTGCTGGGGTGGTCTAGCATTGACACCAAGGCTGGTATACCTTTCAGGCGACGGACCTCTGACTTAACCTAGTCACACACGAACACACAGCAAGCGTTTCAAACAGACGCATGTATTAAAAAACAAAAGACAACCAATAGTCAAATGCGTATATATCCTGGATTTGACTGTGACAATTGTTCACCTTATCATTTTTGAATGTGAGATGCTGGAGAAAGGCGGCCGCATTGGTCCTAACAGGGTCCAGACGGTAGTTCAACATGGCAATGACCTCTGGCAGCTCTGGCTGTCTCCACGAGGTGGGAGGACCCTTTCTCAGTGTGCTGTCCAGTGAAGCCATGCTCCCCCGCTCCAAAGTCATGGGAACAGCCCAGGCATAAGGATCAACTCCTCCCATGTCAGTCTCCAAAGTATCCTCACAGCTCCTACATGTTTAAAAACACTGGTTAGGTGGGTCTGAAATAAGCTTTTGTTGTCATATATTAACAAACAAACGTAAGTTTATTACGTACTACTTTTTTCATTCTGGCAATAAACAGTCAAACTACGCCAAGGTATTGCATTTGGGTTTTACCTGAGTCTTCGTCTGTCCATACCCCCAGGGCCAAGCCCCAGTCGTGGCATTGTTCCATAGCCTCCAGGATGCATTGGTGGAGGTCCCACGCTGTAATCATCATAAGCCACACTGCGCTGATCATCTTCTAGGCCATAGTGGCCGTGGCCGTACCGCATCTCCATGGCTGAGCCCAAGGCCCTCATTCCCCGGCTCACCTGGGGCTGTGCTACATATGGGTCAAGCTGCTGGCGGCTTGGGGCCCGGTAGCCAGAGTCCAGAGTCCTGTAGCCATCAACAGGCCTGCAAAGAGAAGGACAGTAGAGAAGTACTCAGAGCTAGTACAGTGAGAGCAGTGGTCTGAAATGAAATTGTTACTGTGGTCGATCTGAAATGGTCAACAGATTATCTGGCTTTAAACAAGTCTGAGAGGTTGATAAATGGAAAGCACATGTTCCTACGTTAACTAAATGCAACCATCGGGTTATTATAATGCCGACTTTAAGTCTTCTGAACTTTTAATTATAGAGTGTTCAGAAGTTCCCCCATTTAAAACAACCTACAGTTTTGACATAATATGCATCATGCCTGGATATATGCATCATTCCTTGATATACAATCTAAATGACTAAATGTAAATGTAATGTAATAAATGTGCCATCGCAAGATATTAAAATTCCCCCGTAAAGTATATGAACGGCTGCTGTACCTGTAGCGGTCATCCATGTGAGAGCCCCTACTCAGGCTAGTGTAGGCCTCGGATGGTGGGCCTGGTCTGTAGTCATCATAACCCCCTACAGGGCCATAGTGGTAGTTTCTGGGTACTGTGGCAGTGGGGTAGTCTCCTGCTCCAACTTGCCTGTATGGACGGTCCAGAGTAGCACTGTAGCCACCCATACCAGGCACTGACAAGCCTCCATCCATTGACATTGTATCAGTGGGAAGAACTGTGCGTGAAATTGGTTTCTTCATCTGTGGGGCAGTGACAGATGTAATGCATAAAATGTCTTTAAAAAAAAAAAAAAAAAAAAAAAACAACAAAAACAAATAACAAAAAACAAAAACAAATAGATGAAAACATTGTGATGATCACATCTGTCATATCACCATACCCCATTGTCTGCCCGCCGTGTGGTTCCCTCATCAGAAAATACTGAGTGTACATCCTGGGAGTCGTCCTCTGGTGTGTAGCTCTCATCTAGAGCACCATGTGCAGGGTCCACCATCCTGTACTGTAGCAGACACACAATACACATTAGTATGTTTAAATCACTGCTATATAATACATACATATAAAAAGGACAATGTTAGATTATTACATTAAAAAAAAAAACATACCTGTGTTCCGTTTATGTAGGAATTTGTTAGTTTCAGTCTTTCTATGTCTGCATCACCTAAACGCCCGTTCTGTGAAGAGAGAGAGAGACAGATGTTAAACAATGTAAATATAATAAGAAACCACCTACAATTTTACTAAAATATTCACCAGTAAGATTGAAGCCTGATTCCCAGTAGCCACTGGTGTCTACTTTCTTTCTTACAACCGCCCAGATGATATTACAGCTGCTGAAGCACATTCAATGCTGACTAAACTGTCCGTGCATGTTTATGGTCTTTGAATTACTGCCAGACTCGAAGTGCAGCCATTTATCCTCACACCCTACTTCCTCCCGCTCTGGTGTTACATAATCAATGCTTTCAGTCTGTACAACTTGGACACTTTCTACATAACCAAGGTAATAACATCAATGCAATATAACTGCCTCAGTTATGAGAAACTGCCTCAAGCCGAATCACATGCGAGTACAGTGCAGTCGGCCTATTTGGAAATCCTTCTCAGGAACCACACACCGTCACTGTCAGCGTTAGTACTGAATACTTACGCTATTGACTAATACAAGACAAAACAATGTCATTTGCACAAAGAGACAGGACTGTTTTTAAAGAGCAATAACAAATGCAGATCATACTCTTACAACAAGAAGGGCACCCTTCCTCTAGTCTTTCTTATAAAACCAGCTCATTTACAAAAAGCCCTGTCATACATTTCAACCAACGCACATCTTCATCATTTTATTTATTTTTAGATGATAGACACTGGCATTTAGCACAAGGCCAAAAATACAGATTCCTGGTTTCTTAGCCTTCACCATCCATCTGTTCTATTCACATGAGTTACAACCAAGGACTGAAAGAGACAAAACAAAAAATATGTAGGCAAGCCCTTAAAGAAAGATACACATTTAAGGAAATTAGTTCAAACTTTTCTACAGTCAGTATTAAATTTAAAGTTAGAATAATGACAAAGGCTCAGCTTTAACTTTTCTTCCCAACCTAAAGGTGAATAAGCCAATTTTACAACTGATACTAAAGTCTTTCAATAGAAGTTATAACATGAGACAAGAAAATGGAGCATCAATTTCAAAAACCTTATTTCAGCTGTAAACAAGACAATTATAAACAAACATCTATAATGTGATCTTTTGCCCACTTTTGACAGGTATTACAGAAAAATATGACAGCAATTACTTTGGTGTTTTTGCAATATTACAGTACTGCTGAAAGGAGAAAAAAAAAAATCAGCCACTTTATATTTGTTTAAGCAAAATTAAAAAACAAATTTGTTCTTACACATCAAATGTATGCAAATAGCTGCTGTTTCTCCTAGTCATCTATGGTAGTAATTTAAATACCTGAACAGTTGCTTAGCAAAACAAGCAATGCAAATTGTGGAAATTGCAATTGATGAAGTTCCCGAGAAAATAATCAATCCTTGACTGTAATGAGTAATGAGTTGCTGCAACTGTGATAGCAGAGACATGTATCCAGTCTGATAGTACATTGCTATTTTTATTTTAGCCAACCCCAATATACAGGCTGTAAGATGACATTTTTACAAGTTTTACAAGTTCAATAAAAAAAAAAAATGCATTCAAAAGAATATTAAGCAAACCATGTAGCAGCATAACAGAAGTAATGAAGTTAATCATGTGTTTATTTAATGACGATAAAGCAAAGCTGACACATGTACAACAGATGACTGTTCTAAAACATGACATGCTGAAATAGCGGGGTGAATTACTGAGATTTAACACGTGGGACTGACAACAGGTGTATGTATCAATTACTAGATGTATCTAGTAAGTGACAGTACGTGACAGTAACAGCATGCTGAACACACGATAGTGATCAGCATAGGCATTTAGGAAATTGTACAGGTATGAGCAGAAATGTTTGCAGATAAGGTCTTACAGACATACAGATTGGAAACAAAGTGTGACGGCAGAGAGAGGGGGTGAAAAAAAACAGAGGTATAAAAAGATGCATAAATTCACTAGAAGGACTGGATGGAAGCAAAAATTATCCATATGTTGGTGATGAAAATGGGCTTTAGATGGTTATGAGACACTCTGGAAGGTATTAATGGATTTTGTTGTGAAGTGTTACCTGTGTGTGAGGGAGGGGGTGACCCAGGGCTGAGGGGCTGGTGGCAGGGAGGCCCACTCTCCTCCGCTCCTCCTCTAGTGCCCGGGTCAGCTGTTCAAACTGCACCTCCTGCTCCCTGACAGACTCCAGCAGAGCCGCTGCACTCTCACACTGCTCCATACACACTATACATCCCCAAGGGGAGAGAGGAGGGGGGCGTTACACACATCCATACAGCCTCAAACACACTACATCACAGCAAACAGCTGTGCAACAAAAACAGACACCTCTCCATGCAAAGCAGAGTAAGATCCAGATTAAGTATGAAACTTTGGTCTGATTAATATGTAGGAAATAAATTGTCATTTATGATTTTGACTGTGGCCAAGATGCAAAAAAGCCCCATTTCTGAACACAATAATTAACTTGAGTTTCCCAGTAAAACTCAGATCAGATTTTCCAATTATGCAGATTTTCAGTGACTTGAGGTTTGCCCCACAAGGAGCCTTAAAAAAGTCTGGCTATCATAACACTTGAGCAAGTCACCTGGAAAGAAACCTGTGTGACATGTGTGTTAAATGCATCAGTGCCATTAGTAAGTGCATGAGGTGAGCCACTGAGAGCCCCTACAAGAATAAGTCATGTGACGTGATGATGCGTAGTAGTCAGGCCTGGCCAACAGAACATAGTGTTTGTACTATCTGATAATAAAACTCTGTTATTTGCTTAAAACTATGTATACCTTTAACCTTTTTGGCAGAGCAGAAAATAAAGAAAAGAAAAAAAGATTATAAAAATAGTGCAAAACTGTACTGTCTTGCTACCACAACACTACAAGCAAACATTTGTTACAAGTGAAAAATATTTATATTTATTTATTTTGTTAACAAGCCAGTATGCTCAAACCCCCACTATGAACTCAATAATAAGCACAAAGTATAATTATGAGCTTTGACAGATTAAACTTAAAAAGTGAAAAAAAAGTTTTGGCACCTAAAAAAGTAGAATTTATAAAAGAACGGCTGTAATGGATTGCATTAGATTGTAGATCTGTACGAAATGAAGTGGTCACTGGGATGTTTATTTAATGGTTCTGTAATAAAAAAAATTAAAAAAAGAAAACCGTAAAAATGTGGTTCGCAAAATCATCAGGAAAAGCATTTTGTTAACTGTTTGTGCATATAAACAATAACTAAGAATTAAACCACTAGTTTGAATTTATAAGCCCTCTTCTGTTCTCCAGCAGCATAATTTGAAGGTGATGCATAAAGTTACAGAAAACTAAAAGAAAATGAAGCCTGCTTCACGAAAGAACACTTGTCACATTTTTGGGAGGAAGCTAAACAAGACAACACAGGGCATTTAGTCAAAGGAGAACTGCACACTTCTCTTAACAGTTTAAGCACAAAGCAGAGCAACAATACGCATGTGCACACTTGTAACTCATCTGATTAAAAAAATAAAAATAGTTAATACACACCTTCACCTGTGGGCGTTTGGTGGAAGAGGTGAGAGATTGCGCCAAGGTCAGAGAACGAGCTCTAGCTGCTCATACGTAGAAGATCACAGAACCACCAAGCCCAGAAACAGCGAGAAATTTAGGACTGCAGAGAGAATAACAGAGAAGTAAAGAGAAGAGAAAAAGACTAGGGAAGTAGATGTTTAAGTGTTGGCACCTCCGTTTGAAAAACAGCAACAGTGAGAATATCTTTGTGTTCGTTCAGCAAGCGCGAAAACATACGATAAGACCCAGATGTACAGTAGCTCCAGCTTTTAGACGCACCCTGTAACTCAACATGTGGCCCTTATAATGCACCTTGAGACAGGATGTGGACCAACCTGCAGGTCTTCAAAGGCCAGAAAACATTAGCATACAGTGAAACGGGGTTTTAAAGACAGTAACAGTGTTGAATGACTATATGGTCTCTAATTTCTTATTTTTGATTCTTCTCTAGCCTTTATCTACAACTGTCTACTTACGTCTCAACTTAAAAACCTTTATCATACCCCGTTTGTTTTTTGTTCTGTTCCGAGAAAGACATTGCTGTATCCGAATCTAACAAGTGAAGACTCAAATCCTTTTATCAGATGATACACCCCGCCTGCTCCTGGAAAGGTGAATAAACCCATGTATTGCCTTCCCTCCAAACACGCACACCTGCATGACCGGTTGGACGAGTTAGAGGAGGGGCAGACAAATTTCAATTTTTTTGTGGTGCTGCTCTCTGTCAGATGTGAATGTTCACTAAAGAGTTTGTGTGTGTGTGTAAATAAATAAATAAGGTGTAATAAGTTCAAGACGAAAGTTGGAGTTGAATGACTCACAGTTTCACCTTCATCAGATTGTGCAAACAAACAGAAAAAAAAAGACAGACATGACATCACTGTTTGGAAGGCAGACTATTATGACACTCATTAGCTGGTAAAATGAATCCAGCAGAGGCTGTGTCTGCTCTGTCAAATGAATGACTAACACATACATACACACATATGACTTTGCTTGTTTAAAAACATCCTAACTTGGGGTGTGCCTAGTGTGGGAAAAGGAGGAGGAACGTGGGATGGCCTGAATGAGGAGTGGCTGAAATGAATTTCACAACACAAAGGAATTTGTACAAACCAAAAGAAGGATTCGCATGTGGGACGGACAGGAAGGCATGCACTGACTGACACACACACCCCTTTGCTAACTGGATGTAGTGCCTCAGAGTCGTAACCTCCCACCTGGGCAAATCTGTAACTGCTGTCCTGTACCACACATGCCTATATATGGTCAAAGGCAGGATAGAACTGATACTATCCACTACAGAAAGAGGAGCAGAGAACTGCAGACAAATAAAACAAGGAGAAAGATGGGAAGTGAAAAAGACAGGAAGGGAGTGAGAGGGTAAGCAGGAGTGAAAGGGGGGGATAGACACATTTTAAAAAAATACTGAATAAAAGATAAAGGCTAATCTTGCATTCCTGGCATTGTCTCCTGCCAATTCACCAGCCCACCCACTTACCCACTGTAAAACGACCTTCGAAAACTAAGAAATATTCAGTGATGTGTCACGGCACTTCAAGGCAAGTTTACCAGTCACAAGGACCCATACACACGCACACAAAAATATACCAAATCTCTTCTTATCTGCAGCCTTTCTATAATTTAAGTCCATATGTAAACATTGTCGCCCTTTTCACCTCGTTTTATCTCAGAGATGACAAATAATCATTAACAGCCTACACTATCTTATTTCACTAATGAAGGCAGTCAACATTCATACAAGATAAATTATAAACTGCGATTGACATTTTCTGGCAAGTGTGCTTGGGAATGTGATTGAGTGTGTGTTTTCACCACAGCCAGAGGAGGGAATTTGCAGCTGTCAGTCCAGGAGGTTGGTGGAACAAAGACAAGTTTGTGCAACTGAGAAAATGAAAAGTGTGACATGAGTTGGAGGACATCATTGGACATATTTGAGTTTGACTGCATCTGTGTGATCGTTTTCCTCGGGGGTCACATTCACATTGTCCTATACTTGCATATTACTCCTGTCCTCCATCAATCTCTGTCTTTTACAGCTGTTAGTTTTGGCCTTAAAAGTCAACTGTCATTTTGTTGAACAATGAAAACAATCCTTGTTGTCCCACTGCCTCCCCTGTCTCCTCTTACCCACTTCCGGAGAAACAGGATGTTATGGGTCCAGCATCATGAGTAAAAGGGACACAAAGGCAACTTGGCTGAGCAAAAACCATCTTTTTTAAACAGAACTGCTTGCACAGAAAACAATGATAACCTATATCAAAATACACAACCATCATAATGGTTGGCTTCCTACAACGATAAAAATCCCCAGCAGTCAAAATGTTGATCATACGACCACAAACCTCTTCCCGTTTTTCTAATATTGTTCTTAAACTCCAGTTCTTAGTTCTGTTTTCATGACCTTTCAGAAACGGTGTAAACCTGCAGTGCTGAATCATCGAATTTTCATATTTTTTTTTAATAAAAAACTACTATATTTTGGTTTGTTTATTTAAAAAGTGTTCCCGAAGACTAACCACTGAATCCTAACACTGGAGGTTTTTTTTATAAACAAAAAGGAGCTAAGATCCATTTTCACCATTGAATTTTCATTAAAAAAAAAATTAAAAAAAAACAAAACAAAAAAACAAACACAAAATACTGAAGCTTCACTAGTTCCAAATATTTAAATGTCAATACTGGTCTTTTTTCCAACTCTATTATGACAACTATATTATGTTTTGGGCTTTAGACTGTCTAGCTCACAAAGCAATTTTAAGAAATCATCTATTGTCTGTCCAGTCTGGAGAGCATACAATAATTTAAAAATACAAGGTTGCTACATGGTCAGAATCTGAGAGAACACGAGCTTACAGGAAAGAAAATCAGGGTAAAGAAATGTCAAGCACAGTGCTTTAAGGTCAGCAACACACATACACAAAACATCTGATTGAGCCCTGACACAGCACGAGTCACATATCTCCATCTGATCCTGCAGCCATCAGTCAGCATGACTCGCTTAACCCCTTCAGAAGACATCTATGATCTTTTTCATATGCAACCAACAATACAACTTTTGTCAACTTAATTAAACTCAAGGCAAGGCACTAAGTATAGACACCTGCCACCAGCTGCAAAACACTAACTAAAACAACACATTCACTGTCAAATTACACAGTTGTTCACGTGTGTGAACATCACACACACACACACACACACACACACACACACACACACACAGTAACCAACATGGCAATTTGTTAAGAAGTCTGTGTGATGCCACTGTGCTGGTTTAAGCTGAGTGTGGCTTGTAATGGGATTGAAGCTTTAACCTACTAATCCACTTACCTCCTAACACACACACACAGGATGTTAACATGTACACACATACATCGACACACAAACACTAGGCCCTTTGTGGATTAACCTGCACACCACCAAAGAGCAGACACAATTGCGCTGGGCTTTGGGAGCATGGATCAACAATCAAAAAAATTAATTGGAGACATGCGTGTAAGAGGCTGAGGTTTGGGTGTTCACAACCACATGATATCATTAGTGGTGGCACCTGCAGCACATCACCTACAGAGCTGACCCAGTGATACCTTCACACTTACTGTATAAGCATAAACCACCTGAAGCCCACAGAAACGCACTTGCCTACACTGCAATATGTGCCTGGATAAAATCAGTGTTTACAAAGGAAGAGCTCGTTTACTTGTTCACACTCAGGTTGACAGTTATCCCCACCCAGAAATTGCCCTACCATAACAAGTCCAAACAGGACCCACCCAACAGGTTCCCAGGCTGACAAACTTAAAACCCCAGACTACAGTGTGGCAAACTACCAATGCAGGACCACCACCCTTTGATATACACAAGCGCACAAAACAGACTCAATGTACACATTAGGTGGGACTCCAATTACCTAGAATTACACGCTTCTTTCTGGGGTCGGGGTGACGAAATCTACTTATCTGATTCGACTGATAAAACTGTCTGCTCACCACAGAAAGGCGCTTAAATACAAGGCATCAACAGCAACGTTAAGTAGGTCAAAACACAGCAAATGTATACGACTGGGGAAGCCGAATTCAGTGTTGTAAACCCGCGTCACCATGGTAGGTCTGCTTGTATTCCAATTGAACTCGTCTTGATAAGCAGACCTTGGTGTGAACGTTAAGAAGCCACCTGCACTTGAAGAGGTTTGTCCTGAGTCCCACGTCGTTGTGCACCAATTTTCTAACGCGGTATAACAATCTATGACAGTTGAAACGAGAAGAAATTGCAGTATTAGCTAAAAACAGAGGCAGTGACAAAAGAGGCTGGTATAAACTGAGTCTTACGAACAAAGACTCACGCATTCTAGCACTGACTTATTCGTTGGTTTTGCTAGCGTTACTGCACAGATAAATGACAATGTTGGAGATCAGATCAGCCTAGCTGGCCACAATGCTCGCTCAGCACCCGTATGACCTGGTTTGGCTGTCTTGCTACGTTAGCATCACAATAACCCACATAGCCGACTGAGAGCGGTGCCAACAAGTAGCTAGGCTAGCATTAGCACAGCAACCACATTAGCCACAAGATCTGGAGTTAGCTTGTTTTCAATTAAGCGGAATTTAGCAAAACTCATACGCTTAAAATCTGAACGGCACCATGTCGTCTGTCATGACAGACTCTTTTAAGTTACTTATCGTAGCAAAAACCGAACCGCCGCGGCTCTGAGTATGAACTTTAAGTTAGCATCGTTAGCTAACGTCGTGCTGCTGCCTCTCGATGATGTGACCACTCCTTGCCAACGCTGCAGTGCAGCCACTATCTTTGGAAAAAAATAAGCGATCTTCGTTATTTCAGCCATCCACCTGTGAATTTTCCTCACCTGCTTGTAAAAAAGCCTCTCCCGACCCCTTTGAGACTATTCCGTTTTACTGTATTTTCGCTCGTGTTTCCTCTCCTTCACTGGGTTCTGGGTCAAGCTCGTTAAAGACGAAGCGACAACACCGACTTTTTTTTCCTACCAAAGTGAGGGCGGGACCAGCCAAGGAATTTACCGTAAAGACGGAGCACTAACATTCCCTCCTCTCAGACAGGTGTTTGTCACAAATTGCTACACGCCACGACCCGGTCACCCAGTAGTCTGCAGTAGGAGTGGGAGGCCCCTTTGTTCTTGTCGGTGCAAATCTAGTCGATGGCTAGATTAACCAAGTCCGGGATAACCGCTACTACATATTGCAGTTACATTATTTACTCACAAAAACCAATCAGTAGGCTGCTCACGACATACAATGATTAGTCGATGTACAGATTAACCGACTGGTTTCCCCCCCAGTTTCCCACATGGTAGATTCAACATCTTTAGGTATTTTGGCTTTTGATCAGACAATCAATTTTAATTTGTTTATGGAAACAGTCTGAGGATTAAAGAACCATATTTGTTTGAAAAAGCCCGACGTATTATGATGAATGCATGGTTTTAGATTTCCTGTAATTTGATTACTTGATAAAACACAACTTCACAACATATGAAATCAATTAAGGTTAAAACTGGATTTGAATCCTCCTGCAAGACAGGCCTAAACAATGGAGCCAAAAGAAGGTGTCCGAGTTAATTTTCTAGTTCAATCCTTTTGGGACAGTTGTCTGTTTTGCGTCACTAGGTAATCCAGGCTGGTCTGAAATACGTACTAATATGAGCAAGGCTTAAGAAATCGTAGTACGGGGTTTAAATTTTGCAATAACGGAATGAGCAGCCTACCTCCCACTGCCTCCACCCTTCTTCAATTCTCCCCTTGTCACTCCTTCTTTTCTCACATACGCACACTGATGTCATTTCATGGATTGCCCAAGAACAATAGCATGAGAGGAAACATTTCTTGGGGGAAGTACAACAACAGCATTCCACACTAACCCAACAAAACTACAGCCGCAGCATAACACTACCAGTGACCACAACATCCTCCACAAATGCCTGGTCAGTAACAGACGACGCTGGGGATGAATCACTTGACCAGTTATTTAAAGATTAAAACATTACTCAAAAGAAGCATTTACATTTTAAAGTAGAATCTTTATTGTCGTTGAGCAAATATACATTTTGCACATACATGTTACAAGGAAAATTCTTTCTCTGCATTTAACCGATCCCCTTAAGGGGGGTCTCGCTCAGAGACACACCTGGTGGGTAGATTAGGATTTCATCCTGCAGACTACTGCATCCGATCCTGCTGCACTACCCATTGAGATAGCAGGCCGCCAAACTTCATGTTTTGTCTTACTTTGCTCTTTTATACGTCTTTTATGTTGATTGTATGTTCAGTACTGTTTCTTAGGTTTAATGTATGTCTTACTTTACAGATATCGGAGTGAAAATCAAAGCCAAAAGAGTGGGCAGGGTGGGAAGAGGAACAATACAAGGAATTTCCCCCAGTTTCCTTAAGTGCTCCCCCCACACAGTGCTCCACTTCTTAATCGCAATAATCTTTGTAAATGGAAACAATGCTGCACCCTAGAGGTGTGAAATGAGACTTGTCAGGCATTTAAAACTGATAAAAAGAAAATCGATATTTATTTAAAATTGCATATCCAGACTACAAACGACACCAATTATTATTGCCCAGACAGAAACATTCTGGGAAGTTAAAAAAAAGAGAAAAAGCTGCAACAGAGACAAAAGTGGAGGTAGTTTGTTTTTTAAATGAAACACACAAAAAGAAATGGAGGGAAACGGCCCTATACATATGGTCAGTATGGAGCCCATAATAAAAAAGCCAGGCCTTTTATAATTTATAATTAGTTACAAGTCTGAAGTTCAGTCAAAGTATCTGTCAATTTGTGCCAAGTGATGGGAGAAACCTCTAAATTGTTTGTAGCTCTGCAAAAGTTAAAAACATTTTTAACACCCTTTACTGGCTTGAGTGATATGGCAACATATAGCCTACCATCACCGCTTGAATTTGCCATACATACCAGATAAACTATCCTTATAATATCAGTTTAAGGTAAGGCAGGACTAAACAAAAACTTGTAGTTAATATAGGACTGTTATATCAATGTGATACTTTCATATTCTGTAAATATCTTAATGTGTCAGGCATTAAATTCATTGGATTGGCATAACCTGAACAATAAAATACACAGTGATTTTACAAACATTATAGGTGAACTCTCTTTCTTGAATTCCCAAAAGATTTATTTTATCCCAATATATAGTAGTTTTTATGTTGTTTTAGAATATAAAACTACATATGGCACTCAAATCTGTAGCATATTTGGTTTTTTGATTTCGATGCTACTGTCCATGTTTATGTCCATTTCTGCTGCCATATCATCTGCTGGGGTTCAGCCAAGTACCACAGTCAACAAAGTCAGGATAAAAAAACAACAGTAAGCAGTTATCCATGTAGCACGAAGTCAATGATGGACTTGGACTGATGTGAGGCATCAAAGGCTTCATAAAGTATAAAATGTTACTCTTTTTAGTCACAGAGGAAAACTTCAAAGGCATTTTATTTTTGATGGTTCTTTTCCTCTTGCTGGTTTCACCAGAATTAGATTCAAAGTCTCATCATTTTAAATAGGTATCAGGGATATCGGTGTCTTTGTTTTGAAACAAAACATTTCATTGGTTTTAGTGGTAAATTTTCTGGATTAATGTAGATTATTAATACACTGCGGCACAAGATGCCGAAAATGTAAAACTTGACAATAATCCTTCATAGACAATAATCTTTTCATAGGTCATGGTCAGAGTGCCCCATTGTTATGTGTTATCATGTGCCTGCGCAGATTGCTGGGGTTGTTGAAGCTAGCAGTGCACTGATTGCAGGTGTAGGGCTTCTCTCCGGAGTGAGTCCTCAAGTGGATTTTTAGGCTGCCGTTTTGTGTAAAGCGCTTACCACATTGTGGACATGCGTACGGCTTCTCCCCAGTGTGAATGCGCATGTGGATGCTAAGTGTGGTTTTGTTGACGAATGACTTGCCGCACAAGGAGCAAGGAATGGGTGACTCCCCCGTGTGGCTTGCCCGGTGAACAATCAGGTCTTCGCGGTTCACAAAGCGCTCACCACAGAAACTGCAATCCAGAGTTTTGCTAACAGTGTGAGCAAAGAGGTTTTGCTGCTGGGGGAACTGGCTGATGTGACTGGGGTGGCCCACTTGGCAATCGGCTCCTTGTATTGATGTTTTTATTGTAGAATTCAAGGTTGTTGGAGCCATTTGAGTGGAATGATTTCTTTCCAGCTGGCTGTTTCTCACCAGCCCCACATTGTTATCCTGAACTGCTCTCATTGGTGCTCTGTCATTTGCACCAGAGGTGAAATTCATGAGACTGTCATGGCTGACGCTGTGATCAGGAGATAGAGAGCTAAAAGCCTGAAGTTCAGAAGCAGTAAAGAGAGTGTTGCTATCTTCCTGCAGAGGCCCTTCTCCTCGGCCGTGAACACTCACTATTCTCAGCTCCTTATTATCACCTGTCAGGCTAGAGGAACCAGCAGGTTCTGTGGCAACACCTAACTGTGTGCTGTGGTTTCCGAAATCACCCTGACCTGAAAAGACAAGTAAACAAACTTAGACTGAAAATTGAGGTCAATTTGTATTAAATGTCAAGCAAATGTTCTTAAAAATGTTAAAACTGTGACTTATGAGTAACCAATTCTAAAAAAGGACACAGCAGAAAGCAGCTTTCAACAAAGGTGTATTGCAACAATAACCTTTTTTTATATAATGAATCTGCCTGGATGTAGCTGAATAGATTAAAAAATATGCTGAACCATATAAAAAGGAAGTGTATACAATAATGCATACACACATAAAAAATAACACAGCATGTATACACATATATGTTTGTATGCCAATTAAATGTTTGAATTAGATTCCTTCAACAACGACAGATGTATGTATTCAGTCTATTTGTAATCTATTTGTAATACTATATTTATGATTTATTTCACACAAAGTCTTGTGAATTGTGTGTGTAGCCACTAACTAATAATATAACAAAAACACATAGTAGTCTACTATTTCAGCTGAGACATTCTTTCCTTACAGACAACAGCCAGTCAGCAATGAGGATCTGCTTGCGTGCTCTGAGTAAAAAGACAAAGAATACCTGTCACCTCCTGTCTCACTAACTGACAATCAGGTATTTTATTATCAAAACTAGTTTTCTCACCTTCAACTGGCTCACATCCTCCAATGTCATCTTCATCTTTGATCAGAATCACATCTGGACTCTCAACATCTGCACACTGACCAAAAAGAATGCATACACATGACATGCAAAACAAAATGTAAACAGAATTATTGGTTACTGAGAGTGCAAATACGTGCTGAATTTACCTGCACTTGGGTAGCAGAGGGTGAAGCTTTGTTCTCTGATTGTAGAGAAAGAGAAGCAGGTTCCCCAATAGGGCTTTGAGCCAATGGTGATTTTATAACAACTAGAGAAGGAATTGAGAAAATAGAGAGAAACTGTCAGAACTATTTTTGGTGTAGTGATACATGATCAGCAGGCATGGCAGCAGATTGTGAATTAAATGCACATGTACAACTGTAAATAGAATTCAAATTTTCCTTATCATTATGATAATTGGACATGGTTTTGCATATTGCATATGCATATTATATGGTTTTGTTATATTTAGTGTGACAAAAAACTGGAATCTACTTAGTTTTAATTTAAAGTTTCATATAAAGTATCATCTAGATGAACTTAAGTCAAATTACTTAAATTTCAAAATGCTAATTGAGCCTACTGGGCAGGATCCCTGGGACCCAATACATAAGGCTCCTGGACTTCATCTGCACATTATCTCAAAAAGATAAAATATCCTCAAAAGAGGCAAAACAGCTTCCAGGCAATTCAAAATGACTATAAAGTGTGGAAGAAATGTCAGGAAGAAAAACAGAACAACTACAAAAACAAACAAAACATCGATAGAGATGCAAAGTACCAACAAAGTGATGCAAAACATCTTCAAAATGATTGAAATGACCACAAAGAGACAAAAATAACCATGAAGAAACACAAAACTGACACTAATGACATGATCTGTGATCATTTTGTGTGTTTTGCTCCTTTGTAAACTGGGTAGGGGACCAGAGAAAATTTGTACCGATACTGCTAGAAGCAAAAACAACAACAAAATTGTGATTCTCATGGCAGCCTCAATTTTTTTCTAAAATGTTTTTCAAAACTTCACAAGAAATTGGTGAGATGGACACATCCTTGACACATAAGGGAGACATACCTAATGGCCCATTTTTTCTCATTTGGAAAAGAAAAGTAGCACTTTTCTTCTGCAAAATGAAGAAAAACTGCAACACAACAAAAAACACTATAATCGTTATGAACAGAAAGACTTTTTGCAGGGCTGGTGTATTACAATGCATTTGTTTATCTAGGTGTACCTGGAAAATAATATACTGTCGACACAGACTCACATTCAGTAGCTTTTGTTTGGCTCATTTTCCAAGTGGAAAAAAGAGCCATTCACAGTCACTGGCAATGCCATTAGGTACACCTCTACAACCTAACACAATCTAATACAGCAGGTCTGCCATGAAATCTACCTTTAAGGTTATAAGTTCTCAGTTTCTAAGTTGAAACCCTCAGAAAGGTGTCCCCAGCTTTGGAGCTGTGTGTTTCCACTGTGCAGCTACTGATACTAGTGTTTTGTTGTTGCTTCTTGTTGTTCTTTTCTTTCCTCCCTCCACTTTCCACTCACCCCTACCGGTCAAGGCAGATGGCCGTTCACCCTGAGCCGAGTTCTGCGGGAGGTTTCTTCTGTAAAAAGGCTTTTTCCCCCTCTGCTGTTTTCAATAGGCTTGCTCAAAGGGGATTTGTCAGGTTTTGTTTACATATCTGTACAGTCTGACTTTATTATGTAAAGTGTCTTGTGATGATTTTGTTGTGAATTGGTGCTATATAAATAAAGTGAATTGAATTGAATTGAGAAAGGTGATAATTCTACTATGTGTTTATTATCAAATCATAGTGGACAATGGAGTCTTACTGGAGTGCATTATAATAGGAGGTGGTTCTAAAGTTTAAGCCCCCCTATTTAAAATTAATAAGGGGAGCAAAACATTAGACCCACCTCTTAGTATGATGCACTGGCAGGTATAAATCATTCTCAAGATTGATTCCTGTCTCATCTATTTTACAACAAAACTAATGTAGAATACCTTACCAGTAAAATGTTTTCTTCTGGAGGCCTTTTACGTACATTGGGCCCATTGTATCATTATAAAAGATATGTATTATTATTATTATTATATTAAAATTGTCATAATTAGGATTAAGCTTATATTTAATAAACATATTGACCATCAGTGCCGGAAACTGAATCTAAAATGTGACGTGCGTGCCACGTGATAAGGACCAGCTGTGATTAATTAACGTTATTAACACGTTCTTTTAAGCCTTACAACAACTGTCTTTATTGACATAGAAGTCAGTTAGCTGCAGATTCCGTTTTTTTAAAAAGAAGCTCGTTAAACGCTAACTAAACTTCCGGACCAGAGCATTACTTGTTACTCGCACGTTACGCTGTACCGTTACCTTGTGGTTTAGCCCGTGGTTTGGGGAGAGTTCCTCTCATAGGAGTAAAGCGGCTGGCCGGTCGGTTGGTCCTGGTCTGCAGTCTGAGGGAGAAGAGCTCGCTCCTCATCACCTTCATCCTCATCCTCAGGGCTTCGTTTTCCTTCAGGCTCTGGGTCAAATGCAGGCGTAGGGACGACGAGCTCTCCGAGAACAACTGGCTGATCTCCGCCACCGCCGCCTTCACCAACACATCCATTATGGACAAAAGCTGGGACTCCAGATTCAGACTGCCCTGCGGCATGTTTGTAGACATGTTTCACTCTGCTGTAGCCGACAATTCTGTTGGAAAAAAACGAGACACAATCAGGGGCTTAGCTTACAACGGAGACAATACAATGGTCTTTCCGGTAGCGAGACACTGGTTACCGTAATACTAAGACAGCACACGCAGCTAAGATCGGCGTTTTTCCCTTCACAGCTCAACACACTGAAGTTGAGAGAACTTTCACAGGTCGTGCATTGTCCATGCATATGTTCCAGTGTGGCAGGGGGGCTTAATGAGTCAGTGAAGTCTAACCAGCAGTAATTAGTGTGATTGCTGAAAGCAATCACACTATTGTTGTTTCCAGTATTTAATTTTATTATTATTATTATTATTATTATTATTATTATTATTACGGATTCTTCCGTACGTTTTTCGGCGTGCTGTAAGTCCTGAATGCTAAAAGCTGCAAACATGGTTCCAACTGTAATATGTTAAGCATGGTTGGGAGAGGTGTGCTCATTACCCTGTGTGCTGATAGCTAATGTACTGTAATTATTATGAATATTAATATGAATTTTTTTTTGAATGGAAAGTCTATGGAAGTGATGTTTAAACTGCAATATCTCTAAAACTACACATGGTAGCATGATGCAGCTTTGTGGGATGCTGTCCCATAATGAAGTGCTTCACATGTTACAGCGTGGGCTCTATAGCGCCACCGTGTGGTCAGATATCAACATGTTTATGTGCGTTTTTTGACATGCTACTAGTCCTACACGCTTACAGCTAGAAACATGGTTCCAACTGTAATATGTTAAGTACAGTTAGGAGAGTTCATGTATTACTCTGTGGGCTGACAGCTGATGTAAAATAATTGTTATGAATATTTGTATGATTTGTTTTTTGCATTGCCGTCTATGAGAGCAATCTTAATACTGCAATATCTCAAAAACTACACATGGTAGCATGATGCAGCTTTGTGTAGTGCTGTCCCATGATGAAGTGCTTCACATGTTACAGCGTGGGCTCTATAGCGCCACCGTGTGGTCAGATATCAGCATGTTTATGTTAGTTGTTTTGACATGCAACTAGTCCTACACGCTTACAGCTAGAAACATGGTTCCAACTGTAATATGTTAAGTACAGATAGGAGAGTTGATGTATTACTCTGTGGGCTGACAGCTGATGTACAATAATTATTATGAATATTTGTATGATTTGTTTGTTGCCGTCTATGAGAGCAATCTACACATGGCTGTATCTCGGAAACTACACGTGATATTGTTATGAAACTTTCAGGAAAGCTGCCCCATGATGAAATGCTTCACATGTTACAGTGTGGGCTCTCTAGCGCCACCGTGTGGTCAGTTATTTAACTCGTTTTTTAATTCAAAAAAAAATTTTTTTTTCTTTCTGATTTCACTTCTATATTGTACAGGGCCTTTAGTACTACCACGTGCGCCACCTGGCGGCCGTTCGCGGTACTGCAACTCACTAGTTGTTCAATATTTTAAAAAACTACACATGCTACAGTGTTGCCTGTCGCTTCTACAACTTTCAAAGCTGCAGATTCGGCGATGGCTGCAGCAGGTGCAGCGGCTGGCTTTCAGCAATCACACGCATTTTCTGCAGGAAATGCCCATTCTAGTTTAGTTTGTGTTTTGTTCGTTGTTGTTAACATAGATTCAGGGGTGGCCCTGGACACAGCCTAAAAATGTCCCCAATCCCTTTACCCCAGCCTGAAGCAGATATAAAATGACCACAATGAGGCCATCACAATGTTTTTTATAAATCCTGTGGTTGTTTTTAGTCTCCTTTTTTGTTTTGTCTTTTTAGAGATTTTTTTGTCGTTTTTTTTATGTGTGTGTGTGTGTTCTTTCTAACATTTGTGGTCGTTTTTGTATGTTAATGGTTGTAACATTTCTGTTAGAAATATAACTTTTCTCTTAATGCTCACTTTACACAAAGGCCCAGACTAATCCATTTGTGGTGGTTGTTGTTGTTGTTGTCGTCAATGAAACTTATGTTTAGTGTGTGTGTCAAGTAACAAATGTAAAATGCCAAGCTCCAAAATTATAGTTGTTATTATCTATATTTTAGTATTGTCAGGAAATCCCATTTAAAAACACTGAAACAAACAATGAATGCGTCTACTCAAATAAAATGTGCAGGTGGTTCTTAGCATGCCTTATATTTTAATAGTTTGATCAATTATTTTTTATTTATTTGTGGAAGTCAACACTTCACTCAGTGGTGTGTTTTAATAGCTTTTTTTCTATTCAGCCTACATGAAAGAAGTCTATGGTAAAACCAGATTCTAGATTCACAGGCATTACAATTAACACACCTAAATCATTTTTGGTTTAGGTCTTTTTATGAGATTTGTTGACAGTAACCACAATATAGAAAATCCCTTTCTGTAACTACACTTGTCCAATGAAATACTGGACACGCATCATACAGATGTTTCAATTTCAAAAACTCTCAGGCTAGTGTCTGCACAAAGCACATCAACATAAATAGAGCACAGTTACCGTGTGCGCCTCTTGAACCATGTGCGGAATACGGTTACTTTGGGGCTTTCCTCTGTATCCATGTTGAATTCGAACCAATAATGTCACAGTGATGCCCCTCACCAACTCTAGTCAGATGACCTGTGCATCACAATAAAAGCTTTCACAAGTCCACTAAACTTTCAACCCAACATTATTTTAACATCTCACATAAAGACCCAGTTTTAAATAAATGTCTAACAGTTGCATGATCTCAAATAATTTTTAATTTATAACAGAAAAATAATTATTAAACAAAGCAAAAAAATTACAAGTTACGCACATCTGCATTTGACCATTGTTTTCTTAATAACGTAAAAACCTACTCTCTTAAGAGTAACTGTTAAACATTGCATGCTGTTTTCTTTCTTTAAGACCTTAACAAAACAAGTGAACATTCTTTTTCTTTGTTAAACAAGCAAAAGCCCAAAAAATGATGAGTTTACTATTATTGAAAATTAGGCACATTATATAAATTTGAGAAAATGGTACCAATAAATTCGGAACTAATCACTATTCATTTGAAAACACGTCCTGGCCAAACCATTAGTTAAAACTGCAACATGCATTTAAGGCTAGCACTAGTAACTAGTAGCAACTAGTTCTATTAATCTATTAAAAACTTACCTTAAAAAAATCTATCCACTGTAAACCAGCTGGCTGTTTATTGCTATTAATATATTTTTCATAATGTATTTCATTTCTTCCCATTTTGAATGCAGCAAAGTCGTGAACCATGATCTTTTCACTTCACATGTTCACCATTTAATTCTTTTTAACTTTTTTCTTCTATAAGCACACAATAAATGAACATTTCTGCTTTATGTACTCAAACAAACAAACAACATGGCAGCGAATAAAAAAGAAAAACATACAGCCAACACATTTTCAGCATCAGAGTTAAGGGTCAACTTAATGTGCCTAATTTCCATAACAGAAGTCTATCAACAAACTAAGACATACTCATTGTAGTTTTGCATTCTTTTTGGTCTTTTCAGTCTTATTGTTGTAGCATTTCTCTAGCACTACGCCTTAACTAACTCCCCTCCACCTTCCTCTTTCTCACAGCTCTTTGGTGATTGGTCTTTCTCCTCACCAATTCCCTCTAACTCTGCACCATCTTCCTCTTTTTCCTCTTGGCTACCTATTGTCCCTGTCTCTTCTTCATGTTTCTCTACCAATACCTGTCCTGCTGTATCCTCTCCCTTCTCTTTCTCTTCTCCCTGATCACCAGCCTTCTCTTTCTCCTCCTTTTCTTTGTCCTTCCTCTCTTTCTCAATTTTGGAGAGATTGTGGCAGAGAGACTGCACATAAGTGAACACACACATAGGGTCTGGGTGGTTTCCCATCATGATCATATCAGAAACTTCCAGCAGAGGGCAGCAGTCAGCCAGGGACCTGGGAGAGAGAGTGTAAAGGAAAAAAGAATTGTGACCAGTTAGGCAAAGCAGGCAACAGTCCCTATACACAGTATATCAGTAGATTTTAATAATGTAATCAAACTGCAAATTTGAATGGGGGGAAAGAAATCTATGTAAATCTATGACAAAAATGTACAGGGAATGTTAGTTATAAATGCTATAGCAAGAGCCATAATAACCTTTTTTTTTGTCCTTTTGGCTTATCCTGTGAGTTCAGGGTCATTACAGTGGATCATTGTCCGCATGTTGATTTGGCACAGTTTTTATACTGACATAACCCCAATTTTTACCAGGCTTGGACCGGCACCATGATGCACAACTGGGGAATGAGAAAGGGCTGTTGGGGGTTCAGTGTGTCTTTGACACATAGCCAGGAATGGGGATTGAACCACTGACCCTGTTGTCCATGGACAACTTCCTTACCAACTGAGCTACAGCTGCCCTCAAGAGCCATAATAATCATATTATTAAATAATATAAAAATAAATGTAACAGTATAAAAGCCAAAAGGACAAGAAAAAAGTACCACAGTAGAAAAGTACAGAAAGATTAACAAGAAAATGTAATTCAATGGCTTCCACTGAACAATAGGAAAGGTGTTTTACAAGCTTCTAATTAAATGAATCCAGTTGTCCTGTAATTTAAGTTATCAATTTTTCTGAATACCTAAAGGATTTGTAAAACATGTTGGATTTAAAATGGAACAAAAGCTGTGGCCACAGTGCATTAAATCCTACAAAATGATCATACCACAGCTTAAGTAATGGTGCCTCATAAAGGCCTCTGAATATTGAGGTATATGATGGCTCAGTGGATGTAGGAAGCCACAACAGCCACGATGTATGCAGAAAGCAACAAAAAGATAGTTAAACACTCCATACTGTGCAGTTTGGAAAGCAAGTGTGAAGTTTTTCTCCCTCTCCTTTGAATTCAGAGAGCTGTAATCGAAAGCGTCTGGAAAGAAACGATGGATTAGAGCACAGAACGCCAGCCCATCACACCAGGACGATGAGAAGTTTTCTATGTTGACCCCCTAAAAAAAATCCACAAAAACTGAATAAACAGATAGAACATGATTTCAACTAAGTGTCTGGTTCTTCTGTGCATTATCTATTCATAAATCTAGAGAATGAATATGGAGATTAGCAGGAGCTGACACATGAAGTTTCTGTGTTGATCTCACGTCATAGTTGCGGGTCTTGTTGCGACACCACTGAAGCATCTTCTGTTTGATTGAAGCTCCTGTGGCCACGGCTGCAGATGACCTCTGAATTTTGAAGTTTCGAGGTACTGGTGTCCTAAAAATGACACAATATTGCAATATTTCATATTAGTTGTTTATATTTTTCTGTCCCATTGGAGCCATTCTCTCATGCAATGACTTACTCTGTTGCACCTTGCTGGAACTTGGCTATAATGTTGGTTTTAGCAGAGGCTCTAATAGAGCGTGCAGAGGGTCTTGGTCGGGAAAGAGAAGAGGCAGATGGACCACTCTTTCTTTTGGGCTTCCCTTGCTTTTCTGTCTCCTTCATCTTTCCTTTGTCTTTTTTCTCTACATCCAGTTGTTTTTTCTCTTTCTCATCTTTTTTTGCATTTTCCTCACTTTTGCTTTTCTCTTTATCTTTGCATTTGTCTTTCACCTCTTCGTCATCTTTTCCAGTTTCAACCTCTTTTTTGTCATCTTCCACCTCACTCTCCCTTTCCTTTTCTACTTTTATTGGTTCAGGATATTTGATTTCAACATCACTAGCTGCTTTGTCTTTATCCTGTTCAGTCTCTTCAGCATCACCTTGTGCAGGCCTTGACACAGTTTGGGGCTTGTCTGTATCTTCAGCACTGGCCTCCTCTTCTCCTGCCTGTTGTGGTGCTATGCTCTCCTTCCCTTTCTCCTCCACCTGACCTTCTGCTGTCTCCCTCTGCTCCACACCTGGGTCTTTATTCTCCCCCAGCCTTAGCTCTTCTGCCTGGAGGACAAGAGACACCTTTTTTTATTATGTATTTGTTTCACTAGTTATACACATAAAAAGTGATGGATTTACACACAAGTCTATGAGCAGTAAACAGTATTAAAAGTGACAATTTAACTTGTGATTATCTTAATTATCCAGTCCCTTTTGAGACAATGCACTTGGAGGTCTATGTTTAAAAAATGGTTGTAATTCCAACTCATATATATATATATATATATATATATATATATATATATATATATATATATATATATATATACACACACACATATATACATATATATATATATATATATATATATAGTATAACTAAGTATAACTATACTTAAGATGAATAAAATACATAAAATCTGTCATTTTTCATTGTAGATAAATTATAGTAGATAAAGATATTTAAGTTTGTAGTAGAGAGATTAAATTTATCTGGTGACTAGTTCTTTGTAACATTAAGACCATGACTTCTGTTAGAACAGTAATATTATGTAAGATGTACTAAAATTAGTGTTCACACTTAACCTCAGGGATAAAATGGTCCTTGTAACATGAGACTTTATGGTCCAGTCCGTGATTTGTTGTGATTCTCATTAATTTATAATTAACAGAGAGTTCAAAACTTTTGATAGTTCATAAACCACATCATAATCACAAACCTGTATTTAACAACCTGTCCTCCCAGTTAAGACTAATCAGAAACTACATAATGACTTAAAAACCTATATAAAAAAACAGTGTTATTAATTTCTTTGATAATAATACAGGTTTTTTTTTCCTTTTACGATAATACATTGATGACATATATTATTTTTTGATTTGTTTGTGGCATATTGCATCTTTGTTTGAGTTAAAAGTTGAAAAATATTATTTTTGTCTATATATCGTCATATAACCGTGTCCTTAAGGACCTACTGCAGGGACACCAGGTCAGGCTTTGCAGTAGTGACTCATCAGAGCGAATTGGAAAATCCTCCATGGTGTGTGTATGTGTATATGTGTGCGTGTGTGTGTGTGTGTGTGATTTTTCAGTCTGGAGTAAGAACAGGTGTGGCACAGCAAATGCAGAAGCACTTCTATCATCCTCACTATACACACAACACCTGCCATGGCCACAAATACTTTCTTTAGAGATCTTAATTCCACTGACTGAGGGTTTTATTAGTGTGAAAACTTTTCCCCTGCATTTTAATATTAGCATGTAAAACACAGACCTGGTTGTTGTTGTTATTGGTGTCAGTCTGATTAGTTGTCGCCGCAGACTCAGACATCTCCTGGTTGTGTGATTGTCCATCCATGATCTTCAGAAATGTTTGTCCACTGAATCGAAAGTAAAACCAGACTTTTTCTAAACGTAATGCTCCAGCACTGTTATATGATCCTGTAGCTTCCTCGGAAAGTTTCATTCACCCAAAGGCAAATCCTCTTTTTAAGAGCACTGCTAAATGTCTTTTCTCTCTCTCTCTCTGTCAGCCCTGCTCTGTGTTTGTAATGTGTGTGTGGGATTGTGGATACCCCCCTCTCACTCGCTTTCACCCGACACCCCCACCCTCTGCTTTGTGAGGATTCCTATGCTTCTTTATCTGACCTTTTGAACAACAAGGGTCCTGAAATAGTCGCAGTGACATAGGTGCAAGCCAACGGGCCTGGCAGCTGCATCTGCTGTGGAAACTGTAGCTGTACACACACGTAATACGCGGGTATGGACATGCAGTTTAAAAACCATACACAGTCAGCGTAATTTGTCTTTGCTTGTAATGTAAAATGTTTATTTTTTAACAAATCAATACCATTGTCATGTCTGTGGTCAAGTCTGTGTCAAGTAACAGCCTGTTTACCAACTAAGAAACTAAGAAGGAAGAAAAAATACACAGATCTGGTATAACAGGCAAAATAAGGGTGCAGCTCAGTTGGTAAGACAGTCGACCATGAACCACAGGGTGAGTGGTTCGATCCCCACTCCCGGCTACATGTTGAAGTGCCCTTGGGCAAGGCACTGAACCCCAAGTTGCTCCTGGTGGGTCAGGTGAGCACCTTGCATGGCAGCCTCGGTGTGTGAATGGGAATCAACATTGTAAAGTGCTTTGGATGAAAGCGCTATATATAAATGACCATTTACCATTTATATAACATTATGACCACCTGTGCAGTTTAATGCAATTCAATATAGTGGCTCTGTCATGAATACCACTTTTCTTACTTTTAAGGTTGAAACTGTCAGAAAGGGAATAATTCTATGTCTATAGTAAAGAAACTAGTGGAGTTGTACTGGAGTGAATCATTTATGAGGTGGTTCAAATATTTTGAGCACCTCTGCATTAGATTGTATTTCTGTACCTATTAAAGTCACCAGTGAGTGGGAAAATAGTTATTAAATGTGAATGAGAGTAATCTACAGTTGTGTGTATGTATAAGCACTCAAATAGCACAAAGGGAAGAAAAACAGTGTCTTGAGATGTCTGCTCCTCTAAGGTCATTTTTTATGGTTATTCAGGGCAAAACATCTCCTGATACACAGCGATTTCTTTCTTCCCAGGACCAAGAAAGTTAAACTGTTAAAAAAAGTAAAAACATGGATTTTATGTATACCTTCCAACATCATCGTTTTTTTCTCTTGCCAACCTTTTTAAAAAATTGTTTTCATTTCGACAACATTTTGATTTACCTATTGATTTACTTCAAGTGTCAGCATCGTAAAGTGTTCAAATAGTTATGTGGTTAAACAACACGACTCCAGTTTTTTAGCTTGCCGTCTCAGCTGATCACTCTATATACTCACTCAACACAAAACAGATGGTTTTAAAAATAAATGTCATTATCTTCTTTTACCCCTACAGCCTCCTTTCTTTCTTGAGTGCTATAAATATATCATTGGCTTCTTGTGTATCTCTCCCTCCCCTCCTGTTTGTGTCTCTACACCAAAGCTTTGCATCTGCTGTACTTTAGATGTTGATGCATTAAATGAGTGTACCCTTGGAAAATTGGTTCACACAGGACGCTAATTGGGTCTTTATGGCTTGAATGTTTTTTTCAATGTTATAAAATTAACAAAACCCACAGCAACAGATAAAAACAGAAGCCAAATACAGCAGTTTGGCTGTGGACACAAACAGAAATAAACTAATAAATATACTGTACATCTCTGTCTGTAGACCCACAAAACCCCTTTAAAAACACATAAAACAAATGAGCGCCTAAACAACTTTAAGATCCACTGACATATATGGGGATATTATATGTCATTAAATTTACCACTGCATGGGAAAAACAAAGGAGATACTGAGGCTATAAATAAGAAAACTGTAACAGTAAGAGTGAGTTTTTGTGTCATGTCCAACCCATTGTCTCCTAGTGCAGGTCTCCAAGGATTGTCACAATAGCTCCTCAAATTATTATGTCTTACAGTGAGTGAAGTATCTCCTGCCAGTCATATTCTCCTCACTTATCTGAATATTTGGTTATATGTGGAGTGTGGTTAGTGCTGCTGCCTCACAGCTAAAAAGTTGCAGGTTTGCGTTCTCGGCCGATCGCGGCCTTTCTGTGTGGAGTTTGCATGTTGTCCCTGTCCTTGCCTAAGTTTTGTCTAGGTACTCTGGTTTTCTCCCACAGTCCAAAGACATGCATGTTAGGTTAAATGATGTCTCAAGGAACCTAGGGTGTACGTATTAATGTTTTTGAGCTGTCTTGTCTGACCCAACATGAAACCACAGTTTTTTCGTGGCACGACTGAAGTATTGCATTCAGACTTATTTTTCTGTAAATCTGTCTGTCACGTAAAAGTTTGTTGCCGGCGATTAAATCCCAGCGTAAAAGAGATGATTTAGCTTTAACCTACAGAGGCAATACTTGCAATGTAATTTTAGTAAATGGACACACGGTGGCAGCCACATATTAAACAACAGTGTACACCCATAATAAACACTGTTGAATGTTTTTTTGACTTTGTTGAATGAATTCTATAGGGTTTTCATGTTGACATATTTAGCTGTGATAGTACATTCACAGCAGCAAAGTAGCAGAGCAACAGTTCAGAGACAGACAAGTGTTTTTATCAGTCCTTGCCCACCCTGTCTGCAGAGGTGACTAGTGACTAGTATGGACAATGGTATAAGGAGGACACAGCACCAAGTAAGTATACATCCTGAATAAATCTGAAGATGTCCTGTGTTATCACATGCTCTTGTGGGAGACAGTTCAGTGTGAGCAGCAGTCACAGGACAGGAAAGAGTGCTTGAATGACTGAATCTAGCCTCAGTATCACATAACATGTATGTGAGCTTGTTCACACATTCACTTTACAGCTGCTGAATTTTATGTAGTCTGTTTGTACCCTTCATGTTTTAGTAAGGGCACAGGACAGGATGACCACAGGATGAGGACTCTGTTCTCTAGTTCCCAACATTTCCATTTTCCTTTTGGCTTGTCACATCTGAAAACAAACAATATCTAGCTTTTCTTCAAACTGTGAGGTCTTTGATTAAAAGGGGATTTTCTCACATATTAGTTATGACATCATTTGAAAAGTTGATGCCTGTACAGATAAAACTCCAAAGTGTCACAAAACAAAGCACAAATTGGCAGACAAATGTGCACATTTGCACTGTTGAAAAATGTATATGTGAAACACAAACATTCTTAGAAAGAAGAACTAGTGACTGTGATGGAGAAATAAATGTCGTGCTTTCAGCTCAGTATCATAAACTTGATGGCATCTGACCACCTACCAACCTAAAAGTTGCTGAGATCTGCCTTTTCTCCTGGCACGAGTGTTTGACCTTTGGCTGTGCAGTCACATATGCCCACATGCACATGTTTGCATTTTTAGGCTAATGAAAAACGCATACATTTTTAGAAAGAAGAACCTAGTAAGTGTGATAGAGAAACAGATGCCGTGCCTCAGCTTAGTATTATAAAAAGGATGACATGTGACCATTAGCTCACTTAAACGTTGCTCGGATCTGCAATTTTTGTGCTTAGTTAGGCTTTTTGCAATTGCAGTGTGTTTGACTGCTAGTAGACACATATGCATTCATGTAGGTGTTTGCACTGTTAGGCTCATGACTGAATTCCTTACATATAGTCTTTATATGTACTCGGTGGCAGTGCCTCAGTAGGTAGAGTGGTGGCACACCGACCATAGGGTCAGAGGTTCTTGCCCCACTCATCCCAACCCCATGTCGAAGTGTCCCCAGGCAAGACATTGAAACCTACAAAAGCCCATCCCCAGCCGTGTAGTGCCAGTCCCCAGCCTGGTAGAATTTGAGGAGGGTTGCATCAGGAAGGGCGTCTGGTGTAAAAATATTGCCATATCAACATGCAGACTAATGATCTGCTGTGGTGAACCTGAAGTTATGAGATAAGCCAAAAAGACAAAAAATTAATACAGAGAAGTAATGGTAAAAATATGAAAAGCATGGAGCATATATGGATTAGTGATAATAACTGTATTGACTACATGTTTGTTTGTGATCATGATGATATATGTGTTTTTTTGTCTTGGAGAAAGTTAAAGAATTTCCAGTGATTTTCTGGTAAGCCACAAATGGAACTGCCAGATGGGATTTTTCCCACAAACCAGATTAAGTTATAGTGTAAAATTATGACAATAATAAACACATAAAGATTATTGTATTTAAAGATACAAAATTAATACATATTTTCTAACCCCTATGAAAGATTTGGGAAAAGTGAATAATTACCGTAGTATTTCTACTAGAATAATCTAAACAGTATCATGTAATATAACTGTGAGAGAATAATCAGATGAATTTAGCTATTATTCATGTCTCTACGTGCGCTCTTTTTCAATTTGTGACTGATGTGTGTCCTCGAATAAACTTTGTATAAGAAGCTCCCCCTTTGCACGCATCTCATTGTAGTTGGTAAACAAAATGAATGAGTCACTACTTTTGAGGACATTGTAAGAGGAAGAATTTTTGATAACTGGCAGGAGATTGAGAAATAGTCTGCAGGGATAAGCTTTGTCAAAAACATTGATGCAAGATTATGGGCTTCGTTTTCAGTTTAAATCCCAAATCGACTAATTTTTTATTTTTTTAGGCTTTTTGTTTTGCATAATAAATTAACATCACTTTAGACTCTGGTGATGTTTTAGCGATTATTGCAAGAATAATATAGTGTGGGGAGGAGTTTTTAGGCATCTTTGCCCAAAACTGAAGACTTTATTTCATCACAAAAGGAGACACTGCATAATTAAAAATACACCATCCCCACCATGGAGCGTGGTGATGGAAAAATGAATGTAATCCTGAACGAGTGCCTGATGTTGTGTGCAAGAGGTCTTGACTTGGGAGAAGATATGTTTCCCTGCAGAACAATGACCCCAGGCAAACAGCCAAAGCTGCACAGAAATGGCATAAAGATAACAAGGTTAATGTTTTTGAGAAGTTGAATCGGAGCCCAGACCTAAATCCAATTAAGAATTTGTGGCTGGACTTGAAAAGAGCCTCATGCAACTTAACAGGGCAGTTAGACCCCATGCTGTAACACCAAAGTTGCATTTACTAAATAATGACATCATTTCATCATAAAAGATGAAAGCATGCAATGTGGGTGAATACTGAAGATTGATTGATTGATTGATGATTTATCCAAAACCAACTAGCCTATAAAGTCTTAATTTTGAATTGTTTTCTTGCCTAGAGTTTGATCAATAGTACTTTTTTTAATATGGGGTGATAGATTGCAGCTGGTCAGCACTGAAACAAAACAGCTTGGCTCTGGCTCTGTCCAAAGGTAAAAAATGCCTTGGCCAGTATCTGTAAAGCTCAATAATTAACACGTCATGATTCACTTGGTTGATCTGTACAAACCTTAAGTTACTATTACTAAAAACAATGATTTGCCTGACTAGTTGTCATGCAGTTAATGAAGACTCCAGATCACTCCCGACAAAGAAACACTTCACACTGAAGTCCATGTGAAAATATGAATTGTCATATTTGCAATTTTGATTTGAACAGTTTTAATAACTGAGTCATATCATGATAATGATGAAGTTTAGGTTGATTTATGACTTTTGGGATGAGCCTCTCTGTGTGTTCACCCGGTGTCCAGTCTTAGATAATATCCCAAATCTAGCTGCATACATTAGTTTACCTACATTTCAGGCATGTGAGCTGGTGTTACATTGGGCCAGAGTGCACTAGACAGAACATCTAAATACAAGAAGAGCCACATACTGTAGTGTATACAATCCAGTGCAGTGAAGAATGTTCAGAGATCTACAATCGAGGAACCAAAGAGCCTCTACATAGGACATAGCCCAGCACAAGAGACACAACCCCTCAGGACCCGAATCAGCATCACACTTACATCTAAAGGATAAAGGACACAAGTGGAATGAGAAAGAGAAGATAATGGTAAGAGAGAAGAATATGATAAATAATATTTCAGATTCTGGCTCACGGTCACCAAACAAATGCAAACTCCACATTGTGATAGGAGCATCAGCGAGGACATTGTGCTCTTCTTACTACACTTCTTAGCTCTAAAACATTTCTGCACACGAGATGATGCAAATGGATTCACTGACTGTGGCGCAGGAAGGTAGAGCGGTTGTCCACCAATCTCACAGTTGTTGGTTCAATCCCCGGCTCCTCCGGTCACATGTCGAAGTGTCCTTGAGCAAGACACTGAACCCCGACTTAGTTGCTCCCGGTGAGTGTTGGCCAGCTGCATAGCAGCTCCCCCATCGGTGTATGAATGTGAGTCTGATTGTGAGTGTGAATGGGTGTAGGAGTGTAAAGCGCTTTGAATGCCAATAGGTAGAAAAGCGCTATATAAGTGCAGACCATTTACCAACCATTTACAACTGACTTTGTTCACAATCCACAGTTCCTGTGCTGATCCTGAACAGATTAATTTTCAACAATTCCAAATATGAATTCCTCTGGAGAGAAGTATCTTCCCACCCAGCTCTCCACCACAAAGCAAACATTTCCCAAAACCTTAAAGTATTTACAAAACCTGGACCATGTGCTGTTCCAGAAGAACAAAAAGAGTACATAGGTCACAGATATGTGGATGAACTGTGGGTTACCAGGTAACCCAGCAGCAAGTCAAACTGACCTGGTTTAAAAATAAGTCAAATCAAATTTATCCTAAAACTTTTAACAATTCTTCGATCTTAAAAGTTGCCTGTGTTTGCATTATTTTGCTATTTTATTCCCCTGCTTATCACGTGATGCGTTTTGATAAATGTTACTTTTTTTCCATAGCTTTACTCAATTCTCGCTGCACAGACATGCTACAAGGATAAAGTCATTGGCAGTTTTTGTCTTTCCACAGGATTTATTAAACATATAATGCCGAAACTTTATTATCATTTAACCCTCACATACTGTTTCGGTCTCTTTTGACATTTAAAAGCATTAAAAAACCCTAAATGTCATTCTTTTAGACTTTATAAAGTTGACTTGACCTTCCAAAATGAGGAAGCAGATAACGATTTCGAGGAGGATGTGTCAGAAGACAACTTGAAAGACAACTCTGATTGCAGCTCCTCTGATGATGACTCATTTTACTTTTAATAAAATATATTAAAATCAATCAAGACATAAACATAACAGATGTTTATGTCTTACAGGACAAAAACAGGACATCACATTGCTTGATAGTAGATCTTTTTATCTACAAACAAGTGTTCTAAAACCTAAAAAATACACTCTTCCTGCTATCTGAAACATGGATTAAGGATTATTCATCCATTTATTAATGCCAGATAGGCTATTTAAACATTTAAAAAGATCTATATTTCATAATTTACTTATGAAGGTATTCTTGGTTCAGGTGAAAATTGACTTGGAACATACTGTGAAGGCATGGAATATGCTAAGTATGTAAGGGTTAAACAGTATTTTTGTCTGTGCTATATGATTAGAGAGGAGTTGTGTATGTGAAGACCAGTGCTGAACATCTTTGGGGTTTATGTCTTTAGGTATAGTAATGCTAACACACACAAACAGTACACTGGGTGTGTGCGTCAACACTGGTTTAAGAAGGTGCATACAAATGTTTGCGTGCCAAAGAGTCTGTGTATGTAAAAATTGTTGGGTCATGTGATGACATTGGTTAACCACATATTGTATTGTGTGGTTTTGTGTTGTATTGTGTAGTATTATAGTACATCTTAAAATCCACACAAGCACATGGAAAATGAACTAAAACAAGTCCACACAGAGAGACTGCACCTGGCAGGTGGAATTGAACCAGGGGGCTTCTAGATCAACAATTGCCTTAATAAAATTGATTTAATAGAAATTTAACTCTTTGATTGTATAAACTTTCTCTAGACTCATATTTCATATATCAGTGTGTTTGAAGGTTATAGGAGAATATTTATGATCATCTATTTACAATACTTTAAATATTCCGTATAGTTGTGTTTTGTTTGTGGGAATAATTTTATAATTGCAGTCTTCCCATGTTATAAACTATAATGTCTTAAAAATAACCAGACAAAGTAATACTTGGTTAACAGCCAAACTGAGAACATGATTACTGATTCATATGCGCATCATGTGGTTTAGACAAATCAGGAAACACGAACTGAAAGTGTAAAAATCATGAAGACATTACTTTCCCCGTTAAATTATAGCTGGACTAAAGGTTTCTAAGGGGCTGTGCTGTTCAGGGCATTAATAACACACTTTGTGGAAACTGGATCAGTTTTATCCAAACCATGATCGTGCAGCTCAATAGTGACATTTTCATCAGAATATTCACATATTAAGATTTGTTTATTAAACCAAAAAAGCAATTTTATCATAGATGCAAAATTTGTTTAACAAAAAAACTCAAGACAACAATCAACAAAAGTAGTGTCAAAACAAGGGTGTTTAGCAATTGTTTCAAAAGAGGAGTAAAAGTCAAATCCACCTGAGTGTCTGTGTGCTTCAAATGATGAAGGATGGCATGAGTTTTTACACTGGATGCCCTTCCTGCCACAACCCTCCCATTTCATCCAGGCTCGGGACTGGCAACAAGGTGGTCCTTGGTGGCTGGGTGAGGGCACACCGGGTGTGGTTGGATTTGATTTCGCTGTCTTCTGCATCCCAACACAATACTCTGGCACTGAGCCACCAGGTCAAACTAAAATCAAACTAAAGAAGATGCGAAGAAAATCTTTTGTACAAAAGCATTGACATAGTTAATATTAAATATTTCCTCTTATTGTTAGATGCCAAAATATCTTGTGGTAAACTTTCTGATTATTTCCGGTTTACAGCCTTCAACACAGGAAACAGGTCACTCCTGTCTCCCCACTGCAGACACTGGTCTTACTGGTTTTTATGAGCTGATTGTTTGGCTATATCCATACCTTGTCTACATGCATGTTTTTTTTTTGTTAGCATAGCTGCTGGAATCAGCTGCACAGCTGGGAGAAGTGTTCCAGGAATGCACAAACATTTATTGTCAATGATAAAATGCATATATAACGTACTCAGTCCAGGGGATGCCTCTTATACAAGTCATCGCCATTGTTTTGCTTTTATTTGAAACATATTAAATTAAAATACCCAGCAAAGCTAACTGTAAACAACCAGATTTCCTTTAGCCTTTAGCCAACAGGGGAAGTCCTGGGTTACAGCATCCGTTCTTACAGCATGTCAGGGAGAGATAAAATGCTTTATCCATATGGAAAAACTTAAAACACAGACAGCCAGTTTCCACTTGGCACTCACCAAGTTGTTTTCTCCTGCGAGTCACATGACCTGTTGACTAAGCCAGCATCCACATCTGGTGTGTCTCATAGCCTCAGTGGCAGAGCTGCTTTGCTGGGAACGCAGCAGTGCTTATTTTCTGCAGCTGCCAGCAGCTCGAGGAGCGGCATTTTCCCTGCTGCAGTGTGGAGAAAGTGACTGAGAAAGAAAATAACACTGGTGACTGAGAAGAAGGAGGGATTACACCAGAAGAGGAAGGAAGAGCTTGCCTATAAAGAAAGAGCAGAGAGGTGTGTTTATGGAAAGCATTTGGGGACACCCTCAGTGGCTGAACTGTGAGTACCAAAAAGTAGTAAGCTGGAGAATATAAGAATATAAGAAGAACACTTTAACAGAATTAATTCTGTGTGTTGGTAAAATTTAGTTTTATGATTTGAAAGTATCTCAAAAAATATATCTTTTGTGTTCAGATTCTAGGTGTAGCTCACCACATGCTTGTGCAATTCCCTCTCAAAACCAATTACTTGTATCTTTTTTATTTCCTTTTTGGGGAGGTCCAGTGACAGAAGCCAATCTGTGTACGTGTGTGTGGATGCTCCCACAGATGAGAATCTAAATTTTGTGCTTGTGTGCATCTGTGAGTGAGTGTATAAAACCATGCCGGGTCTTGAGAATAACTTGGCAGTCCGACGCTGTCTCACCTTTCTTACGGGTCTGGTGGAGTGCCTGTGTTTTGCTGGAGCCGTGTTCGGATGGGCTTCACTTGTTTATGTCCTGAAGACAGAGGGGTACTTCAGCAACCTGTGTGTCAACAGCACAGGAGTTAATTCAACACAGGTCTTAGGTCAGTTTAATGTCCTCATCTCCACTATTATGAGTTCTAAAGGTGTTTAAATATTGTTGAATAATATTGTGCTGCAAAAAGTTTAACATGTTTTTCCAAGCCCCTTGATTTCTTGAGGTTCAACTATAACAAATGTTTTTTGGGTCTGCAGATTGCACTGGACAGGATGAACAGTTTTCTCTTGTTTTCACGATTGCCTCCTTTATGAACAATTTCCTGACATTGCCATCTGGTTTTCTGTTTGACCGGTTTGGAACAACAGTGTCTCGGATCTTTGGAATGTGAGTTTAACCCCTTTATTATTTAAGAGTAAATGGTTGGTGGATTTGAAAGAATTTCCATGTAAATTGTCCTTAACACAATAGACAGGTTAAAACATCAGAATCCAATGGTTTAAAAATCACGTATAATCTATAAGGGAGGGGCATGTTTACTACTGTTGCATGTTTTGTAAAAGTTTGGGAACTGAGGACACCAGTTTTTCTACAATAGTATATTACTGCATGCATTTTATGTTTTTTTAAAATTTTATATAAACACCAATTCAACAAAAACTAATTGTAATCTAGTTTATATGTTTTCTATTCAAAATACTGAATTAAGCTGTCAACTCAAGTTGACAGTAAATAGCTGTTCACAATACAAGTCAGAAGAAACCCAATTTTTTTATGTAGAAAAGGTTAAGACTAATAGAGAGCACAGATTACAGTACTTTATTCATCAGATCATTTTTTCTTGAAAACCTATTTCCAGCTTCCATATATATATATATATATAGACAGAGAGAGAGAGAGAGAGAGGGAGAGATATTTATATATATTTTAATATACAACTTCATATATATACAGTAGATTTTAAAAGATTTGCATTCTGTTTTTGTTTACATTGAACACAAGAGTACCAACTTCTTTGGAAACTAAGTTGTAGTTAAGAGGAATGAAATGACAAACCAACAATAAGAAACCGTTCCGTAGATTGATCATTGAGCACCAAATGCAATGTGCAGCCATCAGCTTCTCCTCAGTATTTGCCTTTTATTTTGTAGTTCAAACTTTAACTGGAACTTATTAAGTCAGCTAGTTTAGTGTGTTTCTCAGCTTTTCAGTGAGTATTATCTAAAACCAAGTCTTCAATAAAAAAAGAGCTTATGTAACATCCACTGACTGGGGATTTAAGTTGATTTAAGACTGTAACTGTGCATGTTTTCACTCACCTAATAGTGACACATGACCCTAATCTTTAAAACATTAACCCAAAATATTCTATGCATCTATGTGATCAAAACAATTCAATGGACAAAGCAAGAATACAAAGCAGAGCATCTTTACTTGAAAAACATTATTGGTTACAGTTTTCTGATTCTGCAGCAACAAAACAAACTATTTTGACTCATGACTTATGATTCTGCCTGCATGGCTGTAACTTTGTCTGCCTATAAGGTGGCTGAGCTAACGCTACTGCCCACAGAGGTATTTCACTGTAATTTCTGCCTCCGGTGTTTGTGTGTTGGTGTGTGTGTGAGTTTTCCAGCAGCAGACATACAAGTGAAGATAAGCATGCTGTACATACCACGGTCTGGCATTTGACAATACAGAGTGTAGAGAAATGGGAGGAAGCCACAAAGGAGAAAAGGGGAGAGGGTCAGGGCCATTAATCACCAATGTCAGAAAGAAAACCTTTTTGTGCAGACGTTGGACCTCAGACTTAATATCTTGCATGAAACATAACACCAGATACACATTCTTGACTTTGTACAGTTGATAACCTCAGCTATGTCAAAATCCACAATAACAGACTGGTTCTACAGACTGTGTTTGAACTAAAACATGGTGGAGGGTAAAGAAAAGGTCGTGGAATGCAAACAGGTGGACAAGAGATTACGGATTTTATCCTATGTTGGTTTAACAGAGGGATATTGAAGTGGGTCAAACGTTTTCCAAACAGCAGCAGTAGCAGTTATCATCCATGTAAATGTCTGTTTACTGTGATATTATTGTATCAAGTATCACATAACTGTTTTGCTGACAATTTGTGTGTTTCTATTTAATTTTTTCCAGATCAAATTTTAATGCCTCAAATTCTTTATTTTGTTGCATCTTTTCCCTTGTTCCACCATCAATTTTATTACTGGTACCGTGACACTCCTAATAAAAAAGACTTGATAGTACTGGAATTTCTTTTCCCCACCAGATTTGCCTACACCACGGGTACACTGACAGTGGCTGTCTCAACTCCAGGTGAAAATTATTACTTTGTCTGTTTAATGCGCTCTCATCACTGTCATGAGACATACTTAAATATAAGGACTCGGATCTGATTGGTGTGGAAACTCATTTGTTTCATCTTTGACTCATTTTTCCATCAGCTCTGTCCAACCTGCTCTTCCCAGCTCTCTCCTTTCTGGCAGTTGGTGGCATCTTGCTTCTCATGACCAACATGCAGGTACCAAGGCCAGAATTTGCAAAGACACACATTTACACTTCAGTTTATATGTTAATAAGTTGTTAAATAAGGATATTGAAAACTAGCTGTAAAAGGACATCCTCCAAAAACTAAAGCGGTACCATTCAACCTTTTTAACTTGATCTGCTTCTAGTGTTTTTTTTTTGTTTTTTTTTTACAAATGATTGATAAATTGCTATCTTTTTAAAAACATTGAATGCTTTAGTTTAAATATTTTATTTTGACAAAGAAAATCTGTATTCTTCTATTTTATTATTGTATCGTTATTTGTTGAGCTCTTTCTGAAGGCGCGCACGTATCACCTGAAGACACAATAAGGAGAAGGCAATGGGTTCGAATCCCACACCACCGGGTGTGGCCCCACCCAGCCACCAACAGGCGACCCGGATGCAAGCAAAAACAAAAATGGGAGGGTTGCAGCAGGAAGGGTTGCAGCAGGAAGGGCATCCGGTGTTAAAACACATGTTCCGCAGTGGCAACCCTTCAGGGCCGAAAGCCGTTGATCTGTGTGGTTTGATGAGTTAGGGATTAGGAACATTCAGTACATATGAGAAAGACTTTACTCAGCAGAAACAAAGACAAAGTAGATACTAGCCTCTGTGCACTGTGAGTCTTAGACCAAGGTCTGATCCAAGGGGGACAAAAAACTGTTATGTTTAATGACTTTTAATCATGTAGTCGTGAGCCCAAAGCTGTTCAGCTCAACAGACGTGTCAAGAATAAAATTAAACAACAAGCAAAGGATTCAAAAACAGAAAATGTAAAAGCCAAAATCTTTAATACAGCATTGATTAGTTCTAATCCACTCAAATTCTTTCCCTAAAGGTGGGGAACTTGTTTGGCTCACATCGCTCCACCATCATCACTCTCTATAACGGGGCCTTTGACTCTTCATCAGCACTTTTTCTCGTCATCAAGGTAAGAAACATGCACCCTTCTCACCACTAGCATCAACAGGATTTACTGTTACTATGTCATCATCTGTCTCATCCTCTCCTGCAGTTGTTGTATGAGTCTGGCGTCTCTCTTCGTGCCTCCTTCTTCTTTCTGTCCGGTTGCAGTGCCATTCACCTGTTCAGGACTTTCTTCCTGCTTCCCAGACACTTTATTCCCTACCCGCTGCCTGATCGCTACACATATGGGTATGAATTCCCCGCAAACCCCACTGACTCATCTTCTGAGATACATGGTGTATGCCTAATGTGGCTTATTTTGCTTAAAATATTTCAAAAGATTGAAAATGTGTTTAAATACAACATCAAAATACAAGTGAAACTTTAACTTTAAATGCCATTTTAGTGCATATTACGAACTTCTGGATGATGGTAAATACTGTTACATTAAGCTGCACATTTTGAAAGGCACTATCACACCACCTCTACTTGGAAATGTACTTCCTGTTATGAGCTTTGTAGGACTTGAAACCCTATTACTAAAGTAAATATTTATCAGTGAACTCCCACGGTGGCCTCAGTTTAATGTTGACCCCTCTGTGACCTTTAACCTCTGTCAGAATCACCTGTGGCAAATTAAAGGCCCCCAGCTCAGAGGTGGTAGCAAAAAGTAACTCAGAAAGCCCAGCAGAGGAAACGCCACTGAACAAGGATGCCCCTGTGAAACAAGGTGTGTACAGTAAGATCAATGCATAGGAAGTCAAAATTGAATAAAATCATCATAGATGTATTTCACCAATGTAACCTTTGTATTTCCTCTTTGCGTTTTTTGTTGTTGTTGTTTTTATTTATTTATTTATTTTTTCATTTCTGTAATCTAATCTCTGTCAGAAAAGAGTTTCCGTGAGTGTCTACTGTCCTGGTTCTTTGTGTGGCATCTGCTTTGGTTGTCGGTGATCCAGCTCAGACATTACATGTTTATTGGCACACTTTACTCCATGCTGCACAGGCTGACGGCAGGGGAACCCACGCTAGGTAAACACACACAGACACACACACACACACACACAACTACACTAGATATGTAATTTTTCTTTAACATCTTTTATATAAAGTACTAAAGGTAACGTCTTGTCTGTAAATAATTTGTCTTTGACTGAAATGACTTGCATGTAAAGTGTATCTCCTCTTTGTTGGGGTGTTCCTGCAGTGAGCCAGTACATCAATGCTTTTGCCATAACGCAGCTGTGTGGCATACTCTGCGCTCCGTGGAATGGTCTCATCATGGACAGACACAAGGGCAAACCGCGTCGTCCAGGTAACTGGCTACTAAAAACCCGGGGGGACAATCTCTTCAGCTTGTATTTTTTATTCTGTTTATCTTTTTAGTTTATTGTAATACTCCTCCACATGTGCATTTTCAAATGAAAGGGCTGCAGGCAGTCTACTCCAAAATATATTTACTGATATTTAAGCTACTAACACAAGGCTTAATGACTGAAGAATAAAATTCTGCAGTAAAATGTTTTTTTTGTTTTGTTACAGTGATGTTTTCAACAAACACAAGAGCATTTAATAGCCAAACTGAATGTGTTAAGAGCGTCTGGTCTTCAGCCTGTTTTGGCTGACCTTCTGAAAACATGTGAAATTTCCAAGATATACAACTCTCGCTGAATAATATGATGCATAATTTAAATCTGTATCCCATCTTTTTATGGTCAATTTTACAGTTTTAGCTGATGCCCTTTAAATTTTACCCTAATTCATTTTTATAACTGCAGATCTGATCTTTGTATAAAGTGACAAACATTCCTCAATTCTTTATAAACTATCACATTTTCTCATGGAAAAGAAGAGGCCAGAAGTTAATAGTTAGTTTCCTGGAACTGTATAAAAAATGTGACAAATTTTAACGTAAGCCGTGAAGGAAGGAACCCATTTGTCTTTGACATCTGATCTCATTGGGCCTTTTGAGGTACTAATAGCCACTAATTTCACAGATTAATTTCTAAATGAAAAGCACCCAATAAATAAATTGTATTCTTAGTTAGCTGTCCGCTAGTTACTCTTTTTTTAGTGCAGACACAAAATTATTTGCAACATATATATGTTTTCTTGTATGTCTACAGGAGAGAGTGAACAGCAAGCCGACCTGCGGGCTTCAGTGCTGTCTCTCTTCCTGACAGCACTGCAGTGTCTGCTGTTCTCAGTTTGTGCCTCCACTTCGTACCTGCCTCTTCAGTACCTCACCTTCATCCTGCAGGTGCTCAACCGATCTTTCCTCTATGGCGGCAATGCAGCCTTCATCAGCGTGGCGTGAGTACCACAAAGCACACAACATACAGACAAAGCACACCGTTGATTGTAAACAAGTGATTGCATAGATAACCAGACGCTCAGTAGTGCAGCACCATAGTAATACACACAGCTTTTACTGCATTTAAAAAGTGTATTAAGCCATTTAATAAAAGGAACTTCATTGTCACACTTATTTGTTAAAATTATAAAACCATGGAAAAATTAAAGAAATTAACACCAGAGGAACCAGTAGCAATATATCTTCTTCTTTTCCTTTCGGCTGCTCCCTTTCAGGGGTCGCCACAGCGAATCATGTGCCTCCATCTAACTCTATCCTCTGCATCCTCTTCACTCATACCAACTAACTTCATGTCCTCCCTCACTTCATCCATAAATCTCCTCTTTGGTCTTCCTCTAGACCTCCAACCTCAGCATCCTTCTACCGATATATTCACAGTTTCTCCTCTGAACATGTCCAAACCACCTCAATCTGGCCTCTCTGACTTTATCTCCAAAACATCTAACATGAGCTGTCCCTCTGATGTACTCATTCCTGATCCTGTCCATCCTCGTCACTCCCAAAGAGAACCTCAACATCTTAAGCTCTGCAACCTCCAGCTCTGCCTCCTGTCTTTTCTTCAGTGACACTGTCTCTAAGCCGAACAACATCGCTGGTCTCACCACCGTCTTGAACGCCTTTCCTTTCATTCTCGCTGATACTCTTTTATCACACAACACACCTGACACTTTTCTCCATCTGTTCCAACCTGCTTGCACTCACCTCTTCACCTCTTTTCCACACTCACCATTGCTCTGAACCGTTGACACTAAGTACTTAAAGTCCTGCACGTTCTTCAATCTGCTCCCTGTAACCTCACCGTTCTACCTGGGTCCCTCTCATTGACACACATGTATTCTGTCTTGCTGCGGCTAAGCTTCATTCCTCTGTTTTCCAGAGCAGACCTCCACCTCTCTAGATTTTCCTCCACCTGCTCCCTGCTCTCACTACAAATAACAATGTCATCTGCAAACATCATAGTCCAGGGAGATTCTTGTCTAACCTCATCTGTCAGTCTGTCCATCACCAGAGCAAACAAGAAGGGGCTCAGAGCTGATCCTTGATACAGACCCACCTCCACCTTGAACTCCTCTGTCACACCTACAGCACACCTCACCACTGTCTTACAGCTCTCATACATGTCCTGCACCACTGTAACATACTTCTCTGCCACTCCAGACGTCCTCATACAATACCACAGCTCCTCTCTCTGCACCCTGTCATACGCTTTTTCTAAATCTACGAAGACACAATGCAACTCCCTATGACCCTCTCTGTACTTCTCCATCAGCGTCCTCAAAGCAAATACTGAATCTGTTGTACTCTTTCTAGGCATGAAACCATATTGCTGCTCACAAATGGTCACCTCTGCCCTTAGCCGAGCTTCCACTACTCTTTCCCACAACTTCATTGTGTGACTCATCAGCTTTATTCCTCTGTAGTTGCCACAGCTCTGCACATCTCCCTTGTTCTTAAAAGTTGGTACCAGTACACTTTTCCTCCAGTCCTCTGGCTTCCTCTCACTCTCCAAGATCTTGTTAAACAAACTAGTCAAAAACTCTACTGCCACCTCTCCTAGACACTTCCATACCTCCACAGGTATGTCATCAGGACCAACTGCCTTTCCGCACTTTATCCTCTTCAATGTCCTCCTCACTTCACTCTTACTAATCTTTGCTACTTCCTGCTCCACACCAGTCACCTCTTCTACTCTTCGTACCTTTCATTTTCCTCGTTCATCAACTCTTCAAAGTACTCCTTCCATCTTCCCATCACACTCCTGGCACCTGTCAATACATTTCCATCCTTATCTTTAATCACCCCTAACCTGCTGCACATCCTTTCCATCTCTATCTCTTTGTCTGGCCAACCTGTACAAATCCACCTCTCCCTCTTTAGTGTCCAACCTAGCATACAAGTCCTCATATGCTCTTTGTTTGGCCTTTGCTACCTCAATCTTCACCTTACACTGTATCTCCCTGTACTCCTGTCTACTCTCTTCAGTCCTGTCAGTGTCCCACTTCTTCTTAGCTAACCTCTTTCTCTGTATACACTCCTGAACTTCCTCGTTCCACCACCAAGTCTCCTTGTCCGCTTTCCTCTTTCCAGATGACACACCGAGTACCCTCCTACCTGTCTCCCTGATCAAATTAGCTGTATATCATATCAAATAAATAAAGTCAAATTATTTATTAGACACCCAGCTAAATAACACAACAATATAAATAAAAAAATCTTAAGAATAAAAGAAACTTATTCCTGTGTATTCTTAAAGATAAAGAGCTGTTTTATATTGTTCTTCTTTTTCTTCTTTTGTGTGTGTGTGTGTGTGTGTGTGTGTGTGTGTGTGTGTGTGTGTGTGTGTGTGTGTGTGTGTGTGTGTGTGTGTGTGTATGTGTGTGCGTAGTTTTCCGTCATGCCACTTTGGGAAGCTGTATGGTCTGGTCATGTGTCTGTCTGCATTGTTTTCTGTGATGCAGTATCCTTGCTTCGCTCTGGTGAATGGAGTTTTGGGCGGAGACCCTTTATATGTAAGTACATAAAATAATTGACACATCTGTCAATCTTCCCAACTTAGAACTTAGTCTGGCCGTTAACTTCCCTTGCTACCTCTGACCCTTCCTCTCTCTCCTTTTTGTGTGTCTGCAGGTGAACATCGGTTTGACGGTGCTTAGCTTGATGGCCTTCATCCATCCTTTCTATGTTTACCAGCACTGTCGAAGTCTCACCTCCCAGTAAGCCAAGAGCAAAGCCATCAATGCCTCATTTACAAGTTTGTAAAATAAGACCATTACCATTTCTGCAATGTGCCTTAATATCAGGCATACTGATACCTTGTTGGTTACATTCATTTTGCTTGTATTTGCTTGTGTATTAGCTGGTTTTCAGCAGTCATGGAGTGTTCTCCACACACTTGGAAGCATTTCACAACCATATTTATTGCATTTATTATAATTTGGGGTTTCTGGTCTGCAGCTGGCTGACCCTCTGCATTACTTGTAATTCTTATAAAATGTCAGGATAAGATATATAATTTTATTTTCACTGAATGATCTGATGCACAATTCACATCCCTGTCAAATCATTTATACACACCAAATTTTAACTGATGCTGAGTGTTTCTTTAATGCATCTCAGCACTTTTTTACAATCAAGCATCTGCTGCTAATGTCTTTTTTGGACACTCAGATTTAGAAACTGCTAGTTTTGCCTGAGCTCTTTTTCCTTGTCAAATTCCTCATGGTGGCTACTCTAATTCCAGGTGTCTATGATATGTTCATATTTTTTTGTATGTAAACTTATTTGGCATTTTATATTATTCTTTGTAACATCAGCCAACTTATTTAGCTTTTTTATGGTGGTTTCAGGTATCATTGATAATGCACTTGCAATTGTGAAAAGCTGAAAACCACAAATAATGTTTCTAAGTAAATATACTGTTTCACAATCTACATTATTTGTAAATCTAAAATAGTTATAGCTTTTATGTTGAGTCAAGTGACTGAATAAGGGACATGTATTCTTTGATATAAACAGTGTCCAAAGAAAATTCATGCTCATTGTGGGACCGAGCTCAGTGCAGCTTCTCTGTCAGTGTCCTGTGAGGTCGCAGAGCAGGAGACAGTTCTGCCCCCTGCTGGACTCACAGTGCAGCTGTTAAGTGCCAGTGTCAGTATTGTGCCAAGCACTGATTTATTTGCATCCACGTGTTCAATGCATTTGTGTAGAAAATTTTGAAGTCCTCAAGGAACATGTATTTCAATGGAAATGTGCAATTAATTGTTGATATGTAAATGTTTGTACACAGCATAGGTTTTTATGTTTTTGTCTATTGTCTTGCACCAAATGGAAAGTATCTTATCATATTAACTTTAGTCAGGTTTTTTACAGGGCATTATTCTGGAGCTTTACTTTTGCAAAAATGTTCCACTTTTCCATTACTGTGATACAAATGTTTATTTGAAGGAAACTTCCTAAAACAGCCAGGGGAGAATGAATGAAGATACAGAGTTATATTTTGAGGTTGAACCCAGAGTTCCAGCTGTTTTTTTTTTTTTTTACCAGAGTGGGTTTCAAATGGATGTTGTACATTTTGCTGATTAAGTAATTTTGCCTAATTAATGTATTTAATTAATTAAAGTTATTAATATCTGACCATTATTTATGTCCACAAAAAAAATTAAAACAAAATGTTTATTACGTTTACTAGCTGGAGGATTCGAAAATCAAATTTCACATTTGATTTTCTGTTTCTGAGCCATAAACACACAAAACAATTTTTAGACAAAGATCAGGCTTGTGCCTAGAAGTAAAAGTGTCCTCTGAAGCTCAGGAGGAAGCTTTCTAAACTCTGGAGGCTTCAAACTTAGTGGTTCGACTCAAACTTCCTAAAATTAAACAGTGATAAAACAGAACTCCTACTCATTGGTACTAAATCCACATTATCCAAAGTTGACTGTTGTCCCCTCACATTCGACAGCTCTTCTGTTTCCCCCTCCTCTTAGGTTAAGACTCTGGGTGTCATCCTCGACATCTCACTATCATTCCAATCCTGCATCCATAACATCTGCATATTTCCACTTATGAAACATTAATCGTCTCAGCACCATGGGGAGCAGAGCTTTCAGCCACTCTGCTCCCAAACTCTGGAACTCACTCCCAACAGACATTAAAAAACATTGATTCTCTTCCGGTCTTCAAATCCAGACTCAAAACCTTCTTGTTCAACATCGCCTACTCCATATAATCTGTAATTGCATTACCCTGTTATTATCTCCTGTTTCATGTGTTTGTCCTTGAGTGTTTTGAGAGGCGCTTATAAAAATAAAGTATAAAAAATAAAGTATTATTACTATTAATTCTCTACTGCACACTGTGGATGTTGTTGGAGGGGGTCTAATGGAAGATGTTATCATGTTGCATACAGTAAGTCTGGGTATCTCACTGGGTATCTTAATTCTGGTGCTTCTAAATTTCATATCCTCCACCTTTATGGATGTGAATCTGAAGGACAGGATTCACAGCAGACCCAGAGGATGGTCTCCTCCAGTCATAGCAAGATACTTGGAAGTGTGATTAGGAGCTGCCATGTTGTAACTGACAGTGTCGAAGAGGGTGGAGAGGTTTAACTTTGGGTAGAATATCGAGGGGGATCTCTGGCAGGCTTTAAACCTGAAATAACAGGAGTGAGTTTTCTGTGGCCCTGCTGTCAGCCCAGAAAAACTTGATGCAGCTCCACAAAGTCTGTGTGTGTGCTCACCCCCGGGAACACATGCACGGTGACAGGTTCTGCGTCATCAATGATCACAACCTCAGCATCTCTGTGATTTAAAAATACAGACTGTTGCATAAACAAATGGATGACAGAAATAGGAGTGAAGGCAGGAGGAGTATAGGATAAATATAATTCAGTCTGTTAATGAGGTGGTCTGTTATGTGTTAGGTTTTTGGTTTTTTTTGGCGGGGGGAGTGAATGTTTTGCTGGGACTCAGGATGTCTACATGACACAGATTTGACAAGCTTACTCAACATGTGCCTGCTAACTTGTGTCTGTTCCCTTTGATTTGTGCAATAGGAGAAAATGTAATAGTCTCACATTGTCAGTGCAAATGTGGTGGTTTCCATCTGCTGTGAGATGCTGGTGGGTAACTGAACTGAAACTGAATAAATGAGGACCTCAACAGTCTACTAAATGTACAGTGAGTTTAATGATGCACAGATAATGTGGGTTGCAACACAATACTAAGCAACAAGGTGGAAGTCAGTACATTTACTTTGTTGTTCAACTGTGAGGTATGTATTACTTCAGACCTTTACTGCAGTACATTTCACAGGCAAAGGCGACAATATGAATTAAACAGTTTGAATTACTTAACACTCAAGCTGCAATTTCACAGACATAATTTGAAATTTTATGAACTATTTCTTAACAATCATCAACCATTAGGTAAATTAGACTGACTACAACACTAACTTCCACTTACACACAACCATTGGCAATAATAAATGAGTAATGACCTAACACTCGCCTGGGAGCTTTTATTTCTTATGTTTTATGTACATTTTGTGTACTGCTTATAAAGTAATAGTTATGTACTTTTACTACTGCAAGAGTTTTGCAAGTAATTGAGTATTTTTAGGGTGCGGTTTGGACCATGTTTGACACAGATGTTTCACTTGACAAAGCAGGAAGCAGGAAGCATAAATTAAAACAATAACGATGGCTCTGATGCATTCACGGTTAGCAGATGCTTTTAGCCAATGTGATTAACACACAGACAGGAACAACTTGGGGTTCACAGCCTTGCCCAAAACCACTTAGCCTTGTGGACTTGAGGAGCTGGAGATCCAATTGTTGAGCATGTGACCAATCTAATTTTTCAGGTGAATAATTTCCAAGACTCATGTGCATGTCCATTCAACAACATCTTAAACACTTCTTAAAAAAGCAGCCTGGCTGATGTAATTAGTAACACATGAGCTTTTCATTTTAACCTAAAATATTAAAACATCCAGCCTCCAACCTAGTGTCAACAGGTTGGCCTGTTCCTCAACATGACAATGGTGCACAAAGTACGGTCCGTGGTTGTTCCCATCTGGTTTGCAGATAGGAGCAGACTCCTTCCCTCAGCCGTGTCCATCGCTGTTAGCATGCATTGCAATGCTCAGTGTGTGCCAAACCTTTATGCTCAACACTGGTGTCAGACATCACTAGTGCTCTTATGAAAGAATATATTATATAACTATATAAATATATTTGTGCATTATCAAGTGGGTTTAAATCCCTGCAACTGGTTTCAAATTCCAGTGAAATACTCTCACATTGTGGCTCTTGTAGCAACGTATTAAAAGCTATTCAATATTTCCCCATTTATTTTGTTTGTTTATGTGTACTGTGATCCTGAGGCTGGCCATATATCTTATGTTTCATCCTTAGGGCTAATTAGTGATTTTAGTGATTAGTGACCTTTAGTATGTAAAACAATAGTGGGCTGACTTAAAATGTTCAACAATCACATTTTTAAGCAATGTTTCTCATATCTTGTACCTTTATTTAGCCTGTTCTCCCATTTTCAGAGGCTACACAAAACTAATTACATGTCTACTGTTTAGCATTCTTTTAGTTTACTTCTAGTTTTTAAAGCTGGGTTTCAGATGAAATTGTGATTTAAATGTCTGTATAAAACCAAAATGAATAAAAACTCAAAATAATAGTTAATCAGTGATTTGGAGGCCTTCAAGAGCCTAAATATGCATGTATTTGAACTGGTTGCAAATATGAACTTTAGACACTAAAGCTTCTCTTCTGATAATTAAACTAAATATCAAATGATTCATTATCTTGTTAACAAAGTCTTGTCAGACCTTTGATGTCCCAAATGACACCCACCCATTTTGTCTGATTCACACTTCTACACACACGACCCTCATACTGAATTTAATAACCTGCATTTAAAGAAACTTCAGCATTAATTTATGAGTTTACATTCAGATTGTGCTACTTGCCTGTTTTAACAATCATATTGCAAGGAAAATCTAAGTGTGTCTAATGTTTATTTGGGTAACCCTCATATGTAGTTAAAAGGCCTCAATGAGGTGATTCACAACATACCCCCAGCTCACCTAGGCGGCAAGAAAAATAAACCAAAAACTTTAAAACCTTAAATGACTTGAAGAAGCTTTGTGAAAACTAAATTGGAGAGCAAATGGGCTACTCAACCCAGTTTTACCTTCTGGAGTTTTCTCACCTGTGGTCCAGAATGTACCCAGTGGGCAGAAACACACACTCTGTCCACACATGAGTTCTTCAGCACTGTGGCCGAGGGTGTTTGTGTGTGAGTGGGGATTATGGATGGAGTCAGCAACACATTTTTTTTTTTTTTTTTTTTTAAGGATCAGGACAGATCCTATGAACATGTTGTGTTTACACCAGTTCAAATGCCAGTGTGTCGTGATTCACTTTGACACAGTGGGCTTGTAAGAAAATGCAAGGGAGGGAAGTGGAGACACACAAACACACTATATTCCCCAGGCCAAGTGTGGATAATTGATAAAACCTCCCACATTGACCCACGTTTGTACTACTTCTTTAATGTCGACTCTCTTTGGCTTAGTGCACCATGAGCCTTAACTTAAACGTGCTTCAATATTAAATATGGAGTGTAGTTGGTGAGCTGGCTGCCTCCCCCAGTTTAACACTGAAGCCAAAATCATTGTCAATAACACACGCAACCTCATACTGTCCCACAGACCCCCGCGGAGACTACAAATGCCTGCTTGGTGAGCTGTCTGCCTCCCCGCTACTTCGTTGCAGCCATAGTCCAAAACACATTGATTGCAGACGTGCACAGCTTGGAGCTGCAGATGACCTTCCATGGAGCAGGTTTTTGGTGAGTGTGTGTTCACTTGGGAACAGATTATGTGCATCATGGTGAACCTGGCCTTGACCCTTGGCCATCAAGGCGAGGACTCAGAAGTGAGTAAATCTGGCCCAGCCCATGCCCTGACATGGTTGATTTCACATGCTCAAGACCTCCGTGTCCCTTCCAATCCCACGTTCCACCCGCATATTCTCCAACTGCGCTTCAGTCATTGGATAATTAGGCCAAAGTTGCGACTTGTTCTGTCAGATAGGCACAAAGTGTCCCGCATCAGTGTAAGCACACGAAGTGAGTTGCCAGCATCTTTACTCTATGCAAAGATAGTAATATACTATAGTAAGATAGTAATATACAATATTACTATACAATATTACTTTTACGCATCACAGAATTTGAGGTAAACAAGCTGAGTTTGGGTGATGGTTATGACAAAGGTTTGTAGATGACAAGTGTAACTGGATGTACAGTATTGTCCTACTGAAATTTGTCAGTAGTAATCATCTCTCCTTCTGCCACGTGTAACCTGGCCATATGCTACGTTAGATCACTTTGCTCTACCGATGGATTTCCCTTTCATGTTCATCTGTCGCTCTGAATCGTAGGCAGCTCTTGGCTTCTTTCCAAACTGGCCTACACTAAATGAGACAGATGATGTTTTGTGACTTTAGTGCCAAATGAGTTTTTCCCACCTCCTTTCCTCCTCCAACTCTCCTTCGAGCGCATGTGCCACGGTGGAACCACACAAACACAAGCACTAATAGTTGGTTTATTCATCCCACCCCTGCCCTTCATTACCTGTGGACAACACACACTGGCTTTGTCTTAACGAAAAGAGGTACAATGGTAAATTCACGGTATGCATCTTTTAACAGTGTTAAAATTCGAATACCTTCCTCATAGTCACAATAAAATTTAAACGTGCCTGAATTGTAATAATGTTTTGGGTCTTTTTTATTGCCTCATCAAAACTAGACTAAATGCCTTATCCACAAATAATCTTGTTTCTGACAAACAGTGATGCGTTACTGCTTTGTGCCAAAACCCACCCTGCCACTGCCTTTCTTGTCGCTTCCTCCGGAGACTCTCATCCCCCCCAGACACCCCCCGACTGACGTAGAGGATCCTCCGCTACCTACGGGTGTGGGCGAGTACCGGCCTCGGGTATAAACAGCTTGCCGGGACTCCAGCACGTCACTGCCTGAAGCCGCAGCGACTCGGTCACAAGAGCTGAGCCTCAGCAGAGATAGCAGCAAGCAGGCACTTCTACGCCGCGCAGGCTAACTCGCTTTCGGCTTTGGTTCGAGATGGAGACTCGTAGGACCGTGAGGGGCACCAGCGCCCGCAACTTTAAGAGTGAGTTATTGCCCTCCATGCACCTGCAGCTTGAATACGCAAATGCTTTTGATTTTGCAAATGAGTGTCTCTGATTAAGTGCGTGATTTGTTTAGTGTGAAGTTTTAAAAGATTTTAACAAGTGATTTTAGGGACAAATATTGTAGTATATCCTGGGTATCCTGTTACCTGTTGCGTACTGATGCTTTTACGCACAGGGATTTCATGTAGATGTTTAATTGCATCAAAATTACCCGAGTTCAACATGTATTTAAATGTAGATACTGATTGTTTTTTAATTTAATGGTTTCACAAATTGAGTGGCAAACGTTTTAGGTATCCAGTTATTGATGAATTTGTGTCATGACATTTTCATAACAGTTTTTCATCACGTTATTGAAAGTTATTTGTTTTAACTAAAGTGTAACAATTTTAATCTATACATGATGTATCTCACTACATCTTATTTGGGCATGAACATACGTACATACAACCATGATTTAGATGCGCATTATTCTGAACTTTATTCGTCATATCACATCGACGTTGGAGTAACTAAGACATGGAGGAAGACTCCAGAAAGGTATCCTATTCCGCCTAAAAGCCTCAGCTCTATTTCTAACTCAGCGGCCAGCGCAACTAATAGTCCAACTTGTTAAGGGGTCAGGGGGTGAGGCGCTGGAAAATCTTGCGCACAGTAGATGAATAGGAACTTCATTATCATTTCATGAATGTACTTTTCCTACTGCGACCACTTTTGTTATCGACGTCAGAGCTGTGCCAAGAAGCTTTGGAATTATTGATAAGACCCGAAACCGACCCGAGTTACGTGTGTAACTTGTGCGTGATGAACTTTCAGCCGGAACAAATTCTTTTAGTGTAGATAGCTGGAGAACTAGGTTAATATAAAGCATCCAGACACGTGTAATTCGTGTTACTTTCTTAAAGGTCTGTTTAGATTTTGGGGAGGATTTACTTCTAATCAAATAGGTGACATCCCGTTATGTAACCGTGACACAACAGCCACTGAGACCTATTGAACGTGATCCTGTGGTTATGAGTGGGTGAACGATTTCTGTAATGTAATCTTCTAAATTATGAATGAACCCTAAAGTTATGGGACAATCAACAAGTCATGGGTGAGAGCACAGCAGGGCTAAAAAGAATCACTGAAAAGTGAAACAGGTCTGACAAACGGAGCAAAGAAAATCTGGTGCCAAAAGCTGAAAGAAACCTCTTAGTTTGTCACTCTTTTACACACACACAAATAAACATACACATAGAATGTACATGTTTTCCACTATATTTAAAAAATTCCACTTAGCTGTTGTGGTGTTTGTCCTTTCATGAGAATTCATCTACTCTGTCTGTCTGCAGGTGGACTTTCCCTGTGGCTGATTCTGTGGCTGGTGGTGGTGAAGCCGGGCGGGGTGGCTCCATGCCCCAAGTTGTGTGTTTGTTACCCAATGCCCATGACTGTCAGCTGCCAGTCCCAGAACCTCACCATAGTGCCGGCTGGTGTGCCCTATGACTCACAACGTGTTTTCCTGCAGAACAATCGCATCACAGAGCTTCGCGCAGACTCATTTGGCTTTGAGACACAGGTAAAAGTGTGCATGTGTGTGTATCTCTGCTAAATTCTCAAGTGCTGTTTTTAAACAGTCAGTGCATTCGTACTCTAACAACACATTATTTCCTCTTCATTCTGTGCAGGTGCTTTGGTTATATGGCAACAACATCACATGGATTGAGGCCGGGGCCTTCAGCAACCTCAGAGTGCTGGAGGAACTGGATCTGGGCGACAACCCCTCGCTGCGGCACTTAGAAGGTGGAGCCTTCAGGGGCTTGGAGAAGCTGCAGAGCCTGCACATGCATCGCTGCAAGCTGGCTACTCTCCCCCATGATCTCTTCCACAAGCTGTACAGTTTGCAGTTTCTCTATCTGCAGGTAAAGCACACACATACACACACCCACACAAACGAACACATATAAATAATAATAAAAGTCAATACTAAAAACAAAAGAAAAACATTTATCAGCAGATCTCGATGATGAAACACAATAAAACCAAACTGTAGGAACAAGCTATTAATACATTATAAAATACATTATAGAAGAAGAACCAGACGAGACCAAGATGACATGGCATCTTCACCTCTATTAGTAGATCCACAGCCAAATGACTGAAAATTACTAAGCCATGCAACATTTCATCTAAGTCTCAACACAGCACTTCCATCTGCAGTTGAATAAGTTTACTGAAAATAAATTGTAGGAAAATCATGTGTAGAGCAAAAAAATATTCAATTAAATGTAGCTCCGTTTACACAGAACATACAGCCCTAATAAAAACACGGAAGTTTGGAACTGAAAGTATTGTATATTTAAACATTTGCCTCACAATTCCAATGCATACAGTATGTATTATTTTATTTTCAGAGAGATGTTCATTTTAGTAAGCTCTATTAAAATGAACATTAGTAGTAAAAAATTAGCTTGAAGACATCACTTTTGTTTTTTTGCCAAAATTGCTCTCATCTTTTTGGCAACTGACAGTGAGATTTCAGCTGATGTAGTGTCACTGAGAACAATCAGACAATAAGTTCCTGCCAAAATGCCTTTTCAGGGAATGGAAAATTTCCCTCCCACATTCACTGTGGCACCAGTTGGCAGACATCACTTCTGACCACATTTCAAACAGGATCTTCCCCAAATGTACATATATGGTAACACACACAAAAAACAATTATGGACTACAATTCGATAATTTCTAATAAGACAATTACACGTTAGATATAATATGAGATAATTAATTTTAGATTTATGGCCTAAATGAATACTTTATGTCAAACTGTGAGACAACTGAAATCTAAATAATTAAGATAAATTGTTAAAATAAACAAACAATAACTAAACCTAACAGCCTAATTTTTTCACTTATCCTTTTCTGCAATATTAATTCTTCTTGTATCTTGGCTTCACTCCAGGAGAATCAGCTCCACTTTCTGCATGATGACCTCTTCTCAGATCTGGTCAACCTCACTCATCTCTTCCTGCATGGAAACCGCATCCGTACCCTCTCTGAGAATGTGTTCAGAGGCCTAGTCAATCTGGACCGTCTCCTTCTCCATGACAACCGCATCAGGCAGGTCAACCGTCGGGCTTTCCGTGACCTGGGCCGCCTGACCATCCTTTATCTGTTCAACAACTCCCTGGCAGAGCTGCCAGGCCAGGCCATGAAAGATGTTCAGGGCATCCAGTTTCTCCGCCTCAATGACAACCCCTGGTCCTGTGGTTGCGAGGCCCTTTCCCTGTGGGAGTGGTTCCGCAAAGCTCGCATCTCCTCCTCTGAGGTCATGTGCACCTCCCCATCCCAGCGTCGCAACCAGGATCTCAGATTCCTCCGGGAACTAGACTTTGCCCTCTGCCCTCTCCCTGACCCTGGTTCTCTGGCTGGCACCACTACTACTACCTTCAGCACCAAGACCCGCTGGTGGTTTTCCAAGCACAAGCCTGCATCTTCATCAAAGTCCTTGTACCAGAAGAGCACAGAGTCAGTGAAGGCCTTCCCCTTTTCTGCTGTCAAGCCTCAGTACCTCCCTAAAGCCTCCACTGAATCCTTCCCTTCCAAGTATGAACTGTCTGAAGATGAAGCTGCACTCCCCAAGGTAGACCCAGAAGAATACTGGACCAACTATGGCAATGAAGACTCCTCCATCCGTTGCTTTGAGCTTGAGTGCCCTCCAGGGTATGATGACCTAGCGTTCCCCTCATCTTCCTCTTTACCCATCACTCCATCATTTATCCAGCTGTTTTCCCTCACTGTAGTCACTTTCTCCCTTCATTTCCTCTTTGGCTGAACCCTTTTCGTCTGGACACCTTTTCCTCCTCTGATTTCTCCCTCTGCTCTTTCTAACTCTAAAAAACAATCCTGGATCTTGATTCCTTTCAGTTACCTCCTCGAGTTGCAGGAGGTGCTATACTGGCACAGGAGAAGGGGGGCAGCAGGGAGCTGTGGACAAGTGCAAAGATCAGCTGAGCTGATGTACGGCAGCATAGGATTTCAGCGTTGAAATAGCTGCTGCTTAGCAGTACAGGATTTAAACAGCATGGATCACATAACAGAAATCAGCTCTGATAGTGATAGTACAAAGGTGGAAACCTAGAACAGCACTATGACATGGTGAGGCACAAAACACAGACAACTGCTGGCATCTCCATGTTTTTTGATATCACAGCTGTAAACAATGCAGGTGTTGTGATGCATTAGTAGTTGCATTTTTATGTCAACCAGTGCTCACCATCCAATCACTGCTAACATAAAGTTTCACTATTGTAAACTGGTGATTATTGGGTTTGATGGCACCACCAGAAGCAAGAGAAAGAGGTGAATTCATACAGAAGATGCAAGGCCTGAAAGCAGAGAAAACATTGATAGAAATGAGAATTGAGTTAGGACAGTGAGGTTTACATGTTCAGCTAAAGGCAGAAATGAATGAGAGCATCATTGGATCTGCAGCCAAGAGCAACTCTCCTGTCTCCTTCATAATCACAGTGTTGTGTGGTCACAGAGATGCCAGCACACCATCACCACTGCCGCCTACACTTGTACACTTGTACATACATCATCACTGTGCATACACCCATTAGACACAGCTCTGTATTCTAGAATAGCTGGATTTATACTTTACTTTTAGTACCATTTAGTAAATGACAGCTTGTGGTGGTAGAAAAGATTCTTAGATTGTAACTGAAAGGCCATGGAATTAAATGTGGAAACTCATTTTTCACCCTACGTGTTTTCCAGTCTTATCTCGTCCTCTCTAACCATAACCTTCATGACCTAAAAACTTGTTCCTGATTTTCCAGACTGAAAATTGCCCGAAAAGAAAAGTCATATCAGTTCCCACTTACAAAACAATTGGAGAAAGAAATTGAACGCTTGCACTCCAGTTTGTGATTGTTTTGTGTGTTTTGGTTTTTATTGTTGTCAGATGAGTGGTGATGGCTGATGTAGACCAAAGGACCAAAGTCCAAAATGAGTGCCTGTATGCATGTCCCTGTGTATTCCCCAGAAAGTGATGTCCTATGTCTGTCTGTATCTGGATGAACAAAAGTCACAGAACAAGGTAGAAAGAAGAACAGGATTGAGCTTCAAATCTCTGATCTGTTGACTCCAGTTAAACTTTTACTATGGTTGGCACCAGCGTGTGTGTCTATATATGTACTGTATGTCCTTTATGGGTTAAAATTAAATATCACTATTACCCAAAAACTGTTTCATAACCAAATGTATATTTAAAAAATGGCATATTCTTTTACATTTTCTGAAAACATTTGGTAAAGGGTTTTGGGTTTTTTAATTAGCTTTCAGTCATAGGCATACGTCTTTATTTTAAGTTCCTACACGCCATATGGCTCTACATATAATTAGGCTGTTTTACTTAAAACAATATGCTGTATGAAAGCTGTACTTTATTACAGGAGTTTTATGACTCCAGTGTGTGGTGGGCATTTACTTGTCAATCTGTTCACCACCACACAAATCCACCCTGTCTGTGAGCTGCATTAATCATGGAGGCCATATGTACTTTGCCAGTCCCATATGTTAAACCAACCTTAATCATAACTGTGGGTTTCTGGAAAGATGTGATGCTGTCTTTTTGTGTATTTTTCATTGGTGAAATGTGTTAAGAAAGTGTTTGGATTTAATAAAAAATAAAGAAACAAACAAAAATGAGTGGGAGCTTATTTTTTGTGTCTTTGCTTGGGATGGTGAACAAAAAAAAACTATGCAAATGCTTGTGGCCAAACAAATACAACACAAAGTATACAGATAAGATCAGTTAGGGGAAAACTTACTTAGAGACAAATTTAGTTTGAGCTTTAACCATATAGCTGTGAACTGTTATAATTATTAATTCACTAAGTGTTAGATTGATATTATTGTTTTGATTCCCTCACACTAGTGTGTCAGAATAGGATGCATTCAAGGATGATTCATGAGGATGAATATAAGGGATGTGTGAACCTTTTTTAAACATCTGGTAGTTTTTAAAACGTAACATCCTTGTGCTCCTGTCCAACCCCATAATGGGATGTAGCATTTGTTGTGTGTCTGTGTATGAGCGTATGGTAATGTGCAACTGATCCGTTTTACAGTGTGAGTGTGTGTGTGTGAAGGTCACCATTCTCAACTACTCCAATTACTTTTCACACTATGTGCAGAAGGCATCTATATCAGGCTATAACGTAACAAGATGTAGGTGAATGAGGTGTCGAGGTTTGAGTGTCTGTGTGTGGGTTCAGGGTGTGTGGGGAGCAGGTGCTGAGTGGTGATTCAGGGTTGGGGAAAAACGGGGAACTAGCCAGGCTGAAAATGTGACGATGTGTCCTGGAATCAGCCCCCTCAACAGATTAAGTCTCAACAGGACGATGATGATGATGCACAGGCTCATGCATGTATTTGCAAGTGCAAGGACACATGCACATGCTTGTCGATGTGTAAAAACACAATAATGCACATACACACATGCACACACACAATATTCTTTGACCTACAGCTCATAAATTATTCATCGCTTTCACACCTTACTTTGCTCTCACCTTTCTTTCTTGGAAACAAACACCCTCACTTCTTTAAAGTTTACAGAAGATAAATCATCAAACCACATATATTCTCATTCACTCTGCTCTACAGCTTTTAGTCAAAATTAAAATGCTTATTCAAATCCTACAGGACCTCTATTTAAACATGAGGGTGCATTAACTATAGTTTTCCCTTGTGGAAGGATAGCAGCCAAGAAACCACTATTTGAGAAAGGGGAACAGAGTGAAAAAGCTGAAATGTGCAAAAGCTCACAAAGATCAAGGATCGGTTGAAAAGAATATTATGAAGTGATGAATCAAAGTTTAAAAAAATTTGGCTTCAATCATTAACAGTATGTCAATAATTAAACCAGAGGAAAGAGGTGGATAAATGAGGGGTTGTAGTCTTTGATGAAACATGATGGAATGTCTGTCATGGTTTCGGCTGCATTTTCTGCCATTGGTATTGGTTATGGTCCCCAAACTAATGACAGACAGGTTTAATTCATCATGGAATTTATTCTGGAAAGCATTTGATTAAGAACACACTTAATATTTATCATGACAGTGATTCCAAGCAAAATGCTAATGCAGAGAATTCATATGCAGGAAAAAAGTAGAGGTGAGAGTAGAGAGCAGTGTCACCTGGAAAGAGAAAGACATAAAAAAAACTCTGGAAAGTGCTGAGGGAAGACTAATGTATTATACTGTACCAGGTGATACTTAACATAACTTCAAGGCAGCCTCTCCAAAGGAATTCAAGATGTGCAAAGAGAAACACTCTAAAAACTGACTTTTGTAGCAGCTGTTTTGATCTGAAAATATTGTGTTTTTTTATACAGTATACAAATTTAAATGGTGAAAAAAGCTGAAAACCCTGATTTAACTACAGTCCTTATAGCATAGACTTTGTGAGGATGCAACCAAAAGTGAAAAAATCCTAACTGATTTCCAGGTTTTAGTATTCATTCTTAGGCAGATTTTTCAAAAAGCACCATGTTCTTTCAAAATTGTGTGTGCACAGTTATAATGTACCTAGCTGCCACAAATATATTTTTAAAATTTGTCCATGCATCTTTATAAAACTAGAAGAGGCAGTAGATACCAAATCTCCACAAAGGGAGTGAAACTTTTTTTCTCAACTAAAAGGGCGTTCTATCTTTGGCCCCAATATTACACTTCCATTCACAGTTCTCTCTCCTTTTCATCTCAAAATACTGACGGTAACATGTCTACACCTGTTATGGTGTGCATGGAGAATCGTGAATAGAAGCAGAGGGCGCAGTTGGGGTGCCACTTGACATTTTCAGAAATGTGTCTCTTCTGACTATCAGTCTTTACATTTAATTCAGTGCCGGAAAGCAAATGTGGGTTTTTCCTAAAATGAAACTCTAGCTTTTAGGATTTTTTTTAAAACAAAAGACACTTATCCTAAATTTTCAAATGATGTACTCTTCAAGGCTAAAATGAATAGATACATGCAGGGAATTCAAATAATCGCAATGTTTACAGTGTAATTTAATGGCAAGGTTCAAACTAAAACAGTTTTTGACACAGTTTTGAGCTTAGATTAAATAAAAAGACATTTACAAAGTACATTAATTCCTAATTTCACAGAATTAGACCAGCTCCTTCTTTTGGCCATGGGCTAACCACCTTAAGAAATGCACATCAAAAACTTTGATTGTGAAAAATGTGATTTCCCTTCCCATATTTTCAATTAACTTTTTTATGGCAAAGCTGTAGGCGTTTTCCATCATTGCCTAACAGCAGTTTCCATGGTTGGTCAGTGGATGCACTGATTTCCTGGTACAGAAAAGCAACCAGGCCATTAGCTGAGAGAATTTCTCTGAAGGCTTTATACTTTGATGATGTGTGCTTGTCACACACTGTGCCCACTCATTCTCCCCCAACTCTTTATCCTATTTTTCCTGCCTCTGCCTTTCTTCCTCTCTTTTCTTTGTTTGCCTGTCACTCAGTCTTTGTCTATACCCTCTATATACCTCTTTCCCAATCAAACACTCTCCCTAACATGGTTATACTCGTATTAACCATCCTGCGGGTTGGCTCTTATTTGTTTGTTTGCGTGTCACTGCCATGTTTAGTGATGTTCATCTTCACACGTTTTATTTGCAGAGGATGAACTGAGACTCAAACCCTTACGTCAGAAAGGCTTGGGGAGGAAATGAAGAGGCTGAGAGACTTATAGAGGAAGGAAATCAGCTCATTCAACTCTACTGCATGCTGAGAGTTTACCATGAAAGAGAAAGGAATCAAACAGTTTTTTCCCACAACATTAGAACACAGAATAGGTTTATAGCTACAGTATTACAGGGAAGTGCTGCAGTCAAAGTGACAGCTGACCTATCACATTTATAATTGATGAACATCATTTTCAGCACTATTGCAATGACCTGCTTTCTTTGTCCAGCACGTGGAAACATGAGCCTCTGGGGCAGTGAACCTCTGCTTCTGAAAGCCCGACAAACAAAAGAGGAAGAAAAAAAACAGCTTGGCCAAACAGAGATGTAAGGGGATCTTCGAACTATCTGAATAAATAATTTTGGCTGGAAACACAGAGTATTATCAGAGAAACAGTGAGACTGTACCTTAAGTTCACCTACCGAGTAATAATGAAGCCCTCTCTTGTGTGTGTCACTGCATAACGTTCCCCAAAAGGAGGAAGGGCATCAGTGGGAATCTGAACAAAACTTTACTCAAATGTCTATAAGAGGGCTTAAGAGAAGAAAAATCAAATAGCATTATACAAAGAAGCAAAGTAGGGGATTTTGTCAAAGTTTCATTAGATACATGGAAATGCTTATAATTCACGACAACAATAAAGTTGTTCTTTATACTATGAGTGATAGCAACCTTTGTAACTTCTTCATTTCTTTAATAGTTATACTGCAATTTTGAATTTGTTTTTTATAACCCCGAGTTTTCAGAGAGAGGTTCAAGGAACTTATAAGATGGTAAAAAATAGAAAGGTAGAGAAAACTGGAACTACATAAAGCATCTACAGTATATATCAAATCTCTCAGCACCAAATAAGATACTGTAGCTACAGCTGATGAAAATTAAGAATATTAAGGAGCTAAAAACCTTTTCTTGTTCAGTTGTTAAATTGGTTTTATTTGTGCAATATGACAAACCAACAGGCACAGTACAGAACTTAACAATGGTGCACAGTGATCATACAGATTTTAGGACAGAGTTTATGATTTCTAATAATAGTTACACTGAAGGTGTGGGAGCCTACAAGTTGAGGTGAAAATGAATGAATGTGTATTTCTTTGTGTGAGGTTGATGACTAATTATTTTTGACAAATGAAAGGAAGAACGAGAATGTGTGCAACTTCACACAAAGCCCCAAAACTGGTTCTGATAGGATCAGATAAAGAATGAGTAAAGTAAAGGCCTTTGCGTGCCTCTTCAAACTGAGTAAATATAACTGGAAACCAAATGTTGTTGTTACGTGCATAATTGTGACTAAAGTGTTGTTTATCAAACATATTATCTCACATTTACAAATTTAACTTGATGGCTCAAAACCAATTAAACAAACTAAGTTTTTTTGTTACAGTAACTGATGCACCAGCTTTAAACAGATTATTTGAGTTTATTTCAGTAAAATTACAATTTTAAGGCAGCAAAATTTAACTTGTGCAAGAAAGTAATTATTTATTTTAATATTGTCTTTAAGATCCTCAGCAGGATTTGCAAACAAATAAACTGCAGAATATTCTCTGTCCAGCTGGAGAGTTCCAAAGAATCAGAATATAAGATAAAGTAGCCAAAAGGAGCAAAAAATGAAAAAGACCAGATTTCATGAATAAAAACATTCCCTTTCTGTCTTGCTCCTCTGCCTATTTGTGTATATGTACAGAAAAATCTGCATGCATGCATGGGTGTTTGTGAGCGTTAATGTGTGGACTGATCGTTGGACTGCACATTGTGAAGTATGCAGGTGCCCAGTCACACTGTGCGTCCTATCTTGAGTCATGTACTGTAGAAGTAAAAGAGGAGAGCGGGGTGAAGACAACGGTCTGTCTGCTTCTCTGAAGTTTACGCACATGGCTAAAAATAAACTGCAGCAGACGGCAAAGACAGATTGGGATTCAAAGTCTGTCTGTCTGTTTCAGAAAGAGTGACACAGTGACAGAAAGGTTTAATCACATGGAAACGTCAACAAGAGTAAAACTGACTGGTTGAGTTTGTTGTTAACAAGAGAACAAAAGAACATTGATTGGACGGGCGCTTATGAGTCAATCACACCGCCTTCGCTCTGGGAGGTTGTATAGTGGTTATTTATTGGTACAGACGCAACTTGTGACGTCTTATAGACAATTTGTTTCAATGCCCAAAAATGTGACTGTCATACGCACTGTTAAAAACAAAGGAATTTGGTTTTGCTATTTCGGTAACACCATATTTGCTCTTGACTTTGGAGTACTCAAACACTTCCTTCTGTTGCTCTGCAAGGTTGTCATTTTCTCTGTTTGTTTTGGATGCTGTCTTTCAGTCCACACAAATCTACATAAGGGGATTAAGCAAAGAATATCAAACAATCACAGAATATTCGAGCATGACCCTCGACCTGCATTCATCTGTTCAACTGTTTAAAGGGGACATTATACAGATCTTGAGTTGGAACATGCAGAAGTTTATCAGAGTTTTAGTTGAATTTGATGAAGATCTCTGTATTAAAAAAATGTTGCTTTCTTATCAACAGATGTTTACAATGTGCACAACTCCTGTAATGGACTCTGTCTCAGGCTCTTTTGTCACGTTCATCCTACACCTCAAACTGCGGATGGTTGTGTTGGTGTCATATTGGAAGAGCTGCTGGTAACTTTGCAAAGAAAATGCTCTGAGGACTTACCAATATTTAAAAAATCTATCCTGCCTGTATGACCAGAGGAAGATTCTTTAGCGAAGGACAACATTGAAAGATTCCGATAGTACTCCGCTGAATTCGGTCACTTTTGGGAAATAGACTGACAAATTACCTCATTGGATGAATATGCAATGAAAATAGCTAGTGTCTGTCAAAGAGCAAACTGGTATTATGACAATGAAGCAGACCATACAATGCACTGTTTCTTTAACAAACATTTTCCTAAAAGTCTGTTTTAAAAAAAATGCTGCAGTGTAAAACCATGTAAGCTAATCAAAAGGAAACAGACTAGGGCATACTAGCATCATTACTTATCTTTGGTAGATTATTACAAATTGAAATAGCTTACGTTGCTTAACCAAGAGCAGCAAAAGCTGATGGCTGTTGCTGAAAACTCAAAACTCAAAACTACACGTTTTGAAAGAAAACATTTGTAGCCTCTGTGGCTGTATTTAAATTTTGGTGAAATAAGATTTTAAAATTATTCTGTTACACCAATAAATTCAAATGCAAGCAACATATCACTTGGCACCTATTTCAATATTGTCATATTAGGAAGAGATCAAAGCAGCTTTGAATCGTGTTATTGAGAGATCTTTTTTTATAGTATATTTATATTAGTAAAGTCACAGAAAACAAGAAGAAATTTGTGTTTTATAATGCTACTGCATGTGTTAAAGGGTATGTCTACAAAATGCCTGTATCCTATATTATATTGTATTATATTATATTTCGATGTTTGTCCAGTGTTGGTTTATTGCACCTGTATCCTACGCGATGAAGAAAGATGAGAATGGTTTAGTCCGTTCTACCCCACCCCTCTTTGGATCGTCTATTTTGGTACAGTCAACATGCGCGCGAAAGTTTTGTAACAGCAATGGCGTCGAAAAGAGGTGAGTGTGTTGTGTTTACTGTGAACGTCTGTGCTATACAACATAGCAATTTAACCACACTGTGGAAGTGTGCATACAAGTGCAATTTGTAATACCACTTGTCCTCGTGTAGTGGACGTGACATGGTAAACATTAAGCTACCGGATAATCTCAAGTGGAGAGATTCACCGCCAATGTTAACAGTTATACTGTTCACTACCTGTTGCTATTAGTAGTATGTGTTTGACAGCTTGGGTGGTTAAAGCAGACTTTTCTTATCTTACTTTTCTCAAGCTAATGTGAATGTTTTACCAGTCCCTGTGATTTAACAACATACAAACTCTAATCTGTATTAACAAACGTGTTCAGGCCGTCTAGGGACGAAACGCAAAGCGGAAGTTCAACTTACAGAGGAGAGTCCATCCGTAGAGACCAAAAGGGCCGGAGGAGAGGGGGAGAGCGGGCAGCAAGGTCAGAGGGTGGTCATTGAACACTGGTAAGTCATTTTATCACAGTGGTAAATGAAATGCTGAACATGGACCAAACTTTACTGTCATGAAAAAACATCATCAGATTAATTCAGAATGTAGTGTTACGTATTCTTTTAAAAGTAAAAAACTGTTTCATATATTGTACATAATCATCGTTGAACCGATATAGACTTGCATTTACAGAGGCATTTGTTTAGGCTGATTATACGTTTGGGAGACTCTTTTTGTTTCTTTGGTAATTTCAGACATTAATGCCAAAGCACATTAGGCTCATAGATACACATTAAACAATATTGTACCCCGACACAACCATTGTATCACTAGGCTAAGTTTCACTAAGATGTACTACACCTATGCCAGCATTTCTGTGCATCAGCCCTCACAGTAACAACTCATTTTCCCTGTAAAGAGCAACACTGAGGATCGACTGGCCTGCGTTATCCACTCTCAAAGCATTGTCATACTGTGCTGCACTATATATTACAGCTCTGTGTCAGTCACATGACGGTTTGAGATTAGGGACTTTCCCTACATATTATTTGTATTATACCAATGGTACCTTTAAAACAATCGTCAATGATGGTTACAGTATTTGGGGTTAAAATTGTTTTTCTTATTTTTAAATCAAGTCACTTCCTTACTTGACCTAATCTTCAGCAAACAACCTACCAATTGTCATGCTGTCTGCAAATTCAACAATAAAAATTCCACGTTAATTTGTATATACATGAAGAGGCTAAGCCTAATCTTAGAGCACTGAGGAATTCTGTAGGCAGGAAAGTAAAAACTGTATATGGTGTGGGTTATTGTGAGTTTATAATGTCCAAACATTCCTCTTCTGCCTTGGATGAAATATATTTTACTCACCCCATCATGATTTCTTTTATTATAGAAATCCATAAAAGCACCATGCTCCATGAGTTCAGCTATTTAATTTATAGATACAGCATGGTGTTGGGTTGTTTGGTCTAGTGAAACTCTACAAATAATTATAATACTCTAGCTTAATCTTGCAATATTTGACAGATTGTCGATCCCCTATTTCTAGCCTCAGCAGTGAAGAAGTTAAGCCAGTGAAAGCATTAGAGCTCTGGCTTTTCCACAAAATATTCCACTATTGTTACTGCTGAGGGGGGCCTGGTGGATCAGTGGTAGAGCATTGGGTTGGGATCCAGAATGGCACAGGTTTGAATCCCACCCCACTAGGTGTGGCCCTCCCCCCCCCGCAACCCTGGTGCCGGTCCCGAGTCCTGATAAAAATTGGATGGTTGCAGCATGAAGGGTATCTGGAGTAAAAACACATGCCACATCAACACAGGGAATATGTTCCGCTGTAGCCCCTGAAGGGACAAGGCAAAAGCAGTTGATCTATTCCACGGTTGTTACTACCTTGATTGTTTGACACCGTCCGGCTGTTTATGTGGGATTGCATCTCACATCCTGGTAACAAAGTTGCCACCCTGTGTACACACTCTGGTAGTTAAAAGCAAATATACTGTGTCTGCTGCCTAAGATCCTGGATGATTTTATATGTCTGTCTGATGGCTGATCTGTGTTTTCCTGGCAGTAAGAGCTGACGGGTATATGGGCGTAATGCTGAGGAGGTGAAATCTGCCCTTCTGGCTGCCCACCCTGGACTGACTGTGGTCCTCAACCCTGACAAGCCTCGCAGGAATAGCTTCGAGATCACTCTGCTGGATGGAGGCAAAGGTGAGGAATAAAGAATAACTCCCCCAGGTAATTAATTTGTTCTTGGCAAAGTGTATGTGTATCTGTTTTTAGACTTTTCCTCATTTATCAAGGCCATTATAGATTCAGTTTACCACAATTACAACATAAACATGGTCTTTAACCACTTTAGCTAGTGTGGTTCTACTTATAATAATATATTGACCTCTGAACTGGATACTGATGGTGGTGACTGAAACTTTCTTTGGTGTACATAGCATTGAGAAATATTTCCAAGTGTGACTGTGCTTAATACCAATAAATATTTTATCACTAAGGATAGAATCATCAAATGCTATAAAGTCAATAAGCAAGTGCTAACACAATACCTTCTTGTCTAATTAGGTTAATGCTTTCCTGTGTTGGTTGTGTTAACATGTATGATTGCTTTATTACAAATTTAAGTCTACTGCTATGCTTTAGAAATGGTAATAACTCATGTAGTATTACTTATGTGGTGTATTGATGTCACAAATTACACTTTTTACATTTATCCCTTAAGAAACATCTCTATGGACTGGAATAGAGAAGGGACCACCTCGCAAGCTAAAGTTTCCTCAACCGGATGATGTTGTTACTGCTCTTCAGGAGGCGCTTAATGATAAATAGACCTGCAGTAAAGGTTTGTCATTTCAATAAACTCTAATGAATAGGTGTGTGTGTGTGTGTGTGTGTGTGTGTGTGTGTGTGTGTGTGAACACAGTGCAATATTTTTAAGAAATTTGAAGATTTCTCCATTCATGCTGAAAGAACAAAGCTAGTTACCAATACCACTAAAATATTACTATTCTGGATGACAATTTTTAGTACCAAAACAAAAAATACAATTTTAAATTAATGAGTTGGCCACTGTATTGAATGCATTAATTTCCACAGGTGGTCATAATGTTGTGCCTGTTTGGTGTATATTTCCAAGTTTTTCCTTCTAAGAGAGATGTGTCGTAACCTAAACTTCCTATCATTTCTTTGCAAGTTTATGAGTCACCTTCCTGGCGTTCAGCTGCTTGTTAACAAGTTTGTTAACCTTCAACAGTTGCTTTTGAAAGTAATGATACCCCTTCATTTAATGTCATGTTTTATTTTTTTAGTCACAATTTCAAATGTAATTAATTGTGAGGCATTGATAGAGTTAAATCTTGTACAAAGGGTCAGATAATCTTGAGTTGTATCCAACTAAAGCATACATTCAGATGACAATCGTTAGAGATTTACTGAGGTAAAAACAAAACTAGCAGCCATTGTACATCTGTTATAAATAGTTGGTTGCCAAATGTATGTCACAGCATGGCTTATTAAGTAGCATTGTTATACTTGTAAATGTGGCACCAGAACAGATTGTTACTGAGTAAAAGAGCTTTCTCCGTATCAAATTATGCCTGGATTGAAGGGTTCAGTTAATGGCATTGGATCAGTTGTATTCAAAGCATAATCATGCAGGTCAGAAATTAACAAACCTTTAGAAGAATAGTACATAAAGATTTGTTTGATTAGAGACAAAAAAGCCAATTCAGCACTGATACAATAATTGCTAAACAGTGCAAGACTCCAATTAGTATAAGTTCAGTTAAAAGACTGCTGCTTGCGGTCCCTGAGGACAAGTTTACACCTCTAAACCAGTTGGATTTAAAAGAAATATTCTTGATTTTTTTTTTTATTGGCCACAACTTATCTTTCTCAAAAATTCTCATTTCCATGTTTATATGGAAAAATCACAAATTACAAATGTTGTCTCAGACTTTAGAAATCTACTGTATCTTCAGAAATTTTGTAAATGAAGAGACGTCACTCTTTGATATTTAATACATTTGCAGTAGGTAAAGAAGTAAAGTCTTCTGCAAAGGCTGCTTGGATAAGATTTTACAGACTCCTCATACTTGGATTTGTGTGTTTTATCCCATTAATCCTCGAAGATCCACACAAGCTCTATTTTAAGATTGAATGGGGAAGAATCTGACCTGTGATCTTTTCTCCCGAGGAGTTAAAGCCTGGAATTGATGGGCAAAACTGTATTTATTTATTTATTTATTTATTTTTACTGCTTAAAGACCTTTTATTTCACTTGCAGACTAGCTGGTGTGGACCCTTCTATAAAATCAAATTACCAAGAGTGAAGTTCAAACATACTATGTATCATTATTATTATTATACAGAGAAAATGTAATGCAGAATTGGTTTTGATAGTTGTCTTCCACTGTCATCCTTTTGTCTGTGTGGTTCACTAGTTATTTAACCTTTGTTTACCTGGGAGAACTTGAAAATAAAAATCTTTTTCAAAAGAGTCAAAAAGTCACAACAACAGTGTGTGTGTGTGTGTGTGTGTGTATGTGTGTTTATTTGTTTGTTTATTTATATTTATTTTTTAACAATAGTTCTTGTCTCACATCCAGCAAAGACTTCAGGAGCTGTGACTCATGGAAGCAGAATGATGAGAAGTGACCAAGGAGATGCTCTCAGTCCCTTTTCTGACGATCAAGGCTCCATCAGTTCACATCTACTGGGCACACAGTGACACCTAGTGGACCGTCTACAAGCTTACATATTTCTGATATATTTTCTTTCTCAATTGTTGTCTTTATACCAGTTTTCTTTAAATAAAATGTTTCATGTTAAGCTGCTAAGTGGAGTGTTACTGTGCATTTTTCAAAGTCGTGTAAATGGATGTTGTTTTTATTATAAAATATTATTTTGCTATGTTGGATTGTACTGATACAGCATCTTCTTAAACAGTCTACTTAAGCATTAAGTAGCTTTTCCTGATCGTAGAACTAATTCTCTAGAGGACAAATTCGGAACAATCATAGGATTAATTTCAATTGCTTGAACATAGTTAAGTACAGAAGCCCTGAATAATGACTTTTAACAATTCTTGTTAAATTTCTTTTCTCTATATCAAAGTCTCTACATCAAAATGTAAATCTATTGTTTTGTAATTACCGACATTTACTGCAGTGTCATATTTATGTTTATTTATTTGTCATTTCTATAGCTTCATTAATTAATTGTAGCAATTTATTCTGATAAGCCCCACGAGCAGTGGCTGTTATATTAGCAAGTTGTAGTTAATGAGGATATTGGCTAGTGTTCAATGAATTATATGAAGTATATTCAATTTTAATTTTATTCATAAACCTCATACACTTTTGGCCACTTTGGTGACCCTGCCAAAGCAAATCTAGGAATTTTATATTGTGACTTACAAATAATGACGTAAATGCATATTTAAACGACAACGATTTTTTTCTTTTCTATTTAAACGACAACACTCTGTTAAAATCAGCCATTGGTATGTTTGGAAGCCTAACGTGTAAAATGTGCCTCCTTCTCAGCCTCGTGTTGTTGCTAGGAAGTGGTTCCTAAGGACATGACCTCATCATTACGCGACGAACCCCAGTAGCGGTTCCTCATGATTTGAGAACTCCTTTCCAGTCTACAAGAAGGTTTGAAAATCGACTGTAAGTAACATTATGTTAAGATGGATTGCAGCTATGGACAAAGATCAGAGAGTTTGGGAGTCGAGATTACTTGGAGCGTTTGTAGGCAGTTAATGCTCAATTTTTTCTTAGGAAATTTGTAAAGTAACGTTAGCACAGGCCTGCTAAGTGCGACTGACGAGCGTACATATAATGTATTCTCTTTCGCTGTGTGTGCTCGTTATTACACATACAGTTCTCAAGGTACGTACACTGCAGGAAGGTTATTCCAATTATACTAAACAATGCCACGCATAAGCCGATCCAGGTTCTGTCTGTCCCGTCTGCATTTTTACAACATCTCACTCTGGCTTGACGATAAAGAAATCAGGTCTTTTTGATGACACATCTGTTAAAGGAGTTATTAGTTTCTGGCTCTTCATCTTTCCATTAGCATCTAAAACCTTTGCACTGTGCTGTATTTGAAATCATTTACTTTTTAAATTGGGTTTAATAGATACTGTAGAACTTTGTAGCTAAGCCTTTGGTAATACTGTTCTCTTAGAAGTGTATTAATACTAAATGAAAATAGCCTTTAAGATTTTACAGTGCCAAAACTTGTACTGTGTTTTAAAACTATATGTATTGGACTCTAATGAAGGAACAATTATTTAGACTATTAGACTATTTTGAAATATCAGAAGATAATTTTTAAATAATGTTATTTCCTACAGCGTGTGTGTTTATTTAGGCATCAGTCCAAAGTTAAAAGATATGTAAATTGCTGTTATATTTGACAAAAGTAGCAACATATCTTTGCATTTGAAAAAGTGAAACCAGAAAATCTTTGGCATTTTTCTTAAAAAATTGGGAGAACACATAATTTTCTTTTTATTTTACTAATCATTGCAGCTGTACACAGTTACATATTTTTACTGTTGAGGAATATAGATAATTCCAAACATTATTGCACTAGTACCTTTTATTTCCTTATATTGAAGATTTGAGAAAAGTTAAATTACTTAATTGTTGTATGCATATAACCTTTTCGTTTCTATATGCCTGGTATTTGTAATATTGTCATCTCTTATTAGTCATGGCAACAGAGGGTGTGGAAAAGCCAAGTGAAGATGCTCCAGCTGCTGGGAAAGCCTGCACCAGGTTTGACCTGGAGAAGGAGACAGAACTTCGATTTGAGGTGGAGGCAGGAGAGGCAGCAGAGCAAGTTGAGCTGGAGCTTGTCACAGGAATGGCAGAAGTGTTTGGCTCAGAGCTCAACCGCAACAAAAAGTACACATTTGGGCCAGGCTCCAAGATCGCAGTTTTCACCTGGCAAGGCTGCAGTGTGAGTCTTTATGGAAAACCAGAGGTGAGCAGCTGGACAAAGGCCTATATAAATGTGTGAAGGTTTTCACATGGGTTTTGTTCTGAATATCGTTGTTTTCATAATTTACTAATTTGGTTACCATGTTTTACCCTGTTTGGCTTTGTTAATTTGACCTTGATGAATGATGGGCTTAAATAACCTGCATTTACCCCCATCCCCAAAGGTGGCTTATGTGTCTAAAGATACTCCCATGCTGCTCTACTTGAACACACATGCTGCCCTGGAACAAATGAGAAAACAAGCAGAGCGGGACAATGAGAGGGGGCCGAGGGTAGGTCTGATTAGAGAACTGCAGATTTCAGGAGCCTAAGTTAGTCAGATGCCAGTTAGTGAATTTTGCATTGACACTGAAGAATTTATCATCCCTCAGGTGATGGTCGTGGGACCAACAGATGTGGGGAAGTCAACTGTGTGCCGGCTGCTTTTAAGTTACGCTGTAAGAGTGGGCAGGAGGCCAACACTAGTAGAACTGGATGTCGGTCAGAGTGGGGTAAGATAATTAAAAATATTACAGTGTCCCATAAGTAGAATAACCCCATCTGATATATCTTGCATCATAAGAGATTGAATCATCTGTTATGCAAACTGCAAATTGCATCATTTATGCAAACTGAAACTTTATAAAAGATAAATGTTTCATATTGAGGAACAAATACATTTTTGTATATTACAACTTAAAACAAATGTGCCTTTATTTTTTTTACTTTCACTATGTATAAAGACACCACCACACACAGAAGATTTGTTTCCGATACTGTTGTTTAAAAGTGCACCTAATTAAAATTAGGTAATGAAACGAAGGCAAACTTTCTTTCTACATGTGAAGTAGCATTACTACCTGGCTGGACAGGTAAATAAATGTTGGTGCACGTTAGATTGTTAATTTCATTTTACCTGCATCTTCCATAACATCCACTATCCAATTCTTATCAACATAAGATGTAAAGAGTGTTCTGTGCTTCCCAGGTATCTTTGCCTGGGACAGTCTCAGCACTGTGCATTGAGCGTCCAGCAGACGTGGAAGAGGGTTTCTCAGTCCAGGCTCCTTTGGTTTATCACTTTGGCTCTACTACCCCAGGAACCAACATCAAACTTTACAACAAGGCAAGAAAAAGAAAAACCCAGTGCAAACTCCAAATACATTTTGCATTTTTAGTTATTTGTTTTTTTTATGCCCACTTTATTTGTTTATGTGTAGCTGACTTCGTGTTTGGCTGAGGTGTTTTCTCAACGCTGTGAAGTGAACCGGAAGGCCAGTGTGGGGGGCTGCATCATCAACACCTGTGGCTGGGTGAAGGGCTCTGGATATCAGGCTCTGGTCCATTGTGCTTCTGCCTTTCAAGTGGATGTGGTTCTGGTTTTGGACCATGAGAGGCTCTACAATGAACTCAAAAGAGACCTCCCTCACTTTGTACGTGTTGTGCTCCTTCCCAAGTCCGGGGGTGTAGTGGAACGCTCCAAGGAGTGCAGACGAGAGGCTCGGGATGAGAAGATCCGCGAGTATTTTTATGGCTTCCGTGGAATGTCCTACTATCCTTTTTCCTTTGAAGTGCGTTTCTCTGATGTTCGCATATACAAGATTGGGGCACCATCCATTCCAGACTCCTGCCTCCCACTGGGCATGTCTCAGGATGATACACAGTTGAAGCTGGTGCCTGTGACACCAGGGAGAGATCTCACTTATCACGTGCTGAGTGTGAGCAGCGCTGAGGATGGAGAGGACAGTGCTAGAAAGGGGATAGTGGAGAGTCCTGTGTGTGGCTTTATTGTGGTCACTAATGTGGACACGCAAACACAAGTGATGAAAGTCTTGTCCCCGGCACCTAGGCCACTGCCCAGACACACACTACTCATCATGGACATACGCTTCATGGACATGAAATAAGACAACAATTCAGAGGAAAGGGAGTTGTTAGGGATGGTTCTTTTTTGTACCAGAGGGCCTGGGCTTTGTTTCCTAGTTGTTGTTTTTTTTTTTAAAGGACTGCAGAGGTCAAAAGAGAAAAAAGGTTTAAGTATAAATATTAGTGTCTGCTGTAAATGAAAAATGCCCCTTTTTAATGGGATAAACTGTTCAGATATTTGGGCAGTTAATAGCAAGAACTGTCTTATCTGTGCAGGACTAATTTACTTGTTGACTTGTTATACAAAAATATTTTTCATTTTGAGTAATAAATTTTTTAAAGGTTCTATTTTTGTGTTATAAGTTCCATTTATGCACTTTATACTAGTGCACCTTTGTTCGTGTGTGTCCATTTGTGTTTAATCAATTTTACATTTTTTTTTTGTCAAAACATTATATGGATTTTATCTGTCTCATCAAGCTTTATTACTACCCCTTTTGTCCTTAATATTGCTCCAAGCATTCCTTTATTCGTTGAAATGACATAATCTGAACTGAACTTCAAGTGATCTCATCTGGAGGCATTTTTCAGCTAGAAAAGGGAGATATGTAGATATAGGGAAGTCAAAGATAAGTTTAATAGCATTTATGTACATGTATCACCCAAACTAGAACCATAAGAAGCAAGTTACATATCAGTGAAGGCTTCCTTGAATGCTTTTAGTTTTGCATTATAATTTATTCCGGGCATTCAAGTTTAATTGTTTTGAAACAGGCCTTTAAAAAAGTGCACGTTAGAGGGAAAAACAAGATTTAATGACCTAAGTCAATTCCTTTTCATTCTTTAAATGTTTATTAACTGGAGAGGGGGTTCTTTTGCTGTCAGTTTTTCTTTTCCTGTAAAGCTATGTAAAACCTTTTATAGGAAATGAGTGTAGCCTGTTTGTTTTACTTTGTGCACCTGCAAATTAGATCTACTGCAGTTTGAGTTTGAATCCCATCAACAACCTCATTTCCAAGGGAGACGTCAGCTAGATGAAGGCATAAAGCTTCAGACGGAACAATTAAACATGAAACACAAACAAGAACAAGACAACGTTTGAACGAGAAAGTACCATATTTGCCCTCTGAATTAGTGAATTAAATATGTGAAGGAGGGGATAATGTAAATACTCGAGTATAGTTGAAATACCTCGAAATTGTGCTTCAGTGCCGTAGTTAAGTAAATGTACCTGGTTAATGTGCGCCACTAACCAAAGAAAATGATCAACGTCTTTACACAAACAGAGATTTCTGCAGAGGGCTGAATGGGGAAATTCACCCTATAGAAACAAAATGATGCAAAATGAAAAATAGATGAAATGCATTTTAAGTGTTTTGCAAAAATTGTGTGTTATTTTAAGAACATTTACTGGGTTAAATGTGAGACCACACCTCTGCTCTCTGACTGGCTGTTCTACCCACCTGAGGGCCGGAGGAACAGTTCCGGGATTCCGACGTCGGCCTGGCCAGCGAAGCTAACTACTTTGCTAGCTGGTAACTGAAGGAGGACCGAAACGACCAACACCCTACAGGCAAGACAACTCACACGATCGGTGCTGAGGGTTTGTTTCACTTGCTCTTTGTGTTGATTGGTTATCTGAGCGTAGCCACAGTTATCTTATTAGTCGTCAAAGAAATGTTCTCGAGTAAGCAAGTGTAAAGCTGCCGCGCTAGCCAGGTAACGTTGGCTAACTGCTAGCTGTGGTAAAGGACTGAGCGGTGTCGCAAAAAACTTTGGAGGCTGGGTAAGAGCTAGCTGATTACTAAGTGTGGGTCACGTTTAAATAACTCATTATTACACTCCGGATCTAAAACATCGCATCGTCTGTTTCTTGGTTGGAAAATGGTGTAGTTGTCTTAAAGATGTGTTTCATATTAGTTGAGTTGACCGAACCTTAACGTTAAGCTACTTCTGCCCCGGCCTGTCGGTGTGTTTCATCCTATGATTAAAAGATGAAGTTCGAGTCAATCAAATATGATAGATTGGTTAAATCCTGATATCGGTTAAGATCCGTCCGTGCGTGCGATACGAAAATGGCTGTATTTGCTTAACGACGTGGGTTGTGTGCTGTAAATTGTTGCGGTAACATCACAGGACAGACCTCGACACGGTGAATTTAGGATTAACTACCATCCATTCTGGTCGAGGGGGGATTTGTTGTGGAGCAGATGAAATGATTAACAACGGGACAGAGTGACACTCGTCGTGGGCCACATCTCAGTTTGTCAGTCCTGTTTGTTGGAAAGAGGGGTGTGTCCAATCTAACGTTATATCGGATTACACTGTTACTCCGTGTTTGTGTTTAGTGTGCTCACTCCGCACCAACTAGTTTTTCATCTTCACATGAGGGAAATAAGCGTGATGTGTTTATTCCAGATCCTTGTCTCCATGTTGTTTTGAATCTCCAGAAGTAGGAGGCGTTTAATTTGACCACTTAAGGGCATAGGGGTGACTGCTATCTACACAGCAGCAGGAGGCTGATGAAGAACTCTTGATTATGAGTAATGGTGGGAAATGCACACTCACACAGTGTAGTGCAAGATTTTATAATCGAAAGAAGTTGGGTTAATCAGCCTGATTGTTGTGAAATCAGAGTGAAAACTACTAATGATAATGATGTCTAAGTCCTCCAAATGAAGCCTTTACATTTTCATATGTGGTAATATTGTTTGCAGGTCATTATGTATTTGTATTGTCCCTTGAATCAGCAAAGTACTGGTTTAGTTAACTGTTAGTTCTTTTAAAATTTTAGAAAATTGTGAATGATCAGAGATCATGTAGAAAAGGGCAAGTGGCACATCTGTGTTATGAAGAAGTGCTGCATCAACAATTCTTGACCTTTCTTTCCGCAAACCTATTCCTATTCATAAGCAGAACTTAATCAGATAAAGTACTGTTTTCTGATGTCATTTTTGCAGCATATTACTTACACTTTGCTTAAGGAAAATTGTGTAATTCTTTTATTTTATTTTATTTTTATTTTTTTTAGGGGGAATCCAACAGCTTATGCACAAAACCAGCGAGTGAAAGAAATAACGTGGACAAAAGGACTAAAATGCTTCAGGCTACATAACGGCAGTGCTGTGTATGGCTTTGTTTAAGAGATGCAAGATGGGAAAGGACGTCTATCTGCAAAGAATTTGGAGGTGGGAGAGGTCTCTACATCTAAACCAGACCATGGGTGTTGACACCTCCATGACATGCATGGTACCTCGCTTTGGAATGAGTTGATTTTGCCCCATTTTAAAACAAAGACTGAACGCAAGGGTCTCTAAAAATCCTGGGGACTTGGCTATTTGATCTATTTTAAATGTAAAGACAAGGATAAATTGTCATTTTTGAGTTTTTTTTAAAGCAACTTTTTAAAAACAAAAATTCAGCTGGACTTTCCTTTTGGTATTACGCAGCTTCCTGCAACTGTTTTAAAAGTTAATTTGTTTGTTTAGTTGTTTTACCCAAGTTTGATTCTCATCTTCAGTTTCTTCCACCCACCCAGTGCCTAAATAAGCCCCCTCGGGACTATCACACAAGTCATCAGCAACTGCTGCACACAGTCCTCTGCCTGTTCTCCTTTATGTGCTTCTGCTCTCAGCCTGCTGGCTATCCACCCACTACCTCTTTAATTTTTTGGTCTTTTTTTTTCACTTTCTCTTGAGAGAGGCATAATTGGAGCTCAAGCACACATTAATGTAAACATAGTTTTCCGAGTGGAGAGAAACTGTGTGTGCACGTGTCTCTGCTTTAATATATATGCACAGCAGTGTTGTTGTCATACAGGTGTCAGCCAGTTTAAGATTATTTATATTGTTGCACCAAATACAGTTACATTAAAGCCATACAAATATTTATGAATTACCTACACATATTTTTCTATCACTTGCTCTTGTATAGTTTTGATTTTATAAGCTTCTACTGAGATTATGCACAAATTGAGCTGTATATTAGTATTGGGAGACCTTTAGTGTCTAGATGCAGAAAATCCTCATGTTTCCATCGAGCTGCTGCTTTGCATAGTGTTGGTTTACCTTTCTATTCTGTAGTCATGGCCTTTCTTCCAAAACAAACACTGTTCCAATTTGACCTGTAAATCCCCTTTCACAGTAGGTAGATAGGAAATATCTACCTCTCTCTCCGTCTTCCTCCCATCTCTGTCCCTGATGCCGGGCTTCAGTGGTGGGGGGGTTGGGGGGGGAGTGGGTGGCCCTGCTTCTGCTCCTCCCCGACCATTTCGACCCAGCCGATATGTTCCGGTGTCTGCAGCCACCACTTTCCTTGTTGGATCCACCACCCTCTTCTTCTGCTTTACGTAAGTTTCTCATTAACACAGTCACATATAATGAAAACATGGTGCTCAATTTTCTCATGTTTCTGTACAGTTGCAATAACAACTAATAAGGTTTGCACGTATTTGTGTTTGCTAAAGCCGTGTATAAATATCCCTATGTAAATTTTTTGTTTACTGCACACATTTGCACAGCACAATACTTTGACACAGTTCCTCAGAATCACACACGTGAGCTGCCATTTTACAATCGCAGTCTTCTGTTTCTGGACACTGAACAGCTTCACTAAAGCAGTTTGGAAGTAAATTGCCGTGCACAAAGGCTCATCAGCAGTTTTTGATTTTGAGTGTGGAGTGTTACTTGCTAGTTCTTCCCATCTGTGTCTGTGCCAAATGTAGGCATTCAATCATTGTTATGTGTTGTCCAGTTGCTGTTGTTTCTGTCTTGAAAAGACAGAATTTGTCAAACTTTGAAAGGCAAGTAGTTAATGCAAAAATGTTTTGTTTTGTCTTTTTTTTATGGTACCCAGGTGCCCATGGTTATCAGAGTATTTTTCTTCTGTCATTCCCATCTACAATGCCGTAATCTTCCTCTTCACCCTTGCCAACTTCTGCATGGCCACTTTTATGGATCCTGGAGTCTTCCCCAGAGGTAAATCCAGTTGCTGTTATTGCCATGTGCTAATAATGCATATTTAATGCTTTTAGTACCTGAGGGTATAAAATAACACGTGAACAATCATTATTAATCAAATCATAATTAATTACCATGATCCACTACAAATACAAATAATCTAATGAATACAATGCAATGCAGACAGGCCATATGATAGCAAATTATGATGCGTTTGTGTTTGTGCATGTTTGTTATCTGTAGCGGAGGAGGATGAGGATAAAGAGGATGATTTCCGTGCTCCGCTCTATAAGACAGTGGAGATCAAAGGCATCCAGGTGCGCATGAAGTGGTGCTCGACCTGCCGATTCTACCGCCCCCCGCGCTGTTCACACTGCTCAGTTTGCGACAACTGTGTGGAGGTACACACACACACACAGCATAATGACCTTGCTATATTGTGACTTCAAATCAGAAATGAATTTATTTCACATTACCATGCAAGTACTAGTGAATTTTATAAAAGGCAATGGTGGAACGAGTTGACATTATGATAATCTTTGTTCATTTATGTTTCTGAATCTTTTAAGTATGGATTGAATGACTGTGTTTAGCAAATACTTGTGTACAGCAAATTGTTGGCTTTGTAATTTAAAATACTGTGTGTGTATATGTGTAGGAGGGAGGGAGAAAGAGAAAGCTTTTAGATTTTAAATCCTTAATTTTGAGTTTTTATAAATTCCTTTGTGACTTCTCCACTCAACCTAGATCTGTCCTATTCTTAGTTTCCATGTGTCAATGTGGGAGAGGTAGAAAGTGTAGTGTTGTAGTTTATCCTCTGTCCTATCTGCTTTCCTATCTTTATATGTTTTCACCTTCTTGTCCTTATGTGCCTTGTCAGGATTTTGACCACCACTGTCCTTGGGTGAACAACTGCATTGGTCGGAGGAATTACCGCTATTTCTTCCTCTTCCTGCTACTACTTACCACCCACATCATAGATGTATTCGGCTTTGGTTTGGTTTATGTCTTGCACCATCGGCAGCAGCTGGATACACCACATGCTGCTGTCACGTATCCTTCACTTGGCAGAATGCAACTTTCCTTCTTTACTGGATATTGTTGGGTTACCTCACTTTTTTGTAATCTCCTTGACACATTCCTCTCAGTATGGCTGTGATGTGTGTGGCTGGTCTGTTTTTTGTCCCAGTTGCTGGCCTGACTGGGTTCCACATAGTGTTAGTGGCCCGCGGCAGGACCACAAATGAACAGGTACATGTAAGGTGGTTCCGTGTATTACATCCTGCATCGGTTATTTTATCCATGTAGTTCAGACATTTTGTTTTGGTATCCATGTGGACTGGAAGTAAACACGATTGTTCTTCTTCTCCCCTCCCTCTCACTGTAGGTGACAGGGAAATTTCGGGGAGGCGTTAACCCATTCACCAATGGCTGCGTGAGAAATATTTCACATGTACTCTGCAGCTCCCAGGCCCCCAGGTCAACCTTTCTCTCTCATCTGTATACTCCCCTCCTTTAATACTTTGCTCAACACTCTGTTCTTTTTTCCATTGCCACTTTCTTTCCATTGCAATCGCCCCTCTTCGACTTTTCCATCCTCCTTTTATAATTCCCACATGTCTGTTCTGTAAATGGAAGATATGAGTATTAATTGTTAATGCCTTTTGGTGTTAGATGGTTTATAGAGCAACAAATTGCTAATGCTGTTGTTTAATGCTTGTTTTACGTATATTAGGGTTTAAATGTATGTCCCTCTTACAGATATATGGGTCGGTGGCGGAGCCCAAAGTCAGTGGAAGTACAGGCGCCTTTTGTTAGACCGTCTCTCACTGAGGCCCAGCTAGAAGCTAAGGTCCTGGACAATGGTATCCAAAATGACAGGCACAGCACCAGGGTAAGTAGTTCTAAATAAAACACATAAAAAAACATCTATGAAGTTTTTGATGTCTTTTTTTTCTGTGTTTATTTCAACGGTTAACAGGTTTGTTCCCTTGTAATAATTTAAACAGTCTGTATGCTTACATTGATTTTTAGAGGCATTGCTGTCCCTAAAGGGAAAAAAGTGAGGCACAGAAATCTATCTAACCCAAATTCAGCTCTAAATGTTTTTTTATTTATTTCAAGTCTATTTGAATTTTCTACTAAAGATGCTTAGTAGAAATACAATACAACCCCAATTCCAAAAAGGTTGGGAAGGTGTGAAAATGTAAACAAAAACAGAATACAATGATTTGCAAATCTCATCAACCCATATTTTTTTTTACAATAAAATATAAACAACATATCAGGATGAAAACAGGCATTATTTTCAACTGGACATCACTGCATGGTCTGTGAACACAGTTAACTGTGCAATCCACAAATATAAGTTAAAGTTGTATAATGCAAAGAAGAAGCCATATGTGAACACGATCCAGACACCCTGCTTTGTTCTCTTGCCTAAATCTCATTTAAAATGGTCTCGGGCAAAATGGAAACCTGTTCTATGGTCAGATGAATCAAAATTTTAAATTATTTTTGGAAATGTTAAAATTTCCCAGGTTTAACATCTGATATCTGATATAGCCCAATGAAGGATCTTTGTTTTACACCCAGTGGTGCCATGTTAAAAGCATCTTTCTCCACTGACTTAGAGTGAGCAAATACACCCTTTGTTAGACAGAGCTAATCAGACCTGTTGTTTGACGTTTTAACCAGAAACAACAAAAATTAGCAACCGGCCATAACGCAAAGCTTGAGTTGAAGTTGAATTTAAGTTGAAGCGTCAAAGCCATGGTCAGAATTCATTACCAGACTGTAGATCCTGTTAGTATTGCGGCACAGATCTACATTATTAATGTTTTTTTTTAGGAATATGAAGATTTCAAACAAGCTGGCTGACTGATTGGGAGAGATGCTTTATCAAAACACTGCCAATCACAATGTAGACATGTTTTAACAATTGGTAAAATATTTTTGATACATTTTGAAACAAACGTACGCACATGAACGAGATTTTGATGCATTTTCTGGCGAGGTAACGTTTGAGGACATGGACTAAAAATGAGAGTAAAATAAGATAAGCAGTGCACGTGTGCTGTAAAGAGCTTTGCAAAAGTGTCACACATAAATACTGAACATGTGCTATGAATAATCACTAAAAAGACACTAATTGCCATACAAGATGAAAATACTCATTAGGGTATATGATGAAGGAAAAAAAATCCATATGTAGCATGAAAACATATGGATAAAGAAGTCCATGTGTTAGCAGCAGAATGGTGACTCTGAAACTAGTTCATGTATTTATTTTAAAGGTTTATTCCATGCTAGAACTGTTACTAAACTATTTCACAAGCGTTTATGAAACACGATTTTATATCTCTTGAGTTTAAGCTCGCATTATATTAATAGCAAGGTATAGAGTAGAAATATAAGGTTCAAGTTACACAGTTATCTTCCTGCAGTATTTTCCACATAATTGATCGGCCAAAGCACTGTGTTGTCGGATAGTATTGCACTGTGTACAACAAAGGTTGGGATCTCTTGTTTGGATATCTTTTTTTTTTGTTTGTTTGTTTGTTTTTTTTTACTCTGCATCATAAGCCATGTCAAGTAATGAGTTTTTTGTTGACGGGAATGATCTTTTTCAGTCTAAAAGCAGTCTAGATCAGGTGGAAAGTCAGTCAGCTGATGCAGAGCCTCCACCACCTCCAAAGCCAGAGCTTCGTTACCCTGGTCTGCCCCGTGCTGAAACAGAAGGTGAGACACTCACACACTGATAAAAAATGCACAAATAAAACTTATAGCCCAGGACCTACAAGTGTTTTATGTTTAATTTGAACAGTTTGTTTTCTAATTATGAGGATCTCGTTCAAATGTCACTTTTGGTTTATTTCCACTCAGAAAGCAGTTTGTTGACTGAAGCTCCACCTACACCATCAATGTACAAATACAGGCCAGCCTACAACAGCCCAGGAAGGAACCACACTGCCCTCACACACCCCAACAAGGTAAATTTGCACAAACCTCACAGTATTGGATAGTAAATGTTTACGTAACATCAATTACATCCTGCATAAAAGTATGAAAAGTCTTCTTAGAATGACGTAACTGCATGTCTTTGCCTGTTAGGAAGCACATTTCTATGTATCATATGTATGTAAAATATTAAACATATTTAAAAATTTATATTTTAAATAAACACAGCCGTGTCAATTGTTACCAAGCAATCTTGTTACATTTATAAAGCATATAAATCCATGGTTCTAATCTTGCTGCGCTAAGAAAAGAGTGAACAGAAACAACAATGTCCCTGGGTTTGTAACAGAAGGTGTGTTGGCTGTTTAACCCTTCACCTACTAATTTCCTTTGGTTAATATCATGCCCCTCTTTTTTTTTTTTCTTCTTCGTTTTTTTTTTTTTTAACTTAAAATTGATCATTCAGTGGCCATCGGTCAATCAGTAAGTTTCAGCTAGTGTTCTGTGCGTGTGTGTGTGCGTGTATCCCTTGACTGTCTCAGTGTGTTGACTGGTTTTCTCCTCTCCTGAGACTCCATTGACTGGAATGTGTAGTTCATGTATTGAATGTATTTGTATTTTCGTTTATGTGTTCTTACACACACTCTTTGTCTTGCAGTTTAAGTGTTTGTTCAAGCCAGTCAATGTTCCCAGTCCAGTAGTGTGATAATGAAGTAGAGCACCAGTAAAGCATCCAGTTTCTCCCCACCACTCATTTTTCTTCTGGTAGAAAATGTTGTAAAACTGGGCAACACTTTATTTTAAATCTCCCTGCTTGCCATTTACGAGCAGCATAGGAGCAATTAGGAAATGGTTTAAAACACACAATGTAGTTTCGGAGCAGTATTTATGGGATTATTCATGTCACTCCTTCCGACATTGTTAACTAATATATACAGTAAAATATCGTAAAGCTGTTTTGATATAAAATGTGTTCATAGGAGAAATAATTGCTGACAAATGTAAACAATATACATTTTTTAATAGCAACTTAAAACTACATTAAAATCAGTTACTAGACAATTATTAATTACTATATATGGCCTATAACTGCCAAGAGAGGAGAGTAAAAGTAAAGTGTGACCAGCAACCTTTGTTTGTGCTATGTTATCTATTCCAAAGATATGGTGATTTTCATATTTTTCCCCCCCTATTCACTCCTGCCTTCTTCAACTTCATCACACTTTTCTACCTCCCCTCCACCTTTGATCTGTTTCTCCACCTCTCTTCTCCTTAGATGATCCGTGGGGAGAGTCTTGATTCTCAATCTCCTTCCATCTTCCAATCTAGCCGCCAGCCCACCTATCGCTCGGAGCCGAGCAGCCTGGATGGGACCACAGTTTTGGGCGGTGGTGTAGGGGCGCGCAGAGGGGGAGGGGAGAGGGGTGAGGGCCCCGGAGGCCCTGGCAGGACTGCTGGGGGGGTGTCAGGGGGCGTGTCAGGTTACTCCCTGACTGGGCGTTCCTACACCTCCTACCCATCCTCTCTGGTTCTGTCCACTGGCGGCTCACGCTCCTCAAGCCTACGCTCAGCGCACACGGCACATAACCCATTGGCCACGCTTCATTCAGAAGGCACCACAGATACCAGCTACAAAAGCCTGACCAATCAGACACCGCGGAATGGTAGCTTGTCTTATGACAGCCTACTAACGCCATCCGAGAGCCCAGAGTTTGAGTCGGCCGCCCATGAGCTATCGCCTCAGAAGCCTCATGCTCAGATTCCCTCGGCAGCTATAACGGGCCAGTGCAACATGGGTTCACCCAGTACCCCGCTGCAGGGCTACACGTCGCCCTTCCTCTCAGCTCAGATCGCACAGCAGAGGGAGGGGCAGCTACTCCAGGGCTCTGCCACTTTCTCCTCCCCCCACAGGGCCTACCTGCGTGCCGTCAGCCCACCTCCCCTCTCATTTTCTGGGCCTTTGGAGACCCAGCACCTACTTCAGCAGAACCAGGACTCTTCTTCCCGAGCACCTCGTAACCCTTCCTCTTCATCCTCTTCCCCTGGGGTTCGCTCTCTAGAGCCCCCTGTCTCCCCGCCACCTCGTGGACTCTCCCTTGGAAAGTCCCTGTCTTACACTGGGGAGGCAGGGCCTCAGCACAAGCCTCGACCTGCAGGAGGAGGCGCTGTGCTAGGAGGGGGAGGAGCCGGGGGAGGGCAACAGGCTCCACAGTGAGTAGTGATCCATCTCCAGATGTGTTAGCCTGCTACTCTTCCTCCTCTTTCTCCTTTTCGTCCTAATCCGCCTCTTCTTCCTCCCTGGTTTGTGTCAGCCCTCCTCTTCCGCCTTGATCTGTGTGAGTCTTCCTTTTCTCCTCTACATTTACAGTCAGTCTTTGCTTGTTTATTATTGTTTTGTTTAAATTTGGATGTGTGCAGCGCTTTTAAAAGCATGCCAGTATGTGTTTTTCTCTGTGAAAACATGCCTGACTATGCATCTATTTACTTCTGTAAAATACATTACAAGAGGATTGGAAGAAAAGATTTTTCTGTTTGTGCTTGGCTTGTTGTTGACTTTGAAATAGAACCACTCACCACCATATCCCTTTCTCCTCTGTCCTCCCAATCCTCCCTCCCCCCATCCTTGATGGCTTTTCAATCAGATCCACCGCTCGCCCAGTATTGGCCAATCACACCACATCCAAAGCAGGGGGCGGGGTGAAGAAGGTGACAGGTGTCGGAGGGACCACTTATGAGATATCGGTTTGAGCGGCAGACATCTTCACGGTCTATCACAAGGAGTGGGAAAAATTCACTGGACTACTTCCACTTGTCTTTTACCTGAGCTAGATATTATTCACAACTGCAGGCTCCTGATAAGTGATGACGGACTAAAAGAGGGGCCTGTGTGGTACTTGCTTTGTTTTCTTCGTAATGTCCCTGGCTATTTCTCTCTGCCAGCATTTCCGATTTGAATAAAGGGGAACTGGGGATACTGGTTCATTTTTCACAGGATCAAGTTGTCTCAATTTTGCCACTTTTTGAGCCATAGGCTGGTGTGACTTTCATCGCGGCTGGGACAGATATGTCTATAGAACAAACATAGCTACTTTAATTATTTGCTGTTTTATTTTGATACATTAGTACAGTAAAGAGCAGTCACAAAATTATCTGACACGGGTACAGGCCAGGAAACATGGCCTGTACCCAGTGGATGCAGAATGAAAGAGGGAAGATTTAAGACTCTTGACCATTACAAATGTCTTCTTTCCTGCTGTCTGAATGGATCATACAGCCTGTTTATTGCTAAGTCACGGAGAAAATAGTCCAAGTCTAAAAATACAGTAACATTTTAATTTTGTAAATCTTTTTTCTTTTCTTTTTTTAAAATATTGTTTTATATAAATGTGTAAAATCTTACAGACTATTATTGGGTCAAATTGTCTGCTCTTCATGAGGATGGCAGATGTACTGTGTTATTATTCATGAAAGTAATTTCAAATTAGTTGCCTGCTTATGTTTGATGGCTGCATCAGCCACTTGAGCTCTTGCTGGAATTTTTATTGTCGACATTGAATTTGGTGGAGAGCTGAGGTGGCAGATAATTGAGCCTAATCTCTAAAAGCCACAAAGAAATTTAGATTCATGCTTGCAGCACAAGCCTCTTTGTGGAATGTACGCTTGTAATTTTTATGCTAAAGACATTATGCAAAATCTTTTTGTAGCTTTAAGATCATTGTTTGTCATTTATGTGTTGTTTTCCCCCCCTTCTTTTCTGTAATGTTTTGTTTGTGCAAATGCTAGCAAAACCTTTAACAGGTGGCCAGCCAAATAGGTGCAGCGAGGGAAGGGCTTATTTATTTCACCAGATGAGACAACCTTGTAGTTCTGGACAAAATTTCAAACCAGTATCCGGCTGTGTTTGTTTTGTTTTATTCATGTTTTGAACAGCAGAAGATAAAGTATTAATATTTTTTATGAAAAAAAGTCTATAAATTTAAAAATTTTAAATGTGATGCCACTAAACAGATTTTACGAAAGGACTGGTTTGCAGTTAAAGGCTGTTGCCGTTTATTTTGCCTTGAGACCTTTCAGTGATGCGAGCACCATTTTTTCGTACTGGGTTTTATTTTCTACACTTGAGGAAAATTTGTTAAGCAAATGATTATTTTGAGTAGGTTTTTCACTTTATTAAACATTTGTAAAGGTACTCGTTTTTAAATTTTTTTTCTGTTCAGGCCCACAGTGGTGTTTGCTTTAGAATGTCCAATGAAGCTGGCTGAATGTAGCACATCCTTGGGTGGTAGTACATGCTTGAAGCATACACATTATTCAACCCAAACGTGTTACAGGTTTTCAACCCTCCCAGGCTGTCTTCATTGTGCATGTGATTTTTATTTGTCGTGCTGAATGCTTCACTGGTGTGCATACTTGTGAAATTGTCAAATGCCTTCCTGGTTCACACGTGGGTGGTAACAAGAAAAAAGCTGCATTAATGGCACAAGTAGCCATTATACAGAAAACCTGTGGTGATTTTCTTCCTGCTCTGGCCAAGGATGGTGGCCATTAGTCAGTCTAGTACTATGTGAGATAAACATTGCTGTTGTGGACTGTGAGGAATGGAGCAAGTTTCACAAATATCTGTAATGAATACATTAACGACATTTCCAAAATGGCCTTACAAAGGATTTTTAAAAAGATGTCTTCAAAATAAAAAGGTCAAACTGATAAAAAACTGAATGTGTCTTAAACCTTTAATGTGCACACAATGTCCATCTTTTCAGTTGCTTTGAGATATGAAACATGAATAAACATAAGTTGCAAAAAGATTTTACAAAATAAAGTGATGTTTCTCAAAGTAGACAAAAAAGCCCTTTTTCACAAATAACTTAAGGTCTGTAATAAAATATTGCTTTTTTGCATGGCTGCACTCGCACCACGCTGTATCCTACCCAAGCAGACTGGGGAACTAATGTCCAGCGTCTTTGGACACGTATTTAACCCACTAAATACTTGGAGATAACCTCTAGTAGTGGTTGAATCCACAGAATGGTGATGAACAAAAGGGAGAGACTTCATGCAGCCCCTCTCTGAATCATCCTTTTCATCTCACTGGTCTTTCTTGCTCTGTTTGGGCTGCTCTGTGTTGCTGTCAGGATGGAGCACATTGCTGCCAACCTCTGGGGGAACTTCAATCTGTTCCTCTCCCTTTATACCACAAGCTTTGTTCAGCTTCTTGGATTTCTGGAAAAGCTCGTTGAGATTAAACTCTCGGATCATGTTCTCCTAGGGATAGAACAAGCTTTATATTAGCATGATCATTACACCTTCTCACTAATAACTATGTATTTGTTATAAACAAACTAGATGTACCTCATTGAAGGTCCAAGACATAGCTCTTCCTTTACTGTCCACCACGGGACGTCTCATAATTTCCTGGCCTCCTTTAAAAAGCGCCACTGAGGGCAACTGTTTAGCCAAAGGGGAAGTACTGACTCTGTACCTGTTAAGGAAGATTGCATGGGACAGTCAGCGCCTGAGCTCAAACATCACTCAAAAGAAGTGACTTGTGGAAAGCATAAAAAATATTGTGGGAAAAAAAATACAGTTTGATCATTAAAGGTATGTGCATAGCAGTGTACGTGGCTGACCTCTGTGAAATTTCTCCATAGCGGCCAATGTCCACCTTCCCAAACCTGAGTCCAGCACAGTTGTACCTGCAGTTGATGCACAAAACATTTAGACCTCAAATCGAAACTCAGGCTTTGGCACATCGCCTAACATGTACCCTACATTTGGAGAGCATTGGACTGATTATCCTGCAGAACTGGAACAAAGCAGTTTGATCAGACAATGTGACTGCAGAAGGAAACATTACAAGCATCTTACGAAGAAGTTACAACTCCTTTGACTAAAATCTTAACTTTCAAGCTGTTAAATATGGATAGAAATACAACATGGCTCCTGGACTTTTCTAGCTTATTGTTTATTGAAATAATTACTTTAAAACAAAGCACACAACGTTTTGGAACAGCAGTACAGAAACCCATTGTCAGCAACTGGTATTAAAAATGTAATTACATTCATTTGACATCAAAGACGTGATTTTACTTTGTAGTCAGTCTGTGACTGCAGCTGAGAAAACCTGATGGAGCTGAAGTAAACATGATTATCACGAGAATCATGATTATTTGGGTGCGTATTATTCCAATCAGAGATTGCAAATTTGATGTTTTATGACACAAGTGTAGAAACCAGAGAGGGTAAGAATGGGGAGGTTTCTCACTTGAGGGAAAGGTCTGCAAAAATAGGGGCAAAGGCCTGGCAGTCAGAGGACCAGTTGGCGTAGAATTCAACAATCCACGTGACACGACTATCCTTCTGCAGCTCCTCCTGTTGATTCAATTCCAAAATATGATTAGAATGTATTAAACTGCAATTGATTCATTTCTACTCACATCTAGGACATTACTCTTAAGTCTTTTTATGCCACTTTAAACCTCACTTCAGATTTAAGGGTGAAATATTGTACTTTATACTGCATTACATTTATTTGACAGCAACATTTATTAGTTACTTTTCAGTTTGATACTTTATTGATTCATTATCTGTCAGGCTGCAACTACCTATATGTATGTAAAGTAGCTACAACTAGCTCCATATACTTAACCAAGCCATTAACATCTCATGGATTTAACAGTTCCAACAGTCTTAAAAGAAAATGATTTTCTACCAGTTGTATTGTTTCAAATATCTTGTTTAACATATTTGAGATATGAGGCACTACTATACATCCTAATGGACAACTATAATTCAGAACAGTTTATAAAGAAACACTTACATCTATGGTCTTGTCATTGAAGTACTTGATGTACTCTGGACCCATGTAGAGAGGGGGCTTACAGGTCATGACAAATGCTGGACACAAAGCAGAGATAGACAGGCAAGTGATCCATTTATATTAATGAGGATCAAACTCAATGGGCAAGTTTTACTTTTTATTATGAAAATCTCTTGATAACTCAAGTGGGTAAAAATAGACATAAGCTAAAAAAAAAAAGCACAGCTTGAATCTAATCTGAGCTCCTTTAAGCTGCTGTAATGATGGTCCGACTAAAACTAGTGTTTAAAACTATGGTACTAAAACAGGAGCTCCACGTGCACTTTGCAGGCATCTGTCTTTGTATTCGTGTTAATAAATTTCCCTTCATTTTTGCCTTATTTTATAAATAATCTACCAAAGTGACTGCAAACGAATATACAGATCCAGATCAACCTTAACTCCTTGATGAGGTCCTGTATGGGAGCTGAGGGTTCCCCACAGGGTTCACCTCTGCTGCACTGTGTTATTTGCACACACACCTCTTGACTGGCCTATTGTTTAGTGCTCTGCTGCTTGTGAGAGCAACACTACTGTAAGTGTCTGCGACCTCAAATATGAGTGGCAGTAATCGTATCATACTGACCGACACAAAGCGTGAGGTAAAGGATGCCAAGCCGAATGTCCAGCCTGAAGAAGAGGATGACGTTGGCCACTTTGCTGAACAGGAACAAGTTTCCTATGTGCTGCTCTAGTGTAACTGAGAATAAGAGAGCAGGCAAAATAAGGGATTATATAGAACATGAACACACAACCTTCAGTCTGTTGATACAAGGTCAGAGGAACTCAGGGTTACTAATGTTTACACAACAGATCAGAACTTGAGTGGAGCGCCTCCTGGATGTGGCTTGGACAGGACAAGAATTTGATCACGAATACTTATCAGGTTTCGGTTTAACAGTTATACTATTAAGCCTACAAATACCCTGTGTCCTTGAGTCAGATGTAGAGCATGGTGTGGTGTAACTGGGATATCAGTATCTCAGATCTTTCCTTGAACACGTGTGGGTCAGCTTTTAATGATGAGACAGTTCATAGATTAAACAAACACCCGCAATGTAACTCTGGTTTACACACAGACAAGTGTGTAAGTGCACAGAGACCTCTCAAGAAAAAATATTACAAATGTTTTTTCAAGAGTTTTTTAAAGATTATTCATGACCATAGTGCATCTGTTAGGAAAATTATGTTTTGTCCAAGCCCGAGGAACATTTAAGAACAACCACTTGGAGGCGCACAGGATATAACAATTAGAAGTGGCAGAACAGAGGGGACTTGGGTATTCTTGGAGATTCCTTCGCAAAGCTTTATAGATGAATGTATACCACTGATGTAAGGACAAAAAAATTAAAAAAAATACCACTGATGTATTCTGTGAATACTTAGTGATGTCTAGGCAACTGAATCATAAAAAATGCAGTGTTGAGTGAGAGATTTTGCATTTGAAATAAAACGTAAAGAAGCATGGTACTCTAAATCAAGGCTCCTTAAACTGGAGGAGGCTGTGTGCATGTGCAGTATATCACCACAGTCGATCTTCGACAGACATTTGGCTTCCACAAATTTCTATCTGATCCGGTCTGACCAAAATACATGTGAATGTTAAGGTAGGTGTCTGGGAATAATACTGGTTGATTTGAACTGTTTCCTGACATTAGATGCACTTAACAATAAAACTGACTATTGAAAAAAGGACTGTCTGGTGGTTCTCATCAGAAACGGAGACAGATGATGGGTCTGCTTCCTCTTTGATGTGATTTCCAAACAACTTGGTGAATTATCAATTTATATACACAAAAACTAAAAAGCACAAACGGGAAACATTTGGGCCCCTGGACAGACCTGTGGGTGGAGGGGTACTTACAGGCTCGCCTGTTCTTCATCATCACTATCGCACTGAGAAACATGAGAATCTCCAGTTCTCTCTATGAAACCAAAAGACAAAACATGTGAGAGAAAACAACTTTGTGAGAAGTGAGAGAATCGACGAGCTCACCTTCCACAGCAACGTTATATTTAGCCGCAGCGCACCACTGTCCCCACCCTGCTCACCCAGTCAAAGTCGCAGGAGTTGCCGTCCTCCCGCTGGGTCGCCAGGTGCTCGCACAGACCGGGGGTCTTTCGGACCACCAGAAAGGCCACGGTCATCAAGAACGAGGCGATGTAATACGGCTTCAGCAGCCATTTGTAAATCTGAGGCAGGTGATACAAGAAGGTGAAGACTCCGGTGATCAGACCCATGGTGGCAGAGACAGACGCGAGAAGAAAAACGACAGCTGGAGAAGCGAAGGAGCTGCACTGCGCATGCGTCAAACAACGTGTTTAGTTGTTTATGGGCACAGTTGCTAGCAGGATACCAGACGAAAACGTTAAGTACGTTTAGTGTTAAGTAAAATATGACGTTATTAGGCATTGTGTCGCCATAGTAGTTTGTTATAGTAAAAAACTAAAATGAATGAACATAATTCCTTTAGAAAAGAGAAAGGTGTCGCCATTATTCATCAGACACTTATTTGTGTTCTTTGGAAAGATTAATGTGCATTTTTTCTATTTTGTGAGCAAAGGATTTCTTTTTGGAAGCAGTGCATCCAGACTGACTTCATGTAATGTCCTTGCCTTTGTGTGATTAGACACTCCGCCTTCTGGTATTGGTAGTATGGCTCTTTGTACACTTCCTAACAATGTTTACAACTGTGCATGTGGCAAGTTAAATTAATTTCTCTTACTTTAGAAAGACACACATCTGTTTAGTAAGACACAAATTTATTTAGAAAGTCGAGATACAGGCTTCATATGTAGACACAAACCTAGACACAAAGTCCACGAAACTCACTGTAGATCTCCATAATAAAGTTGTGATGTAAGAAATCTTTTCCGAAGATTTAACGGTTCCTGGGAGCATGGTGGCCTCAAGAGTTGTGAGATGGAAGACGTCTAGATCTACCAGGAGCCCTTCCAGAATTGGCTGTCTAGACAAATTGAGTATGTGAACAAAAAGTAGATCTTTGGAAGTCCTGAAACCTAGAACCTGGAAGAACGATAATGTCAGCAACAGTCAGTCCTTCATGATAACTTGATATACAGGCTATATGCAGTCTGTATGGGCATTACACTTGTGTTTATGACACTATAAAGTGCAAGAAGAAGGCTAAATTGTGTAACTGTTAAACCGAAACCTGATAAGTGCCAAAAACAGTTAGAAAATGCTTTTCTTAGTTGTAGAAAATATAGGTGAGAAAGAAGGGCGTACTGGAATATGAAGATTATGGTCTAACATGAGCAGGATTCTGGGTCTCTGAGTACCTTTAATTGCCACCAGCAGACGGCAGTAATGCGACACTAATAAGAAACCAGCTGCTGTCAAAAATAAAGAAGAAGAAGATTTGGCGGGTATTGCAAAACGTAAACAGGAGAGGAGGCCGACAATGGAGGAAAGTGAAGTAGAAGTGCAAAAAGAGACTGTTAATAACAAATGTAGAGAAGGCGCCAATGAAAACAAGAGCAATGAAGCTACGGGAGACGTTTCCTCTCATGTGTCCAACCCTGAATCAGCTCATAAGACGCCAGTGGACACAGAAGCTCGGTACGAAAGACTCAAACTGTTCGAGAAAGTGATGCAGAAGAGCCTGGAGAAGTTCCTGGAACATGCAAGGTGCCGTTTCCTAAAACAGTGCTTTTACTTTACATTTTAGTGTTAGTATTTGATTTCATTAAGCTTCTAAATGCAGAGCCTGTACTTTTAGGTGAGCTGTTTATACGCTGTGTTTTTGCTAATTGGATACATTCAATATATCAATTTATAATTTTGAGGATCGTTATCATATTCATTTTGCATGAGAGCCAAGGACTGTGGTAAGTTGGGTAATTGTTAAAATGGTATCAACCTAAGTTGAAGATACAGATGAGCTAAGAAAGCTGCAGTAAAGATGTCTGAAGTGTGTAAATGATGATCAAGAATGAATTATTAACACATCATAAGTCATAGGAACAGTCAAAGCTTTTATCTATACTTTAATGGAAGTTGTTTAATATAAAGTATGTTCATTAGATATCTTTGAAATACCTTGTAGGGATGGGCAATCTGGCTGAACCTTTAACCACACCAAACACAATTCTCACTCTGAAATTAGACAGAGGAAAGGCAGAATAGAACAGCTATTACATAGCTGTACATGAGGCTTTAGGTTTTTGTTTATAGAGCACAGGTTATGTTTGCAAAGAGGAGTAGAACAGTACGACTTTGCCCATGTCAGAAATGTTTGGTATTTTCTGTGCTCAAACATCAAACTTGTTTATCTGATAATAAGTATACACTGTTTATCTTTTCTTCAGCCAAATCTTTTGGTGCTGTATTAGTTAACCAATATAGGTCTGGTGTTTTGGAAAAGCCACACTAAGCTGCACTTTTGATTGAATAAAGATTTAATGAACTTGTAATTACAGAAGGTAATAGCTTTGTTTTGTTGCCGCTACTCTCTGTACAATAAGAAAAGAAAAGGGAGAAAACCATAGAAATGCAAACAATGTTGATATCCCTCATAAGAACAAAGAATGTGAAGATGAACAAAAAAAAAGTTTAATAAACTGTATCGTTATGCAGTGGAGTAAATTATAATAATGATAGAATTAAATAGTAATTATTATGATGATACTCAAAATTGCATGTTATGATAAAATAATCAATGAAATAATCAATTAGCAATCACAATAAAGTAGAGCTATGATTTGGTACTGACATGATTTATTTGATAGCAGCGTATTGCACATTGATGCAATACATGCATTCAAATATTTTAGGATTATGAGGATAGGAAAACCATGAATGTCAAGTTTTTATTCAACAAGATCCCAGAACAGAGCCTGCCTCCCTGATATTCTACATTGCCTTATCTCAGTTTTAACAGATTTGCCAGTATGTTTCGTCCGCTGTATAAGAAGAACCCGCAGAAGATGGAGAGCATTCACAAGGAGTTCATAGATGAGCTGCGGAGAGCTATACAGGTCTGCAGCACACAATAACGCATTAATACCTTGTAGGGATGGGCAATCTGGCTGAACCTTTAACCACAACAAACACAATTCTCACTCTGTACTCTGTACTCTCACTGTAATTTGACAGAGGAAAGCCAGAACTGAACAGCTATTACATAGCTGAACATGAGGCTTTATGTTTTTGTTTATAGAGCACAGCTCCATGTTTTTATGTTACGTTAAGAGGAGTAGAACTGTACGACTCTTGATTCACCTGAAATTAGATACTGTGTACTTCTTTAAGAGTGATCACAATCTAAGTTCAGCATTACTACCATATATACCACTATATTAATACTATACTGCCATTTATGGAAACAATAACAAATAAGGTTGAGTGGCTTGCTTTTTGTATTATGTGCAGTATTCATTGCCGTACATGCTGTATTTTGACGTGTTTACATCGATGTCTGTGTCTCCGTTATATAAAGGAAGACATTGGGAGATTAATTGAAGAAGGCCGGTTAGAGTTAAAACTGAATGAGCTGGACAAACTGGAGAAGGCTGCCAAGAACACTCCGGACCCTGCATGGTCAGTAAACTGCATAAATCGTTTTACCTTCTTGCACTTTCTGCTTTATCTCTGTTTGAATAATCTACATGTCACACTTTTGATTATGCAATTTATCCACATTAGAATACCCACATCTGCTATTATTACTACAGCTTATTAAAATAAAGTGTAGGGACAACCATCGTACTGAATGCAGTATGGTGAGATTCTTTATACATTATCAGCGCAATACATTTTTAACTATTGACAGTTCATTCTTTCCATCAGGCGGCCAAGTGGGGTTCCTGAGCAGGACTTTTGCAGCTTTGTGATGCCGTTCTATCAAAAGCAGGAGGCTTATATGAAACTGGAGTTGAAAAAGATAAAACAGGAGAATGCTGCCTTGGCAAAAAAGGTTCAAGCTGGCAGGGAGAAAATTGCTCAGACAGAAAATGACATTTCAATGACTGTTGATGAGTGGAAGGTGAGGCAGAAATAAGAGCTGGAAAAAGTATTCACAAAAAACACATTCATTTTATAATTATTTATTATTTTCACACTGAATAAGAGGATGCATGTACCATATATTTACGTATAAACAGTGTCTTTATTTTATGTGTAACATTAAATGTACAAATATAATATACATTGGGAATGGAATACACCCTTTCACATAATATATAATATTATAATTAATAATATTATATCCTCTTAAATTCTGAACCAGCTATGTGGTATAGCTGTATTTCTCATACTCTCTACTTGTTGAAGTTTGTTTACCAAGGACAGGTGACCGAAAACTAAAATATTTTATATTATTATTATTATTATTATTATTATTAAAAATATATAAGTTATACAAGCACCTAAACCATTTTAGTTATGTGGCTATTTATGAATTTTGTTTTTTTAGACAAATATTTCTATTTGATATGCTTAAAAATGACCGGTAGGATTGAATTTTTAAATTTGCTAAAATGTATATACAACATATGTAAACTGAACAGTAGTATTGTCCACAGTGTTATGTTTTATGTAATGCAATACAACATAATTCAAGTTTATCTGGAATTAACCATTTTGCTTGTTTTGTGTTTTATTTTCTCTCTTCTAGGCAACACTTGCAGAATATGAAAGACCAGCATCTTTTCTTTTTCCTGCTGGTGTATTTGATGTGTAATGAAATGATTTCACTGATCAACTACATGTTAATGTTTTTGTACTATGCGCATGTGTCTGAAAATAAAGTTGAATTATTGGTAACAAACGTTTTCTGTGTCGTCTGTGTATTTGTGTTGGTAACATAATCCAATCATTACGGTATTTTGCTTGTTTTTGTCTGGTATTATGGTACAAGGTCATGGAAGTAAAGCCACAAAGAAGTGAAGAATCGAGTAGTTGAGCCGCGGGTGGATTGGAAGTGAGCACCATACCTACAAATAAGCGGTTATACGCTTAAAGAAACCGGCTTGTTCGTTTCAGATAAATGTATTATTTGTGATAGATATGACGGAAATGTTTTCAACTCTGTTCGGGCAAAATGACACTCAGGGACCGCCCGGCTCGTCGTCCCTGAGTTTCGGACCAGGGAAGCCTGCTCCGCCTCCTCCCCAAAATCAAGTCTCCATGACGGGGCAGATGCCACCGCAGCTCGTGGACGAAGGGCCTGGTCTGCGAAAGCCTGGAGTCATGAATGAACCTTTCTACTTACTACGAGAGCTACCTGGTATTGTCAGACCGTTATAACAGATGTGGAAGTTGTATTTTTTAAATGTTACTAGGCTTTATTACGATTTTCCAACGCCAAGCAGTTTGTAAACAATGCTAACGTTAGCGTTAGCTAGCGAACAAGACCGGTACTAACCAACACTGGGAATGGGTCATAGCAATTACTGCTATTAGTCCCCCTGTTTTTATAGGTATGATGGGGGTTTTGGAGTCTTTCAGACTCAACATATACAGCTTGGTTTTAAAGTTCACTTATATGTTACGCTACTGATGTCACGAAAGACCAAATCTGAACTCTAGCTGCTGTTAGTGCTAAGAATGTTTGCAGGCTCAATACAATGTCATAGATAACGTTACATGTGAGGAAACTTGTGGTGTTTGCATGAATTAACGTAACACCTCTATGATTGTTGGTGTTTAGTGGGAAATGAGTTAACGGGCAACACCAACCTCATCACGCACTACAACCTTGAACATGCCTACAACAAATTCTGTGGTAAAAAGGTGAAGGAGAAGCTCAGCAACTTTCTGCCCGAGTTACCAGGTGGGTTTATACAGGAACGTGTGACTTGGCGGCCAAGTGTAATTTAAGAATTTTCCAACCTTCCCATTCCATACACAGATTTAATCCAACAATGAAGTATGTGTATTCTACATGTCTCTAAATCCAGATCCAAGTTTATCTTATACGCATCTGCCTTTATAGGATTATTCATTATAAAAACTATTACAAAGATATCAGTGATTAATAAAGCTGCACCGGATTACACAAGGGGTCTGTAATTTGTCGTAAAACAAAAGTTCCAAACGCTGAGAAAAACACCTTTCCCCACTTTGAACACTACATTGTCCATGTTAAGGAGTTTTCCTTGTTGTAATAAATTATCTAAAGTCTCTTTAGTATGAAAAAGCCCCTTGTATATATGTATAATCTCTGCTCTATTTAGAGTGTTTAGTTACTTTCTCACACTTAATTTTTTATTACAGTTCCACTAAAAATTTACAATGTCTGGGCCAGAATCTGGTTTATGAAAAGGGTATAGCGAGTATGATAGATAAGTAGAAGTACAGTTTTAGACAGAGCATTCACAAGAGGGATGCCAACATATGCATGCTAAGAAAGATACAGTTAATGGCTGCTTTAATTCTTAACTAGCTTGCCAAGTTTTTTTTTAAAGGTAGATCAACAATTTTTGTAATGTAGAAAAATGGCACTCAGTGCAGTTGTGTGCCTCACTGATTTGGTTTAATACTTTATCAGCAGCAACAATGTATCTCTATGAGAATGTGAAACTAGCTAAAACAAGTTCTGTATTCAGAGACATAACCTTGAATAGATACAATTCTGTTATAGTCACCTTAAAGGAATTTAAATGAAGTCATGTCACTGCTTTTGTTGGTAATATTGTGTGCCATCAAAATGCCACCTAGTGTGTATTTAACTCCAAATATACTGTATTTTGATCCTTCAATTCGCATTGTCATTTTAAGTCTTCTCTTGAATTTATTGCAGGTATGATTGACTGTCCGGGTACTCAGGATGGCAGCTCACTACGGTCTCTGATAGATAAACCACCAGTGTGTGGCAACTCCTTCAGCCCATTGACAGGCGCTCTGCTCACAGGCTTCAGACTACACACAGGACCGGTACTACCTAAATACAATACACAACATGATAAACATTCATATTCGTCAGGCCTGCATATTGTCGGCATCCCGACACTGATTATGCAAACTATTTACTGTGTTAAGAAATGATCTTTATTTAAAATAATTTAACCTTTAAGAAATGGAAAAACCAATTTCCCAATTATAATGGTGTTCAGTAATTACATACGGGCTTCCTTTTGTGTTTTTTGTTTGTTTGTTTCCAGCTTCCAGAACAGTACAGACTGATGCACATACAGCCTCCAAAGAAAAAGAGCAAACACAAGCACAAACACCATAGACCCCAGGACCCATTACCACAAGGTATGACACGAATTGTACATATGTACACAGACTAGAAGATTGTAATATTTTTCTGTGTACTAACCTGTTTTTCTATTGGCACCACAGAAACTCCATCAGACTCTGATCCCAAGAAGAAGAAGAAAAAGAGAGACGACGATCCAGACCGCAAGAAAAAGAAGAAAGACAAGAAAAAGAAAAAAGTAAGGAAAACTGTCAAGATGTCAGCAACTAAAGTTTTCAGTTCAGCTTTAATTTGGGCCCTAGTGGAGTTGAGGACAAAGATGGAAGTCCACCTAAAACTCTTGTTTTGGTTTTGGTGTGTTTAAGGTCAAAATTGTATCCTCTTAAGTCTTGATACATCCTACTTACATCTGCCAGAAAATTTTGACTTCTAAGCTAATTCATAAAATTAGAGTGATGTTGATTTTGGCTTTTCTTTTTTTTTTTTTTTTGTTTGTTTGTTTTAAGCTGTCTTACCTATTAGCAAACTGTTTGCAACCGAAACAACCAGTGAACAGACTATAATCACTGCAGCAGTATTGTGTTCCTGCACATTTAAAAACTGAAAAACAAAAAGCTCAATACAGACAGGCCTTTGAGCTTGTGGTCTTTGGTTTGCTAGACATTTAACTTACCAGCAAAGTGAGTGGGTCTATTTGCTGGTTTGTGCAGAGAAGGTAGTGTATAATGGGTCTTTACTGGAAATGGCTGCTTGTTGCTGCTGGAAACCACCTGCTGCACTTCTAAAACGTACAGTGACAGTGAGACACAGAGATTTTAGGGAATGAAAGAAAGCTGTTGTTGGGTTCTTTTCAAACAAACTTGGGACCAAAGATGTGCTTCCCTGTCGACTGTTACAGTCAACATTGCATACGTAATAGCTCCCAAAGTCTGGTCTATGTTGTCAGGGAATTTTTCAATTCAAACCGACAAAAAAAGATTTAACAAAAAGTTGTATTCCGTTTATTGTGAAACAGTTTCCTCCACCGTCTACAATATCTCTCATTAGGAAGTTCATTTAACTGTTTTGGCCTGTTGGACCACCAATAAGAAGCTTCATAGATTCCATAACTTCAAATTAATCATCCAAGAATTAAACAGTTGAGACTATGAAAATTAAGATAATCTTGAGCTAGTTGCTTTTTTCTTGAGATCTTGATGTATTGACATAATGAAATTATTAGCTTTGTGAAGCTTAACCTGTTGAACAATATTTGAGTTTTATATCTTAAGTGAACCAGCTTCTGAATCACTCTAAAGTGCAGACACACACACCGTGTGAACAAATACCTTTATCTTTACAAAAACAGTGCTTTTAACCATGGTATGACAACAGCTGTTGCCTTAGATCAAAATCTGGTGCCAAAATTCTTAAACTCTTGTTTGTGTGTAGCTTTGCTTTATCATTGTCTGTCACTTGCCTACAGTTACTGCTCACACATTGCTGTATAATGCCCTCTTTCCCTTCAGAACCGCCACAGTCCCGACCACCCGGGCCTCGCTGGATCACAGCCCAACAGTAACAGCCTCAGATAGGCAGGAGCCCACTGTGTGCATGCATGTGATTGAATGTTTGTGAGACTGAGCATTTTGTAAGAGGAGGTGTGCATGTGTTTTACAAATAATTGTATTACTGTATGTATGTTTAATAAGGGAGAGTGAAATGTGTGTGTGTGTATGTGTGTGTGTGCGTGAGCGCGTAAGGAGCTGCAGTTGGCGTGGGTGGTCACAAGTAGAAATGTTACAGAACAGTGTGAAAGACAGAAAACTTGCTGATGAGCTGTGTGCACTGTATGTATGTCTTTTTTTGTTGTAATTTTTTGACAATAATGCCAAAATTTAAATAAAATTTGGTTATTAACTTTGTATTCGTGTAAGACCTCATGTAACAAGCTTATTCTGATGCAGTTTTAGTGGGAAACAATGTAATACATGAGAGGGAAAAAACACCTAATACATTTGTGTTCTTAGTTATTTTTCAATTGCTTTGAGCTGCATATATTTAGGCAGGAAAGATAGGTGTACATTTATAGAAATTAGCACTTCAACTCAGAGAAAAGGTAGATTAGACATACCACTGTAGTTCAATCTTACGTTAAACATAAAGCAAAATGTGTTTATTTTTGTTGCAGCAGCTGCTGTAAATCCAGTTAACAAAGGGATAAGCAAACAGAGTCACTTTAATGCCATTTGGCATTACGGATCAGTTTTAACACAGTTCTGACAAACAGTTTTATAGCTGCAACTTTCAACATACAAAGAGACCAGGTAGCCTCTGGAATTGCTGTTACAGTGCTCTCCAACAATAAATAGTGAAAGGCAGGAAGTATTTACATAGGCCAAACTGGAAATCTTTCTCAGCTCATAAATGTGGTTGACAGTATTTCTACTCAACAGCACAAAGTACAGCCCCTAACATAATATCTGTTTGACACAGGGTTAATACTTTGTATCAAAGGCTATCTTGTTGTTCATTCTTTCCTCTGTATGTTCTCATGAGGAAAAATGCTGTAGTGTCAAAAAGATTTAGAGTCCCTGATCATGGCTTTGGTTTACGCAGTCATTTGGTAGAGGCAGTACTATCACACTAGGTTCTACTGCAATCAAGCCAAGATATCAGCACAGGCAAAAATCAAGACTCTCCCAGTGGGAGTAAATATATATGAATTTTGATACATTTAAAAAGTAGAAGGCACAACAGAAGTAATAATTCAATTAGCACAGTCTTAATATGGAGATTGAGCCAGTCAAATATTTCGGAAATTACACATTACAAAATATTTCATACATTAAAACATTTTAAACTACACCCATTGGTATACTGTAACATACTGTACACACCCTATATATAGTAAAGCAAGCAGAATATGTAACAAAAACAAGACCCACCTCTGTTCTATATACAGAAAAAAAATTTCAAAATCAATACTTGACAAAAAGGCAGTAGCAGAATAAAAAAGCTTCCCTTTTTAATGCCACTGCACTACAAAAAAAACACTTAAATACATATTTATACACTAGTAATGCTGTCTGCAACTCCACTGTGTATAAAGCAGCACAAAGTGTTTCATAAAACACACAAAAAACGATCTTTAATATTGTTGCAGGTGAAATAAAAGTTCAGAAATACCAGGGCTGAATCAGTTTTACCTCTAACAAACAAGTCTCCACCGTTCGTCACATTTTCACATTTAAAGGATTAATAATTCTTAATGTGAAAAGTAAAACAAATAAATGGACATGGGAGCCAGTTGGCATGAAACAAACAATAATCAAAAGGAAATATAGGGAGGTAGATAGGGTGTCTCTGCGACCAACCATTTGTTTATGTATCTGTGAAAAGAAGCTTCTTCGTATGTACCAGAATTCTGGTATTTGAGTGTTCAGATGCTTTATTTTTTCTATTTGATAGCCTGTATGCTTTTAAAAGTGTTTTAAAGATGTATGCTTATAAATTTGCTGATGAGCTTTTGCAAAATATCCAAAGTCCACTTCTTTAAGCACAATGTTTAAATAATACTAAAGAGGAACGTTTGTTTTCTAATATCTTAAGGCTGTTCTTTGGTGTTAGCAATTATTGCAAACGCTATCAGGAGTCTTTGAGAAACTACTTAACAGCAATTCAAGTATTGTAAACTCTGCAGTGTGACACACAGAGGCCAGTTTGTCTGCATGTTTCAATTTACGAATGAAATCTATACTTATAAATCACAATAGCTTGGCTCTTTGACCTATGTCAAAATAAATAAACAGCAACAAATTATCTTGACACATCTCCCGAAAGATTCATAATGCCCTCTACGCCTCAACAGGAGCCACGCCGTTGCTGTGTGGTTTGTGGCCATTGGCATCTGTGTAGTTGAGTGCCTGCCTCTCCTGACCGGCAACCGGTTTGTCTCTCGCCTCCATTTCCCTCACCAGGTGTCTGCGGAGGTAGAACAGGTAACCCGGCAGCAAAAAGCCAAAGAATGTGAAGATCAGCAGGCCGAGATTGATCTGAAGGACAAGATAATAAGATGTGAGAAGAGTGACCAATTTACCCTTTTCATTTCCAGGACTGAACCAGATAAAATAAATAATATAAAATGTTGAGTCCGCATATGATCAAGTTCAGCATCTGTGGCATATATGCAACTTTATTTATGTCACAGTGGAGAATGCTGAGATCCCTTTTGCATCTCTGTGTGTGTGAAGTGTGTAGGCATGCAGAGACAAATGTGTGTCCTAACCCAATAGGGGTCTCCTTTCAGTGGTCCAAGCATGGCCATGAAAAGTGGCTGCTGCAGCAGAGCGATCAAAGCGCTGATCATGGACTGAAGGCCTGTTAGGGTGCCAAAATGGTTGGACGGGTAGCTGCGGGAGAAACAGGGTGGTTACCAAGTGTTTGAAACATCAAATTAAATTAGACTGTGTTCCAGCCTAATCTCATGAATAACATAGGATGAAGTAATTGTTTCTGCTATCGACAGATGAAGCAAACCGAGATGCTGAGCACTTCTCAGTTTCAGGGAGTTTATTTTCGTATGGAGGTTTTCATACTGATGTGGCTCTGGAGGCCACTCATCAGCTTGTCATTGTAATTTGCAGAAGTGCATTTATCCTGATATGTCTGCAGTGTAAAGGCCCACACACTGGCTGGCATTGTACCAGGCATTAACACTTATCACAAGACTACAGAAACATCTCACAGTAGTTGCAGGCTAGATTTTAAATCCAGCCAACAAAATATACATTTTTTGAAGGGAATATGTTTTGTGGTTGCAGTGTTGTGGTTGTTAAATACACAAAACTCCCCCAATTTTTATCACCACATCTGGTTACATTTATCACACTGTACTGAAGTACTTCTTGCTGTTTGGTGTTTATATAGTGCTGGAAAACACCTTAAAAAGGTCAGAAAAGAGTTTGTTGTCTCATTGCCAGGATATGATGGCATGTACTTCGATGAGCTCTGCTTCACTTAGGTGTTTCTTTAACTGCATGAACCACAATATACTGTGTGTTACACATATGATAAGAATCTCAGCTGACAGTTTTACAGTATTTATACAGCCACGTAACTGATGAAATGTAGTCCATTGTATAGGCAATGAATGAATGCTTACTAATGAATTTTAGTTATTAATGGTGGCTAAAGGCAAACCTTCATAACTGTCCATCTACTTGTTTTGTTATTGACACAACTTTAGCAATTGCTTCAGGATTTAAAAAGGAACTTTACACTTTATCATAGCCATGAATTGACAAGACTCACACAGCAGCATAAAGACCACCGCAGCAGGAGTGGATGAAGCCTCGGACCATAGTGTGAAGAATGAAGGTAAAAATCTAAAGGAAGTAGAAAAAGACACAATCATTGGATCTCGCACTGCTGCAATATTGGTAGTTTTTTTTTTTTATAATTTCCTTGTTGTCTACCTAATACTGTATGTGCGTGTGTGTGTGGTCAGAAGTGTGCGCACTACCTGCAGTGGCAGGTTGTCTATGAGACAGCAGATGCCAAACCCAAGGAGTAGCAGGTTGGTTAGGGTGAAGGCTCTCATGGCATTGGTCACTTTTTGGATCTTACGGTCTCTCCTGGGCCAACTGGTTGGTCCATTGTGACACCAAAAAAATGTGTTTTAATGTCAGTTATAATGAAACCATCCCTTACAGCAAACGACAATGACCAAGTCATGTTTACAATATGTAAGATTTTCATCCCCTGACAATTGATATAGAGACAAAGAATTTAATATTTGTCAAAAATCTTATAGAGCTTTTTCAAGTCCCATCACTACATGAATTGTACCTCTGCTTTGTGCTGGAGAGGTCAGTCTCCTCCTCTTTACACTCCTTCATCTTCCAGTCCATAATGTATCCAATCAGAGGACACGTGACAAGACACACCAGCTGCAGTGTCCCGAAGATGGATGAATAGAAACTCACTGAATGAGAACAAAATAAATCAAATTAAAACAGAACCTAAAAGCTATGCAAAACAAGTTACATAAAGTGTACAAATTTAAAGGCATGTTAACATATTGCACACCTTCCATTTCTGCCTCCTTCACCAGGTCCTCAGATGCTGAAATACATAAAAACGTCTCTTTAAGTAATTTTTCTGATAATGCACAATAATATTTGAAACCAAGTGTTTGTTTGCTGTGATGGTGGTTGAGGGTTTGATACTTACGATGCTCTTGCCCATAGGTGACCATAAACTCCAGCATCTTGTTCATAGCTCCCATATAGAAGATGATCCTCAACTGGGACATGCCCATTGTAATCAGACTCCACAGGAAGATGGGAGAGAATACTGACCGACGGAAGGGAATAGCATCTGAGAGACAAGCAGATTTCTGTTTTATTTAACGTAAATATACATATAAAGTATGTGAATGGAGTCAAGGACTTTGATTCTTATTGGTTTAAGTGTAAATGTTGAGACATCCAGCGTGTCAGTCTCAGTTTTTCATATACTGTAGATCATAATTTTGCATTAAAAACGAAATTAAAAAGAAGTGTTACTTTTGGAACCACTGATATAAAGCAGTTTGTGCTGTTTGATGACCTACTGGATGCAACATCAGGTCTATTAGGAATTTTCTCTCTTGATTGTTGGACATCTCCATGTTTCTCGCTCAGTGTTTCTCCATCAACCTTCTGGTCTGATGATGGAAGCTCTCGCAGCGTGAGGATCTTACTGTTAAATACACACAGATATACAAAAGCTTATTATGGTGGTAAACTGATAAGCTAAACTTCTGATAAAAACATTTGTGCCACTGTAGCACTGACATGAGGTGAGGCAACAAAGTGCCGTCCACACCGACCTGTAGTCAATCTCATCAGGTGTTGGGAAGCCTTCTACAGGCCAGTTGAAGAAACAGTTGAATAAGACACATCCAGCCAGAACCGCCCACGCCCACATGATTGCCATAAAGGACACGCCTGAATCATAGATCAGCTGGAAAGAGCGAGATGAAGCCGATTATTTGTTTTTTGTTTTTAAAAGCACCTTTTAAAAGGCACCTTTTATATTTTATGGTGAATTTTATCAAAAGATCTACTTTTTATATCCAGTGCAGAGCAACATTAGCAATCATTTAATATCTTGTTTCTGGTCAACTGACTTGAATTTAGTTGGTTGTTGCTAAATGCTCTTCGATATCCACTAGATAATTCCTAACTTTGTCTGAAAGCCGTTTTGTGCAGACCGCTGTTGGTTCTGCTGCTGTTTGAAACAAAAGTTGATGCAAGTGGAGTTAGTGGCTGGAAAATCAACAAGATGTGTAAACGAGGCAACAAAAGCTCTCTGAAGCTGTAAAAACTGCAGGATTTGGAAATAACAGTATTTAACTACAAACAAGCAAGTTGAACCCCAAGTTAGGTGGGTCAGCAAGCACCATGCATGGAGCCCACCTCCATCGGTTGGTGTGTGAATGAGAAGCAACATTGTAAAGCACTTTGGATACAAGTGCCATTTATCATTCAACATAGAATTTTGAATTATTGCAGCGTTAAAGATTGAATGCAAAGTAATTTGAGCTACACTGCTCTGCACTCCCACACAATGATTTCTATAAAAATCAAAGACTGCACATCCAGTTTCAGTGAAACTTGACTCCAAGCATTTTCAAGGTGTCAAAAAAAGACCAGATGAGAGTCAAAATGTCTCTCATTAAGTTAAAACAAAATCAAACAAACAACACCCCAAAGGCATCGGATCATAATATGAGTGTTACACATTAATATGGTTTATTGGAGAAAGGCACGTAGAATATACCAGTATAACAGACTAATGTTAATACAACTTGTGATTTACCTTTACTCCGGGGAAGGTGACAGCAGAGGAGGCATAAGAACCAATCATTAAAGACAGGATCGTGGAGCTCAGCGCACCAAACATGTTGGGGAGCTGCAAAGATAGAGAGAGGAGTAAAATATTAAACAAATGCTATAAACAGACAAAATATATCTCATTTAAAGAGATCTCATTTGCCTTTATTTCTACACTGTGAACTTAATGCTAAGTCAAAAATGCGTATTGCAGTATGTTATTTTGAGCACCAGAGAGCAGACTTGTAGCAGAGTCTTGTAGAAGCAGAATGAATTAGTTTTTCCTGCCCACTGAGTCTGCACCCAGTTACACTGATCTCTTCCTGCTGAGCGGACTCATTAAAAAAATATTAGTTTCCATGTCACAGGAAACAAGAATCACAGCCATGACCCAGTTTGAGTCCTGACCTTATGGTGGAAATACAGTGAGCAATAGCTATGCGCACATACCAACAACTTCTTTAAGTTAGGAATAAAGATGTTGAAGCCAGTTCTCCATGAACTTTACTGAGCTTTTTGGGCCCAGCCAGGGGGCATGCATGATAAGGTGGCAAGCACCAGGCACTAAGACATCATATATGAGGTCTAACAAATTACAGTGGTTAAGTAGCTTACTGAACAAAACAATGTTCTATTGTGTTGGCAGCACTTAGTGTCCTTTGATTAGAGTTTCAAATCAGTCAATCAGTATTATAAAATCACATGTGGGATTTTAAATGTGCAGCATTCTCCCTCAATTGTCCCTTTCCAAATTTCTCTTGCTGTCACCTATTTTTCCTTGCTGGGTCATGGATCACTAAGTAATATCAGTGCACCTTTTTTCCCCTTTCCGTAAATGCGTGCACCTTCCACATCCCTACACAAGCTGGACCAGCTCACATTCAACTCAGAGATGAATTTATATAAGTGTAAGAATACAGGATGATGGCTAGTATAAATCCAGCAATTACACACTGTAAATGCAATGAGAATAGTACAGTATTTTAGTGTCCACCAAAGTTTCCGAAACCAGGACTAACTGATTATTGGCCACATGGAAGCATCACAATAATGATAATAAATACAACACCAGCAAACCATGTATCAATAAATTTCATATTGGTATTTTTAAAAGCCAACAGCTGCCTGTTTACACTTCAAGCAGATGTGGAGCAACATCAGCATATATTTGGATGACTTCTAATCCAGCATTCAGCCCCCTTTTTAGCTTTGGTTTTTGTCTAAAGTCAAGAGAGACATATTTCGCTCTTTACCTGCTAAATAGTCCCCCAGCCAGTTACTAATTCTCTGTGTTATTTGGTGCTAGGCAGGTAGAATACACAGGGTTTTGAGAGACTTTTCATTACTGCCAATGACACTATGTAAAAGTAGTGATCCAGATTTCCCACAGACTGTTCTAGGAACTTTATTAGCCTATTCCTAGAGCTCAGTTTGGTCCAGTGTCCAGCAAGATGCCAAAGTGTAAGGTGTGAATGAGAATTTACAGGTAACTGCTGTCCTAAAGTTAGGCTGTAGTGACTTAACATAGCAGCCAGAGGTTTATGAGTTGTAGGGAAAAGCCTGAGGTCACTTCGGGAGCTGACAAGTAAACAGGAAAAAAAGAGTTTTCCTGAAAATGCTTGAGACAGAGCCTTGCTATATGAGTGAGATGAAAAAACCATCCCAGAGAACACCCAACATCATTCAGCTATTCTGAGAATCGAAATACTTCACAGCCGGTCTCGCTAGACTCTCAGACAGCCGAATGTAGGCGAGAGGACCCTCTGAAGACATAGGGGAGTGTGCCCCTCTTGCTGATGCTAAAGCAAAGATATTCCATCTGTGTGAAATGTCAGTTAACTGATGTTTGCCCTCAGAAGTGTAGCAGCAGCCGCCTCAGTGTGTCAGTGTAAGAAAAGTTGAGAAATCTGTGTGTTGATGAGTTGGTGCATGTGGCAGCAGCAAACCTGATTCCCAACCCTGTGTTCTGGCAGTTTTTCAGAAATACATATTTCACACAGGCCTCACAGCACATGGCTGGCAATACTAATGCTGCCAGGGGATGTAGAGGGAAACACGTGACTGCGTGGAGGTACATGAGGGTCAACAGGTATCAAAAAGTCACCTACAAATGGAGTTTCGGTTCATTCTCTAGTCATTACTCATCAGTTCAACTTCTGCTCCTGTTGTGCTCACTCACTTGGGTGTTGTAAAAATTTGGCACTGAGTTTAATTAAGACCTTAATCAGTGAGTGAACAAGCCATATAGCAGCTTAATGAGCGCCTATGTTTTGGTGCAACTCCTGTGGGCAAACATGCAAAAGAGAATTAAGTGCAGGCAGAGGACATGGAATAAAAGGGAATTCCGGGCGATCAAAGGAGATAAAAGATATACTGAGAAATAAGCAAGAAGAGAAATTATAAAGTAGTGGGAGTAACTTTTTTCTGTGCTTTGACTGATCTCCGCAGGCCACAGCTGCAGCTCCTCTCTCTTCTGTGAAGATCCCAGCAGGGAACACTAAACCACAGCTGATTAGCACTGGTTTCTTCTCTCTACATCAAGTCTCTGCCTCCCTCTCTCAGTGAACATACACTGTTCAAACCCTACAGCTCAGAGTGGTGGCACATGGCTTTTGTTCAGCTGCAGTACTTAAACAAATTAAAGTTAAATGTAAAGATGGCGGATGTATGGAGGCCTGAAAGCTCAAAATTACTCTAACCTTTGAGGTTTTTGTGTATTTGACTGTACACATCTATCTGAATGTCTTACCCAATCTCCTGCATTGGCTTATATTTGTTTGAGAAAATTTAAAAATATCTTTACTTCTGCCTGGCTGAGACCAAACTGAGCATTTACAAGATTGCCAACTTTTTACAACAGCTGTAAACAGGAACCTGCATGCAGCCAATACAGCCAAAGGGCTTTCCCACACATGTTACAGTAAATGCAAATGGTTTGTCGCATTACTTTGATGTCACTGTGACACAAAAGCAGCACATGCTCATACAGAATATACTCAATGCGAACCAGTAGGGACATTTAACAATGGGAGAACCTGGATATTGCCAAAACTTGTCTTGGCAAGGCAATAGTTCTAAAGAAGAGGGTGTGTGTGCATAACACACTCACACTTATCACAATGAATGAGATTAGAGATTAATCTAAACTCTCTACAAGTAAAACATTTTTTAAAGCTTTTCTCTTTGGACTGATCAGTTTGAATTATGCAAGAGAAGAAAGAAGATTTAGCAACAATGAGCTGCAGGGAAACCTCAAACTTACATCAAGTTTCCTATGCTACTGCTATAAAATACTTCACAGGCTCTGGTTATGGCTGCTGTGTTTGCATGGAAATTTAATGGAATGGGACTGGCATCTTTTTTAAATTAGGTGAAAATGCATACCCTTTTAAACTTGACCTTCAAAAATGTATGACTTGCATTACTCTCTTATCACAAAAATCGGGTACAGTACTTACCCATTTGTCAGCAGACTGACAAGACTATATTCAAATACAGTTGTGAGGGAAGAAAGTAAATTTAGTCATATGGTTAGATAATTAGCAAACAATCAACCAAGATGAGCTATTGAAGAGGTCACAAAGAGGACAAGAGATCATAGGATGGGTCGTGTTTGGAGGAATGTTTAAGATCACAGCAGGCACTTTGTTGTTACAAGGCCCAAGCAATGTAGCAGATAGTTAGTCCTGGGGTCGCAAGATCTAAAAGAGGGTAATAAAAGGGTTTTATTGACTTCGTTACTGATATCTTCAGATAATGTAGAAAGGGACAAGAGTGATGACTGTCAACTGCATGCACCTGGTTTCTTCATTTATGTTTTGTGAGGGTGGTTCCTTTCTTGGGTTTAAGTATAAATAGAAGGGGTTTGAGAGATACAAGTCAGAAACAACACTCAACATCCATGTGTTCTTCTCCATGCCGGCATGTATTAAACTGAGATGGTTCATCACGCTGATTTCTGTCTACAATTCTTCCAAGAGAAAAAATTTCTTTTACACAGTTCAAAGTAAAACCAGTTAAACAAAATTGTTTGAAGACGTTAAAACTGTTTCACCTCTATTTGACTTCAATTACAATTAAAACTGATCCTTAATTGAAAGCTTATAATTATTACATCTCTTGCAATGACATATAGATTTATTTTTAGGAATTTCCTGCTTTTGTTTGCAACTCTGTGTATTATTGCTGTACACAGTAACTGTGTGCACAAATGTAAATATTGTCCGTAGAACAATGAGGTGTTAACTTCCTTGATCAAGGTCATGGAGGTAATTTTTCTATTCAAAATATTCAGAATTTTCCGTAAGTTTTTGTGTTCTTGATTTATGATGCTTTTAAGTTATTGCGTTCAAACACGTGGTTTAAATTATGATGGGATATTTGAATAAGATCTCAGCTCTGTCGTCATTCACTCCTCAGAACAATAACCAGCAGGCACTTGCGTGAAAGTCATGCAGTGCTTGTACACACACAACCCAATTAGAGTTGAAGAGAGTGGGAGGAAAAGCGAGACAGAGGTCAAACTGGGACAAGGAGGAGGAGGAGGGGGCAGAAGATTGCTCAACTGAGAAACTGTGTAGTAAGTAATGGAAATGACTACATATAAATACAGACCATTTACATATTTGGCACCTTTGGAAACTTTAGAATTCCTAAGAGAATTTAAAGAGAATTTCAGTGTGTTTGAACAAAATCTGGCTGCACACCTGAAGTTTTTAATGACTGACCACCAACAGGTCTGGGGAATTTTAAAGTGGTAACTGTGCTTAAAAAAAAACGAACGTCACAAATTTTATGTGGAATATATCTCATGGTGAAACAAACTGTTATTGTACTTTCCTCCTTTAAAACAGCCCATCAGATGTTTACCAGCATTGGCAACTTTTTGCAGGGATATTGAAGGGCACAGCTGACTGTAAAGATACAGAATATATTCTTTAGTCCACTGACAGACTGAGACAATAACAATAATGGTCTCTTACTCTAGCTTTTGTCTCCAGAGCTTGGCTACAGTAAGCATATAGAGGACAGGTCATCTGTTCAAACAGTGCGGAATCTCCTTATCTAAACATCTGTTTCATGTTCGTCTCCCTGTGTGTACATAAGCATGCACACACATTAGTACATGGACACGTGTGCAACGTCATGCAGAGCTGAAGTGGACTGGATGTCTGATGAACATGGAAAAGACAAGATGAAAGGAAGTGAGAGGGATCAGCAAAGACAGGAGAAGGTATGGCCTTGAGTTTTTTGACAGAGGTGAGTGGGCTGAGCTCTGGGGAGGGTGTGTGGTCAACCTCGAGCTGTTATTGGTGAAAAACATTTCCATCTGCAACAAGTCATGTGCTGTGACAGAAACTCGCACTCAATGTACCGACACACAGCACAGACCTAAATATTTGCCAGGTCACAGGAGGCAGCGGCAACAATAAAACACACTTGATAATGTTGGTACCAGCTGACACATTACACGCAAATACACATGCCTGATGTGAATACAAACAAACACAGCTCCCAGTCGCAACACATAGTGTTTCCACAGCTGACTCAAATAAAGACCCTGACCACGCTGAGACGTTCAGCTACTAAAACTCTTCTGCTTTTGTTTGTTTTAGGACAACACAACTCTATTCAGTATTTCCGGGTATATGGGTTTACCTAAACACTAATTGCAGTTTCAACTCAAACATATGGAATATTCTGCTCAGTAAGAAAGACATGACATATACTGGTGGCAGATTATGACTAATCCATGTACTGAAAATGTTCCTGTCCGATTGATGGGAAGCTTGTTTTAATCTCTCAAATCTGTATTGAATGTTAGGAAAACTAGGAAAAAATGTTTTCTTGGTGCCAACTGTACTTCAATTAAACTCTATTAAAGATGATTTTATAGCCTGGCTGTGCTGATCCACCTGGTGGCTCTAATGTTGTGGCGGAATGGATACATTCACCGGTCTGCAAGCACACAGCAAGCTGCCATAAACTTTTTCTTTCTAATTGGTGTCGATCATGCCCAGCATTAAAATTCTCCTATGGTGACCCCTTTCCTCCACAACATTAAAACCATTAATATTGTGGTGGATTGATGGAAGTTGCCGGAGAATTATTAGTACAAAAAAAGCTCCCTATCTTAATTTGTCTTGTGATTTACCTACCTCACTCAGGTCTGATTAATTCCTATAATGAACATGAGAACAGTGGAGCAAATGACTTCATACACCACAACATAACTCTAAAAAGCTAATCTGAACGTTAACTCTACATAATGTTCCTCTGCAATGCAGATGAACAGAGTTAACAGAGTTAACAAGTAAAAATTTATTAAAGTATTATTTCACTGTGGACCTATGCGCTGTGTGTTCGATCTTGTGCCCATAGTAGCTCATTTCAGGAACACCAGAGACCTTTCATCGTCATTTTATCGCGCATGTGGTAAAACCACTATAAAGCAGCTTATTTTTCTATGAATGACCATCCAAAATACAGCAGCTATACCTCCCAGTATCTGCGCCTGTTGGTGCGTCAAGTAAGGGACTGTTTGCTATTTACTTATAACTCCAAAATCAAAAAGTTAGCAAGTAAATCAGGAAATTGTAAAACCTTTTTTTTTTGTTAAATCTTCTCTAGAAATTCACAAAGTCACAGTGTAGGCTCAATTTCATTATTTAATAATAAAGTGGATTAACGCTACTGCCTGCATGTATCTCTCTCATTTTCATGTTAATGTTTAAAGCAGCAAAACATATGTGTGAGTCAGGCTCTATAGAATTTTGATCAATCAGTTTGTTAAATATAAGGTGACAACTCATGTAGTCAGATACACATTTAATCAACATGTTATTTTTATTATTATTATTATTATTTTGCTCACTCACTGGTGTCTGACCTGTAATATTCTTGGTTGCTTCATAAATGTTTTATGACCCTGATATTAGTGGACGCCACTTTCTAACAATTAAGCCAATGTTGCACGTTTTACAAAATAATTTTTAAAACTAGATATTATATATTATTGTAAGCTGGAAATGTTATGCTTTTTATTATAATAAAATAGAATTATTGTCAAAATATATTTATTTTATTTATCTATTAATAGGTTTACATTTTCTGTTTCAGACAAATAAGTTTGGCTGCCAGGCAAGTAAAACAACACAAACAATGTTATCCAGAAAGCTGATTGTCAAGTACTGATTAACCAGGTGATAAAGTATAATATGTAAATATCATAATTTTATTTGTCTGTAATATCTTCCATCAATCAGTCTGAACCTCATCTGTTTCGTTTTCTGTTCGTTAGTGGTATGTCTCACCGTGAGTGAGGTGAAGGTCAGACAGATGCCTCCAAAGCCATTCAGGGAGAGAGCCAAGAAGATGAGGGCAGACAGAACTACAAAGAAGAGGAGCACAGAGAAGATTATCAGAATAAGATTGGTGGACGTCACATTCGACCCATCCACCAAAGGCCACATTGTACAACCATATGTGCGTGAAGATGAGGGAAGAAACTGGATGGAATCTCTTAACTGTTCATTCACTTTGTCATTTTCCTGTTGTGTTATGCACCCTGTTTCTGATTTTGTTCTGCACTATTTTTAGGTCAGCAATCAAATTTAAGAACATTAGTTGCAGTTAGCATGTTAACTACCTTCCACTAAGGCTTGAGTGTTTTCTTCTCATCAGAGGTTTACTCATGTAAATACACCAACTCACACCCATCCCTCTGAGACCACAGACAGCCTTTTGTAATGTAACTGTAATGTCGCTGACTGAAGTCTTGTTTTCCTCGTTATCAAATTCTGTGTCTGAATGAAACTTTTTCTGTCTTTAACTAAACAAAGCCTGATGTATTGATGTGACGGCCCACTGGCCGTCTCAAGGTTTTGCCTTGGCCTGTTGCTGTTTTTCAGGTTCACCTTGATCCTTGGCTCCTCCTATTTTAATGAGGATTCCAGTCAACTGCTAAAAGTCTACAAATCTGGAAGGCAGGTGTCTTGTTGGTACCCAGCGTAGTTTTTTTGGTTTTGCAGTTTGTTTTGTTAATGAACATATACATAACATAACATTGATCATCTAATGCAGTGCCCTCACAGAACCTGCAGCCAGCTTGAAATAAAAATTGACTTGATGTACGGTTTTATTTGATTTTTTTTACTTGATCTGACCTTTTGTTGTCAACATTGTAAATGCCACAAATGTGCTTTGTAAATTAAATAGTTTAGATTAATTAACATAACTCTCTGAACAGTGTGAATAAATACTGTACATGAATCATATCTTAACACACAGAATGTTGATGGGCTTGACATTGTGGTTTGTGAAGTGTCCCACAGAGTGGAAAAGCTCTGCTACATAATGTTCAAATAAATATGTATGCAAAGTAAGTAAGTAAGTGGACTTTTGCAGTTGATGAACTGATATTTAGCACATATGTTAGTGTAAGTAAATGTACTCACTTTGAGGGTTGTATGTTGACAATGCCATTATAACACAGGACAGACCGAAACATGCACTGCAAAGAAATGAAACAAGTAATTTTAAACTCTAGCTGACTGTACTTGATGATGGAAATCAGACATTCAAATTTGTGCCTGTATACACAAATACACTGAGACATAGAAACTCCCAGGGGACCATGTTAGAAACACCACAGAAAAAGGAACTGCTGGTGACTTAACATTCATTCGACTGCCACGTTTTTAGGTGAAAACCACTCACCTGGGTAGTATGCCTGTTAACCTAAAGTTGAAATTTATTTTCAAACATTAAAAGTACAGTTCTACATATTCTGGAGTTAGTTGCCTCCAAAAGAAGGAAACTTTGTCAAATTTTTGGTTTGAAAACTTGTTTAAACATTAACAATCATGTTTAAATGTATGTTTCTCTATCAAACTATCTGGTATGGACGACCTTATGACTGACTTAGCCTTGATAAATGTAATTTGTGTATTTTTAACATTTTCATAAAGCCTTACACTTGTCCATATAAGATTATCACATTTTAAAAAAGTTTAGATTTAAAAAAATCTGTTGACTATTAAAAGACACCTGTCACAGTTTTGTATAAATGATGAGCTAAGTGCAAAAACAGCGATTAGCTGTGTGGCCATGACTAAAGGTACTAGGACTAACTACAAATTGCTCCAGGAGGTATGACAAAACTGACATGACCTTATGACAAGACTAAGTAACTCACATGAACATAAAAGTAGAAGAACCAGTACTAGAGCAACTAAACATGGGGAAGGTTAAGCAAACTAGGGAAGTATCACAAATGTGACCTGTCTGTAAATGTTTTTACAAACATTACCTGCCCATCAGGCGAATTGGACGTGGCCCAAACTTGTCCATAAGGATACCGAGTGGCAGGGTGGTTGCGCTAAGCAAGAAGGAACCAATAGTGAAGCCCAGATTTAGCATCTCTTCCTGTTCTACACAGCTGGGCAACTCTTTAACCTCAGTGTTGGATGTGTTTCCCAAAGACACCACCACGGAATCATTCTCTGTAGGAACAAAAAAATGAGGGTTGATACCAGAGGCAAGTGGTAAAATGTTTACAGAGAAAGACCCAAAAGTATTGGACAAGTAACTAAAAACACACACTTATTGTTGCATAAAATTCCTTTTCAGTCTTTCTGTAATAGATTGTTGGGGTTATTTTACCCGGACTGCTTTGTTTTTACTCAGACTAAGCTGTTGTATTGTGTGTGTAATAATAATTTAATAATAGTAATAAAAGTTTTTATTTTTAATCTAACACTGTGATATCCTAATCTTAATCCAATGTGAATGCTCCAGCAATTATCTCATCAGTATTTGCTTTTGAAATTTGTAAGGCTAACTGAGTTTGAAGTTTGCCCAACCAGTATTTCATCTGTTTCAGCAAAAACAGTATTTTTCAGCTTTGCTCGGAAATTCCTGAAGAATTCACATTGGAAGTGTTTTTTAGTTATTTCTTGAGTCTTTTTATTTTTTATTCAAGCTCTTATTGACAAATTGTGTCGCCAGGATCTCCATCAGATGTTGAAGGTTTATTGATTTTACCTGAGCACAGATGGGAGTAGAAGCCTTCCTTTTTCAACATAATGAGCAGGGAGGCCCAACCGAGTAAAACAGCCGAACACAGTAGGTTTTCAATCACCGCTGTCACTGCCATCCACCAGCGCCTTCTGTAGGCCTGGATGAGCGAGGGTGCCATCACTGCTGCTCTGTGGTAGAGGAAAGACGAGGACAGTGGCAGGAACAGTGCAAAGATGTAAAGGGGGTTAAATAAGGGGAGAAAATAATCAAAAAGTCAGAAAAAATTTAGAAGACACTGGATGGCAACATGTGTGCAACCAATAGACAATAAAATGTATTGATAAACATTTTCGGAATTGAAAAAAAGTATAACAGTTGCTAATTTGTTAGTTTGCTCTGTTCTGATGATTGTATTCTTGTCACTATGCCATTTAAAGTGAAGTCAAAGAAAGGTAGCAAAGTGGTGGAGACATATGCATTTATGGACCAAAGCAGCTCTGCTACTTTCTGCACTGATGCATTGGCTAGACTGTTGAACCTACAGGGTACAAGATTTGAACTTAAGCTGAAACTATGGGTCCAAAGCAACAAGTAGAAAGTTATATAATCTCAGACAGGATGTTAGGGGGTTTGAAAGCAGCAACTTTACTGATTTGATTAAGTATTCACAAAGTCTGCCGTTCCGGGTTTCAAAAAATAATATACCAACACACAATTACATAGAAAAGTGCTTTTGTTTCAGTGATGTTAAGTTGCCCATCATCATTGCTGAGATAAGACTTCTTATTGGAGCCAATGGTCACAAGGCATTAGAACCCATGGAAGGTGATAAACCGCAAAGACAATGGACCATACTCTGTACACAGAGAAAATGGAGATGACAATGGGTGATTAAAAAAACTGTGTATCATGCTAATAGTCATTATTATGTTGGACTCCCTATGAGAAATGCTCACCACACTATCTTAAACAAGAATGCAGCAATTCAAGAAGCTCTGAAGAAAATTTGAGAAGAATACAGCATTCAACGAAGAGTACAATGCTTTCATGAGTGAGATAATAGACAAAGGCCATGCGGTCAAGGTACCAGAAAAGCAACTGATTCAAAAGGAGGAAAAAACAATGTATCACCAGGTGAGACTTCCTGATGAAGACACAGACTTTTGCGTTTCCTCTGGTGGCCTAACGGCGACACAGAACAGAACTTGTTTGAATATAAAATGTGTAAAATGTGTACACCTGTTTGTGACCGCATCATGCTCCAGTTGTGCAAACGTTTCACTAAAAACAAACTGCAAAAGATAACAGAAACCTTTTAACTAACAGCTGTAGATACAGTACTCAACAACTTTTACATAGATGACTGTCTGAAATCCATCAGCAGTGTAACTGAAGGTGTTGGCCTGTATTCTGAAACTTAAAGTCCTATATGCCTTAGGAGGGTTTTACTCAACAATATGGGCAAGCAATAGCAGAGAGGTGTTCTTGAAAATCGGATACTTAGAGGGGGAGGCCGTCTCAGTATATCTGCCTTGCCAGCTGAAACTTAGCATCCAGCAATCAATCCAAAGGATGCACACATCCCCACCCTAACACTGAGACATCCATAAGAAAATCGGGCATGGTGGAAGAAATGTTATGATTTCCAAACACCGTCAAAAAGATTGGATTCCCATAGCAAACTCCACAGTGAGAAAATTCCTGTCAAGAAAATCAGTACAAAGAAAGGTGAACAAAAAATTTCATACTTGTGCCTAATGAACCCCCATTTGGTAGGTGTCGACTATTGTGGACCTTACTTAGTTAGGCTTACTTACTTGCTTAACTGCCTAACAACTAGAGGCGTGTGCATAGAATTCACCCACACCCCTAATTCCTGCTTAAATGCAATTAGATGTTTTGTGTGTAGGAGGGGTCAAGTTTCTATACTTTGTTCAGATAATGGCACAATTTTTTTTTTGTGCTGGATGAAAACTTTGGGAAGCAATAAATGAATGGAATCAAGAAAATATACAACATGCACTACACCAGAATGTAATTGAGTGGATTTTCAATCCACCAGCTGGCTCTGATCATGGAGGTATTTGGGAGCGACAGATTGTAATTGCAAAAAATTGTTAGTCTTTCAATTTGGGGCCGAAAAGTGTAGGAGCCAAAACAGCTTTAAATCTTTAAGTCAGTGTTATGTCTAGTGCCAGATAACTGTATTATAATAAGTGTTAACTGTACCATAAGTCCCTAGTAAATGTATTATGTGAGTATATGGGACATTCTTGGGGACTGTGGAATACGAGTCAAAACATTTTGTCTAAGATTTGAATTTGATAAGAATGAGTGGCTACAACATGGCCAAATGAGAAAGGACCGTGGTGACTGTGGTGTTATGTTTATCTCCCATATCGCAGAAGACAAGTGTAACTGTTGCCATGGAGAAGGCGCCACGGTTCAGTCAGTTAAAGTTAGAAGTTCGTCATTGGTAAACTAGCCCCAGAGCTTATTCGCCGTGCTCTAATCTCCACTGAATGAAAACAGATATTTACAGGGGTAACTGATGGGGGTCTCTTCAGAAGTTTTTTCTCCTCATCTGCCTGGTAATTGCCCACATGACCAGTCATTGGTTTGTAAATGCCACTTGGGTCATTGACACCTTGCTCTGCATTGTTCATAGCAATCCACCCACTGTGCTGTCTAGATAGCAGCTATTTCACCCTTCATCGTAACCAAAGGAAACAATGCTGACCCTCACTGTGACTCTGAAATAAGGATAGTGATTTAAAATGATGATATTTCCATATGAAAGCAGCACAGGATGTGTGCATGCCACCACAGTTTACCTTTTTAAAAGTGAGTAGTTAACATAGTTTTTAGCAAAAAGAGAAAAAAAAGGTGGCCATAACTATGTAACAAATCCAAGAGTGCACACACACGCGCATGCACACACACACACAGGACAGGTCACGATAACCCCAAGCAGTAAATTCCTACAACAGAATCCAGTCATGACCACCTTGACGTGAAAAACATCTAAACAAGATAAAAAGATTAAAAGATTAGCTTTTCTTTTTGGTTTTGAACCAGTAAAAAAGGAAAGAAATAGGAGGGGTCTGCATCCATGACCTTTAAAAAGGAAACACTTTCACAATTTCCTAATTAGGGCATGTCTTGAGCCAGTGTGTGTGTGTTGTGTTGGTGACAATCTAATGGGACAAATTTATCTCTGTGTGTGCCCATGCTTCTGGGGTGAGTGTAATGAGATTATCCGTAGCCCAGTGAACTGCCTTTGTGCTGAAAAGACATTTTAAAAAGGGGGATTTCTGTGTAACTGACACCCCATGACAAAGACCACTCAATGTATACACACAATAGCCCACGTCTCAACAACGAGGCAATAGAGCAGTTAATTAAATCACAGGCAGTTCAGAGGGTTGTAGACATTTAGAGACATGATTCTCTACCTTGGAAATATACTAGTGCTTTTAAAAACTAGTGTTTTTAGTATGTTTGTAACTGTGCTTGTCATCTAAGATTTAAAATAAGACTTTTATTTTACTATAGACTATAGTCCAGATTTTGAGCAAATAAGACCTCTTGGTCCTGCTCATTAAGGTACCTAGGACTTGCTAGAAATTTTGTTTAAATCAGTATTACAATCGTAGCATTTAAACATTTTGTCTTCTCAGTTTCTTCTAGCTGTTTGTATGTTAAGGAAATGCTTAGACTCTCTGCACTTTGTCACACACTGTTCGTCTCACTCTATTAAATTATGTGAAACTGAACAAAACCTTTATTGAAGCTACTCAATTGAAGCAGCTGCAATCTCTGTTTTTTTTTTTGATTATTTAATTATTTTCAACTTTCCTTTTTAGATACTGTGATGTGTCTAAACCCACATCATAACACCTTCACTACCACCAAGAAACATATCATGTATCCAGATGTGAGCTGCTCTTATTCAAATGTAGACATGGATGCTGAAAATAGTAAAGATGGTGAAAAAAAAAACACCTGCAGCTTCTTTGTGTTTTTTCTCATAGTAATGTGGAATTACACCAGGAGCCCTTTCTTCTAATTATCTTTGAACCAAGCAACGTTATCAATGTTGCCAGCTTTCATTATTGTTTTAAAGCCAGACATAAATCTATCTTTGTATGCTTTGACAATTAGAAATTTATTTATTTGTTTACTTTGTCCTTTCAGTTAATCCTATAAGTTCAGCGTTACCACAGCAGATAATTTTGTCCGCATGGTGGTTTAGCACTATTAAAAAATCAAACAAAAAAATTCCTTTCTGCTTTTTCTTACACTTGCATCTCATGAAATGTAAACATTTTTCTGATAGGACATTGCTTTGATGCTTTCTATTTGTTTAACAATCTGTTCAAAATATAAAATACAGAACTAGTTTCAGAGATGTACACATTCTAGAAACCAGGATTTAAATGTTGTCAAGTATTTCATCATGTGTTGATGCGGCACAACCGACAGACAGAACAGCCTTTCAAACATGAACAGACCTAAGGCCTAAGAATAGATGCTACTGTCACATGGACTGGATTTAGGGAGCTGAGGCTGCATCACAAGTATCAACACATACAATAAATGCTACACATTGCATGCAAACTCGTGGTAGTCACTGCTCAGGAGACAATGTCATAAATCCAACATAGAATCCGGGCTACTGATTTCACAAAGTTTCTTTTTAAGCTCAGGTTATATGACCAAGTTGACTGATTAAGATAAGAAAGTTTGATACAACAAAGCCTCCTTTCTCCACTGTGTGCTTATCACACTTTCTACCTTTTGGTGTCCCACACATTAAGTGCTGCTCACGGCACAGCTGTTACTGTATTTAGCACCTAATTAACCAAATGTTCTGTGTATTGATGAGGAGTGACCAAGTGTTTTGATGCAGCAAAGCCAACACACAACAAAGACAGACAGAGACAGGTTCTCTGAGGGTCGGCAGGTATTTGTGACCACCTATCATAAAACTGTGAAGTGTGTTACAAAAGTAGGTGAAGCTGGAAGAACACCATATAAGGAAGGTGGTTCTTAGATACCTGTGCTCTGCAGCAGCTGAATAACGCAATATTGCAGCCATGATATCAACGAGTGTTTTGGTATTTATAAGGTATGTTATTATAGATTTTTACATGTCTAGCTAGCTTTCTAGTCAGAAGTTTGCTGCTCCCATCCAGCCCTGCTCTTTTTTCCCTGTGGGGATGTTTCTGACCTTGACCACTCCTGTTTATCAACCGCTGCCGGATACAAAGGATCACAGGGTAAACTCTTTATCATCACAAGTTTCCAGGAAAATAAACCACACGCCGTAGGAGCCTCTGTTCCCCGAGGGGTCCAAACCTCGAAGCAGCACGGCCGTCGGGCAGCTGTCTGTCACCGGGCATGACCTAAGCCCAGTCTCTGGTTACCGGCCCTGCGGGGTGGAAGCTGAAAAGCTAGCAAGTCTGCTGATACATTCACATGCTGCCGGAAATGTTGGGATTCTGACTTTAACCCATTGAAAAAACTTCCCAAAAGTTGGAAAATGGCCAGACATTAGGTTTCCCAATGCCTGCTTCCATAACTATTACACAGATAATTCATTGAGGCATAGGTTCACTAATGTGTTTTGTGATTATTTAAAGCTATTGGTAAAAAAACATTCATCTAAAGTTATTTTAAGATTAGTATTTTAATTTAGTCAACTTTTTCAAAAATTAATTTCGTTCATTCAAAATTAATTTAGTGTTTTAGACCCTTGGTCACACAATACAATCTAAATAACCACAATCACCTTGAAGACTTGGGCACCTGTGAATGAACATTCTGAAGTGCTCATAGTAATTTAGCACTATTTTCTGATGCTTTATCAGCCTCCAAATTAATCGAAACCCAGATAATAATAAATCACCCCCTCACTCAATCAGTCCAGTTTCTTTCATATAAAAATAGTTTGCGGTGTTTTGTACTAAACAAAAATAATAACATCCTAGCCATTCTTGGCCACTTTTTCTGATACTTCATAGACAAAATGTTGAGTCAGAAAACAACCCTATGGATAAATCAACAATGAAAATACTAGGCTAATTCCTGCCTTAATGTGGACTCTAGTTGTCAGGTTGTCAATTAAAAATTTTCACCTTTAAAAGTTTCTGTAGATATTTTAAAAGTTAAATTGTTCTGTGGCTTGAATCTATCATAGAATGGGCCCGTTTCTTTGGAATCTCGCTTTTATGGGGTGCCCGTGAAGGCAACATAGGATGTCTAGACTTTAATCGTCCTAGCAGAAACATGTTGCTTCTTAAAACTGGAGAATTGTACAAATTAAGAGTGTAACAAAGACATCTGTCAAACATCTGCACCCGTGAACGTGTTTCTACGCATACACGGATACTACTCTAGCAACATTCAGTGAATGAAGTAAAACAATAGGTTAGTACTACGTTTTAAAACCGTGAAAAGCGCACTGGGACAGCATGTGCAGTCACTTCCCGAAACAGCCATGGAATAATCACCTCCTGACAATCTCTTAATTTCAACCATACTTGGTGTAGTTCCCTCTCCCAACATACACGAGAATTGTCTTAAATCCCATTGCAGTCAATACAGTGGGCCTTTCATATAAAAGTTGTCATTATCTCTCATGCCACGTGTAGCATCTACTACCGGTTGGTTCGGTTCCCGCCATATAAAATATAGTAAATGACATAGTTATAAACACACAGTAGCCACTTTTTAAATATTCAAAGGAAAACAACTAATTTACTTACTTCAGTTTTTTGTCTTTTCGGAGAAGAAAAGTGCTTGAAATGTCTTTTTCTGTTTCTTTTGTTGCTCACTGCATTAGAAATTTAAAAATACTCTTAAGAGTTGATTTTTATTGTCTTTGATTGGGAATCAACAGGAGCCTGAGCCCCGGAATTAAACTTGTTTCTTTCCCTGCTGTCTTTTGTCTTTGTGGAGGTTTCCTGCTCGTTTTCGATCGACTCCACACTTCTCTTCTCTCTCAGGTTTCGTTGATCACTCCCCTCTTAGCTTAATGTGACTTCTACGTTCCCTCCCTCAAGGGGAGGAGAAAAGTCACCATCCGCACTTCATTCACTCTGGACACAGTCGGGACACATCAGCACAGCTGTCCATGGAGCCTGTTGCCAAAGGCTTCAAAACACTCTTAAATACAAAGCATACAGTTAGATTGTATTATCCAAAATTAGCCTAAATACAAATATTGCCGTTCAAATTATTACTCAACAAACAGGTTTTATTACAGCAATCAGGCTTCACACTTTTTTACACAGACAAACCCTACACTCATTTATAACCATGGTTAATTACCAGGACCGAGTCTCCTTCAACATTAAACATTTTCTTTTGGGAAGTTTGAAACCCCAGTGTTTATTATGTGCACCTGCTTGCAGTTCCAATTTTTTTTTTTTTTTCTTTTGGTGGATTACTGGATTTCTTGTCTCCTGTTAATTGGTAGACTGACGTGAAACGACAAGAATAGATAGGCTACAGGTGGTATAGTCTTGTTGCTTCATCTGTCTAAAATTGAATAAAACAGGGACCCACTCTTAGTGCCTTTAGTGGTCAAATCTTCACAGGTGCATTTAAATGTGATATTTTGATGGTAAACAAAGACAATATAAATATGCAATTTGACAAACATCTGTGCACTAATCAATTTAAAAAGTAGCAGAACACAAACATACACATGTGGTTTGCACTTGCTTGGTTACAGCTAACTTGGGGAAAATATATAAAACTAGTCCAGTGATCCGGTTCCCACAAATGAGATAAGGTGAAAACTAATTTCATCTTCTGTCTTAAAGGAACATGATGCTTTCCTACACTTTACAGCAATGACACAGGCTGGCCTAATTTTGTTTCAATGGTGAGGCAAGTGTTGACATTAGTTTAATCTGATTAGAAATTACTGCCATGTTGAAATCTGCTGGGCAGGCTTCTAAGCAGTGCCTCTATGCCATAAGACCCTCATGTTTACTAAGGCCTAATGGAGGATCTCTTACCTCCAAATAGGAAAGGTTGAGAACTTCAACTCTTAATTCCTAGTTCAAAGACACAAGATCCAGCTACTTAAAGGCAGAAATGTTTGAGGGCAATAGCAATAAAGCACTAAATATCTTATAGGCTGGGAATTAAATTCTTCAAAGAGGCTCTTACAAACAGTCAACATTGTGTAAATCATCAGAATATATCAGCTTAACCTTTAAAGTTCATTCAGCCTCTATTTTCCAGTACTACTGGTTTTCTCACAAAAGTATAATTCAGTATCCAACAGAGCATTACACTACAAAAGAAAATCTGCACCCTGCGGGTTTCTAAAGAGACGGGCCCAGTTTTCCATTTAAAACCTATATATAGCAGTTTGCCACAGTTCAGTCTGGTTACTTATTGGGTTTATAGTTGACCATCAAACTTTGATCCAGCTGCAGAGGAAAATCTAAGGACCCAGGGTCCCAATTTATTTATAAAATAATCCCACTGGAATTTTTGTGAGCTCCTTCCAGCTGTGGACACCTGGAAATGTGACCTTTAACCCCACCTGAAAACTGCAGTGTCCAGTAGAGCGAACATACTCACAGACTGGACACAAACCTGCACAGTACTGCAATAAATAACACATTTGTGACTTAGTATGTCCAATTTTTGTTGCCAGCATCATGTATCTGTAAACATAGCAGAATGTTAAAGACAAAAAACACATAGTAATGGTTCAGGGTTATTGCAGATGGACTTTTCTATTCTATGTACTTTATGTTTGATGTTTACTTGTATTGTCTATGTCTTTGTATTACGTATTGCTTTACAACCAGTAACCTGGGGGACAATTAACTTATTCTCCAGTATTGAGTCAACATGAGGATGGGAAATTCTGCTGTCTCCTGTTGCAGGCAGAGCTCCTGGTGGAGAGCTCCACCTGCTGGACCAACAGCATTATTAGAGGGGAATCCAGACATTAACTAGCCTAAGAAACTTATGTCAGAGGGCTGACTTACAATAAGCCATACAAATTTATCAAATACGGTTGTTCACATTGAGGTCTGTGTGTAAACATTATAGGTGTTGTTGATCTTTCAGTACCTTAGAGATGAATCTATGAAATTTGGCAATTAAATCCTTAACTATCTTCATTGTTAGATGCCACTGGAGCATAATGCCAACATGCCAAAAGTGTTAGCCAGCTGCATAGCAGCTCCCCCATCAGTGTATGAGTGTGTGTGTGGTTGTGAGTGTGAATGGGTGAATAAGAAGAAGTGTAAAGCACTTCAAGTGCCAATAGGTAGAAAAGCGGTATGTAAGTGCAGACCATTTACCATTTAATTAAAATAACACATTTTACAGTATAATGTTCTGTTCTGTAGCGTACCATACCGTAACCATAGACTGTGTTGTAGAACATCCAGCACCAACATTCAGTACATCCTGTTACACCAACAGTTCACTCCCCACAAAACACAAAGAAGTATCTGACCCAGTAATTTATGTCCACTGGTTAAGTGTTTGTACAGACATGGCAGCACTCTGATTCCTCTTCCCAAGTTTCTGAACAACAATTCTAAGAGTAGTGAGATGAACTGTACATAGAGCATGTCCTCTACCATATTACTGTATATTTTGACACCATTGTGACACATCTAAATGTGTTGATTCAACATACCTTAAACAAGTTTTTGGTTTGCAAATGAGTGGCAATAAGTGGCAATAAATACTGTCATAAGCATTGCAAAAGATCACTCTCATGGTTTGTAAAGAAAATTATTAAATATAAACTTTAAGGTTTTTCAAAATATAAAGCTGTTAAATAGTTTAACTGATATTTAATTAGAACATAAATAACCACATTTTGTTATCTAATTGTTATAACCACTTTACACATTACCCCTCTTTGTTGCACTTGTTGATTGTTTATTGGCTGCATTGCCTTAATTTTTCCCAACCAGCATATCTTATGTTTAGCAACTTTAAAATAAGCTTTTCTATTTTCACATGTTGGCGTATTTTAAATATGTGTCTCAGACAGATCTTCGGGCTATGAGAAAAGAAATTGGCTTTTACAGTGAGTTTTGGCTGAATGGGAAAAAAAAAACGCTTTATTGCACAGTGACATGTGACATGTGTCTAGAAAACAGTGAATCTGAAATTCAAACAGAAAATGAAATGTCTTTAAAAAGGCATATACACAAAATCACTTTCATGGCACAACAATCAAAGTGTTTCATGAAATAGTTTTTTAAATCTCATTGACATTTTGAAAAATTATCTTTAAAGAAATATGTTGTGTAAAATTAGAGAAGTGCCATTTGTAGCTTGTTGCAAATATAGATGTTTTATGAACTCAGAACTGTCACACTGGTATGATTGGCTTAGATGTTATTACAGTTATGGTCCTGCTAAAAGTCTGGTGTGACAGGAGCTGTGCTAGTTGTATGCTGTTATGTGGCTAATATCTTTAATGAGAATCATTATACCTGATAAGAATGAATAAAAATATGTTAGTGAATTAAGAATCCAGATCCATTTCAAATCGTCTGGCTTCAATGGGATATTTTGACTTTCTGATTTATGGACACACAAGCCTTATCAGAGCCTGATGCATCCAGGTTTACTGATGCAACACAATGACTATGAATACACTGCTTTGTAGGAATGCAGCATTTGTTTTTCTGCCATGCACAGTGGAGGTTTGGACATGAAGCCTACGGTATATCCATTTACCAAAAGGGTTTCTCTTTTAAGGATCACCTGAGTGCTTTTTGGCAAACTCCATGACAAACATTCATTTTTCCTCCCAGTGAGCAGTGGTTTCTGGCTTCTTTTTGATGGGAGACTCATGAATACTGACTGAAGCCAAGGACAAAAAGGCTTCCACATAGCTGTATGTTGAAATGTGGGTTCTATTGGACTTCCTGCGTGATTTCTATACTTTGCTCATGAAGCGCTTTTGGCAGGATGACCACGTTTTGTACTATTCTCTACTGTCCGACAGTTTCTCTAGTTGTGCAGCATGTAGTTGGCTGAGATTCAGAGGAGCCCTGGAGCTTTTGGAATGACTTTGGAAGTATTTCCAGACTGACAGGCGTCAACATCATCCCTCTGGAGATGTTGGGTTTGATCCTGGCGTGGCATGGTTCTCAAACCTGTGTGTTGACGGCTTCGCTCTCATGATAAATGCCAAGTTTTCTGACATGTATAATGGATGTGAATCCAAATCAGACAGGAAAGCTGCAACTTTTGTGAAAGACTTGAGAAATAAGACTATGCAGTAATAATTTTGTGAGAATACACTAAGTAATGTTATATTTTTTATTTGTCCCACTGATCCAAGAGAGCTTAGTGTGAGAAAGATGGGGTAAAGTTAACGACCAAAGTAATAGTTTGAGATTTTGCTATTAACATCACACATTGTTCTGTTAGATGTAACATTCTAGCAGGTAGGTTATTATAGCTTACTATCAAAGGTGGAGATACAAAGGAGTTCTTGACTGAGCACTAATTTTTCTGACTCTCACCTGGTCATCAGAAAATGACCTGATACACAATCCCCTGTAAAATCAAATAATCATCTTCATTGGTTGTAAATGTGAACTATGACCGAAGCCAGGCACAGCAATAGCCTGCAGACTGCTGGATGTTGAAACACTGTTGTCTTTTTATTTTTTTATTTTTTTACTTCCTGGAGTGATTTTTGGCACGGAAGAGCACGTTTTTGTACAGATTAAAGAAACAAGATTAAAAAATTGGTGATTAGCGAACACGACTGCAGCATAATATTTAACAGATGCAGGTGCAACGCTTAACCAGTATTTTCCGGAATCATAATATATCTAGTGCCTCAAATACAAGGCTTCATATTGATTTTTCCATCCTCTGTAACTCTTCACAAGAAAGAAAAATGTTTTCATCCCAAAATGCTTAACTAATAAGTTTATGCTTTGTGTGCATGAAATGTGCTGCAAAAATATCATTTTGTTTAAATTCCAAGACTTATTCAGACAATTTTGATAACTTTACCTTCAGTATCTGTGTGTGCATTGTGTGTGTCTCTGTGTGTGTGTTTCCAATTGACCTGAAGCCCCTTTAAAAGCAGCCCTGTCATGCGGCTGCTGTTTGACATAGTTAGGAAGTTAGGGAAATTCCATCTTATTAGAGCTAATTATCATTCTTCAATCTGTTTCTACTTTAATAAGGTCCAGACAGCAATCAGTGAACACACACAGACACACACAAACTCAATGTGGTCTTAATTTTCATTCATTTGAGGACGGTTGGTGGGTTGGTGAGTCTCACGGTACCTGAAACATAAAACATATCTAATCCCATGATTCCATTAGCAGGAGACCATAACACGTCATTCTTTTCAGCTCAAAACTACACACAGGTGGTCAAACACACTCTCAGCTCTTGAGAAGTCTGGGCAGCTAATCGTAACACTCACTGCTCCCCACAGGAGGGCAACACAGGCCTATAAAAGCAGCATGGTGCAACATTTATAATAGAGGTCTATTTAACCTTTTTAACTACTGGCCAATCATTTAGGAAACAGGGCTGTGAGCTGAAACAAAACAGTTTCCAGTGAGGTTATTTACCCCCTGGCAAGACTTGGAGCAGGAGCTTTCTCCTTAATGTAGTCCAGCACTCTCCTCCAACACAGAAAACAAAGCATGAATACATCTTTTTGACACATCTCTGGGGTTCCAGCCTCTTGTTCCGTCCAGTAACTTGGAAGCTTTTCTGTTCTTTCTCAGTCACAAAGCCTTATAACTCTTGACTTGTCCAACTTGGAACGTATTTTCCAATTATTCCTCATTACACCAGTTCTTGCCAGTGTCTCATCATCTGCTTCATGCAGAGCTTCACATGTCCTCCTCATCAGAGTGCAGCCCTCTCCTCCTGTAACGGATTATTCCACAAACCCAACAGCATCTTCTAATGAGGTAATGCTATGCACGTACTTTTACTCATTGAGACAATAATGGACAAGACTCAACGAGGAAGTTGTTCATAGTTTAACAAAATTAGAAAAGCTAAGAAATTTATCTATATTTACTTTGGTGGTTGTTTTAATCTATACACATATTTATTTGGCAAAAATTATAACTAAAAGAGAGAAAAGAAAAATATGTCATCTAGGGGTACTATCATTTGTTACTGTAATTTGGCTGGTATCTGACATTATCTGCTATGGCAGTCACTTACATGTTAGTAAAAGTTATCCACCTCACTTATAGTAATTAATAATAATATTGATGCTTTTGCCCAGGCCTGATTTGAGCACTCCCTGGATTAATCCATACATTTCTCTGAAATGTGATTTAAATTATGGAGTAGAGTATGTGGTTTCTCTCACTACTCAATGCTGTAAGTTTTGACATGATGACATGATCAAAATTACACCTTGAAGGGTGATGTAAACCATTTTTGTTATTCAGTTGCTTAAAAATTGTGGTCTGAATATTATGGCATGAACATGGTAACAAGGGCTGCACAATCTAGGCCTTCCAGTTACGGATATCACAGCAAGGTAGCCTCCTAACTCTCATTCTATGAGATATATAAAAATGTAACAGCAAAATCCATAACCATTTCTTCCCTTTTTTTGTTGATTTTTGTGTTTCATTATTGCTGTTGTTTTCTCATTTCAAAATGACTTGAGTTGAGTCAGCACAAGGATAGGTGCTGAAAACGACATGATAATATCTTGTAATACTGCTCACAGACTGCAGGGCTGTATGTCAAGGATCCACAACATTAAAACCAGCAAGTGGTATTAATGTAAAGGCGGACCAGTGTCAGCATAACAAAAATCTTATCCTGGGTACAGCTGACTATAACTGCAGCTTGTTGCGTGCACAGCGGTGTGTCCACAGTCAGCGTGTCCATGCTGACCCTTGTGAGCCACAACATTAAACCCAGGAGGAGGTATTGATGTGGTGCGTGATTGGTGCAGACAGTAATGCACTGAGGAAAAAACCTGACAGTGCATGTTCCTGAGTGCTGCCATAAGATGTCAGTCAGCTGCAAAGTGGAAGCCTAGTTTAAAGCTTAGAAATTGCTTATTTGATAATATAAAGGGTTTTATTATTATTTTGTGTAAAATGGAAAAATATGCACGATAGCTCCTTTATTTATTTATTTATTTAGTTAGTTAGTTTTTATTGTTGTCCAAATAAAGTAAATTGCAATTTTAATTTGATCTTAAACCTGAAAGATGTACATGAGATAATATTTATTATAAGCAAATAAAAATGTTATCAGATATGAAAGAAGATGTGAAACAGAGTCCAGGTTGAACATGGTTTTAGTTACCTTACACAGTTGTGGGGCATTTGGACCATCAGGGCAGTGAGTGTAGCCCATGATTATCCTCCCTTCAGTTTCTCTGCATGCTCCTACTCTGAAGCTCAGTGGGCAGAGCATTGCACCAGCCGTGCTGTGGTAAGGGATTAGACTCCCACTGTGGCTCTTCAAATCGAAACTGTATGTTTGCACAATAGTGAAAGACCAATAATAAAAAGTATCCTGCAAATTGCTTATGGTGCATTTGTACCCTCTGAGGCGAGGAGGTGCCTACAATTAATTAGCACATTCATTTTTTTCCGTGGGGACTCCTGCTGTTTGAAAATGACAGCCACCACTGAGAGTGGTGTAAAATCAAAGAGATCCCGCTGTGCCGTTGGGCCTGTGGGCCAATCAAATGTCTCCCTCTGGCTTGAATTATGACATGAAGCTCTTTAAACCAGGAGCATGGAGTCAAAGAAACCCTGAGTGTGCACAAAACCAACACAGCACTAGTACAGGACAAGAATATTCGCATAAATATGAGATAATTACACAACAGAGTCACAACCGCCGGCGACAGCGCATGATGGATGAGCCAGGGAAAGAAAACTTGAACAAGGCAAGTGGAGAGAGACACAGGGCTACTGGTGTAACACTAACTCTGGATGGAGGGATAGGAGTGAACAGCAAAACAAAAGATGGACTAAAGGAGGAGCACAGAATTGGTGGAGGTCTTAGTGTCTCAGGCTTTAAGTATTGCGCCTCTTCTCTTGCCCTTCTTCTATTTCTGCCTTTTAAGGCTCTCTATAACTTCAAGTAGATAATGAGTGCCTTGAAGCGGCCTGAGCAAATCAGACAGAGAACAACGGAGGGAAAGATAGAGGTGTGTGTGTGTGTGTGTGTGTGTGTGTGTGTGTGTGTGTGTGTGTGTGTGTGTGTGTGTGTGTGTGTGTGTTGGGGGGCATACCGAAAAGCAGTGGGAGACAGTGAAAGGAAGAAGAAGATTAGAATTGATAACAAATGAAGCAAGAGGGGCCGAAAGAGGAGTTGAGCTGACTGGAGATGCGTGATAAGATCATGCATTAACTTAAAAGCATACTTTAATGAAACTCCACCAAGGGGCTTAAAAGAGGGAGAAGGAGAGATGGGTTCTACGCAGGTCAGGAAAATACATGTTCGCTGTTGATGTTGTTGATGGTGTGATTTAACCCCGAACCCACTTCCAACCATTCTTTACGCTCATCAAGTTTCTCTATTTACAGTCCCAGCAGCTGCAAAAGGATTCCCACCTTTCTTTGCTGCTATTTTCAAAATTCATAGCAGAAGGAAACATTTGCTAAATCCAAAACTCTCTGTAGAAATGTTGTGACTTTGAAGGGCCCTTGAGAGGTCACACGGAAATCAGGATTCATGCAAACCTTAACCTCGTCGCTAGGTTCAAATGAATAATGATTGAGTCAACTTTAAACACTGACCGTTATTGGAATCACATGTGTCAGAGTACCATCCTCAGAATTCTTCAAAAACGCATCGTGCCGTGAAAGTTTTATACATCCTGAATCACAAGGTACAAATTTGCCACAAATGACTTTTACAATCTTTACTGAAGGACCTCATACATTGTTAGATTCTTAGTCCTGATAATTGAAAACCTCCCCACTAAAAATAATTTGAACAAGAAGGGCAAAATATTAGGAAGCGCTAAAGAGGTTGAATACACATAGATGTATGTGCAATACAACACAGTAAAGACGTTTGAAGAGAGGTGGTCTTAAAATTTGTGCTCTTATCTTAATGTGTATGACTTGAGACAACAGACACACACAGTCACAAGACACAGATCAGACAGGTGGTTCGGTGCAGCCAGGGGGAAGTTTCAAAAATTATAGGCTCTTCATGCCGAGTGAGAAAATCGCCATTTTAAACAGACATGGACAGATCATGAGACAGTGGGCCCCCGCCCCTTATACAAAGAGTGAAAGAGACTCTTTTGGGTTGTCTTGTGTCTCCTTCTAGTCTTTCTGTGCCCCTGTGTTTGTTTAGCATGTTTGCGGTACTTTTTTGTCTCTTTTTAGTGGTTTTGTGTCTCATTTTAAATATTTGAATCTCTAGTTGTTCAGTGTGTCTCTGTGGTACATTTGCATCTCTTTTTAGTTTGTGTCTTCTAGTTGTCTTGCAGAAGTAGCTTTGTGTGTCAAAATGTGTAAAATGAGGTCCCTTACGATTATCGTCCAACCCCAGCTCTGCAGATCCTTTTGGCAAATTCAAGCCCATCGTTATGGCATTTGTACTCTGCAGATTTACTGCTCTCACACTGTCAACATGTTCCCCAAATAAGCTTTATAAGGTGATAATACGTTGTATGTTGTGTTTATAGCTTGTTGCACTGGCCCCAAGAAGCTTCACAAGCTTGTTACATAGTTATGTTAAAGTGATGAGAAAATAGGCACAATAATCAAATGACCATCTAGCCAGCTTGGCAGACTGTAGCTGCCACAGACCATGAAACAACTGTATCTGAGCATCTCTGTGATACACTTTAATTTCCTACTCCTCAGTCACCCTCACCAGCTAGAAATGACAAGAGTCATCTTAATAGAAAACAAATAGCACCCAAGTTCCAAATAATAATCTCATGTGACATCTAGGAAAAAAGAAGCCCTGCTCTGAGCTCTGTCTGTGTGTTATTGTGTTTCTCTGTATTTTCCTTTCCCATTGGTTCAGTTCTCTGTCCCTAAACCACAGCAGTTGTGTGAAATCAGTCCCAGCTGTCACCACTTTGATTTGATTGTAGAATGTGTCAATCAAGCTGGGATACGTTGCGCAAAATCTAATTCTAGTCACTCGTTTTTTCAGCTCCCTCCAAGTTCTTTGCTGAGGAATTAACTTTGACTGTCACACAGAACCATAGAACCCAGAGCAAAACTGACCATCTGATCTTTGTTCTGTCTACCAAGCAAAACGAACATGAAAGTACAATTTATTCAAAACAACTTGCTCTGGATCCCTTTGAATGCTCTTGCTCCTAGCAGTAAATACTTGCATGGCAGCTGTGAGATTATTCTTTCTCTCTTTTTACATTTAAGATGTGAAAACTTTCTGGATTCAAACTGGCAGCACTAAGAGACAGAGAGTGTTAGCTTTGTTACACACTGTATGGAATCTGTCCATGACTTTCTGTTCCACTGTAGTGGTTCTGCAGGTTTGACATGAAGAGTTCAGAACTCTGTTAAATATCAAACTAGTGTTACAAGTAAGATGTGAATCCAAACCACTCAGACTCCTTGGGCACTCGGAATCCTTCTGCTCGGGACTTTCTCTATATCTTTCTTGCATGCTCATCTGTCCTTCCAGGCAGAAGCAAGCATGACTTACTTTAGTTTGTTTTGGTCCAGCCTGGCCTTAATGTGCTCAAACGATGAAAAACCAAAACGAAAACTTCAGACAGCGTGACGGAATGAAGAAATAGCATCACATTACTGTGGGGACCATAAAAGATATGCCCTGTGTACTTTCGAAGCCTGGAACAGGAAAATATTTTTCTGCATTTTAAAATGGTGAGGGAGAAGGTAAAATGTGTTTTTGCAAATTTAGGAAAGGGAAAAAGGAAGCTGTGAAGAAATGTGTTCGGTTTTGCAGGTGTGACATGATGCTGTAGATGAAAAAACTGTTCCACACAAACAAGAAATTCCATCCCGCAAGAAAATGCAAGAAAAATTTAGATGAATGCTCAAAAATTTCCATACCTGTCATTTAGATATTAGTCTTTAGGAAACTTTATACAGAAGAAAACAATGCATTTGTTAGGAACTGTTTTAGCTGTGACAGCCTGTATGTTAGTTGGACTCAAGATAAAATACAGTGCTCAGGTTCATCTAAGAAAGGGGACATGACACGCAGTGTAACAGTCTGGTTCTATGATGTGATTTTAATTTGGTGGACATCAATCAAATTACACCAAAGAACTGGTTATGTCAAGTATTTACAGTGACAGTTAATATTAGGGTAATTAAAAAATATTTATTTTAGTGTTTTCATGAGTTTTAGTCACCATTTGGACAATGTAGAATATCACTAGGCTCACATTTTAAGGTTGAGGTGGGATTGAAGCATGTAGTGTTAATATCAGGGTATGATGTGAGTCTGTGTAAGTGACAAAAACAAAGTGTGCAACTGTCTGTACTGTATGTGTGAGGGAGTGTGTAGTTTTTCCATAGTCTCCTGTCTTTGTGTGTCCTGGAGACAGTTTAAAAGCTTTTCTATTTACCTTTCACACCATTCTCCCATTTGCAGGTCGCAGAACGAGATGGGAGTGTGGATTTATCTGTGTGTGTGTGTGTGTGTGTGTGTGTGTGTGTTTGTGTGTGTGTGTGTGTGTGTGTGTGTGTGTGTGTGTGTGTGTGTGTGTGTGTGTGTGCGTGCGTGTATGAGATGAGTGAGAAAGTACACTGTAAGTCTTCCAAGTGTGGGTGGACAGCTGGTCCAACACAGGCATTTTAGTCTCTAACAAACCTTGACATGTCAAACATGTAACCTAGACGCGACACAGCAACATGTAAAACGCCTCATTGACTCCCACCCAAGGCCTCCAGGGGGAAACATCGAAAAAAGAAAGATGATGGCTCCAACTGCAGCCATCAATCATAAAGAAAATGTTACGAGGCATGGGGTGGAATATGATTGTCATAAAACGAGCTAAACAAATGCGTGGAGGAAAGTTTCTGGCTGTAGCTGCTGGAATCACCTGAGGATAGCTTGGCTTCGGGAACAAAGGTGCTGAAATATACCTTGTTTGGATGCGTGTGTTTAATTCACGCCCCTTTGCTCTCCCCACCTGCCCCCACTTTTTTTCTTGCTGTTTTAAATTTATGTATCTGAGCTTTTGCCAGGATGGATGTCACTTATTAGACTTACTAGATGCCATCAAACATCTCGTCATGTAACCCGCTCTCTTATTCAGTCTCTCTCCTAAAGTAGCTAAGGCTTATTTCCTCTTTTAATCACTGTCAAAGTGTAGAAATGCTCTTTAGATTAAATGTAAAATGAAAAAATGCATCAAGTATACAAAATGGTTCTTCAGTTACAATAACAGAAGTTCCTGATTTTATGTAAACAGCGAAGAAGACCTCAATAATGAAGAACAAAGTGTTTAAATCGTTTGATTGCAAAAAAGGGTGCACCTTGCTCCAAAATATTTAGAAGCAAATATTTGCACAGATGGATTAAAACATGGCATCTATTAATTCCTGTCAGAGTTGCTAAGTGAAGCATACAGTGAAAAAAATATGTTACCCATATGATCCTCATGCTCATGCATTTTTGGGGTAACCTCCTCCTGTCGGGCTGAATTTGAAAATGAAATTATAATTCAGCTCTCCTCGACTTTCCGAATGATATTGGACAGAATGGATTACATTATTATAATAAAAACTGTCAATTTGAAAGGTTGTGATTAGAATAAAATTAATCACAGTTTTGTAACCACTTCTTTGTAATTATAGTCTGTTTAAATGTTGCTTTTTGGGCAAATGTGCATCATATGACTAGTGCAGAAGTTAAAGTACTGCAGTTTGGCCACTATTTGAAAATTCTTCACTGCCTGTACTTGATCCTGGGGACATTAGTTGGGCTTCTCCATAATGAGATGAGATTTGGAACTAATGGTTTACTAAAAACAAGCTTAAAACATAACATACTGTGTTATGTTCTAAATTATTTGTCCACGTGTTAAATTTGTAAAAGCATCTTTTTATCTCAGCCCCCCTTACAGACTGAAACATTTGTCTCTTTTCCAATATGGCCTTTAATCTGAAAACACTGGCTTACTGTGCATTTGCAAAACAAGGCTATCACTGTAGACCTAAAGAGATATGTGGTAATAAAGTTCTGAACTCAGTATTTAGCTGCTTCTGACTTTATCTGTTATCTCTCATTTCTATTCTCATCAGTATAGCCACACTGACAGCAGAACTCTTGATGTTTATTTTGGCAGATAATAAAATGCTAGCCAAGCGGTCTGTCCCATGGGCGGTGATGTGCAGTTTATTGCTTGCCAATTGAAAATTGGTCAAGAAAAAGAGAATTTGACAGTTTTACAGTATTCATATATTTCACTGTGTTCACAAGTCTCTATAAAAACAACCTGGAAATCATGGATGCAAATTGTCTCACACACAAAAAAGTTTAATATGAGTTTCAACGGGTGGTGAGAAAGAAGAAGAGAATTGTTTGCTTTTGGACTACCCATGGTAAATGAAGGCTTGTTTCTGTGACTTTTTTTTTTTTACAGCCAAAACATGCTTTATGAGTTTATGTGTGATGTAATTCTTATTCACGGTCAGGTAGGATTCTTGTAAGAACTTAACACCCACATACACGAACATCCACACATGCAAGCCATTCAACCATCAGATGAATGAATGCCTAGCTTCATTTTCTCCCTAATTGCTTTTGAAAACATGTCGAGTAGCTGAGCAACGTAGGGAATGATGGCTGCCAGTGTTTTCCTACAGGACCAAATCAACAAGCACAGACAGTGACATGAAAGAGCTCACACACCTTTGCGGTTTTGCTCGCTCACACGGACAACCAATTGATTAACTCATAAATCAACCTCATCCCAGGCCCTGGGCTCCACTCTTACCCCCACCAACCCAAAAGTAGCAGCGTGAAGCAGCAGCCCAACCCTGTGCCCTCCAGCTAAGTAAGTGGAGGCGGGATGTTAATAGTCATGGCAGAAACCCAGCAGGAGGGAGAGGCCAGGTGGGGCAGGTATAGTGGTATTATAATGACAGGGAGGGATGGAGAATGAAAGTACAGAAGGGCTTAAAGTGAAATATAAATGTGTTAAATGGACAAAAAGGAAGACAGGCTGAATTAAACGCTGTGTAGTGCTGCCAAAATGGAAAACAACAAGGGGAGACAGATAATGGAGAGAAAGAGGGAGAGAAAGCATAGAAGAATGCAGTAAATCCCTGAGCGTCTGAACAATCCTCTGGAGAAAGAAAAGAGGAATTTTTATGTGCTGCAGGTGAGCAGAACAGAGAGGGCGGGAGAGGGAAGAGGAGATCGAAAGTAGAAGAGAGATGGAAAAAGAGGGAGAGAACGCGGGGGTGGCCAAGGGAATTTGAGGGAAGAGTGAAAGAGTTTGATTGTAGCAAAGAAAAGGGAACACGTGTGGTGAAAATGAGGCGAAAATGACACCAAATGACACAAAATGACTGCTTGCACAGTTAGTGAGGATGGCACACAGATGGACACCTTGAAGAAAGGCAGAGAGACATATGGGAAAAGGATTGGGAGGCAGACTGTGACAAGAAAAGGATAGAGAGCAAATAGAAGAAACACAGACAGGGAGGAAGAGGAGGTCCAAGAATGGCTCAACGAGCGCATCTGTGTATCTTAAAGGAATATACCAGGTGTTAGGGAGACTGGTGGTGAGCACATCACAGTGCATCATGTGACACAAAGACCTGTTGGATGGTCTGAAATAGAGAAGAGCCTTCTTTTCTGTGGTTGTTGACTGGTGTACTGTTATATCAGCGATTAGTTTATATTTGTAGTTGTTTCTGAAAAGAATAGTTCATTTTACTGCATTCAAACCAGGCAATAAGCTGGTATATATTTAAGCCCTGTAACACAGATCATTCCAAATTACATAACCGATTTTGTTCTGTGATGCTACCACTCTGTACTCACTTTATATAAACACACCAGAGCACTCAGAAAGTACCAGCAAAACTCATAGAAAATTTGGCAACATCTATTCAAGTGTACGATGGTTCAATCACGTCCTCCTCCTTTTCCATATTTCCAACTGTCCTAGGGTCACGCCAGTATTTTGCATGGTGGCTGTCGCCTTTGGTTTGTGAATATATGTGTGTGGGTGAATGAAATCAACTGTGAGAGGCTTTTGCCACCAATAAAGTACACAAGCACTATGTAAGTGTAGACCAACACTTTTTAAATTCTATTTGAATGAACTAGAGTTTTACACTGAGAGATTTTAGAAGAATTTGTTTCCCTCTGTGACTTTCCCTTTTCCTCTTTCTTTTAATAAAACTTGAACTTACTTTGTTGTTGCAAATGGATGTTTATGTTATTGTTATTTGTGTTAGTTTGATTCTTTGCTGTTTTTTTTTTTATTTCCTTTTTTTAGCAGCAAGCAAACCATTTTTCCTCCTGGAAAAGTTCTTTGAATCTTTTTTTTTCATCCACATAAACAGGGCTTCCTGTATACACAAATTATAGGTTTACAATGTAGCTATCTAAATTATTTCAACTTGGTTTATGTCTTTTTTTAGTTAGTTTAGTATAAAGGATGGCAATAAATACTGCGATAAATGTGGATTCTTATATTATACGTATAAGGTTCTTATCATGACATTTTGTCAAACAACAAAATTATTTGCTTTTTTTTTTTCATTTTTTGAGCATTGACATCTTCGAGGTGGTTCACCTTCCAGTCACCTGACCTGTCCAGGTCTTTGAAAAGGCAACTGTAAAGCCAAGCAAAACCAGTAATTTTTATTTTTATTTTTTTGGTCCTTTCGGCTTATCCTGTGAGTTCAGGGTTGCTATAGCGGATCATTGTCCGCATGTTGATTTGGCACAGTTTTTACACTGGATGTCCTCCCCAATTTCTACCGGGCTACTGCCTACATTCAAATAGTTGTATTAAGCCTTGCGGGCTCTAGAACAAGCTTCATGTGGTCTCCAGCAGGGAGGTGTCAGGTTTTTAGTGGGAAAAGAAATGCTGATCAAAACAGACAATGCCTCTGTTTCTGCTGTGTTGACTTTTGGTCTTTTGTTGAAAATTCTCCTTTGTTATGGAAATGCAAAACTTAATCTGCACAGTACCTTATAATTTCACAGTGTTAAAATTTGTATCAGTTTTCAGGTGCCAATCACTTAGTATATACAAATGTTAAAATGATAAAATAACCACAACACTTGACCTCCATAAAGGGAAAAAAGAGGAGCTTCCTCAAATCTCCGTGTTTTTCTTTAAGACTAAAAGGAAGTGGAGTGAAGGAGCCAGAAAAAAGAAGACAAGATGTGCTCTCTCAGAGCAAATAAAAGTTCTTCAGCAGGATGGCCTGCACGTCAACCCCTCTGTAGGCCATAAGTCTCGTATTAGATCATAGCCTGCCAATCAGACAGACAGGCCTGTCTGAGCAGCAGAGAACTATTCTGTCATCAGATGCCTGATAGGCCAAACAAGCCAATAATGTCAAAGCCCTTTCACTCACAGTAAATGCTCTCATCGAAGTGCTCGCCAGTAGAATCGCACTAACAGGACTTGGCTATTCTGTTGCGTATTACAGCAATTTGTCTGTGCTTTGCTGACAGAGAGAGACAGCCAGAAAGAGAGAGAGAGACGACAAATGTGAGTGATGGCTTTTAGATAGCTATGCATGACAAGCCTCATTCCAAAAAGGTTCTGACACATAGAGATAATGATTCACACACGTGCTACTTTCGCAAGCCCACACAGGGGCAGACAATATGCACAGGGAGATAAACACACGCACACACACACTTTTACACACACTGGCCATACAAAGCTGCCTTTGTTGACTACTGGAGGCCCCTCAGTCATTGCTTACTGAATGTAAAAAACACACAGCCTCTTATGTGTGCACCTATATGTGTCATGTCTCTGTCAGCATTAACCCTTTCCCCCTCTTAGTGCGAGTCATTAGTGTGTGATGATGTGTCAGCACTGGCACAGATGACGTACCGGAAAAGTCGCTTCCTTCCGCCTTTTAAAGGTTTGTTTGTGCACTTGTTTGACGGAGCATGGGTGTTTGCAATGCTGTGTGTGTGTCTGGTGTCTGTGTGTGTTTGTCAGGGTGGGTGGGTGCAGTTGTGCACAGGTGTGTACCTCCGAGGTGATGGAAAGGAGATTTTCATTGATCTTTTAATATCTGGCCTGAGGCAAGAAGTGAGGAAGCCAGAGAGCTGCAGCGCACATGGGAAAAAAGCGTAGTGGAAAGCAATAAAGACACACAGGAAAGAAAGAATAAAGATAACAGGTGAAGTGTGGGTGTGTGAGACGAGGGACCAGCAAAAAATTATAAAAGGAGAGCCAGTGACAGAGAGAATGGCGGCATTCAAACGCAGACACAAGAGAGCTAGGTGGTTGGTGGGATTATGAAGGTTAGTGTTTGTACCTGGGCCTGTTTGTGCTCATGTAAATCCCTCACTGTCACAGGTCAGAGGGATGTTTTTTTCCTTTTTACTGGGAGGGAAGTAGAGCTTCGTGAGATAGTGTGATGACAGAGGAAAGCAACATGGGAGGAGGCATGATGCAGTGGGAGGTGGGAAAAGACAGATGAAAGGAGAAAAGGAAGATCGTAAATTTTCACCCGGACAGACAAATAAAAACTCTCTCATACCCCACCTCCCTCACTCTATTTTTTTGCTATGGATGTGAGCCAGCCTTTGTTTTCCAGAAAATGCCCCGACCCCAAACTCCCCTCTCCCCTTGTGCCAATCACCCAAAACCATCCCTATAAAACTAAAACCATTGCAAACAAAAATCCCATATGCATTTCTTTTTTGTCTCTCCTCCCAAGAGGCTCCCCAAGGACCAATAACACCACACTGTGTACAAAAGCTAGTATTTATTCTCTCTTGAGTTACAATACAGTGTTTTAACACTGAAGAAAAATAAATAAACATCTTGTTCAATAAATATTATAGAGATATGATCTATAACCTTCGACCACATCATCCAAGGCACAATGAAAAGGCTTAGTTTTGTTTTTCTGAAAAAAAATTCACTTTAGTGTTTCTAAGTTTTATGTTTGGGAATGCGAAGTGTGTTAAAGGAAAAGTTTGACATGCTGGGATTCCATTCCTGTATCTCCTAAGTATGAAGCTTCAACCAGTGGACAGTTTCCTTAGCTTAGAATAAAGACCGAAGTCAGATTTATAAGTCCCAGCACAGGGAACAACGGTCTAGGTTTTGATTTATGGTTCACCTGTTCTTAGCACCACAGCGACACTAAACACTTACAATGTTAATAATCAGGCCACATGGTCCTATGATCAGGCCACATGGTGCTAGGATTAGTTTTCCCAGAGTGTGTGTGTTTACATTTATTCGTTCATCACCTTGTTTCATTACATTGGACCATTTGGTCTTATCTATTTCTGTTTCCAATTTGTTATCTTTACAATGATCAGTTTCTAGCAACTTAGAAACAGCCACATGCTGGCTACAGCGTGTATTGTCTTTGCATGTATGCAGGTGCAGTAGCTGAGGCACAACACCTAAGGCAGAAATTGAAAAAGAAGCTTAAGAGCATGGCGAAGCAGTCTGCCTGGCTCAGCTCAAAGGTAAAAAAAAATCTGTCAGGATTCCTACAGCTCTCTAATTAACATGTTCTTTCTTGTTCCATTAATGCTCATGTAAATCAACATATAAAAATGACAGTTTGTAGATTTAGAGCAGTTATATACGGGGAAGCATTTCCTAACGAACAACAGTTTATTCTCAAGTGTAAAACTAACAATTCGCAGTTTTATGGGGGATTGAGTGCTGGACTGACTCATAAGAGCAGTGACTTCCTGGAGTCTCTGCCGGTTCTCAATGCAGTGGCTCGAGGACTGAAAAGAGCTGTTTTTAAACTTAAAAAATTAGACGTGATGTGTTAATTAGTGAGCTTTGGTGCTTTGTTTGACAACACTTTTACATCTAGACAGAGCCATGCAAGCTGTTTTCACCTGCTTTCTCTCGTTATGTTAAGCTAAGAGCTAATGAGGTGCTACCTCTGATTTCAACAAGAACACTCGATTTTCTTTCAATCTAACTAATGGAAAAGAAAACAACCATAACATTTTGTTCCTGTCTAAACTATTTCTTTAAATTTGACATTGTTACAAAGGAAAATGATTCTAATGTTCTTATATTTTTCTAAAGTGAAATTATTAAAGAGTGAGAAAAAACATCCTGACAATTGAATCAAAAGCAGTGAATGGTATGTTAAGGCACCAAATACCACAATAAGTGTGTCTGAACAGTATGTGTGATGCCGTTGTAGAGTTACTGTAACTGACCAGCCAACTTCTGATTACTCAGCAATACCCCTCTGCCCGTTATTTCCAGTGCTCATCCCCCTGACTCACACCTCCTCCCCTCTTCCCCTCTCTTTCTGCCTCTTCCTCTTCTTCTCTGTGCCCACTTCATCCCTCTGGCCATGTCCTCCTCTTCTTTTGTCTTTTGCCCCATTCAGAAAAAAATCCTTCTTCCTTTAGAGCAAATGAATGTTTGCTGATTCACACATCTGGGGTGACTGAATCAGTTTTCACTCAATGGCTGCACTGTCTGTCCTGCTGCCTGTCACTCAGTCTACCCTCATGCGTGAGTGTGTGTGTGTGTGTGTGTGTGTGTGTGTGTGTGTGTGTGTGTGTGTGTGTGTGTGTGTCTAACCACCTACAGTGGTATTTCTGTTGATCTATGAGCCGTGAAGTCCAGTAACTTAGTCCAGTCTCAGTGTGTCTCGCTCAATGAGCTGCTATGTGCATTAGGCGAGTGACATTGCTGGTAATGTGTTGGCTTTGTGTGTGTTATATTCCATTAGCGCCTCTGGTGACCTGCCAAATAGTCCTTCATTCACTTATTCCAGTACGGTATGAATGAATGTGTTAAGCATGTGTTTATGTGCTTTTGTCTGTTTGTTTCCACTCTGATTTTGTGCAAATAATAGATTTCCGATACACTGCACTTTTGTGTGTGTGTGTGTGTTTGTGTGTGTGTGTGTGTGCCGCCTCAGTGTCTCAGCCTCTGAGTCTCTTCTTCAGACGGTTAAAATCTTTTGCTGATCTCCACAGCCAACTCTGCAGCTCCCGCAATATCCAAAACCCCTCCACCTTCCTTGCGAAGTCGTTCATGGTCGGCCGCACCGATAGCAGTGTTGAGGAGGATGAGGAGGTGGAGGGCAGGAGCGGTTCCAAAGGGGTTGAAAGGAGTGCAGTGCCCCTTTGTAAAGACAGAGGCTGGGGGACGAGGGTGTGCTCCTCACTGGCTCCAAACTGGTAGAGAAGGGACAGGGTGGACAGGGGAGGTGGGAGAGTAGGAGAGAAGAGGGAGCGAGGAGGTCGCTGCTGATGATGAAAAGTAGAGTAAGAGGAGGTGATGTCCATGTCTGATTGTTTCTTCTCCTCCATCATTAATGTTTTGCTTCTGCCTACAATAAATCCAGCATCCATTCTCAGCATGTCTGGGTGGTGTGGGTTCACATTGTAGCTGTACTGATGGTGGCTTTGGATGGTTGGATTTTGATAGGAGCCAGAGCTTTCTGAACCCGGGTACAACATTTCAGCCCTGAGTTCAGGCTGCCACTCCTTCTCTCCTCCATCCTCATCTATACTTAGCAACCTTCTCGTCCTTCCCCATATCTCCATCCCATCATCTGCTTCCAGCTCCCCCTCTATCTCTTCGTCTACTCTCTCTTCTTTGCTGCTAGTCCATTCCAAAATCTCAGGTTCCTCCCTCTTCCCTCTCCTCCTGTTTTGTCCTCTTCCCTTCTCCCTTGATCCACCACTCCTTCCTGCAGCTGTGGTCTCCTCCCCTCTCCTCCCTTCTCTTCCTCTCCTTTTTTCCATGTCTATGGTGACTGCATCCTCCCTTTGTCCTCTGACCACCGTTATACCACTTCGTTTCTCTGTGTTACGCTGACCAGACACTGCTCTCGTCCCTGCCCGGGACCTGTACAAACTTTGGCTCATCAGTGAAGCTGGGCGGTTACTTCCTGTACCTCCCTGAGGGTAGTGCAGCTCGCCAGCATTACTTGCTGCATTTTCAGATGGAGGAGGAAGTGCATACCCAAGGGTGGTCATCAGGGCAGATATCGAGCCCAGCAATCCATCCAGGCCTGTGCAGAAGTGCAGCAGGGAGGTCTTGAGAGAGGGGCAGAGGGTGGAGCGGGCTAGCTCTCTGACAGCCGTCAGCAGCACAGAATAAGCTTTCTGGTTTTGAGCAAGCCGGGCTTGGTTCTCCAAACCATGCCACAACTCCAGACGGGTGGCAGCACTGGGCAGAGACAAAGCTGTGCTGTTGGGCCGAGGAGGGGAGAAGTCTTTATCATTAAATGGAGGGCCAAGGTAGGTGAGCTAGAAGAGATAAACAAAAATAAGAAGCAACAAAAGAAACTTTAATAACACTGATTGTCTTTGTCTGGGTATTCATTCTTAAAAGCATTTTCTACAGCTTCATTGCTAGTAGTTTCTAACAGGCCAAGAAATGAAAATTGAATAGATTGTCCAATAAGATGTAAACAAGTTAAAGATGAACCAGATTATAGTTTCATTCTTTAATCAGAGGCAACAGGCTAAGAAAATTAGTGTGGACATCCCTATTACCATGAAACATTTTCCAGCCTCTTCTGGGGAATCTAGAGGAGTTCCAATTCGAGACAAGATATACAGTAAAATTCCACCAGCATGTTCCAGCTCTACCTTGGAGTCTCCTACAACTCACATCCTGATGAAATGCCTAGACCGTCTCACCTAGTCAGTTTATCTAGACCACTTAAAGTTACAGCATGTGACTATTTTTTTGGCAAAGCTCTATAATTATGTTTATGTGGAGGAGTGCTGTCAAAGCATCCCCTGACACGAAGTTACAGAAGAAGTGCTGGTAGCATTGCGACAACACTTTAAAAAAAGTTGCCCGTTTAACCGATCAGAAAAGGTCAAACCTTGGGCATCATATGGGGACATGAAAGGACACCTTGCACGTACGAATTCATTCAGAAAAGTTGGTTAAACTGAAAGTGGCTGCTCCTCTCAGTTTTGTAATACGGTGTAGCCACCATTGTAGGACAAAGAGTGATGGGGCTTTGTCTTAAATTAGTTTGGCTAAACTTCAATACAACCTGTCTGATGTGACCTAACTGCTTGTGGTTCTTGCTTTCTCAGATAAAGAAGAAATGTGAACTCAATAAATAAGTGTAGACAAAATAAAATTGTACTAATAGTATCATATATAATATTTTAACCAGAAACACATTTCTTAGTTGGGTATGGTGCTTTCTGAGGTATTGGCGAGCAACATACAATGGGTGTTGCAGGGATGGATAAAGAACAAGTTATATGCTAAGTATCGTTTTTTTTTTTTTCTTTTCAAACCTAGAATTTTACTTTTTAAGATATAAAATATAGCACATACAAAAAATCAATTAAATGACATTTTATAGGCACTTTATTTGAAGTGAATAAAATCTAATATAAAGCAAAATTAGATGTGTGTGCCTTAAGCAAGTGAATGCTAATTAGTTAGCTTTAGAGATGCTGATTGATTAAGTTTTTACTGTCAGTAAGCAGTTTACCCATGTCCACTCTTTATTCCTAACAAACCTGACTCTCATCTTAAAGTCTCGGCAAGAGCCTGAATTAGTTTATTTTTGATTGTTAAACTACATCTAGAATATAGTTTTTGGCCATGTTTGGACAGTGGAAGCAGTTTTGAACACAAAACACCCATAGGCTATAATTTAAGTTGACATCTTTTCTGCACACACTTACTTACTTAAACACATGCAGCAGTTGCAGTGCCACATTATCATTTATTTTGAGTCATGCCATGTTTGTGGAAACCAAGTGAATGAAATATTCATTCTCTTTTAACCCTGTTTTTGATTCTGCCAAATCCAGCCAGAAATGCTCCTCTACAGTAGTTTTTGCAGCTGCCTATGTCTACTAAACATCCCAGTGAGAGAGACAGTGAACCAGGCAGCTACAACAGCTGAGCTGTAACTAACTATAAGTTTCTATAAAGCTGAGGAGAAAGAGGATTAAGAGAATAATAATTATGTGAACAACCCCTTTCACTGTGTTCATGTTGTCATTTGATTCTTATTTTAAAAGTATTACCTTCTGTTTTAACAGAAATCATTGTAGCAGTTTTTCTATGATTAAGTTCCTCCAGAGGTGAGATATTTTATTTTGTCAATGACTTTTAATCTTAGTCAGAATTTACTCAAAAATTTTATTAATCACTTTTGGGGTCAAGAATCCAAAATATTTTCTGACAAACTCCAAACTTGCTCCTTTTAAGCAATTATTCTCTCCTACATTTAAATGAAAGGCAGCACAAGCTGTGGGTGGGAGTTTTTACAGGCGCCAAAAACGTAATCCAGAGATCTCTGCATCAGGAAATGGCTGACATGGTTTTGTGATACTGTGCTACTGGAATTTTCTACTGTCAGATATAATTAGGCAAAATCCTCTACCTTGGAGATTTTAATCATCATTAAAGAATAAGTTCCGTGGGTCGTCAATGAAAGAATGCAATTCATAAAACTTGTCTCAATGATAACCAGCCTAAGAGAGACTACAGGCTATGTGGGTTGGGGGTCAATAAGAGGGATGTCACGATGGGGTGGGGTGATCGGAGAGGGCATGATGAGATATAGTCATATAAAATTTGAAATATTTAGTTTTCTGTCGGGTATGCGTGAAAAGAAATTTGCTTGCTGACTTTGATTGGATTAATCAGATCCACAAAATCTTACTCACATATATGTCTTTGATTTCTTTGAGCTGATACTCCAGGTATTTGGTCAGCTCGTACGTGCTTTCTATTGAACTCCTCTCACTGGCCAAGCTGTGTGATGAATCCAGAGCTGTCACCATGGCTGCAGCCAATAGGAAGACAAGCTGTTGTTGATGAACTGCGGACAAATTAAAAAATAAAAGACTTTGATTAAAACTGATACAGAGTGTGAGATTTTTCTTTAATGACATTCACTTCATGGGTGTCCAAGTGATAATTAACGCAGGCTGCTGAGGTATTTGTAATAATAACAGTGAGGGGAAATTTATCTCAGCCATTGTTTTCTCAGTCATTTTGTGATTATTTAACTTCGAGTTTTAAATTAATTTGATGATTTGAGAGCTCAACAGACAAAAATTACCTCCAGCAACAGTTTCCAAGCTCTGCTTCAGTCGCTGTACCATCACAGTGTTTATAGGAATTTTTACAATATTCTGGTTTATTTCTTTGTCTCTATGGCGATGGCCTCATCTATTTACATACTGCCAGGTCAGAGTCATCTGACACTGCCAATAAAGCTGTTTCCATTTCCAATCTAATTTTAGAGGTTTCTGGCTGTCGGAGGTTTACTCTGGCTTCAAATAAAACCTCACTTAATAGCTCCAGACGGTCAGACAAATGGCTCCTATGTTCAATGCACCAGCCTGTCAGACAAACAGCCTCTAAAATACACAAATTGTTCTTCCTGAAGAGGACACTCAAGCAATCTTTAGCATCTCAATATAACCCCAAACATTAACTTAAATGCCTAAACCCAAACCCTTACCCTAATCCGAACAAAGTTTTAGACGCCAAGCCCTCAAAACTAAGCTAAACTGTCCCCACAATAAAACATTTTTGTCCACACACCCAAAATAAAAAAGACACACACACACTCCCGACTGATATCCAAGAAACAAAGACATGTGGCTTCCTTTACAGTCACAAACATTAATGTGTTTGTATCAGTTGTATGTTTGCTGTTGACTTCTTGTTTAGGTTTCAGAGTGTTTGTGTAGTAGTTTTATGTTACTGTGTGAGTGTTTGTGAGAATGTTTGTAGCTGTAATTATATATGTGGATTAAATTCACATCCCTGTCAGCATATACAGTCATTCAGAGTGTGGGTGTGTGTATGAAAAGGGAGGGGGGGGGCTGTAACACTGGAAACCTTTTAGTGCCCTTGTCTCTGGTTTCAAACAGAGAAAATTGGAGCTGAAAGGTGGTTTTCAACATTAGTGAATTTCACATATGTCCACTTCTCTTCATCCCATGCTTGCTCGCCCTGGACACTTTCACTTTGGCACCTTCACTCCTTTACTTTCTAACTCTTTCTTTCAGCACTTCCTTGGCCCCTCACTCGAGCTCGGCACACATTTCTTTCGTCGTCTCTGCTCTCTGTCATCGTTTTCCATGTGCTCTCTCTTCCCCCTGACACCCAGGCAGTAGGCAGTGATTCATGCTTGTTTCTAAGGGCAAAACATGCTTCCATTCAACAGGTGTAAAATATGGATTGCACAATGCATGTGACCCTGTAAGTTTTCTCTCTTTCACCCACTCCCTCTCTTAGACACACCTTGGGCCTCTTATAGATTTACCAGTTTAAATTGTTGTCACCCTGCCCTCAAAAATTTAGTTCCTTCTCACTATGCTTTTTTCTTCCACACTTTTACTTCTTTCCTTCTCTCTTACTTATGTTTTGCCTCGGGTCAAAATAACAGCAGCCAATTAACCCCGATTAGCTCTTTTGCTCCCTCTCGACTGCCCCTTTCTTTTTTACCCTTTTATCTCTACCATAAAGAGGGGCCCCTGAGGATAAATAAGTGACTTTAACTGAATAGTTTGAACACCTTGCAAAACATTTGCCTTCAACGTATTTTCAGTAGCGTTTTTACCTAAGTAGTTTTAACCTAAAACAATGAACACCTTTTCCCTCTGAGTCAGCTGTGTACATTGAGGTATTGGTATTCACTCCCTTACAGGGTTGTGTAGAAAGATACTGGTGATATGTAATATATAGTCACAAATGTACAGGTGTGTAAGACAAGAAACCCACTGCAGACTTACAACTGATTCAAATGCATTTGTGGCTGAAGACAAGACTGAAGAATGTTTTTAATTATAGAAAGAAATTTCTTTCACCAAAAAATATCCAGTTTTTCTTCTTTCGCAGTCTTCTGTGCCTCTACCAAGCAATTAAAACAAAAACAAAAGATAAGAGGACACTGACAAGTGAGGACGATCACTTTGATTATGGTACAAATTGCGAGTATGATGTTGTATATTTCCAAAGTTGCCTACTAGCACAGCCTCACTTAAATACATTGTATTTATAAAAGATGCAGTGTAATGACAGGTTGATTGACAGACTGGAAAATTAGCATTTTCAAATTAAAATAGGATTAGAAATGGTTGTCATTGAAGATACATGCACCTTAAACAAACACTTCACCAGTTGTTTGATTAAAAACATCACTCTCCTTCATATCCTGTGACTCTACCTGAGTAGTCGGCTACATCAAAGCATCCTAACAGACTATTTTCCAAATCACTGTTGTTGGGCCCGGGCAACTCCTACATGCTCCCACACACACCTTGAAATCAGTCGAGCCTTCTCAGGTCTCCCCAACCGCAAAAAGTCTCATCACCTGTCAGAAGCAATAAGCATCTTTCAGCGACGCCTGAGCATTTGGAGCTCATCAAACCACAAGCTCCTCCCTCCAAACATCCTCCATTAGCAGCAAAACATCACAGAAATCAACAGTAAACAGCCCTGGGGGGAAAAGAGCAGGAGTGTGCAAAAAGGACTCACATTCAGAAGGAATAAACAGGTACCAAAAGAAAGACGCTTCGGATGGAGAAAGAAAATTCTTCTTGGCAAAAATTGACAAAAACTGTTCCAAAACATTTCCTTTTGTCTGCAGCCACATGTTCTGAGATGATTGCCAGACATGAAAGGCTCTTGTTGTTTTGATTGAGCACTGACATGTCTAAAGGCATCCTCATCTGTGGCTAAAAACAACTGCTCTTTTGTACGAGTAAACTGAGATATCTCAAACTCTGAGACATGTTGTTATTATATAATATTATGTTGAGTAACTACACTACGGTCGGCATATAGCCTGACTTCAAGGTGAGCCCTGAAGGCTTGAGGTCGTGTCTGTGTACCTGGCAGTGAAAGCACACTCAGCAGGGCAGGGTTGAAACCAGAACATTCTCCATGTGAGGATTGCGTTACAGCAACCCAGAGGTTCCTTACAATGGTCGACCATGACCCGCCTCTGTGCACTTCTATGTGTTTGACTCTCTACACATTTTGGCATACATACCTATGGGAGTTACACACACGCATTCACAGGGGAGCTCCATTATTCACAACAGATCATTTTTATCTTCAGTTTGTTCACTGATCTAAAGTCAGATGTGGCCCTCAGGAGTCTGGCTACCATCTGCAAAACAGAGCTGAACATGAGGTTTGGGCGCCAGAACTTCTGCGCTCCAAATAGGTCAAAGCCAAACACCAGCACATGGTCAGGGTTCAGAGGTGAACTCTGGGGCAAAAGGTTGTGTTCGGGGGCAAAAGGAGCCGTGTTACACACTTGACATTTTACACTCCAAACATTGGCTTGGTAAACCAGTGACCCAGTGTTTGTGGGTGTTGTACTGCTCTCATGTGAAAGGACTCATCTTTCCCAACATGCACCAACATTTGAGGTTTCAAACAAGCGCTTAAACAGAATTTGGTATCGTGGGAAAACCATGTGCAAGGAAATATCTCCAGTCTGGTCCAGGAAAAATTAACATGAGTGCCAAAAAAGGTTGCCCTCTGTTTCTGTAACCACTTGAAAGAGGTTTTAAACAGAAGGGGAACATCAGTAAGTGGAAGATATTATGAATCAGGTCTAAATAGATCTATCATTTCCAGTTCAACGTTGATTAACATGGCAACAGTATGTTGTCATGTCATACTTTTGCTGAACATGCATTGTAAGACTCTGACAAGATTTAACATTAATCAAGCCGCAAAGCCGGATTTGGGAAAAAATAGTTGAAACATCTTCTGTGGTGTGGTTTTCCAGAATCAAAACTCCTAGCTGCAGGCTTTATTCTCTCTCTTCACACTTCAGTGGCATTAAGTCGCTGTGCTGAACTGCTGTATTAGACATCAACATAAGACTTATTAACAACATAAGAGCATACTATATGTATATTCTGTCTTTAATGTGTAAGGCATTATAGACAAACACAAATCATACAGTCATGTTGTCTGTAGATTCAGCATGAAGTTAACTTTTATGTTGTGAGGGCCTTTAAAGACACATTTAAATCCAGTCTGCAGACACATATCTTGAAGTCCAACTAGAATTAGATCCAACCCACATCTGATTTAATCTGATTTTTTTAATGTGCCTTTTCTCTCCAGACTTCATGAAGAAAATGTGGTTACAATCTGGAAATCCAAACCATTTGATTTATGAATTTCCAAACTGCTACTTGACCGCTGGAGGAAGAAAAATATGCTGATGAAATGTTCACATGCCAGGTTCACATCATATAATTTAGACTGTACTTTCTAGCAGTGGAGTCAGCAAAAACATTCATTCCAACCTGCTAGGTGTATCAGTTTGAAATATTAGAAAACCGGGGCAGCTAAATATATATTTAAAATAGAACTTACAAAGCTAATGTAGACCGATTAAATGATGATAAGTGAGGGCAATAACTTTGGAACACTGAGACTTCTACAGTAAATGAACAACCAGCTCCTGAAAAAGCTAGTAAATCAACTTTGAGTGTAGAATAATCAAAGATCATTCAAGAATAAATAGATATGTGATCCCAAGATAAAAAAGAATGTGATTACTCATTGCAATGTGACAGTTTAGCTAGTCAGTCTTTTCGTAGGTCAGATATCTTCTTTTCAATGTGTGCCCATGCTCTGTCTTGTCTTGCATATATTTACTAAGCCATCACCCTAACGACTCAGAGACAAGCCTGCATGCTCGGTGTGGCTTTGTCGAAAGAAAAGACCCATCAGAGCCAAATCCAGAGGAGCTGTTTCTTGCATAGTTTTTTAATTATTCTGCTGAACTGTACCTGGTGGCAATTTTGCCTTCTGTCAAAAAATTTACCCCAAACATAAACACATCTGTGCAAGATGCCAGGGGCAAAAACATGCATCAACAGAGACAAGGCGAAGCACACGTTCACAGCGGATGAGGACATAGACACACACTGTGCTGCCGGCAAGGTGAGTGGGAGCGATTGAGGGTGAGGAAGGTCTTTGACAATCTGGGGTCAGTGTCGGTGTTGTGTGTCTGTGTACAGTTACAGGCCCAGATTTATGTGCAGTCTGTACTCAATCAAATGTGCATTCCTTCACTAACTCAATACACACACACACACACCCATGCATTTGGATTGTGTAGTAGAGCGTTGATCCATGTATGCATGGACATTTTGCTGCATAAATGCAAAAAAAATACTGTGTACTCAAGCACATGCACAAGCACATGCACGAACACACTTTTCTCATCTTTTCTCCCATGAGAGTCTTTCCTCTGGAGTTTATTCATACTGAATTTCAAATTGATCCTCTTGGCACTGGACACACACTGGAGTTGCCAAACAACATCAATGACCCAAAAACAAAGGCAAAAGAAAACACACATTAAAAAATCTAATAAAAATTATTTTTATGCCCAGAAACTATCTGTGTAACCATTTCTCACTATGTAAACTCTATGTCCTCTGCGCAGATCCCCATCTGGCTTTGCTGTCTTTCTCTCTTTTCACCTTATAAGCCAATCTATCCTCTCCTTTTTTCAAAATCTGTGGATTCCAGTCGCTCAATGCTTTATCGCCATGTTTGGTTTCAATTTCGTTGTCGTTTTGTCTGTCCCCCCTCTCCTCTATGTCTTTGTGAAACATCAAACTTCTATTTTAAAGTTTCCTTCCTTTTTCTCCATAATTACCCTCTCCTCTCTTTCTTACACTAATTGGCTCCACTCGTTCCCTCCGTCAGACATTTCCCTCTTTTCAGACCTTCAGTTTTTAATTTACCTCAAAAACCCATCTGCCAGTCTCACCCCACCTAGTTCCCTATCTTAACCTCTGGCTTGTTACCTAATAATTAATGCATAAAAAGAGAATCAGACAAGAAACAGCTGCTGAATCTTGAATTCTTTTGCTCAGTCACTGCTTTGAGAGAAAGTAGGAGCACGGTGGTAGGATGGAGCAAATATGCTCAGCTCTGACAGTACTGAGGTTCTTCTAAAACAACCAGCAGAATTTCACTGGATCAACAGAACAACAATCAACAGCTATTTTGACAATAATTATTCATTTGAGACATATTAAGAGCAAAATTTATTTTTGCTATATTTGATAGTTAATAGAATATTTGGGTTCTAAGTGAACAAAATATGGATGTGGATCTGGATATGTCATCTAAGGCTCTGGGAAGCATATTTTTAAAAGTTGTGTTTTTTCTATTACAATTCTATTCTATTCTATTCTATACTGACATTTAGCCCCAAAACTTGGTTGACCAATCAATAAAGTAGACATTTCTTTGATAGCTGCAGCACTATTATAATTTCATGCTTTATATGTGTTCTGTTTCCTCCAGTTCGTTGTTTGGTTTAATGTTTTATTTCAGGTTTATTATCTATCTATTATTATTATTAGCATTATCTAAGTGAAAAACTACAACAATAAAGTTCTGGTTGCTGAAATTCACCAGGAGTAATGGATGAAACTTTAACTTTAAATGCATTTAACTCATAATATGCACATTTTCTAAACTTTAACTACAGGACTTTTATTTGAAGCAGTAATACTTCACTATCACCTTAATACTAGTGTTACCTAAGTTAAGGATCTGAATCTGACAGATAAATGAAATTTTAGGGTGGTTACAGATAGAGACAGAGGGAAGGAGGGGGAGGAAGAGAGGATTTGAGAGGAAGGAGGGAGAGGAAAAGGAGCTGGTGGAGGGGGGGGGGGGGGGGGGGGGGGTTCTGAAGCGAGGGGCCATGTTAATTTGGGAAAAATGTAAACAGCATGTGTAACTGTTCAAAGCGTGACCGACTCATTTTATATCATTCCCCCCCTTCTCTCTCCTCTCTCTTTCCCTCTGGGTGCCGCTAACTTGTCAATCGGGAATCTGCACTGCATTAACCCCTCTACTGCCAGTTCCTCTTTCTCCCTTCTTTGTATTTACCTTTATCTGTCTTTTCCTCTCTTTACTCTCTGCACATGTAAAAAACTGAGGATGGTGCAGAGCAAATCAAATGATGTGAAACGTTTTTCTTCTCTTTCGGTTTTCTGTCTGTCTGTCTGTCTTACTGTCTATGTCTTTTCTCTCTTTCTTTGTTTCCCGGTGTATTTGAGCTCACTGGTCCAACATACACTATCGCTTTTATTTGAAACACACCGACACTAATTCAACCCTCCCGGCAACAACAGGCCTTTTCTATTTCTCTCTCTCTTTCTGTGTGTGTGTGTCTTTGTGTCTTTCCATGGTAGTGTGGATACATTTTTGTTTGATTCCATTTATGTGAGGACATTTTGGTGGAATAAGATTTGGTTGTGCTTAGTGACCAGGTTATGGTAATTGGATGTGGACATTAAGTTGTGATGGTTTGGGTTATAGCGTTATAATCTAGGGAAAGGCTTATGTTAGTGAATGTGTCTTCACATCTATCTTATTTCTCATCTACAAAGACAAAAACATACATTAAATGTGACTATGCAACATCAAGACACAAAAGCAGTGATTCGTCCATCTTACTGCACATCTGTGTTCCTAGGAGAGGTAGTGTGTGTGTGTGTGTGTGTGTGTGTGTGTGTGTGTGTGTGTGTGTGTCTGTTTGTGTGTGTGTGTGTATCAAAGGTGGCATGTTCTTTAACAGCTGAGCTCTGTGTGTATTTATTTGCTCAAGGTATCAGAGGGAGCAGCAGTTTATTCTGCACTCCCTTCTCCATTTATTGTCCTTCTAAGATTACTCCAAATTTGCTGATACCCGGATGATTCACGTGATGAGGGAGAGTTAGGGAGACAGAGAATGAGAGGAAGTTGGCGAGGTTTTCACAGCGCATCATTCCATCACGCAGCCATCCTCCATAGTGTCTTTCCCTCCTTCTTTCACCTCCTTTTCCTTCCTTTCGCAGACATGGAGAAGCAGCCGCACCAGTTGTCCCGGGGGGGAGTCTTTGTGTGCGTGTGTGTGTGTGTTTGTGTGCGTGTGTGTGTACTCTCACACCCTGACTAAAGTGAATCATGTACTTTCTCATATCAGTGACAGCTAACGAGACAGGGGCTTTAGCTGCCTCTGACCCCCTCAACCCCTGTCATTTTTTACAGTGAATAAGAGCCACCACCTCCCCCCGTTTTACACACACACACACATACTCACACGCACACACACACATAAACACTTCAATCTTTCAGTTCTTTCTTTCTCTCTGCACTGTTCTTCTCTTTTTCCTCACAACGCAAATATTTTATAACAAATCTAAAAAAACTTTATTTTTTTAAAAAATAAATAAATTTCTTCACTGTGTTTATCTAGTTTGTTTGTTACATTTTTTACACTTCTGTGTCAATTTTTTAAGAAACAATGTGAAGAACCTGTCAACATTTCCCCGGTTAGAAATACATGAATACACAAGAAATTTTAAAAGATTTTAATAAATTTCTCTCCAGGATTAGATAAATAGACATTTTAATATAGGAGAGTGTATTTTGTTCGTGGATTGCTTAAGCTGCAGAACAAGGTGCGCAATTTATATAAAGATATATAGAAAATATTCAAACAGTGCACAAACTGAAAACAGTCCAAACAATATTCTTTAAAAATATTAATTGGATTTTAAAATAAATAAAATGTGTATCGACGACAGGAGACAGGGAAATTACAGCTAAATTTTAATACCCTTATTATTAGATCAGGGCATGCAGGATATGTCTTGTTTTGTTTTTCAGCCCCTCAAAACTTCTATAAAAGTATTAAATTCATGGACGTACCTCCGCAAAAGCTTTTCATTTTCTCCAAATCCTTTTACTCGCTTCGGTGCGCTTTCAGACGTCCCTCCACTTGCAGATTAGGATCTGAAATAAACCGATAATGATGCCTTCTCTCCTCTTGTAAATTGGCTCGCTCGTTTAAAAAACTGGCAAACTTTTCATCATGTGGCGACTCACTCAAATCTGCTCTGCTCCCCTCAGACCCCTCTGGAGATGAAAAACGCAGGTGATGTGGATTTAATCCTATGAGTTGATGCATGCGTTGTGTTAAATATATAAGCCTGCATTAGTCGCAGGATGGAGCCTGAGTTTTAACGCTCCTCCGACTCTTGTGTGTGGTCTACGTAACAGACTGAATGACTGCGGAGCCTTTTGTACCTCCTCCTCCTCCTCGATTTCTACCCTTTTCTCCCTTTCCTCCCTCCTCCCCATCCCGGTCTCTCCTTCTTTCGTTCTCCTCCTCCTCAGTCCTGGTGATTCACCGGGTTGACGCATCACAGCTTTACTTGACAGAGCCGCTCAACCACGGGACTTGTCACAACTCGTGTCATCTCTCTCTACTCGTCATCCTCTTGAACACAACCTGACTTTAGCCGTTTGATCTTTAATCTCCTTTCCTTTAATAAGGTGCGAGTCCGGCTGGATCAGCGAATCGCCGCGACCCTCAAATCATCCACGAAACTAGGATTTTATGTTCTCCTGGAGTCTTTCTGTCCGAGTTTCAGATTTTTTTTTAAGTATATAAACTAATTTTCCTAAAACTATCCTACTAACAATTCGGATACTTGATACACAGGCCTAACCTGGGCCTATAAATAAAAGAATTCGCTCTGAATAAAGGTATTGTCTTCCCCCGCCTTCGTGGCGCAAAATAAGGCCTTGTGAAAAATAATTTAGAGAATTATCTTATTTCATCCTCTAACACAGAAATAGAACTTTAAAATGTCACGTGGTGGTAAAATAGATTATTCAAACAAGATAATATTCCATTGTCTATAATGTGAGGGTTGCAGACTGGAATATTACAATAATTTCTAGGCCTATGAATTGAGAGGCCTGCCGTAAACTGCGATCAAGTTATCAATGGGCCAACAAGGACTGAGTCCCTAAAAGGGGAAATCGGGCTGTTTTTCTTTTTCTAGGAAAATCAAAGAGTGAAGACAAGTGTTTGCCTGCTCCACGGCCTTTCTCTCTTCTCCGTTCATTCCTCAGGCTTTACTTTTTATTGACGGACGGATTACGGTGATCTTCTTCTCTCACCTCCAGCTGTCAGTCAGCATACCAAAAGCAGCCCACACTGTGGCGCGCATCACTGCTGTTGTACTATTTGTCCTGCATCCAACTTGAAGGAAAAAACACCCGCTCTCACTTCCTGTAGTTTGTCGGGGCAGTAAAGTAATCACTCAGGTATCCCAAATCTGTGAGGCTTTCTATTAGATGGCTCTGTTTGTGGGCCCACTGAAATCAGAATGGCTAAATAAATAGATAAATGGATAAATCATATGGACTGAAAGTGTACCTAAGCTAGATCACCAGCCCCGGGGGCTCCAAAAGCTTCAAGTTTACTGGTTTATTGAAATGTAATTGATGATTAAATTTGCCACAGGTACTAAAGCGTTACGGTCATTAACCAACATGATAAGGGCTTTAACTGTTTCCTTATTTATTTTAAAGCCTAATTTAGAAGTGGGTCATGGTGTCGCCAATACCACGTTTTTAAACAATAATTTGAGTCTATTCTTTTATATGTTGCAATTTTCTTAATTTTGGGTGATTAATTAAATCGTTACCAAGCAAATTTAACACAACGTAGAAAACCTCCAAATGCTGCACAACGTTGGGATCTGCCAAATATTTTATTTTTCTTCCAGGCTTGTGGACATGATAAGTTTTATTTGATCCAAGATATTTCTACAATCTAATTAGGTCTGCTCTCTATCATAAAACTTCAAAATCTAAATGGGCTGTCAGTTTAAACTTTGTTACTATTTATACAGGCCATACCCGTCACTTTTATTATTAAAGTACTCTGGGTTTGATTCAGTTTAATAATTTTGACATGAAAAGGAATACAATAGAAAAACCTGGTAACACATTTGTTAGATGTGTTGAGTGTCACCTAGTGGTAAATTTCGGCAACTGCAAGCTGCTTGGCCCCTAACAGACTCAGTAACAACTTTTTGTCAGACTGAAGTTGGTACGAGCAGCTCGGTCGTTTAGCTGCTACTTAAACCGATGTTTTTTAACAAAATTTTCCAACACATGTTTAAGTGATCAACATAAATAACCTCATCAAACCGGAAGTAAATACAGACATCATCTGGCTTTTTCCTGTGACGTAGCGCTAGCCTCCGATGCTACACGCGGGAAACGGGCGAAGCTGTTCATCACATTCACAGTAAGACATGAAGTTCACGAACTAGTTTTTGGTGCATATTTAAAACTAGGTAGAAATGTTTGTCAGTGCAGCGTGAGTGTATGTCGCGTATTAGGGTAATATTAGTTGTTTTTTGTCAAAAACCTTGTAATAAATTCTGAACACCATTTAATATGTGTACACCGGCCTAGCTTTACGGAAGCGTTGGATTTGATATACAGTGTGTTTCTACAGGGCGGCGATATAGCGGATTTCGTGTTTTATACGGAACATTGTCGGCCAGTGCAGTAATGTGACATAAAAGTAACCTACCCTATGTGCTTCTATTTATCGCTAGCTTAGCTATCGTTAGCAAAATGGATGCTATTTAGTAACCATAAACATTGGAACTTAATATGTATTTTTCTTGTGAGAAGAAAACGTTTGAAATAATGAGTAAAAACGTTCGCTGTTGGTTTAACTGCTAACTGCAGCCTTGACTGTTCACATTAGCCAGCTCACGGGTCTACTAGCTGTAAACGTGAAACTCTGGCTAATATCAGTCAAAAAGCTGAACACAAAGAAAACGAAGAACAAATGCAACATTGTTTTCACTTTACAACATCACATGATTGTAGTTTTTCTGTAGTCTAAAGTCTGAGTCCGTGGTGGGGTCTCTGACCACGACTCATGGCATCGTGTTTCCATCAGATTTTGGCTTCACACAGTGTAGCTTTAATTTCTGCCAAAAGCTTTTTCTTAACATAACTGTTACGTAAGACTCCTAACGGTGACATAGAAACTCATGTAAGAGTATTGTTTTGTTTTTTTTCTTCCCCCACTCTTACAAATGAATAAATATTAATTGACTGGACGTTTGGTTGTATCACTTTTGTTTTGTTTTGCCTTTGTGTTTCCTTAGAGCATCAGTCATCGCCTGTAGCTGAGATGGGAGACACTCTAGAGTTCAATGAGATTTATCAGGAGGTTAAAGGCTGCTGGGTCAGTATCCTAATTGGCCTTATCTAATTCAAATTATATGAGTTATAATGAAGTATGCTTCTATACATAATAAAAAGATTTTTTACTTTACTAAGTGCATCCTAATTACCACTAAATCTGCCAAAAAAGTGTAATGTTATTTTTTATATTATAACACTGGTAAGTCAATGGATGGCTGTAAGTGAATTAACTGAACTGGAGAGATCATCGTTGCACTACAGTCACACATCAGCAGAGATGTGTCACTAACAGAAGTGTTCATGTCCCCAGCATATGATCTAATGTGATACATCTATTTTTGTTTAAACTGCTGATGCTAGTATTGGTTCTTAAAACAAGAATTGTTATTGGTACACAACAGCCCATTAGGAACCATCTGCCCACCCCTAGTAAAATACGAACCCATGATACGAACCTAGTAATCATTTTGCTCCCAGTATTTGAGCAGGTAAAAATCGTATTCTTGAATAGTAGTGAACATTAGGATTTGTAACAATAAAATACCCCATATTTAATCAACCATATTTATTTGATCAGCAGTCTTAAACCCAACAACATTTTTTTTAATCGTATAAAAAAAAAACAACCACTGAATCTTTGGCATTTCTGCTTAAAACAACCTAAACAACAAATTTACCCTGAGAATGGGCTAAGTTTTTATCTTTTGCCTGATTAATTTTTTTCTATTAGATGGCTCTGTAAAGCAAAACCTTGCTTCGACTTTTAAATCCCCAAATTTTATAAAACCTCTGCATTTGTTTTAATTGCATTTTCCTTTGTCTTTGTGGGTGTAGAATGATGGGCGGCTGCGTTTCAGCAAACAAAATGTGGTTTATAAGAGCAGCAAAACCGGGAAGGTGGACAGCATTCCAGCTAGCGAGCTCAACTTGGCTCAGTGGAGACGAGTGTGTTTGGGTCATGGCATCAAACTGGGCACCAGCACAGGCCATGTCTACAAATATGATGGCTTTAGAGATACGGTGAGTTTGTTCTCGCACACAGGACAGATCATACACATGTACATTTTCTTGTTATCTCTGTGCAGAATAGCAGTGGTTTTAGAAGTGGTTTTGAAAAGGACTGATCAGTCTTTCAAGATGTTTTTGTTATGCTTTTCATGTTTTTCCTTTCATAATACTTTAAAATGCTCAGAATCTTTCTCCCTGATTCTGTTTTCTCTTTCTGGGAAATAATTGTTACCTTACTCAGAGGAGAACAAGGCAGCAGTGGAATAGTATAGGCTGACGCTGCTGGTCTTTTAGGCACTGTGTTTATGACAAAGGATGTAACACTAGTAAGGGAACCACAGATAAATAACTTCCATCCTGTATGTGACTATTCCATGGAAAAATGCTACCATCTTGAGTGAATGAGTGTGTGTGTTATCAGAAGTATGTGTATGAGTCGGTTCTTCTCCCTGAAGCTCCTAATGGGATTAATGAGGGAAACCAGCACTAACATGTGTGTTCCATAAACACTGTAATCACCGGCTTATAGCATCAGTGTTTATATCAATCCACTGAAAAAATTGACCCAGAAGACAGAAAAGAAAAGTTGTGGTCATGTTTTTATTTATCACTTCTATTTTTTTTTGTGAGTATGGGGAATGTCTGCATACATGTAAGACTAGGATGGCAGACTGTGTTGAACCTGGAGTCTGTGTTTTTGAGAGGTGATTTCTCCTGGGGCTAATCAACTTTTTCTTTTTTTTTTTTTGGAAATCCTCTTGTCCCGGAGCACAAGCTGTGATGTCATTGTTTATTATCCCACAGCCAGTTTCGGTAATCGCAAGTTGGCTGAAGGTTTAACTGCTGGCAGACTGAGTAGATGCTTTGATGCATCTGTCGCTGAGTATGGTGTGAATCTGACATCTGTGTTATGCAGCAAACCTGTAATTGTAATCTTAAGGAACAGCTTCTTTACATGATCACATTGTAATTGGCCTAAGACATATTCATTAACATTGAGTAAGTGTCAATAAACCTAACCAGCTGTGTCGTGGTTGTATTTTGACAATGGGGCTTAGCATCAAACATCAGACTGAAATGTTTACACATGAATGGTATTAAATGAACTGCTGAAACAATTACCCGATTGTTTTTAGTCTTAATAACAGCTACTTTGATAAGTCACCTGTCATCACACAATGTTTGTCCAGGTTTATGCTGTTTATCTCTTGTGTTTTAGATGTTAAATTATTTTCTGAGATTTAATGCTCCCAACAATGACAAATAATCAAGAAGTAAATTAGCTGTATTCATCTTTCCAATAGAATAATAAATTACACTGGGCTGGGAATAAAATCTCAACATGTTTCTGGTTAATGGGAGAAATGAATGTAAACCTTGATTGAAATGGATAGATTCATAATCTTATTCAGTTATTCTTTGTCAATGGTTTGTGATTTAAAGCCAGTAAACTTGCCCGTTTTATTGAAATGATTGTTTTTATATTTATAATTTCAGTAGTTTGGCATAACAAAGAAAAAATGTTTTGTAGGCAAAGTGTCAAAACTTAAGTATTATATATTGACACTAGTATAGAACTTTTTAAACAATAGTTAGACCTGTTTATCTCTGTACTGCAGTTGATCAAATGAGTGTGTTCATCCACTAATAAGTGGATGAAGTTTCTTGGGGAAAAGGATTTTAAAAAAATGTGTAATAAAAACAAACGGGTGGTCTTGTTGAGTAATAAAGTTTTGTTTTGTTTTGTTTTTTAAGTGTGTATGTCTGTGGGGGGTTCTGTGTTTATGATTAAAGGAGTAGAGCAACAGCAAATCTGCCAAAATTATAATAAAGAGTGGAAGAAAGCTTAACAGCGGCACTTATGAGGACCCACACAGATTCAGCCACTTCATCAGACTCCACAGAGTCTGATTTTTATACATTCACACATCTGTTCACATCGAAAAAAGGCCTTAATCCTGGCTATCAGACATACTGAGAACTTGGTCTCTTTCAAAGATCCACACACACAGACTCTCTGGGCTCTGATTGGCTGTAATAACCTTATAGACAGGCAGATATCCAGGTGTGTAAACTCTGTTTCCCAGAGTGTCTCATTTTCCACCCTGCGTGCGCACATGCACATCGACACACAGCAGTCATTAAGGTGTGTGTGTGTGTGAGATTGACCATGTGTTTGTCACTGTGCGTGCATGTGTGTGAGTGTGGGACCGTTCCAGTTGTAATCGGGCCTGCAGGATAAATAAACAGGCTGATTGTCAGTGGTGGTTTTGAGGGGAGGAGAACAGAGAGGGTGGATGGATTACATCCAGTGTTCCCAGGAGGCCTAAGCAGTGGGCGCAGTTATAATTGCACTTTGATTAATTATCCCCCAACTACTTGTCCTTTTGGGGGGAGTTTTGCTAAGCTGCGACCAAAGGAGTGCCAGTGTGTTTACAGCCTTGCTAACTTCGAGCCTTTTGTTTTTTGTTTGTCTGTCTTTTTTTTTTTTTTTTTTCTGTCCTCGCTGTTCTTTTCACGCCTTCTGTTCTGGTCAATATTGCATTTTGATGTACCTCATGTCTTCTTTCTTACGCTTAACCCCCAGGACTTTGAGAAGATCTCAGAGTTTTTTAAGGCAAACTACAAGGTGGAACTGACAGAGAAGGACATGTGTGTGAAGGGCTGGAACTGGGGAACAGCCAAGTTCTCTGGTAAAAATACACAACACAATCAAAGAGTTTTCGCCATTGTTGTGGAAACAAGACGAAATTTTGTATTCAGAGAATATACAAAGTCTTGACATCATTCTGATCTTTTTTTTTTCTTCACTCCCCTTTTTTCCATAACAGGGCCTCTGTTATTGTTTGACGTCAATGACAATACAGCGTTCGAGGTCCCGCTGTCCAACGTGTCCCAATGTGCCACGGGGAAGAATGAAGTCACTCTGGAGTTTCACCAGAATGATGATGCCGAAGTCTCGCTCATGGAGGTCCGGTTCTATGTACCACCCAGCCAGGCTGATGAAAGACAAGACCCTGTGGAGGTAAGAAAAGAATACTTTTATTACTGCTCCATAAGGTGCAGTTCTCTATTGATAACAGTGCTTAAAGTGTGTGCTTTCCTCCAGGCATTTGCTCAGAATGTCTTGTCAAAGGCTGATGTGATCCAGGCCACGGGAGATGCTGTGTGTATCTTTAAAGAGCTACAATGTCTTACACCCAGAGGAAGGTAGCGCATCAACAAATTAAACACTCAATCATTTAATCTGTGTAAACACTGATGTGCACTAATGACAGTTTTGGTTCTCTGTTTCCTCAGCAACAGTGCTGTTTAAACAGTTTGTTTTTCTTCCCTCAGATATGACATTCGTATCTATCCAACCTTTCTTCACCTTCATGGTAAGACCTTTGATTACAAGATTCCCTACACCACTGTCCTTCGTCTATTCCTGCTGCCACACAAGGATCAAAGGCAGATGTTCTTTGTGGTAAGTAGACTTTTTGTTTGGACAGCATTCATGTGAAACATACGGAAATTTGTAAGCTTGAGTTTTCACTTTATTTTCTTTATTTTTGTCTTTGTAGATTAGTCTGGATCCTCCTATCAAACAGGGTCAAACACGTTACCACTTCCTTATTCTGCTCTTCTCTAAAGAAGAGGATATCAACCTTACACTCAACATGAGCGAGTGAGTATGTAATAGAACACTGGCTGTATGTAGCAGCAAAGGAGTTGTAGAGATTTCTGAATTTCTTATACACTGTGATAAAACAATTTGTGTATTCAGCAAAATAATGTATCCACTATCCACTATCCACTAGGGGGAGGCAAAGGAGCAGGAACTTTCTGTTCTGTTTCTGTTGCAACATTCCCAGCAGTTATTTCTGTTTTGTTGCTTATAATTATTAGTTTTTAAAATGGTTACCGTCTCCTTTCTTCTGTTTGTCTAAAAGGGAGGATGTTGAGCGCCGTTTTGAGGGTAAACTCAGTAAGAACATGTCAGGATCACTTTATGAGATGGTCAGCAGGGTGATGAAGGCCCTGGTCAATCGCAAGATCACTGTGCCTGGAAACTTCCAAGGGTACGCACCTCATGTGCATATTCAAAATATATTTTCTTATAGACAATAGCAAAGTAAATCCAGTTAAACATTTTTATTTCTTTCACAGTCACTCTGGAGCTCAGTGCATCACCTGCTCTTACAAAGCATCTTCAGGCCTTCTCTACCCACTAGAGAGAGGCTTTATCTACGTACATAAACCACCTGTGCATCTGCGTTTCGAAGAGATCTCCTGCGTTAACTTTGCACGAGGCACCACCACAACACGTTCCTTTGACTTTGAGATTGAGACCAAGCAGGGAAATCAGTACACTTTCAGCAGCATTGAGAGGTGAGGACACAAATGCCAACTCAGGAATATCTATAATTTCTCTTTTATATTCGATAAAATTAATCTTTGTGCACATTGAGATGACTTTTACATTGTTCATAAAGGGTTTTTTACATTCCTGTATAGATTATTTAAAATACAATGCAGGCTTGTGATGAGTGCATGCATGTTATCTACTTCATAACATCCTAGCTACTTTGTACGTGTTTGTACCAGTTTTCTTACTTTAGTTTAGCTTTGCTGCTACCACTCAGATCAGACCAGTGTTTCACCTACAATAGTACAGGCATGGCAACTTGCCTACATGAGAGGCAAAAAATTATTTTAAACATAGTGATGTTACATTCACAGCCGATCCACTTGTTATTAAAATCTCGCAGCTAGGTACAAAGGGATCAGAGAGCTGTTGATGTTATGCCCAAATTTCAACACCTGTCCTGCATCTACTCCACTCACACTTTTATGTAAAGAATGAGAACCAGCCATTACACATAGATAGATGTTGGTGACTTACTAAAGGCTGTATAATTTGTCTTTTAATATCCTTAAACACACCCTCCTCCCCAGCTTAGTGAGAGTGAGGGCAGCGGTAGAGTGACATGGAGAAGTGAAAGTAAATTACACTGATAGGATGCCTAAGTTTGAATATGAATATGAAAATCCAATTTGTTGGTCTCATATTTGAAACAAAGTTTTAAATAAAAATAGACTGAACTTATTTTCATTTTTTGATAAGCAATATTTAATTGCTAATAATAATTGATAGAATCTTGATTGGTAGGAGTATTATGTTGTATATGCAATCACTATTAAAAGCCAGTTAGAAGGGGAACATCCCAGAGGGCTTTAATTGAGGTCCCTCTGTGAGACCTACAAAGTCAGTCACTTTGTCTATCTCCATTGGATTGGACTAAGGGAATGTTGCATAACATGTAAAATAATAGGTGGACAGAAGCCAGCCTACAAATACATTCAATATATAACATAGATAATGCATAACTAGAAATGCTTAATGCATTCCATTTAATTCATAAATTTGTAATTCATACTGTGCACGCACCACACCAGGCCACAAGGTTTTCTACAGCAGCCTATTATGTGTTGGAGTAAGAATTTATTTATTTATTTATTCAATTCAATTCAATTCAACTTTATTTATATAGCGCCAATTCACAACAAAGTCATCTCAGGGCACTTTACAGAATAAAGTCAAGATTATAAAGATATATAAAGAGAACCCAACAATTCCCCCTGGAGCAAGCCATAGGCAACAGTGGAGAGGAAAAACTCCCTTTAACGGAAGTTAATGGGTTTATGGGTTTATGTATGTATGTATGTATGTATGTATGTATGTATGTTACAGACTAAAATGGTATCATCCAAAAATTTCCCTATATATATATTGATTAGGCTCAAAGCTGACACAGTCATTAGTGTAAAAGGTGACCAAAAATGGCCAACTGACACCCCTGGGGGGCGCCAGTACTGCATACTACTAAATCTGATAGAGCAGTGTTACATTTCACCTGCTGTGGTCCGACAGACAGAAAAGAATAATGACACCTAATTAAATAAGGGATTTACCTTTGTCTGGGCTAGCTTACAAAGAAGACTGTGCAGCTGAGCTAAAATCAATATAAAAGTAGTCTGTCATATGCAGCCGGGCATTTAAGGTCCTTCAGAATAAGATGCGTTAAGATGGCGTCACTTGTGCTACGGTTTCTTGTTTCTTGACTCTTACATGGAATTTACCAACTAAATGTGCTGCTTGAGAAACAAATAACAAAATATTTGCGTGTGTGCGCAAAACCTCCATCATCCTCTTGCCACAGTGCCACAAACAAAAAAACACTGCAGACCATAATATTGTTCGCATATTGAAATTATTTTTACAAACATTAAAAAAGGAACTTTTAAAAACAGCTGAAGTTGCATTCATTTAGATAGTTGCAGTATTTCATCCAGCCTTCAAACTATATAATACATTTCATCTAAAATAAACGTTTCTTTCTTCTTACTTTAGAGAAGAGTATGGCAAACTGTTTGACTTTGTAAATGCCAAGAAGCTCAACATCAAGAACAGAGGATTCAAAGAGGTAACCCTTTTTTTCCGTTTTAAACATGTCACAAAGCTATATTACACCAGTGTGTCAGACTTACTCTATTAGAGATATTGATGCTTGTCGCCCTTCTCCTGTGTGTCTGTCCTTGTACCCTGTAGAAGAAGGTGGGTATGGTCATGGGCGTAACACGTATATTAGACACTCTGATCAGTGTGGATTTCCGGTTGCATGGCGTGCTGCTTACGTATGTGTGTGTGTGCGTTTGTGTGTGTATGTGTGTGCGAGAGAGAGAGAGAGAGAGAGATGAATGTGTCCAGTGCTCTTGGTTTTGTTTATCAATGCGATTGGTGTTGAACCTGTTATATTGGATTGATTTATGACTAATCATGGGCTGTGGGGATAAAGGACTGTATAATTCTAACTTGTGTGCTTGTTGGTTTGCATTGTGCTGACTAATGTGTGGCCCAGGGGCTTTTGGTGTGATTTAACTCTTGACACAGCTGTCACCATTACCAATGCCTAATTCAGGCAGGTACTTGTAATGCTGTCTGTTGATGTATGCCAGTTTCTGATTAATCTTACAACATAGTTAAAGCACCAGCTTTGTTTTACTGGTCATCTACCATGATGACAGGGGACAGCGGAGCAGATCGGTGAAAATGAATGTGTCTATTCTCTAATTCCTGATGGTATTTTAATGAGCACCTCCCTTTATGGTACAGATGGAAATAATAATCCATGGGGATGGGAAAGAATCTGGTAGAGGATGAGGAAATATTTAGGTTTTGGTTTTTAGAATTACTGTCTGATCAAGTCCTTGTTAGATTTTACTACTTCAATTTTTTTTGAAGTGGAATATGTTGCACTAAACTGGATGAAGATGAGATCAAAAACTGTGTTTACAGCCACTTCAGTAACCAGTGTACTCAAAGAGATCAGCTTTCCTTAGTAACTGAGGAACGTTTTTTCATGCACTTCAGAAACCTGGTTACTGGAGGTCCACATACACGTGCAGCAGAGAAGTAACCTTATGTTTTCTCGAACCATTGACTTATTTTGAAAGCTTGGCACGCATATTTTAACTGTATAGTGAGAGAAAATTACTTTTCTTTCTTTCTTTAATTGTGTGTATTCATATCACTGCAGAGTGACGGTGCAAAGGAGAGAGCAGGGAAAAAAGGGGAGACGCAGCTGATCTGCAAAGGGAACTATCTGACTTTTAGAAAATCAGCATAGGAATGTTTCTTTAGACTTCTGCAAGGCCCTTTGTGTTATATCTGTTGGACTTTAGGGAGACTTTGTCTTAAAAATGAGGTGGCATCTGCCCACTAATGATAAGTGTCAAGTAAACAAGACAAGTAACAAAAGGCTGCAGAAAGGAACACGCTGCTGAGTGAAAACCTGAATTATTGGAGAGATCATTAAAGGAGTGATTCTGCCTCATATTTTAAGCCAAAGTCTGCCTGTAGTCCATAAGATAATTTAGACGTCTAAATAATTCTCTTCACAAACGGATTTTTAAAATTCAGGCAGTTCCTGTTTAGGATCAGTTGCATGTTTCTCCGTTTTATTGTGTCTCCCTGCATGTATAAGTGGATTTCCAGTAACCAGGTTTCTTAAGTGCATCTAAATGCCATTCCCCAATTTTGTGTGAACGCTAATTTCCAGTTACTTAAGTGCATGTAAACACAGTCATTGTCATCACTCTGACATTTGTGTTCTCACATACACCCCCTCCAGACAAAGTCAGAAGAATGTTGGAATTCCAGTGCATTTGTGAACGGGGCTAAAGAGTAATCAACAAAGAATTTATCTGACTCCTTGTTGTGATCACTGAGTTTGGTATAGAAAATTATTAACTATAACAAATACATTCTTTATCACTTAACTTAAGTAATGGAGTTTGACCATCAGTTCTTAAAAAGTGATTTTCAATATTTTGTGACATGTGAAAGACCAAAAGAGTTAATTTATTATTAAAACATTCCCTGATTGTTTTTTTGTTTGTTTTACTGATTAACTGACATGAGCTTTGCTGCAGCCAAGCCTGTAAAGGGGTGGTTGGATGTTTTTGACTTTGTAGTTTACTTTTAGGGCATGAAGGGTAAAATTGATGAGTACAGTGACTCAGATGATGACCAACACGATGCCTACCTGGAAAGGATGAAGGCTGAGGGCAAGATCAGAGAGGAGGGCAATGACAGTGACGAATCAGACAGCGGAAGTGGTGAGTTACAGCCTCCTTTTGACAGAGGTACGCGTTGATTATAGAACATCAATAGGTTTGATTGGTGGCTTTTCTGTTTCATTCACTGTTTAGATGAGTCATTTAATCCTGGAGAGGAAGACGATGACATTGCTGAAGAGTAAGTTAAAATTACTGTTTATTTGTAATTATTATTATTAGTACTGGACGATAAAATTTATCTTAAAGTATTAACATAATTTTCACAAAATATTCCTACAATGATATTAAACCTGCAGTTCCAATAATGGAAATAAACATATTGTCACTAAAACAAAGTGTGCATCTTTGATGTCTATTGAAAGTGTCCTGTTTCCTTCATCATTAACTATAGAGCTTTTATCCAAAGCACTTTACAATATTGTTCTGTTTTTGCCTTTCATACAATCAGGTATGACAGCAATGCCTCAGCCAGTGACAGCAGTGAGGAAGGGGATGAAAGTGAAGATGAAAGTGCAAAGAAGAAGAAGGCCAAGAAAGCCAAAGTGGTCAAGGAGAAAAAAGAGAGGAAACCAAGAAAAGAGGTGAGACAGTAGTTGGAACAGGGGGGAGAAGTTGAGTGAGACATTGAAGTGTTTAGTCTTTACCTGCAAGCCACCCTGGTACTGTGAACAGACAAGCAGTACATAAAATATAAAAGTATTATGTAATATATCCTTTCTTGTGAATAGAAGAAGCAGAAGGATGCCGGTGGTCCCAAGAGGCCGATGAGTGCCTACATGCTGTGGTTGAACTCCAGTCGTGAGCGAATCAAGTCAGAGAACCCGGGCATTTCCATCACAGAAATCTCAAAGAAGGCCGGAGAGATGTGGAGACAACTGAGCAAAGATGAGAAAGAGGTGAGGCAGTAGAGCAAGGAAGTAATAGTGTTACAGAGCATACAATAGCACTGTCATTTCTTCTGTCCCACATTGAATTTGATCCATGCAGAGCAGTATTTTAACAAACCTAAACAAAATAACAATTTTTCATTTCTCCTATAATGTTTGACTTATTGTTCTGTTAACACTTTCATGTTTCTCTGTTAACATCAGGAGTGGGAAACAAAGGCGGGAGAGGCTAAGAGGCAGTATGACAAAGCAAAGCAAGAGTACAAAGAGAGTGGCGGAGGATCTGCCTCTAGTTCCAAGAAGTATGTGTCTCTACATACCAACCCCCCTTATTCATTTATTGAAATTATTTATTTATTTGATTGATTTCTTGATTCAAGTCATAATTACAACAACTTTTCAATTTACTAGGGAGAGTAAAAAGTCTGGGGGTAAAAAGGATGAGAAGAACCGAAAGTCTGCCGTAGTAGACAAAGAGAGAGAGCGGGGAGGAGGCAATGACAGCTTCAAAAGTCGAGAGTTCATCGAGACCAGTGAGGAGAGTTCCTCAGACTCTGACCACAAGAGGAAGTCCAAGAGGAAGAAGGTAAAGCCAGATGAGATAGATGCCATTATCACACAGGCTACAGCAGGATCCATCATCTGATTTCTTTAACAGATTGCGTTTGTATGTCTTTTTTTAATCACCACATTAGATCACTGTTGTCTGTTTCCTAGGAATGTGTTCATTAGTTTATTGGGCTCTTTTTCGCAGTTCCTGTACACATCACTGATTTGTTTCTAAATACATTATACATGTTAAAATGTGGTTGCTGAAATGAACATTTCTGTAATTAATGTAATATTGCAAAATAAATCCCAGTGAGACTTTAAATGGTGAAAAATTACCAAAAATCTAACCTTAAAAGTACTTGGGATGTAACTTGCTTGGTAAGATAACTACAGTAGATTGCTGATATCTAATATCGTTGTTTATCCAACATTTTTTATTTGTTTTATGGATGTGGATCAAACCATGTTTGATGTGAGTACCCTCTCTCACTTCACCCGACACCGCCAGTAATTCAGTACTGCTTATGTTTACATGATTTTGAAACCTTTTTTTATGTATTTGGCGACTTTTTCAACTGTTCAGATATAACTGGTTTGGTATTAATATACATTATTTAAGATACACAATTTATACATTTTCCTGTGGTGTGAAAATCTCATGTTTTTACTTTAGTTTTACATGGACTTTATACTGAGCTGTTTCTACTGGTAACAACAGGTAGAGATTGTTGTGAACAATGCAGGAGTCATACATACAAATGACAAATGTTTTTAGGCCGAGCTGAAGTAGCAGTGTATATGCTGTTGCTTGTCAGTTTTAATTTCACTTGCAGGTACCCTATAATTCTTTATGACTGGAATTAATAGTGGACAGTACTATATACTTGCTCCTTCCCAAGTAAGGACAGGAATAGTTAGACTGCAAAAAAACTCTACTTTTACTTCTACTTTCCATGGGAGCCACATACATAAATAAAAATGCTTTAAATTAAATAAAAAAGGTTAAAAGTAGAAATAATTGCACCATTGTAAAGGCAGGGAGAAAGGAAAGCACAGAATATAAGATCCATGAGGCAATCGCTGTGTATGTGTATATCTTAGAGACAGTGCTATGTACTGATTTCCTAGTGGGTCGATTTGTGTGGCACACTGCCGTAATCAGACAGATGTTGACTTTTGGAGTCCTATATTGATGTTTCTGTTTGGGAGACGTATTTAAAAATGTGTAGGCTTTTAACATTATGTAAACATATTTGAGTTCATAGGCAGGAGTTCAATTTTATAGACTAAGTGGGAAATCAAAAATGATTTCCTCCTGTAGTTGCCAGCCAGATTGTAAGCTCTTTCTTCAGCCTTCCAGCTTTTTGTTTAGGTACTCGTTGCCTAGAGATGCAAAAGGCAGAACTTCTGAAGCCCGGTGAATACAAAGTTAACCAAAGTTTAAGTTATGTTTTGATAAAATGGATTTGTCTAATTCTACTTGTTTTATCACAAATTACACACAAACTGTGATCCCCTTCCTTATGTTTATTTAACCAGGAATCAGATGAGGAGGAGGAAGAGGCTGCATCCACACCCGCCAGCTCAGAGGAAGAGTCTGATTAAATGCAAACTTTTTGACTCCAGACCAAGGACCAAGAATTTATACTCTGTGGATATTACACCAGTGGACAAATCAACAGAGTTGTTGTTGTTTTGTTTTTTTTGTGGGGGGGGGGTTAGTTCTGGTTTGTTTTTTCTTTTACAAACATTTGTGGTAGAATCTGAAACCTCATGTACTGTTGATATTTCATATTTCCTACTGACGGCACACTGAAATTTCAGTATACTGATTTGTCAAGTTTTTGTTTCCATCTCACCCATATTTGTAGCTTTATACAGTAGCACTGAGTATTGTGGGAGTTATTAGTTTATTAATGTGGGGAGATGCAAAGTCATTTTGTTGTCCTGTAAAGAGCGTTTAAAATCAGCAGTTACAGTAAGTGTCTTTGTTTTGCTGCATCATGTTTTCAAGCTAAAATAATAAATGAATCGTTTTTAATAGATCTTGTGTCTTGTTAACATTTTGAATCATGTTGGAAAACGGCAGCTTTAACTCCAATGACTCAAAGTTTGCATTCTGTTTGTTTTGCAAATGTTATTTTACTGACTGTAGCAGGTAAAGGATTATCCTTTAATTGTGATTCGCCTTTAGCTATTTGATTTAATTCTCTCTTGCGCGCTCTCTCTCTAGCTGTCTACATAAAACTAAATGTTTATTAAAAACGGAATGCAATGGTTTGCAAATTTCATCAACCCATTTCATTTATAGGCAATAAAACATAACATATCAGATGTTGAAAATAATTTCATGGGAAATATTAGCTTATTTTGAATTTGATGGCAGAAAAACATTTATAAATAAATTGGAAGTTGTGTAACAAAAGGTTAGAAAAGTAATTGTCTCAAATCAAAAACAAACGGTGGAGCATTTGACAACTAATTAGGCCACTGGCAACAGGTCAGTGACTGGATATAAAAAAAACTAAAGACTGTAAAGGTTGAAGATCCCACCATATACGGTATATAGAATCAGGACGAATTTCTGTGTGCAAGGGACAAGGCCGAAGGTCAAAAATGGATGCGCTTGATCTTCGGGCTCCAGGCTCCACTGCTTTGGGCTCAGGAATGCTTCCAGAAATCACTGTCTGTGAACACAGTTCACTATGCAATCCATAAATGTTAGTTAAAGCTGTATCATGCAAAGAAGAAACCTTCAGCCTTTTTTGAGATGTATAGCTGGCATCAAATCCAAAATGAGCTAATATTTTTCGTGAAATGGTCAAATGTCTCAGTTTCAACATCTGATATATGTTTTATGTTCTATTTTGAATAAGATATGGGTTGATAATGTTTGCAAATCGTAGCATTCTGTTTTACATGTTTACACATCCTCCCATCTTTTCTGAAATTGGGGTTGTGTGTTTTTATATATATATATATATATATATATATATATATATATATATATATATATATATAAATACCCTTGGTCGAATATGACCAATGTATTTTTATTTGGGAATTACAATTCATCCACTTCATCCATTCTTCCTGTAAATCCTTGCGGGTTTCCTGTCCATTGTTGGTTTTCTACATTAGGCAAATTTAACTAGGCAGGGTGGTTTGTGAGTGTGTTATCAGGACAAGTTACAGAATACCATTGGTGAATGTTAGAAAGATGGTGGTTTTTAATCTGTGGTTGTTTGTACACAGTGCTTTCTACAAAGACTGCTATATTAGAAGAGGGTGGTTTTTAAGAGCTCCCAGACTTGTGGTTCACATTCTCTTGGGCAGAATTTTGATGAGGGGCTACTTCCTGCTGCTGTACAAGACATTCTAAGAGAGAGATATTTGAGCAGACTTTTGCTTTAAGATAACAGGTCTCCAGCGGAGTCAAATATCTCAATTTCTCTCTGTACCCTCTTTTACATTTTACCATGAAAAACCGTGGATAATCTGAGAGTTGGCAGAGACTCTGTGAGGTGTGCAAATATGTAAACCTGTGCTTTGAGCTAAAGGCTCATTCTGCAGTTTTTTGGTCATAATCCAAACCCAGATTAAAGGTGAACAGAGGCAACAAAAGTTTCTTACCACACAACACCTATCACAACTGTTAATCAGTCAGAACAATCTCTTAAACATCTACACCTACAATTGATATTTATATCATTTTTTAAAACTTTTTTCTAACTTTTCTAACAGGTTCATATTTGTATATATATTTTAATATTACATTGTATTTAGCTCTTCTCTATCGCAATTGTGCTTTATGTATTTTATGTATATAAATGTAACTTAACAATCATTTTAACTCTTTTCACTATTATACATTTTACAGAAACTCTGACTTATACACAGCACATTCAAAAAGTTTTCAGACCCCCTTCACTTTTTTCAGTTTTGTTATATTGCAGCATGATACTACAATTGTTCATGTTTTTTCCTGCCAAACTGAGCAATTAGGGTTGAAGGGCCTTAGTAAGAGAGGGGACCAAGAAGCCAATGGTCACTTTGACTGAGCTCCAGAGATCCTGTGCGAAGATGGGACAAAGTTCCATATGGACAACTATCACTGCACCCCTCTACCGATGCACCAACTTTATGGCAGCGTGACGGAAGCCTCTCCTCAGACAACTGTTTGTGTGTAATTTGTGACAACACATGAGACCCTGCTTGGAGTTTGCAAAAAAAAAGAATGTGAAGAACAAGATTCTTTGGTCTGATGAAACCAAGATTGAACTGTTCTCAATTCTAAGTATTTTGTCTGGAGGAAACCAGGCACTGCTCCTCACCTGCCCAATCTCATCCCACAAAGTTTTAAAGAACAAATTTTTCAGAGGTTAAACTTCTGTCTTTTTTTAAGGAGAGTGGGTGACCAACCTGGTGTACTTCAGATAGATTTGATCTCCCTCCTTTATGTCGGGCACAAGTTCACAGTTGCACCAAAAATTGGGAGTCAAATTCCTTGTATGTGCAAAAATATTTGGTACATAGATGTGTAGTTTGCCGAGACAAACATGCAGCATGGATGCTTATGTACGTCCATACACAGGTATGTTTATGTGTATATCCTATTAAGTTACCATTGATTGAGCACAAGCATAATAGATCCACTGAAGAAATGACAGTCTGCAGACACATACACACACACACACGTATACACTCATTGTATAGTCACATTATCTCCCTCATGTTAGAAGCAGTAATGCTGCTGGTGCTCATGAGTGTTTTAAGGAGCAGTCGTATCACATGTCGCAATTACTGCACAGCTGTCAATAATGCCACAGTTTGTAATTTATTAGAGTGCATTCAGACTCGAGCCTTTTATCGGGTCTTCAAGTATAGAATCAAATTTCTTTTTCCATACCAATGATGTAATTAAATGAACAAAATCATGTTTAATGGAGACATATTGACCATTTGGAGTTGTTTGAAGAAACTGTAAATGCTTCTCAGACTAACTGGGTCCTGACTGGCTTCTAATCTGGACTGCATGTTGAGTTTAAAGTGGAAACCCTGCTTGACTGTTGTTCAGCAGAACTCCGGTGTGTTTATTAAATACTCTGGAAACAAAACATTTCAATTACATTAGTAAAATGTCACACTTTTTGCATGAGCCATGATAAATATGAAATCACGAACCACAAAGTCTAAAATGGACAGAAACATTTGTATCCTAGAATCTGACAAAACACCAAACACTAAAACAACCAACCCCTCATTTTGTGTCCTGGTCTAAAGTTTTCAAAACCTGATCTGAAGAGCCTGAACGATAGCAATACAATTAAAATTGAAAAATGACAAATATTTTTGATAAGGATCCAGTGAATTTGCTTTTTATAACAAATAGCAAATTAATAGTTTAAAGATGAACATTAGTGTTTCCCACTAACTATGTAAGTAAGACTATTTCTACTAGTTCTAATATTTTGCATAATTTTAGCCAAGTGATGCTGTGTTTGGGCTCAGCTGGTTTATTAGACAGGGCTCTTTTCTTTCATTATTCATTATTTATTGCTGCTCACCCAGTGACGACAGGCAGTGACTAAAATAACAATATACAAATACATCAGTTGCATCAAGAAAAGGAGAATACAACTATAGAAGAGCAGATTACAAAGACCAAAATCTGTTTGATTAAGGATTATAGTAAAAAAAGGAAAAATGTATATGTGTGTTTACATGTGTTTGAATTCTGATATAGGATATTTCTAATTCCTTCCAGGTCTTTGTACGTGCACAGAAAAATGACTATAACCAATGATAACTGATAATAAAAGCAACCACTGGTTATTGTGCCTTGTCTTGTCTGCGTTACTTCTTGTATAGAATAGCACAAACTGAAGAAGAGACAAGGAAATTGTGTAATTAATAGTGCACTTTTATATATGATTCAATATATACTGTACTTGTGAAAATCCTTAAGACTGTGAAACGTGTTATTTCCAGGGGGAGTATTTAAGGTGATTCATGTGAGTTCAAATTAGTTTTTTCTTTATGTGCAGCCCTTCTGAGTATATATAAATGTAGAACTGAGAACAAAGTTTTAAACAGATGGAAACAAACCATTTTTGCTAACTCTTTCCAATTTATAGTGAAACTTGTTAAAGAGGCTCCCTGTCAAATAAACAGACAAACCAGTGCAGAGATCTGCTGTCATTAAACAGCTTTAGATGTTGTGTCCTTTATGGTGCTATGTGACTTTGCCAGGTTTCTGAGTTGATTCCTGAGTCCATCACTGACACTAAAATATAAATGAAGGCACTCCAGTGTATGTTGCTGTTGAAAAAAGCATTCAGGAAACATCAGAATCTCACTAAAAGCATTTCAGAAATGTGCCTAGAGTAAATTATGGGGTATTGATTGGTGCCCCGTGTGTGTCTCTGCATTGTTACTGTGTTTTAAGGACAAACGAGGCAAGGGAGATGGGGAATTTGTGGTGAGAAAAAAAGGAAGAGGGATGGACAGAGGACACACTTACATTTTACTTACTCGCCTCAGAAGAGGAAGGGGAGGTCCAGTTTATGTCATTAACCAGTGAAACAAGGACAGTGAGGGAGAAAGGAGAGAGACACCGAGGTTAAACCATCAAATGAACAAAGACGCAGATGATGACAGGACCAGTGTGAAGACCAGCGATTTCTTCTAGAAGATTTCTTCTACTATCCTCCGTGAGCTGTTTAAACTCTTTTCTACCACAACACTCAGAAAGCACCTGTTGAGGCAGGACAGGTGATGCACTTTTCTCTCAAACTCTGAAGGTGTCTGAGTCTTTGACTGGTACTGACAAGCAGCCATGGGCATCACGCTGCTCGGCTGCGTCACCGACTTCTTCACCTATGAAACCACCAAGTCTGTGGTGGTCAAGAGCTGGTCTGTGGGCATCATCAACCGGGTTGTACAGCTGCTCATCTTTGCATATTTTGTGGGGTCAGTACTGTTTGATTTATCTGTCCATCCCAGCTCTGATATCTGTCTTATTATTGCATTTTTTCATTTAAAAAATCTAAAATATTGCCTCATCCACTAGTATTGACATATTACAAATTATCTGAGGATTATTGGTTATAAGCATGTGAGCAGCCTTTTATTGTTGCAAATTGTTGAATGGAAGTTAAATGCAAATGGATTTAGAGGAATTTACAGCATTGTATCATATTTTATAAAGTCAGGTTTTGTAAATCAAGCCATCATTTGTTAATAAATAAATAAATTACTCATTTTGTGCACAAAAGTCTAAAGTAGCATGAAATGGAAATACAAATTCAAAATACTAAGTACAAAATAAATACCTTAAAATTGTGCATAAGTAGAGAGTCTGAGTGCTGCACCAAATCAGCGACAGAAGTTATGCATTCGAGTAGAAATAGACAGAAATCACTGAGAGAATGAGGTCCCCATCTGGGAGCATTGTAATGAAATTATTTGTTTCTCTCCGCATTTAGATACTTTATAGTTCTGCTGCAGTTTTTTCTAATTTGTTTATTTCTAACCCAAAGAAAAAAGGAAATGTAGTTGCTCCACCCTCCGTTTATACAATGTGGACCAAGTTCTATCGCCCCTTGTCTACAGCAATGTTAGTTCCTACTTTATATTTCCAAATAAAATGATGTATGAATATTTTACTTTATATTTTAAAAAGTAAATACACACTGAATGTCATTCACAGCTTCCTGGATAGGACATACAGTCACAACTTGGAATAAAATGTAATTTTATTTTGCAGCAAAAGGAATTATTTCAACCAGACAGTTAAATGAGTCTTTAAGATGAAAGAGCTGTGAAGATATTCTATAAGTTGTTGTGAAATGGCACGACAACAACAAATGTCATTGGAAAGAGATCGTTTCAAACAGCAATCTTGTTTTTTGTTTGTTCATTTTCTAATCTGATCCTGACACTTGTTGGTGAGCATATAGTTGGCATAATAATGCACAGAAACAACTAAATTGAAAGTTTTGAGTGATTTTAAACTGGAATCATAATGGTTAAATAACCACATTTTTGCTCTCACTGATAAAAAGGTGCTGAATTTTATAAAAATAAGAGATGAGTGTGAGCTGTTTGAAGCCAGGACCAATAAGCAAGACTTTTCACAGTCTCCACATCTTACCTTATGTCAAATGTTTTGTGTCTCTGTCCTGTAGCTGGGTCTTCATCCATGAGAAAGCTTATCAGGCGATCGACACCGGCATAGAGTCCGCCGTGATGACCAAAGTGAAAGGTTTCGGTTACCATCACGACCGAGTGATGGATGTGGCTGACTACGTCTTCCCCCCACAGGTGAGTGAGCAACTTATTCTACACACATACAATGCCAATATACATGTTGAAGAGTTGTTTGTTTGTGAAGCGCTCTTTGATTCTTGTTGTGAATCAGTGTACCAGAAATGTTCTGCTGTGTTTCAGGGTGCGGGTGTGTTCTGCATCATGACCAAACTGATCATCACTGAAAATCAGTTCCAGGGGAGGTGTGCAGATGTGAGAATGTTCTTATAATCCCCCCTTTTTTTCAAAAGATTTTACATATTAAACTTCATGGCCTTATAGTATAAAGATTTTTTAATACTGAAAAGGACAAGTGTTTCAAGTCAGAGCTCTCAGGGAAATGCACTTAAAAGTCCTTAGAACAAGGCGGTGCAAATGTGGTTACATCGTGTCACTTTCTTGTATAGTTGTCTAATTGTCATTGGCTCTACAATTAATTCACAATAACTTCAGTTTAGGTAAAGCGTATGTTTATTTATGATATAAAATTGTGCTTTTCTTTGTGTTTTCATGCATGTGTTTTGTTCTATGAAGATGTTGGATTGTGAAACAGACAAAGACTGCACCAAGCATCTTGGTTCTATCTATTATAATGGTGAGTCTAACTTTTTACGGGGAAAAACTTCACATGATTATCAAAAATCAAAAATCTGTGCGGCCTGTCTTCCACACAGCTGTGCCTGGTAGATTTTATAAGTTGCCACAGAGCCTCACCTAAATATTGTCCTTCCATCCATTATTTGTTACTGCTAATCCTGTCAGCGTCATGGCTCAGGGTTGCTCGAATTTATCCCAGCTGTCACATAAAAATGTGAAATTGCTGCTATAGAAAGATTAAGGAAAATATGGGTCCCTGTTTTCTTGGGCAGACTATAAGATCAACAAACAAAGTACATTTTTGGAGTAAAAACAAATAAAGTAAAATAATTACAACAATTTTGTTAACAAGTGGCCTTATTTTTAGAAGAAAAATAATATCCAATGGACAACTAGTGGGAACAGAAGCAGTGGCTTTTTTCGCAGTGTGCTGTGGAGTTATTTTTGATACTACCACAACCTGAGGTTAATGTAAAGCATTTTCTAAACCTATGAATTATATAAGGGCAGGTCTATATTTTATATTTTGGCTTTCAGTTTATGATTACTTTGCTGTCAGGAACATCAGTTACTCGCCATATTTTAATCAGGGATGGATTACTGAAAATGGCCTGCTGGGCAAAAGGGGTTGCAAACTAACCCAAAGAAAATGACTAAAATTACATAAAACAACTAAAAACAGAGACAAAACATCCACCTAACTTTGCACCTTTCTTCTCTCTTTCTCACATACCAGGAGTAATAACAGGTGTTTGCCTTAAATCCTTAAATGCCATGAAGGGTAAGTGTGAGATTGAAGGATGGTGTCCAGCTGAAAACGACAATGTCAAGATGTGAGATTTAAACACACACACACATAACCCCCCAACCACCACCCCATCCACACACACACACACACACAGAAATGCTTCTGCACCAGACATTATTTCCATAATAAGATTTGGTTGTCATCCTCACCACTACTTCTCTGTCAACACCTTTCTCAGTGAACCAATGCTGGACGTGAAAAACTTTACCATATTCATCAAAAACAGTATTCGCTTTCCACTCTTCAATGTCACCAGGTAGGTGACAGGTGCAAACACACACACAACCGTCTGCAGCTAAGACCATTGTTGTTAATTTATGAGTGAACTGAAGTTTTGTATAAACATGAAGTCTTTCTCTCTCAGAGGGAACCTCCCCCTCACAGACTTTAAGAACTGTAACTATCATCCAGAGACGAGCCCTTTCTGCCCCATATTTCGTCTGGGGGATGTGCTGAGCTACACTGGGCACAAAGTGGCAGAACTAGCAGACAAGGTCTCATTTGTCAATTTTCCTCCTTCTCTTTTTTGCCTTAAATCTTCCTGCAGTCATCTTCCATCCTCAGAGCTAAAATGTTGTGACTGCACAGGGAGCTCCACATAGAGTGACTTCATTGGGCATAGAGGGAGTTGTACTGTCTTAAAGGATAAAACCAATTTAAATAAAGTATCAGACAGTTACTGGTCTATATCATGTATTCATGTGATGATATAAATAAAAACCTCACCTCTCAAAGTGTTTCTTTTCCTAATTCCTCTGTCTCAGGGTGCAGAAATAGGAATAAACATTGAGTGGAAGTGTAACCTGGACCTGAGCATTGAGTATTGTGTACCCAAGTACACTTTCACACGACTGGACATGTCATCAAATAACAACTCCAAAGGCTACAACTTCAGGTACTGATTGTCCCTCTTATCATCTGATCAGTCTTTGTACTTCTTTTCATTTTTTTGGTCCCTCTCTTTATTCTCTTTGAATGCAGATTTGCTAAATATTTTAAGACAGAGAATGGGACTGAATTTCGCACTCTTCACAAAGTCCACGCCATCCACTTTGAAGTCATGGTCACAGGCAAAGTGAGTGTGTCACTGTAGCAACCTGGAAATGTGTCTGTGTTTGATGTGATGTGTGATTTTGGACACAAATTATTATTTAAATTTAAAGTAAATACCTTCCACCTGGGACTGTTGGGGTCATCTGTCTTCTATATTTGTATGTCTGGTCACCAAAACTGGCCCCATCTCTTCCAGGCAGGAAAGTTTGACACAATCCCAACATTGATTAACTTGGTAGCTGCCTTCACCTCTGTTGGACTGGTAAGAGTTCAAGCAGAAGTTAATTTAAACAATTTTTTTCTTGTTGCTGTCAGCTAACATATTCTTTCTCATGTGTGTTGTCAGGGTTCTGTTCTCTGTGACATTATCTTACTTAACTTCATGAAAGGAGCTGAGCAGTACAAAGCTAAGAAGTTTGAAGAGGTAATGCATTTACATGTGGACATTTACAACCGAGTGACTCATTCTACTACTTATACTGTGGCCATGTGAGCTTTTCTGTAAGAGCTTTATATCATATTTCCTTCACCCAGGTGTCAGAGGCTCAGATTGAAGCATCCCTCAGTCAGAGCCCAGGCAGCCAGCTCTCACTCAAAACCAACATGAAGAGCTCCTACGACTCTGGAGCTATTTCCCTCACGGCCTCTGATCAAGCTCTCTGACTAATGACAACAACAACCTCAGAAAGGAAATTCTTTGCTTTACTACCTTGCAAGAGACTCATTAGTCTGGTTGTCAGGTGGAAACTTTGGTCTTGCAAGTGAATTATACAGAGTAAAGGGGGCCAACATTGCTGCCATTTTCCTTTTTTCATTACTAGAGGTGGGAGTCAGAAGCAGATAACTGGCATTTTTTAGGCTGCAACATTACCTGACTCTCTGGAGCATCAAAGTTAGCAACACTCCAGTTTCGCTCAGAACAGATTTCTATAAGAAACTTTAAATGAGCAAATCTCCTCCGTTTAGATAAGGTTTGGGTCAACCTATAGTCATAGTCACCCAAACAATTAATCTTACTGTACAGTTTGTAGGACATTTTACAGCAAATTTACTACAATAAACTGCAACAACCTGTTTGTTGGCCAGAACATTAGAGCTGAAAAAATCTGCTTTTATTTTCAAGGTAGCATTGCTCAAACAAGCTAGAATTTTAAAAACATGTTTGATATTTGAAAAGAATAATCAGTACTGAGAATAAAATACTTGCGTAACATTTTTGAGTATTTCCCTTAGTTGCCATGTTAGTGTGAGGGAAATTTCAAAATCTAGGTAACACTGTTTCACTGTTTTCACACTCCGGGCAGACCCAGTATCAAACCTGCTTACACCAGTGCTTCCTCACCTTTTGCACCCCAGCAAGACATCCTGTCTCTGGCCACACAAAGAACTGTCTTAGCTAGATATCAACTATAAAACTACCTACATCGGAACATTTGCTTCCCAGAAGGGAGCCCACGGGAACCAGCACAAATGATCAATCTCAAGGACTTAAAAGACATGGAAGACAAAAGGACAAAGTGACATGAACTTGCTAATTAAGACTCCTGACCACATTGTATGAAGGTTGACTTGCATTTACTCATCCCTTTGTTCTTTGTGTGAACCCAGCTGTTGAGCTAAATGTATAAAAGGCTGAACAACCTACACATCTTGGTCAATCTGATTGACCCACTCATGAGTGTAGTTCTGTTCTGCTCTGCATGTTTCTCCATTTTGCTGATTAAATTCACCATTATCATTCACTTGTAAGTTGCCTTTTGCCTCCTAACTTGCCTTACAGTCTTTGCCACGACAGTTAGTACACTCACAAACTTACCATCTTGGTCTTCCTGCACAAATAAAAGAACCAAAGTCTCCTAATGATGTAACAAGCCATGGTTTATAACTATATGTCCATTTTTGGAGGTTAGCAGCAGTAGGATAACTGTGTTTGTGGCTTGAGGTTTACAAATGGGCCATTATTAGTCCCTTTCTGGGTAATGACGCAGAGTAGGAGATGGTACTTTACACACTAATGGATTAATGCAATTCCACTGTTTTGTTGGGACAATCCAAAATTACATTTAGATTCTCTTTTTTTCCTCGTTTTTTGCTCAGGTTTACTCCGAAAGCTTCATATCAGACGTGTATGTAGTTTTCTATGTCTCTGTTGCTCAGACAAAAGCACATCCTGTATATTAACATGCCCCCTCATCTCTCTTCGCTGTAAGCTGTGACCAGGGCACTAATAGATCAGCTAAAGAGCCTCTTAATGGTTCTGACACTGACTGACGACAGACAATGTGAAAGGAGGATGTCCTAATTTAATAATACAAATCCATATAAGTGCATGTAATGGAAATGACAGAATATATATTGCCGTAAAGTACTCTCTCTCTCTCTCTCTCTCTCTCTCTCTCTCTCTCTCTCTCTCTCCTCTCTCTGTCTCTCTCTCTCGTGTCAGCCGTTGGAGCAGCTTATCTCTCAACAGCATAAATGGATCACTTCAAGCGACTGACTAATACAGTAGTATTTAGAGGCCTAACAACACTGGATATATGTGTGTACACACAATCTTTTACTACATGTGAAATGTTATTTGGTAACTAATGTCCCTTTTTTAAATGGACCCTACTCAGATAAATAAAAAATGTATGGTAGTGTGGTAATGGGGTTAGCTTAATGAGGTTTTTTCATTATCTACTGTTTTCAGGTAAAAAGGATAAAGTAGACTGTGGGTGTTAACACACATTTATAGCGCACATATCCAGGATAACCTGCTGAAAGGATAATAATTTTAAAAAGATAGGAAGACTGCTCTCATGTCTATGGGTGACATGAAAATGCAGTGCAGTTAGAAGCGCTGTCTGCCACTTCTAGGTAGGTGTGCCAAACGTACAGAATTCATTGATCAAATGTGATCATTGATCAGTGTGTGTGTGTAAGGGGTGGTGGGGGAATGCATTAGTGGGTGTGAGCAATAAATTGTATACTCCTGAATGACTCTACTTAATTATTAATTTTCTGAAATTTGAAGTTTTATTTATGTAATTGTATTGGTCAGCCAGCTGCACACTGTATCATAGTATATGAAATTGTAGCATTTTGTGTCTATGTGCACAGGGACTGTGGATGGAAATTAAATACTACTTAAAACAAACTCCACACATCTCTTTCATATGACGACAATAATGTTTGTGTTCATTTTCCCAAATTTAAATACATTTTTAACAAATAGTGAAGAATTTTTTTTTTTTAATTTGGGCTTCTGTATTAGACTATTGCTTGACTAGTTTGCCAGAGACACCACATTAAACATACACTCACACAGATGTGAGAGTGGTATCTATCCAAATAAGCAGGTTAACTCTTCATATGTTAGAATGTTATAAGAAAAGCCCATCTGGCTCCAGTGTTTCTACACACAGCTGTAGGCCCAGGCCTGCAAGAAACATTTACAGAGGCTTATAGTGTACAGTACTACAGAGCATACACAATGTGTTTCAACATGTAAAGAGGTAAACAGAAATTAACTAAAGACGAGATAGTAGTCTGCTACTGTCCAGTGTGAGATTAAAGGTGGAGGATGACACAGAATCATTAATTAAAAACTGTAAACGTTAGTGAAAGAATATTTATTCCAGTAACGAAATTGATTAAATGCTCATATAGCTGATGAAACATTGGTAGTATATAATCAGGTTTAGACAGAGAGGAGATTAAAAAACAACTGTTACGAATTAAAAAGAGAAAAAAACACACTTTCACACTTTAAATCTCTAGTGCAGTTGATGAGTGTTGCTGCTTAGTCACAACACATGGCTGCAGCTCCAAAAGCCTAATTATGGCATTTATTATCCTGTTAAACAGTCTTGGCTTGGAATGGGACCAGGACCCAACATCCAGTCTGAAGAGTCTTTGTTGGCATTGCAAACCAACCTCATCTTATCTTAGCATTTAGTTGTCTTTACATTTTTCTTATCACCAGTCAAGTGACAGAAATTCACCTTCAAATGTTTCAGTTGATTCTTTTTCACCATTGACATTGTCGTAAGACTGAATATTTGCAGTTTTACAGACACTATCTGTGCTTTCGCCCGGTATTCTTCCTCTTTAGAGCCATTATCCAGGCAGGGAGAGCATGCCGGCGTGCTGGTGCCACTTCCGCGTCCACTGTCTGTTCCACTTCGCACTCCTGCTCTAACACAGAGTCATTGTCCATTTCTGATTCCTCCTCTGAATGTATAGCATCCAGATCCAGCTCTGGAGGTTCTATGGACACCACCTCCTCTGAAAAGCGAACCCGGCGGTTCTCCTCAACTCGTCTCTGATGCAGAAAAGCATAAGATAGAGAAGAGACAATGTAGACAAAGAGAAGTAGTGAATAAATTATAATCTTGACTTTAAATGTCACATAACAGTGATCAGTCAATTCTTCATTAACACTTTATTTTGGACATTCACACTAAATTTCTGAGAAAATAACTATATAAATGTGCTATAGTTATAAAAAAAGACTGTTTCATCCACTTGATTAGTTACATTTATTTATATAATATTAAAAACGAACAGCAAATTGAGCTTAATAAAAGAACAGATAATTAAGTAATTAATGAACAGAAAATAATTTGAATAATATAAGAATAATGACTCACGACCTGGATGATAGCTATTAAAACAGGTGTGTAGAGACATTTTAATTTATACCAAATTATTCATGAAACATTTTGAAAATAAGATCAACATTTTAAAAACATACAATTATATGTATAAAAAAAATCTTGATTCAGAAAAACTATCGAAATGGGATTCACATTTATAATTTACCTTTATTTCCTACCACAAGGAGGCACTGTGATTCACTTACCCTTTTTGTCATTGTTTCCATTGAGGACTCTAAATCTTGGGATATGGAGTGTTTAAGGACACCCTGGGGTGCCGCAGCACAAGTGTTGAAAGAGGATGGAGAGAGAGGAGCCGGAGTATATTTTAGGGTGTATAAAGACATCATGTTATCACGTTGTGACTCTCCTGTTTCATCCATCTCATGGCTGCAGGTCACGCTTGATGTAGATATAGACCCCTCTACAAAATGAGAGACAAACAGAGATTTCTAACATGATTTCAGCCACATGCATCAGCTACAACTAATGACATCTGACCTGCTTCGACTTAAATGCCTGAAATATCTGATTCTGACCTCTGTCTCCCTCTTTCTCTGTTTGAAAGTTGTCATCTCTCCTCTCACCTGACTGATGCTGTCTCTTTCTGTTGGGGTGGGCTCTGCTCTTGTCCAGCATGTCTGCAGGCTGCGAAAAGAAAACAGATTACTGAGCGAGCAACACAAAAGTGAAAGTAAAAATGTTCACAAGATGTGGCTATGATTGTTTTTCTTGGTTTCTTTCTTTGACTAATTCTAAACAAATCATTAACATTTAAATGGAAATCGCACTATTAAGTGATACCTAACCTGTACAAAGGATGGGGGTCTATGTTGCTGTCCTAGACGCCTCTGTCCAAGCTGCATGTCTGATTGGTTATGACCATCATCCATTGGCTCTGATCGATCAGCTTCTCTGTGAACAGACTCTTGTTGTTTTTTTTCTAAAACCTCCATGCTGACAGGTAGGGAAGCACCAGGTGATAATTGTGCCATGCCAGTGTTAGAACCTGGTGTTGCCTCAGTACCCAAGAATTTCCATTGGTTGTTCCCACCTTCTTGTTGGTTTGAAAACACAGAGAGCCGCACACTATAGTAAGGATTTGGTGGGATTTGGGACTGATTTAATGAATCCTCTGATGGACTCTGGTTGACTGAGGGGGCAGATAAATTAGGGTTCAGAAACTTAGCCCACTCTTGACCCGTGACAATCTCCTCCAGCAGACTGAATGACCCCAGGCCAAACTCAGATTCACTATAAGATCTGCAATTAGAGAAGATATTCTAATTGTAAATGAATTACATAAAAAGAGAAAATCACAACATGACCTTATTCTTCTGTTATAAAGCTCCATGTTTTCCAAACCACAAAAACGAGCCACACAACACAGGGTTCCACAATCCTACATCATGATGAACACGGGTAAATTTGTTTATTTTGATTCGATCCCAGATGCATTGTCTTGATGCCACAGATCCTGAAGAGCAGTGCTTCCTAACATGCTTTTGTTATTTTGTATTATAGTGTTATAGCATATAGTTATCCTGGGACCGTTACTGTTATTGTCCGTTTTTGTATCCGTTTTTTCAGGTCGTCATTAAACGGGAAAATCTTTGAACATGGCTCTGATCTAAGTGCATTAGAGTAGGAAAGTGAGAAGCTAAAAGAAAGAAAGAAGCATCATCAATTTTGGTACTTTAGTAGGATATGTTGGCTACAAGAAAAATAAAAAATAATACCAGCCTTATTTTTTGACACACTAAGGAAAGAATCATTCTTTACAGTTTATTTTGTGTCTCAGAGAACAAGCTTTATACTAGTTATATTTACTTTACAGACCTCCATTTTACATTATACGTACATAAAACAGGATAGACTGTTCCAGTAAAATAAACTGCAGTATACTAGACATACATAATTAGTACTTTAGCCTTTGTTACTTGTATATACAGTAGTATATATAATACTGACAATGTATCAAATGGGTAGCTATTTTGCTGCTACCCAAGCGAGGTGTGCTTAAAGGGCACAAGCCAAGACGTAGGAGCTCTTCCAGAGCTCTAATGGAGGCGTGATAATGCTGAAATTTTGCGTTAGGAATAACGTCTGTGCTGCAGAACCATCAGCATGCTCCTCTTTTTACTTGCTTAAGTTTATGTATTGACAGTATTTACTGTATGTGTTTAGGATTAGGATATCTCCACATAATACACTAAGTTTACATTTTACCATTACTACCTATATTTCAGATAGTGCCTGAAAATTTCTTCAAACAGTGGTCTCATGACAATGTTTCCTTGTGTGTCATCTTGTAAAAATGTTGTAAGGCTTATTGTAATATGAAAGTGACTGAAAATGTCAGATGACTGATGCAGACAGTCAGTGGGGTGTGTTTAGCACTTCAGAAAAAAATGCATGTCAATCTGATAACTATGGTTGAAAACATCTTAGAAATAGCTCACATATCTTGTGTTACTTAGAGACAAATCAACAACACCTGACTGTAAGAGTTTCTGACTGTGTGTCATGCTGGCTTCAGTGCTTCTTTTGGAGTACTTTTACATTTATTTCTCTGTTGATTACCTGATATGCCCTTCAGGATTGCTGTCCTCTGTGTGTGCAGGAGAGATTTTACTGGGATCTCTGCTGTCTGATAAAGGAAAGCTGCTTTCTTCCCCCTTGTTTGGTGCACTGTTCATATTTTCATTAGCCAATTGTTGAGGTGAAATCTATTAAATAAACAGCAGTTTCAAATGAGTTATGATTGACTATGAGTATCAAAGTTTCAGCTTCTTAAAATTGTTTACCTTTGAATTTAAAAAATGTAAGTATGACACAAATGCACTGACCTCATTTACTTGCCCCGCTTTCTGATCCAAGCTCCCTCCTTCCTCTTTGCTTTTTCTGCCAAACCTCTCCTGCCTGTCTCTCCACCTCTCCTTAATCTTCTGTGTCCATCTCCTCGTTCTGTTCTCAGATGAGCGCTGTTTTCTTGTAGAGCTGCTGTTTTTTGTTGCTTCACTGTTTGCAGCAAACTGCAAATCTGTTCTTTGTGCTGAAACTCCAAATCCTCCATTGTCCACATGTAGCATTCTGTTCTCTTCGATTCCAGCATTTAGACTTGCATCTGTGGGCTTCAAGGACCACATATAGACTGTGGGCATAAAGCCCTGGTTACTGTGTTGATTCTGCCCCATGCTTCTGACAGTATCCTGATCACTGGGAATGTTCATTGTCACAGCGGTGCTCCCAAAATTCACTCTTTCCCCATCAGTCCTCTCAAAGGAAGTGATATCAGCATCCTTAAGTGATTGAGCAGGAAAGAGCTGCCCTGTTTTAGTTGGGGGGGGTTCCGGCAATGTGGCCTGTCCCAACACTCTTCCCACACCTGTGTCATCATCAGTGTTGTCTTTCTGGGAGGGGAAGGCAATGAGACCACTGTCTGTTTCACAACCAAGACTTTGTTGCTGTATTTCCACGCCTGTGGTTCCAGAATTACTGTCTGCAGCAGAGTTAATAAACTCACAGCCATTTACAGGACTGTTGTTAACTTTCTGGAAGTTAACGGCTTCTCTCTGTCCATCTTGGCACCATGTGGAAGCGACTGTTGTGTTTGCAGGTGTGTCCAGGAACGCCTGGCCCTCTCTTCCTGGCTGCAGCCTCAGCCTCTGCAGCATGGACTGCAGCAACGCCTGACTGTCTTTTGAATTTTGTGACTGCGACATCTACAAAATCTGTCTATCAAATCACAAAGTCACAGAGAAGCGTATCAAACATGAATGCACATAAGCATTAAAATACTTTCCGACAAACATGGATGGATTCCACACTGCCCTATGCCATGTTTTGCTCTAAAAACAGACCATGACACATTAAAGTATTTGTGTAAAAATCATAATAGCCTTGTGGCCACAGTTTTGAGACTTGGAGTTATGGTAGTTTTCTCCTTTTTCCATCTTCCAATCTCGTCCCATTATCTTCATTGCAGTTTGTTGTCATAAATATCAAGACATATATATCTTCTTAAATATACCCTTTTCTGTTAGGATAGAAATTCCTTCTTTTCTCTGTGTCAGCTACTTTTCAGAGCAGTTGCTCTCTTTTGTATGGTTTTGGCACAAAACTGCCAAACCCAAAAATAAAAAAACGGCTTACTTTCATAGTCTTAGATCCTTTCCAGCTCTGCCTCTTTCATGATATGTTTGTAGTCTCAGTACAAGAAGACTGTTTTAGTGACACCTCTTCTTCAGTAGTCTTTTTATAACATCGCTGAGGAGGGCAGAGACGATGCAGCGTTCTTCTGAACTTACACACTGAAGCAGACCAACAAGAAAGACCAGTGAGGTGAGATAATTGTGCACGCACAGTGACTATCCCTCTCTCTGTGCCTTTGCACACATCTTTCTATTTGCTCTACCTCCGTCCTATTACATTCCCTGACTCTCTTACTCTTACATGTGCACACACACCCTCTTTCTTCCCACTGTGACCCTTAAATGGTAATTATAGTGTGTTTTCGAAAACAGCTGCTATTTACAGTATGTGTCCTCGGAGTTAAAGAAATAAAAAAATGTCTATAATGACCTTTGGATTACCCCATTTTACAGGCTGTTTTAAAAGGCTTTTAACATTGTTTTAGCAATAATACTTACACTGTATAATAAATACTTAATAATGTTTTTCTGTTAGTCACCAAATAAGTGTTTACATATTAAATTGCCTGCCCACTGCCTTTATTTCCCACTAAATTTTTTGATTTCGAATTTCTTTTTTGTTTCCAGCTAAGTAAAATACATGCAAATTGACATCTTCTTGCAAAAACGATTTTTAAAAAGTGAATCTTCAATCGTATAATAATATTATTATTGTTATTATTATTATTATTATTATTATTATTATTATTATTATTATTATAATAAATAATTGTATAATAATAATAATAATAATAATAATAATGTTATTATTATTATTATTATTATTATTATTATTATTATTATTATTATATTTTGGTAAGGGAGTATTGTTGATTGTGGGGCAGATAAATATCTGTGAATAAATAAGTTATGTGTAAATGACTCGAAGTTTAAAGTGGTGTTTAATGTGCATCAGAACTACATTCTTAGATAAACCTTAGGCCTAGTGAATAAACTTTTCAACTCGCTAGGCTGAACCACTATTCAATACAATAAATCAATTTATCCTCCTCAATCTCATACTGCGTATTTTATAATGTAAACGTATTGTATTAATAGCTGGCATTGTAAATCCCTAATGATTCTTAATCTATGACCACGGTAACTATTAGCGTTAAAATGCATCTTCTTACATCCACAGTCTAGTACGCGTGCGTAAAGTAACCACGCCCTTCTAACTAAGCTGTTGGCTGTCTGGTTGGTTAACAAAGCGGAAGCGGGTAATGGCGGCGTAAACAACGTAAAAATGGGTATGCTATCGAAAATATAAGTTAAAAAAAAAACGCAAAAATACAGAATGCGTTTTCTGCAATACCAGGATTTCTTCTCGGCCTACAAACTATAAACCCTGTTTGGTTTATTTTGTGGTGGTGTTTAGGCGCTAGTTTGAGCTAACTTTTAGCTTTAGTTTGCCACCGTTAACTTAGCGGAAAAGTAGTTAACCTTTGTAGAAATGGACTGCGTCGTGACGGGAGGAAACGTAAAAGGTAAAGCAAACATACCCTGTATTTTCAGCGCTTTCTTTAACAGAATCTCTGTGTATGGTACAAATAAGCAGTAATTGTGTTGTGTATGTGTGTGGGTACCGTTCAGTGCTGGCCAAAGCCATCCATTCTCTGTCCAGGATCGGCGATGAGCTGTACGTAGAGCCTCAGGAAGATGGGGTGAGCTGCTCTGATGATGACAACCAACACTTCCTCCTGCCATGCATATATCTTGTTGTTTCCTGTCGGTGCACAAGTTGTGTCAATGAATAGTGCTGATTTGGTTTCTTCTCTCTAGCTGGCCCTGCGGTCTGTGAACTCATCTCGGTCGGCATATGCTTGTTTCCTGTTCGCACCACTCTTCTTCAGCAGGTGCAGACTGTCTGTGTGTGTCTAAATGATACTGAGATGTGTGTTAGTGAGTCACTGTTTGAAAATCACTTTTATGTGTGCAGTTTTTTAAGACCTTTAAGCCAGCTCCTCTCTTTAAGCCCCTCTCCTGTTTTGTCAGGTACACTATCCCCAGTGGGCACACATTCCGCTGCAAGATGGCAATAAAGGTTTGTTTAGAAAAGTGGATGAGCTATAGGGCTTTTAATGCTTTATATACATTCTATTTTTCCTCTTTTTGAATGCAGTTATTGTAGTGATTCTTAGTGTTTTCCCAAACTTCATGAGATGAGCTCAAGTACTCGTTCATTGGCACCACCTGTTCTTAGATGTTACTAGTTTTTATTATACAAGACATAGTGATCCAGAAACTTTAAATATTTTATATCTTTTTGTCTTTTGTTAATTGGTTTGATTAAGTTTGTGTCATATCAGGAAGCAAAAGCTGGCTGTTTCAAACATTGATGCAAAGGTCTTTTAATCTGTTCAGCCTCTTTGGTTTTGTGCTTATGTGTCTTCAGAAAATCTTGATTATAGTACGTAGTGCTTACATGTCATAACTAAATCCCATTGGTGAGAAATATGTCCTGTGCGGCAGGCCAAATATAAGTAGTGGTTTAATAGCTACCTTGGCAGTAAATACATTTAAAAAATCAACATAACTAATCTAATCTATGTTTCTGTTCAAGAGTATTTTTCCGCCTCAAGACAATGTTTACATCAGTTAACTGAGCTACTCCTTAGTTTTTACATTGATGTAAACGATTAATAAATTAACATCAGAGTTTCTATACTCAATTTCAATTATCTTTCCTGTCACTATCACGGTACAGCCCTGCGGTTATCTTTGTGCACATTCTACAAAACCTCTCAGCTTCCTTGTTTAAACTATTTAATATGGTAGTCATTTTGCAGGGCAAATCTTGTCTTACCAATCATTTGCATGGTTGCCTGTAAAAATGTGGTGCAAGTGAAAAATTATAGTTTTAATGATTAAAGTTAGTCTAAAATATCCTTCAAAATGACAAAAAATTGTTTTCCCAGCTGCTTAAGAGTTGAATAAAACAGGTTAATTCTCGAGTATTTTAAAGGCAATTGACAATTATGGTCCTGTGTCTATTATTGACCTAATGTTCCTTCCTGTGTGATTCAGAGTGTACAAGCCGTGTTCAGGTCTCTGGCATCTCTGGAGAAGTCTGTGGAAAAGTGTCACATTGAGTTGGATGAACAGAAGAGCCGCCTTACCTTCACTCTGCACTGCAAACATGGTATGTTTATTGTTATTTACACCAACGCTTTTTCTTAGTAGCACATCATACATTTGTTACATTCTATTCTACATGGGTTCCTTTGTTGGTGGTTTTCGCAGGTCTCCTGAAGACACATAACCTGTCTTTCCAGGACAGTGAAAGTTTACGGGCAGTGTTTGATAAGGACAGCAGTACCAATGTTTTCAGGGCCCAGCCCAGGTCTGTGAAACGTTCTTTATTTTAAAAATAACATTCTGTTTTACTTTCTGCCTTGGACCCTTTGACAGCTTCTCTGTAACATATACAGCTGACTACAAATTTGGAAAAATGTCTTTTGTGGTTTTCTTTTGGACCTCCTGCCTCTCTAGATGGTTATGTTGTATTTGCTTTCCCTTACTGTCAGACTGTTGGTGGACACGGTCGTGCACTTCCCTCCATCTCTAGAGGAAGTGACTGTGTCAGTGAGTGATGAACAAATGTGGGTCAGAAACCACGTGGAAGATGAAGCAGGTAACTTGGTTGTGTATTTCAGTTATCCGGCATTTATAAACTTTTGAAAATTCTAAACGTTGTGAGCTACATTTTAATCCTATGCAGTTTAGTCATGACAAACTATGATGGTTTTTATTTAAAATGAAAACCCTCAACCTTTCAGTGTAAGAATCTTTTTTACAAATAAAGAGAAGTTTCAAATTGTGCATCCATGCAAGACAATGGCAAGACCATTGTACTACAAAAAGTTGCAGTTAGGATATTCTTTAGTTAATGCTGCTTGTAATAACAAGCAATAATAATATAGGAAAAGAGGATGCATATGAACCCAGTGGTGCCCTACTGCAAAACAGCAGAGTTACACTTTGTAGTCCTAATTATCATTAGTCTGTAGGGGTATTTCTCTTGCCCTGCAAATCTGTTCTAGCAAAAGAAAAAGCAACACCTAAGACTATAAACTACAAAGTTTTATGTTTTTAAACTTATCTCAGCTTTTGCTGTCTATTCACTGTTACCTGTCCATCACTTTCACAGATCAGTCAAAGGCCATGCTGACAGAGCTGTGTCTGGCTTCAGATGAGTTTGACCATTTTGCCGTCCAAGCTCATCACAGTGTCACCTTTTGTCTGAAGGAGTTACGGGTGAGACTAGTCAGATTAAAGAGGGAGAAAGGTCCTTTGAGGACGAGGTAGAGGCAGATAAATATGTTGTGGTCTTTGTTTGCTAATTCAAAGCTGTCATTGCTGTCATTACTTGTCATCTCCCACAGGGTTTGTTAGTGTTTGCAGAGTCCACCGGTCTCCCTATTTCTTTGTACTTTGATGAGCCAGGCAGGTAAGCATACTTATAAATAAATGTTAGTTAACTTGTGTCACAACAACATACTGACATTTAATTTGTGGGTGTGTTTGTGTGTTTCAGCCCTGTGGTGCTTTCTGTAACAGACAGTGTTCTGGAGGGGAACTTTGTTCTGGCCACACTTTCTGATGATCCTAACCACAGTAAAAACAACACTAGACGGTAACAATAGCGGAAGAACATTAAATTGAAACTGCTTAGCCATTTTTAGTTCTAGTCTGCAGACATGTGATGCCATCTGGTGGACAAAAACCTACTTAAGGACAACAGTTCCAAATATTGTCTAAATGCCCTTTTGTGCCCTGTCTAAGTGCATGGTTGCACATATTCTAGCTGTCATATTTGTCCAGCTGTTGGTGTGGCACATGTGGCCTGTGGCATATACTAATTGTGTTAGGTAGTAAAGTATCCTTACACCGCTTTGTGGGGCTTCTTTGAACAATGAATGCTAAAGGTTTCTACCTGAAATCGACAGTATAGACACTTTTCAGATGAACAGGAAAACCCTGTCATCTCCTTGATACATTTTGGTTAATATATTCTGTTTGGACATAAGTAACAGCAATTTTAAGTTTAAAATTTATCTAGCGCAATAATTATCTTTGATGCTGCTCAGTAGATTTTAAACAGCGCTTGGAAAATTACCAATATGCATGTGGTATATATAAAAGTAAAGAAGTACCTTAAGCTCATAGGGAAAATGGTACAAATTTAGTTTTACTCAAATGCAGTAAAGGGAGGTGGTAGATGTTTTTTTTTTCTTCCAGAATGAACATACCTGTAAATGTACTGCCACTGAAAGTGAAATTTTTTTAAATTAAAAAAAATTTCTTTTCCTCATTCTTGTCATATTTTTGACTTCCATTCTTCCACCCCTCAGAGCACGCAGAACACCGCCACCACCTCCTGATGATTTCATGAATGACGATATAGACTCCTACCTCATTTCCATGGATACAAGTATCGCACCAGGTCCTTCAGCTACAAGTCCACCGACATCCCCATTAGCTTATTCCACATGTTTGAAGCAGCCTTCTGCAGCCAATCACAGGACAAGATTACACAGCGAGGATGAGGACGAAGTAGAGGAAGATGAAGCAGCATATTCTGAGAGACCACCTAATAAGAAGGTACAGTTTAGTTTTCATATTGATAACAGTTGTGGGGTTTGAGTGCAGTTTTTAATTTTTTTGCCAGAAACATGGAAGATTAAATTACATATATATTTTTCCTCTCCCCTCCTACACACTTTAAGTATATAAATATAAGTAAAAAGATAAATATATTATAATTACACAGATAGAGATGAGACCTAATGGAACTGTCCATTTGTGTGTCATTGTGATTTAAATAATAAATAATTAAATATTTACTTTGCAAGGATAACTCCACAGGAATTAAGTTTCTTTTGAATATGGGACATAGGCTAATTTATAAAAATTATAAAAGACACGATCTAGTTTAGACACATGTAATCATTTACAGCTAGATGGTTTTGCCCTGAGTTTCTGAAGCAACATTCATTATTTAAGCAGCAAGTACAATATAAAGTATAAATATAAGTTAAGTTCCTCATCATAGCACTTTCATTGTCTTTAAATGCCTTCTCAAAACAACGTGACATCCTCACCCTGCTTGTGTAGCAGACTGTTTTTATCCCTGACTGCTCTCATTTTGAGTTCACAAAGTATCCAACTAATCTCTAACCTTGTATGCCAATGACAAAATTATTCCACTTCAAAGGGTCTTTGAATGGAACAAATGGTTGTGATAATAAAGAAAAGGCAAGAAATTATCATACATTGGTGTCATCTGCGTCAATCTTTCTCCACCCCTAGTTTCCAGATGTCTATTGGGTAAAACTTGTCTTGTCAGAGATTAATTTTTAAGATTATGCAGCTGCAAGTGAGCTCGTGATAAATCTAAAATTTGATTTTTCTTGAGCCATCAAGTGTACACTGTATGATATTTTTACTGTCATACCACAAGTCCTGAAATGCTCAAATAGCATGTGGTTCCATGTTAGGTTTGTCTTACATTGTTAAATGAGGACAAAATGGCTGTAGTGTATATTGCAATCTATTAATATTTCCCCCGTGTTGTCTTCTCACAGTTCTGTTCCCTGTTCTTTGGATCAGTGTTTCCCCCGACTTCTCAGATGACCACTCAACCAGTGACAAGTCAGGAAGTGCTAGCCAGTGACAGTGAGGATGAGACTTGAAGCTGAGTGACTGATGGATTACAGGAGAGATGGACAGATGGAAAAACAGGCACTAGTCAGTGCACATTCATTACAGTCACACCATGCTGGATTACTGGGACCCATACTTTTACCTGCCTGTACAATTTAGTGTTTTTGACCAAATCAGTATAATACACATTCTACAACTTTTTATCCTACATTAATGTTAATGGTGGACTTGGAAATCAGGGAAAATGTGAAACTACACATGAAGCACTTGTTTATTTTTATTTGGATTCTGTTTGGTTTGTAATCAAGACGCAGGAAAAAAGTCCCTTCAAATAAAACTGCAGTATGTAAACATCATTTATTTTTTTATTTACATGTCAAAAGGTTCAAGTATGACAAAGATTTAGGATGATTGGGATGATTGTTTCCCAACCAAGTGCTGCAACCGACCAGATCTGGAAGGATGAGGCCTGGTGTACAATTTTGAATTTAAAGCTTTTAATTAGGTGCAGAAAATATACTGTATTGAATACATGTAGGCAATGTCCAGAACCTGTTTATCAAATAAAGTGCAGCTATTACCATGATGCAGGCATTAAATGACATTTTAAATGTCTTAACCGCCACTTGTTATTGTGCTTGACACTTACAGATGAGCCTAATTACAAGCTTTAACCATGACCACATTCTCCTGACCTCATCTCTCCAGATAGTATTATAATACAAATGTTTGTCAAAAATAAGATTCGGCATAAGAAGCAGAATATCTAAGCGTCTGTGACCCAGTCTTTTCAAAAAGAGGCACATCCTCGCTTCCCTTCTCTTTTTGCACTTGGAAACTTTTCCCCCTGGTCTGTGGTTTCCTTCTCTCTCTTTCCTTGTCCTTCTCCAACTCCTTTTCTTTCTTCTTCCTTAACCTTTCCTCCTCTTTCTCCCTTCTCTCTCGATCCCTCCGCCTCTTCCTCCTCTCCCTGGAACTCAGTTTTTCATCCTCCACTTCCTCAATTGGTTTCCCCGTTCCATCACTGAAGTCCTGAATCAAGATTTTGGGCACTTGCATTTTCTGTGTCTCTTTTTCTTTTGCCTTTTTTACCTGATCTCCTCTCAGTCTGCGAAAGAGCCCAAAACGTTTGGGTGGGGCTGCTGGCTCCTGCTGTGCCTCTGTTTTCTCTGGCACATCTGTGAATGGTGATGGTTTGACTTCTGTAGATGGAGTAATGTCAGGAGGAGTTTGGGTTGGGTTTATGATTCCAGGATTGGATTGTGGTTCAGTGTTTTGAACATCTGGGTCTTTAGCGATAGATTGTGATTTGCTAGGTTTCACTGGGGTGATGAAGAGATCTTCAGAGAGTCTACGTGCTAACCTGGACCCACGGGAGGTGGAAGACCTGCGGACACAAAAATCATCAGAAGACCGGCTACTGCGGTGCCCAGAGGCTTGCGTCAGGCCACTGGCATTTGCCTCAACCTGAGAAGAATCTTTAGTTTGGACCTGTGGGCTGCTGTCAGTGTTTGAATTGTCTGTCATGTCAGGAGTAGGAATAAAGACATCGTCCTCCTCCACAGTGTTTTCTTGAATGTCTTCTGTGCTTTCCATAGTGACATGGGTTGTGGGTTGTTCGTGCACAGGTTCCTCCGTAGCATGAATTTCAACTGAACTCTTTCTCTCTTCAGAGTTGCTGGCCAGATTCACTTCTTCCTCCTTCCTTGGAGGTTCTACAGAATCAATAATCTCCATCTTTGGCAGAGTTTCAGTTGGTAAGTCCTCTGCCTGTGTATTGTCTGTCATGTCACGAGTAGGAATAAAGACATCGTCCTCCTCCACAGTGTTTTCTTGAATGTTTTCTGTGCTTTCCATAGTGACATGGGTTGTGGGTTGTTCGTGCACAGGTTCCTCAGTAGCATGAATTTCAACTGAACTCTTTCTCTCTTCAGAGTTGCTGGTCAGATTCACTTCTTCCTCCTTCCTTGGAGGTTCTACAGAATCAATAATCTCCATCTTTGGCAGAGTTTCAGTTGGTGTTTCCTCTGCCTGTGTGTGATCACTGTCAATTTCCCCCTCTGAGTGTAGAGTCCGAGGTGTTTCTGCCTTTTCCTGTGTAAGTTTACATGCTTCCGTGTCACACTCTTTCTCTGAACATGGAGCAAATGCTTTACTTGACTCTGTAACTGTGTCATGTGTAGCTGTTATTTCTGCTTCAGTCTCTGTTCCAGTTGCTATGTCTGTGTCTTCTTGTTGGATACACTCAGGTGAAGACTGGATTAATGTCTCTTCTTCTGTCTTTGTCTCTGACATTGAATTTATCTCCTCTATATCTATTTGTCTAATTTCAGCTTCAAATTCATCCTGTGTGGCTGCATTTTCTTCTGCCGTTTCTTGATGCTGTGCCAGTACATTTGTATCTGTCTCTGTTTGGGCGTATATCTCCCCTGTCATTTCTACTTCTGCTAATGACTCAGTGCTCTGGTATTTTACTTCAAAAACATCTCCTTGTGAGCTTATGTCCGTCTCTTTGATCACATCTTTCTGTTGCTGTATTGTCTCTGTCTCTGTCGCTGTCTCTATCGTAGGATCCGGGTCTTTGACATTTGGTGCTTCACCATTACTTTCTGTCTCTGAATCTGGACATGTTTCAGTTCTTGTTTCTAAGAATTCTGTGTACACCTGTCTTTGTTGCACATTTTCCATTTCTGTCTCCTCCTGTGGTTTCATGTCCTTCTGAACCATGTGTTCCACACTTGAGTTTGCACTTACTTGAATCTCTTCCTCTGGGTCTGCATCCTCATGTTTGTGTATCTTGCTCTGTTTTTCCAGCACAGCAGCTATATCGTCACTTTTATATTCTTGTTTTTTTGTTTCTTCATCTGTGACCCCATTTTCCCGTTCTTGCCCTTGGTGATTCTGCTCTTCCTCAACTTGGGGCTGACTGCAAGTGTCCAGCTCCTCTTCTTTTTGGAGCTGAGATGTGTTTTCAGTGGGCTGAGTGGGCTGAATATTTTCAATACTTTGATTCCTGACTGCACTTTGATTTGGTTCTGTCTCCACAATTGTTTCTTCTGTCTGTTGTGAGATCATTTCACTTTCTTCCTTTTCAATGATTCTTGTTTCTACTTTTTCATTCGGTTGTGTCACTGTTACCGATTCTTCTATTTGTATAGCTGGTATGTTTTGGATTTCTTCTGTCTCTACAGGTTCTTTTAAAAGTTCTCTCTCTTTTGTTTGCCCTGTTAGTTTTGGCTCACACTGCTTTTTGTGTTCTTCAGAATTAACATCCTCCTCCTCCTGAACATCCTGTACCTTCTCAAAATTCAGCTCAGTCCAACTTCTCCAGTCCTCCTTTGCTCCCATTGAAAGATGCCTTACAACTCTGGCACCACTTTCCCCTTCACCTGTGCTAACTTTCCCCCCTTTCCTCCACTTCTTATGAAGTAAGGAAGGAGAGAGCGACAGAGTGGAGGATGAGCGGGCAATAGGGACAGACAGATTTCCTTTCTCTCTCTCCTCTCTGTCCCGTGCTTCTTTTTTCTGTTGAGCCCTTGTCCATGCCATATGGTATCCATGGCAACGACCTCTTGGGTCAAATGTGGATGATGGTTTGTCCTTTCTCCACTTTTCTAACTCCTTCTCTGTCCGTTTCTCCAGATCTCTTGCTGACAGTGGCACTGAACACACCTGGAAAAAAGAAGTAAGAGTAATGATATAATAGAAAAAATAAATATATTGTGTCTTAGCAAAGCATTGGTTCAATTCATTCAAGATTCAAGATTCAAACAACTTTATTAATCCCATAGGGAAATGGTGTTGCCTTGTTACAGCTGCTCAAAATGTGAAAACAATCAGGGAAGAAAAAAATCGGTGTATATTTGCAGTGTTGCTTCCCTCAAATGGACTTAATTATGACAGGAAAAGACTGGTAATCAGTATTTGTTTTGTTTCTTCGCTCGTTTATTCAGGTCTTTTCTTCGGTTTTACCCCCCATCTGTATACAGCTATTTTAGGTTCAGTAAAAAATACAAACACTATGTCAAATGAAAACAATGCTCAGTTCATGTTTGAATGTTGTTTTAAAATCCAGGTGTAGTTTTTGTCAGCCATCTCTTTTTAAAAGTGCTAGCAGTTGCTGCCCTGATATTGTAAAGATAGATGGGTTTTTCACACTCGGCCTTTAAACCCACTTGAAGATGAAATCAGAACTGCTTGAGGGCAAGCATGTCAACAGATGCAACTCCATGTCAAAACTATCTGCGGAAAAGTGTGTGATATGGGTAAAAGCTCTGAAAAGCCTTATAAGTGGAGCTGGAGTCCTGTTTGTTTAGTCAAATTAGATAATGATAATTTGTAGTTTTGGGTTAGTTTTGGGTTTTATTCTTACTTCTGCTATGAATGCATCATCTTCCTCTTGGACCTGCTCCCTGACACCCCTCAACTTCTCCAGAGTCTCCATCTGGCCCTGGCACTGCTTCCTCTGCTCAGCCCGGCCTAGGACCCGGCGCACCAGCACCACTGCCACCTGAAGCAGCACACGCACACCTGCACAGAAGAGAGGGGAGGTCGAGTGAACATTTGATGCCACATTAAATGCATCATTGTTGTAAATTACTAAAGAAATTATTTTTTCTTAAAAGCACTCTATTAATAAACAGCTGTTAAGATTCATGTGTCGCAAAGGTGTCCATTTAACAGAATCAAAGTGTTTGCCCCAACATCAGTTAACCAGAGTCATTCTCATCAGTTGGGATTTAACTTTAAAAACCTATTTAACTTAGATTTATTATAAAAATGCACAATATGCACAAAAAAAGTTTGTATAATAAAGATTGTGTATGAGCCTTTGTGAAGAATGTACCATTGCAGAAAAACAGGTCCCAGACCCGGAGCAGAGTGTTAAATGGTAGGTGGCGTGTGAACAGACACATTAGCCAGTCTGTGGCAAACATGAGGGGCTCTACTCCGTGGTGCTGCAGGTGTTTGTGTGCAGCTGGACACGTCCTCTTCAAAACCCAGGTCAGCATGGCTGCATCAAACAGGACTCCCTCCTAGACCACACATTAGAGCAGATTCAGACAGAGGTCCACACTACACATTCATCACTGCCTTAATGAACGTCTAAGGATCATTCAAACATCATCATCATCTGTTTTCAAAAATATTTCCTGGTATAAGTGGAAAATAAATGTGAATCACAGAGCAACATTTGAAAATGTTAGCTACATGCTGTGCATTAGTGTGAACGTGCATGTCCTCACCAGCAGAGGGCTATAATATCCAGGCAGGTACTGCTCACTGATCTGCACCAAACACCAGAAGGCCTCCTGCCAGGATTACATAAGATTATCATCAAATGCTACAATAGCTGAATTCACTAATAGTGTTCTATGTGTGAAAATGACTTTTGTTTCTCCCAGAAATGTTTGGTGTTGGTGTTTTTCTTTACAGCTTGTTTATTTAACATAAGGTTCTAATATATTGTTGAATTGCTGACCTCCGCGGGCATGTTCATCAGCAGCACTGCAGCCACTGGCCCCTGAGCCTGGCAGTAACCCTCTTCAGGTTGGTACTGAGTGTACGCTTTCAACACCCTGAACAACCCACGCTGCCTAAAAAACATACAAACACACCAGTTTTAATCAGTAGCACAAACCACAGGTTTAAAAGTACAGTCTATATTTAGATAAGTCACCTTTGCCTACAGAGTTTACACAAAGAAAGCAGAAATAAAAAGGGTGCATGGGTGAGAGCAGCAGAAATACACTGAGGACAAAAGTGTTGCCTACCCATGTCCATCCTTGGAAAGGAACATTTCGTGGAAGGGAAATTGTCGGTCCAAGTCTCTCTCAATCACATCCACCCAGCTCTGCAGAGCAGGCTGCAAGTCCAGAGTCTGGCACAGGGGCAAACGGTATTTAAAAATAACTAGTCACAACTTTCTGTCAACCAGTCACATACTCTTCTTGCATTTAGCTGGTCCAAAATAAGAAAATACTAATACTTGCTCATCACAAGTTCACAGAGCTTAAATTAGGGTGCTAAAATAACTAATTCTGTCATGTTCCATTTTATATCAAACCGAGTATAGGAGCTGATATCAGTAAAATCATTAAAACAATATGTTGTTAAATACCATCAATGTTTATTGTTACTTTAAACTGATTTGCTGTTGTGAAAGTGTTTAATTTTCTTGCCTTGTAGAGATTTTCATTTTGTTTCATCCTTTCAGAAGCTCTACAAAGCAGCGGCCAGCACTTAGCTCTGAGCGACGCAGGGATGCCTTTCTGACACTGCAATTTGACCTAATGGGACATTGGTAACAGAGAAACAGGCTCAGAGAAGCAGTAAACAACTACAGCAACGGGATTCTTTATTTTCATTGTTGTAAATATGTAGGCTAGCAGGACTTTATTAAAGCAGATGTTCTGACTTGTTATGGTAGGAAATGCACAGACGTGACCGATATTATTAATCATGGCTCAGTTCAGCTACCCACTGTGACAGGATGCTGAAACTGAATCAACTAAAATGAAAGTCAGGCATACTGACTGTACTTTGTACATGCTTTCCCTACTGTGAAATGTCAAATGTATTTAGTGGAAAAGGCATGTCATTGTTCCTTTCAGTTAAGGAGTTGATTTGCAGTGCATTTAATGTGCCATAGATGAGACACACCTTACTACTCTTCTTTGACCAGATGCGATCCCATTGTTGAATGATGTTGATCCATTTGGCCTCCCTCTGCCTGACTAGCTCAGGGGGTGGGCCCACACTCCTGACACAAAACAACACAAAAAAACACACTAGCTAAGTATTTTAAATATAAAACAACGTAATTGTAATTAACTGTCCTATCCAAAGAGTGTACAACATTAATACTCTCAAAAACAATCATATAACTGGACATCTTAACTGTAAGTCAGCCTGCAGAGTTGCTGCAAGCACTTTTGTGTGTTGTCATTATAGAAAGGCAGCACACCGAAAAACAAGACAGGAAACAGGAAAACCACACGTTAGCAATGAGAAGTCTCCATAGCAACAGGTCAGGATGTTATCAATGGGGAAAGTGTAAAAACGGCAGGTAGCAATTCTCATTTTGATTTCGCACTGCTTCAGCTGTAGTCCACCGACAAGAAGAGTTTCTTTGTTTTTTAAATGATAAGCAAATCTTTAGTTAATTGATTCTGAACAATTGTGTGAGTATTACCTCAATAAAGTAAATTGCACTTTGCACCCTTCCTGCATGGACTCTACATGTTTCTAAGAAGGCTTGTAAAGTTTGAATTGTTTCCCATATGTTGACTTGGGTTATGATGAAAGTGCCGCTGTGTTAAAGTTGCTGCGCTGCTTCGAACTGAATCATCATTAAAAATACCATGCCTCCGCAAAACAGGAATGTAGATGTTGCTATGAAAGTGATAATTAATATTACTACTGAGCCAAGTGATGTTTAACTGTGTTTTATGTGTGGATTTATTAACTGCCTGTGTAGCCTCATTTAACCCCATTCATTAAAGTTTAAATTTCAGTGTAAGTACTATTTCTTCAATAATATTCAAATATATTCTTCAATTATAACTATTTCTTCACTGTATAGCAGAAACATTTGGCTATTGCCCATGTATTTTGTAAATTTTCAAATAAATGGTTTGGAAGATGCAGAATGTACTAATAACACCTGATTGTAAATTGACTGTATTGTATTCATTGTAGCTCTGTGGTATTTGCCCAGCTAGAAATGTGTTTTGGATGCTGAGGCTGTTCATAGGTGAATCAAAATACCAGCCTTCAGATGGTGCAGTTGGTTTCTAGACCACAGTATAAGTGATAGTACAACATAGAGCAGTATGTCCCAACCTGCAAGTTAGATTTGTTTACTTGAATTGTAGTTAAACAATATAATACATAATTCTGTACGTATATTTTCACCTTTTCAGGACTCTAGAAATCCTTTAAATGACACTCACTGAGGAAGGTAATTTTTCTTTGGTTGAAAAGTTTATAGCTTATGCCCATTGTGAAATCAGGAGGAGACACATTTAATGAGCAGCAATAGTTATTCGTAATTGTTCATTATTATGTCAGAGTAATTGGAATACACATCCATAGGTTTTGTTGACTGAATGTATATGATTTGATCAATTATAGAGGCTTAAGCTTTTTAGAGTTCGATTAGTTCGATTTATCTTAGGGCACTTTTCAGGGATCTCTGGACACCATATATTTGTCTTTTTACTCTTTGACATCTTTAAATGTCTCTTTGGCAAAAGAATGGAAAAGGAGAAGCAACTTGCTTATGTTTATTAACAACAATTATTAATAACTACTCACCCAGCTGTGGATCCATTGGTCAGTATGAAGCCAAACCGGTCAGTCTCAGGTTCCAGACTGACCTCTGACCCCGCATCAGATCCAGAGCTGTCCTCTTCACTGAGGTTCTTCTGGGTTGGGCTTGATGGACTCAACATCTTACTAAAAGACAAGAAGCAGCTCTTATTATTCAGCGTGTGACTGAATGCCCTGTCATCATGTTTTCGGTAAGCTGATGTTGCTCTGTGTGAGAGCTTTGTCACATTGCAGTGCCAACGATATGTGGAATATGAATGTAATAACCCTGTCCTAAAATTCTACTACTACTACTACTACTAGTATGCTAAACTGACTTGGCACTGAGTAACAATAGTTCAAGTAAACACTCTCTTATATAATCCAAGGTCTATGATCACTGCAACTTCATTTTTTTTTTACATTTTAATATTTCAACTTCCTGTTTTGCACATGCTGAAAACGCAGTGTACAAGCAAGAGAACAGTAATGAAAATTATACTTAGATGTATTTAAATGCAGTTACCGTGTACGTTTCCGTCATGTTCGACCACTCGGTTGCTAAAGAAGTGAAGTATGAGAGCCTCCAGTGATGGGAGAGGAAGACAAACTTCCTCGTCCTTCTTATGCTCATTTGCTCTCTCTCTCTATGTCTCTCTCTATCTCTCCCTCTCTATCTGTCTTTCTCTGTCTCTCTCTATGTCTCTCTCTCTATCCGTCGTTCTGTCTGTGTGTGTGTGTTACGAATGCGTGATATCAATTAAAACCGCTTCTCTCTGACAAACTATTTAGCAGTAAAATTAACTATTGACTATTGACTAAAATTGACTATTTAACTGACTTTTTTAGCGATCATGGAAGTAATACTCGATTGCTAAAATAAGATTCATGAACCATGACATCAGAATGAATGATAACAATGTAGGCTTTATTCTGGTTGTTTTAAAGTGCTTTCTAATGCCTAGACAAAGCTCATCACATTACTTTTGGTTGCTGCACAAAAAAAGGTATTTTACATTCACGGAAAATGTCACAAGACTGAACCCGCTGCGATTACTTAAATGAAATTGAGACATTACCGAGGAGTACTTGAATGGAACATAAGTGCATATGCGCAGTTCAGGGACCACTGTCGTTTGTTGCAAGTTGTGTGAGGTACAGAAAATCGAGCCGCTTGAAGATTATTATAAAGACTGAGTGCGTATTGGTGGTGATTCGTTTGGGTTTAGGAACCAATACTGAGTCAGGTATCTATCTAAATTTACCCCAAGTTGACTTTATTTATTTTTATGACAGGTTTGGTGGTTGAACGAATTAACTCTAGTATATTATCAAGTCAACCACAGATGCTCAAATGCTCAAATGCCTGCTTTCCTGGCCAGTGATTGACATAGTAATAATAATTATAGTTATCTGTGCTCGCTATAATGTGATTAAACATTATTTGGTTTCACTTGTTAATATACATTTCATATAATGGCGTATCAAGGCTTAAATATTGTATATGCTTATGTAGGATCGGAGGTGAATCATTGGAATGCTATATGATTGCTCAATAATTGCAAAATAGAGATGATTCCTGTTTTGTTGGGGGTTTTTTTAATTTGTTTTATTTCTTTTTCCATTGTCTCGGTATTGCGTGAACGTAGCAACATGCTGACGTAACAAGGAGGGATTTAGGGCGCGAGATTATCGGATGAATGTGCACACAGTCAGATGGCCGTCTGCCTCCCTCACACGCATTGTTTTCAAATTAAAGCCATTTTAATGGTTACAATATTAAGGTTTTGTGTATATTTAAGTTTCTCTACAGCTATTTCAATGTGTTATCTTCTCTGCTCAGATGTCTACTACACTGAGTCTGCGCCTTCTCCACTGCTACTCAAAGCAAGGTACAAGCAGGTACAATTAAAACTGTCAAGTGCACAAAAGAAAGTTTCACATTACATTGTCTGTGTCTCCAGGTGCTTTTGGATATGGAGTTTGTGTCGTGCGGCCTTTGAGTCTCAGTGTAATAAGAGAGGGCTATAGTAAGTACCACTAGAATGAGATATTTATAAGTCGCATGCTTACTGGTGAAAAGGTGCCATTTGAAATGATCTAATCATATAAACAACTTTATTCTGTTTACAGAATATGTAAATGCTCAGGAGCTCCCAAAAGACCTGAGGGCCATCACTGACCGGGCTGCCACAACCCTACTTTGGACCGAACTCTTTAGAGGTCACACAAGTTGAACACAGCATTGTGATTCAAGTCTGCTCTACACAACACTTTGTGAAAATGATTTAAATGTGAAAATGTGTACGATACGTTTTTAAAGATTGAAATCTTCAGTACAACCAAAGGCAAGAAGCACTTGGGGCAGGGTGCCTCAAGCATGGTTGGGAAATATAGAGTTACGATAGTTTTAGTCTGTTTATGGAATTTCTTCAAAATGAGAAAAATGTAAAGAGAAACACCGGCATTTGTCCTCTAAGCGATATTCTTTGGGGACACGTCCCTCCAGGTTTGGCGATGACCCTGAGTTACTTGTTCCGCGAGCCTGCCACCATCAACTACCCATTTGAGAAGGGCCCTCTCTCACCCCGCTTTCGTGGAGAACACGCCCTCCGCCGTTACCCTAACGGAGAGGAACGGTGTATAGCGTGTAAGCTGTGTGAGGCCATCTGCCCTGCTCAGGTATATACAGGTATACGCAGTTACTGCTATAAACACAATTTAAAGTGTACTTTCTGGGTACATAAAAACTATAAATGAATAAACTTTTAGACACATGTCAAAGGTCTTGGTTAGATGTGACAGAGCAGGAGTGGAGACTTTTCAGTCAGTGAAGACATAAATTAACATGAGTATAGAACAGGTCCCTTATTTGTGTTGATTCCAGGCCATTACTATTGAAGCTGAGACTCGAGCTGATGGCAGCAGAAGAACCACTCGCTATGACATTGATATGACCAAATGTATTTACTGTGGCTTCTGCCAGGAAGCCTGTCCTGTTGATGCTATTGTTGAGGTAAGAAAAGAGCATTAAATAGATTGGGCTGAACATCACACAACAGCTAAAACCTGCTGACAGCAGTAACTTTTTACATCAAACAATCTTATAGAACCACAATACTTGATCATATGATTCAATGAATAACTGTTGGTCTTTTTCTTTGAGAAAGCATCCAGAGTCCATCACGTATTTTCACTGTTTGGTAAAAGAACTAGTAGTATAGAATTTGTAAAAATGATTATGCAGATTACTTTATTTCAATAGCTTTCCACAAAACACGGCTATTGTTATCACAGAGTGTGCCATTCAAATCCTACTGTTATATAAAACTGCATGTAGTCTATGAGCATTTAGACCTACAGACTGATCTCTTTTTTCCAGGGTCCCAACTTTGAGTTTTCGACAGAGACTCACGAGGAGCTACTGTACAACAAAGAAAAGCTGCTCAACAATGGAGATCGATGGGAGGCTGAGATAGCAGCAAACATACAAGCAGATTACCTGTACAGATAGATAGATAGATGTCAGATAGATGTTTGCACGCTGCCCACAAGCACATGAAAACTATATATCTTATCCTCTTAGATTACTTGTAACTTTACAGATATTTCAGTGAATTGCATACAGGCAGTGAAGCCGAGTCTTTGATAAACTAATTTGTTGCACTTTAAAAGTACGATTTGTGTGAATTGTATTTGTTTTCTTAAAGATTATATTCACGTAATGTTATTGCTGCTATTTAAAAAGTTAAATTAAGTTTAAACTGCTCATTGGGATTAAAACAGTTGCTAATGCTAAAAATAATTGATAGAATAATAATTGCCAATGAATTGAATGTTATTGTTTAAGTTGTGCTATTAATCAATTTAACTTCAAGTATAAATATTTTGAAAATTATAAAAGATATTAAAGAGCCGTATACAAGCAATAATCTCCTTTATAAGCTGAACGATTTTACGTTTAAATTGAAATGGTGTTTCTAGCTGAAAGTAGTGGTGCCAAGGAATACAGAACAGGGAAGTCATAATAATGATAAAGTTTGCTCACTTCCTTATATATTCTTTAGGCAAACATCAAAGCCAGTTTGCCTTAAAAACGTTAAAGGCAATTATGTGATGTATTGATGATGTCATCGATGGTGTCATCAATTTTTAAAATGTATACAAAAATTAAAAAGTATAAAAGACATTAGACAAGCAATAATGTGCTTTGTAACCTACGTTTTGCAGTTTGAAAGGTGTTTCAGCTGAAAGTTTTCTGAAGCAGTTAGTCGCAAATAACGTACAGAAGAGGGACGTTAGAATAATAATAAAGAATGGCGGAGCATTCACAGTAGATAATAATTATTATATCATACTGTGATGAGTAAACAAATCCTCGTCGGAATGAATTAAATCGTTTTGGATAATAGATGAGATGAGCTGGTTAAACTGGACACTATCTTGAACAATAAACATACTCTTTCCGTAACATATGTGACAGAAGAATTGTAGTTGCACCATTGCGCATGCATAAAATTTACATCCGTTTTTACCGCTGCGGTGGTCACGTGATATGGGCGGAAACTGACTCATAGTCCACGCTGAATCTCCCGCGAACGCAGCCATTTACTCTTTCTTATCTTCGTTGTGACACCGGTGAGTTTATATTCTCTTCTCATTATAGGACCAAGTTAAAAATCTACTTTGTATTCATAGAGAAAGTAACTTAAAACAAAGCAAAATTTAAAGATGTGGTTTTATTTCATTAAGCGCTGTTAAGTGTATCCATGTGAGGTATGAGCAACTAGGCTAGGCCATTGGTTTTCCTGCGCTAGCTCCAAGCTAACCTAGCCGTTGACTCCGTGAAAAGAACGGCATCCATGCTCGCTTAGCTAACAGGCTAGCATGGTTAAAATGGCTTTGTTTGATTTCATTGCTGTGTTCTTGAGACCAGCTTATATTTCTTAGATGAGTTTGTAGTGTGGACCGAACCCATCTTTTAAAAATGCGAGTTAATGAGTTATTGCATCAACTGCAACATGGAGCACATTGGCTAGATGGTCTCCAGCCTGATTGTTCTAGTCGAACAAGGAAAAAGTGCGGTTGCGCATCGTATGACGCACTCAAACCAAAATTAGTCCGTGGTTAATTAGCATTTGTTACTGCTTAAATATAACTTCTGTGTTTTTATTTAAATGTGTTTGACATACTGTGCGATTTGTAACAACGTTTGGCCTTAACATAACACGAACAGTTACAGGCTAATCATGTTAGCTTGTATAGAAAATGCTAGAATTGGTCGCTGTCGCTAATTAACAAGCTAACATTAGCTGAAAATAACATAACGTTAACTGTACAAAGCTTTTACGTCAAAGGGTTACTGTCGTCTTTAGATATAAAGTCAGATCTTGTACTTTCAAATGTCTCGGTGTTAGCAGTGCGCATGACAAAGTTAGCTAACTTAAGCTAACGGAAAACGTGCTAACCATCCCGCCTTGTTTTGTGCCACTCAGATAAATCGCAACCACGGCGGACTCAATGGCACAGTGTGTACCGGTGGCGGTGTTCAAGGTAAGTGCTAGCTGTATGTTATTCACTTAGGTGCTAATTATGTCTTGAAGTGCTTTTAAAAAATGAAACTTAATCGCTACGCTCACTGCTAGATAGCGGATCCTATACCAACCAGTCTAATGTTAAATTAACTGCTTTCTTTCAGTTGGTGTTAGTGGGAGATGGAGGCACCGGGAAAACAACCTTCGTGAAGAGGCACATTACAGGAGAGTTTGAGAAGAAATATGTTGGTGAGTATTCCTATGTTTAAAGTTTGACATCAGTCTCATGAGAAACAAGTAAACTAGCTGGGTATTACAATGGGTTTGAATAAGTCTTAAAATCTCAACCCAGACGCTCAAACATTTGCAGCAAATTTTCTGTCAGCAGGCAAAGAAACTTTCTAGTCTGGGCAATGAATACATAAATGCCAAACTAGATTCCATCACATGATTTATCCAAAGGAAAGCAATGATAAGTTGATATTCAAACTGCAAAATCTTCTGTACACATGTATCTTAACACCTTTTATTTCTCTCTGACATGTTAACTTGTAATTTTAGCTACTCTGGGAGTAGAGGTGCACCCGCTGATGTTCCACACAAACAGAGGAGCCATCAAGTACAATGTGTGGGATACAGCCGGGCAAGAGAAGTTTGGAGGCCTGAGAGATGGGTACTACATTCAAGGTACTCTTCAGTTCCTTTTTCATGCTGTTCTTTTCATTACTCTCTAACATGCCACATGACAATTGTACTTGATTATTAAATGTAAAGTGCTGACAATAAATGGGGTTCCAAAATGTCCTGTTACATCCACAGCTCAGTGTGCCATCATCATGTTTGATGTTACCTCTCGAGTCACCTATAAGAATGTACCTAACTGGCATCGTGACCTGGTCCGTGTGTGTGAGAACATTCCTATCGTTCTCTGTGGCAACAAGGTGGACATCAAAGACAGGAAAGTCAAAGCCAAGAGCATTGTCTTTCACCGCAAGAAGAACCTGCAGGTAACATTTTTAGAAAATACTTTGTCCATTGTTGCGCACACATGTCACATGTGTGGGTCAGAAAGCATTACTTCCAGGCTTTGAACTGAATAATCACTGATAATTATCTCGTTGCTTTGCCCTCAGTACTATGACATTTCAGCCAAGAGTAACTACAACTTTGAGAAACCTTTCCTGTGGCTAGCAAGGAAATTGATTGGTGATCCCAACCTGGAATTTGTGGCAATGCCTGCCCTCGCTCCCCCAGAGGTCCAAATGGATCCAAGCCTTGCTGCAAAGTATGAGGAAGAGCTTCAAGTGAGTAGACTGTACACGTGCAATGTCTAAGTGACCTCATGTATAAGAAAAATAATTAGCAGAACGTCAATTAAAATTGAGTGTGTTTTTTAAGGTTTTCCATCTCTCACTTTTCAGGTTGCATCACAAACAGCACTCCCAGATGAAGAAGATGACCTCTAACCTGTTCCCTGAAATTTCCCTCTCACCCTAGCTGTTGACAGGAGTTTTGCCCCCTTTACTGTAAAATCCCTTTTCAGATTTTTTTTATTTTGAATTTTTTGTTTGTTTTAAAAATAAGGAAAAAAAACTTGGTGAAAAAAGTTGTTGTTCTAATTTCAGTGTAAGACACATAAACCCTAGTGTTGTCATCGGCATGGCAACGTGCTTTTCCATCTTTGAGCACCCTCCACTGCACTTACCCAACTCGGCTTGTATGGTGTACTGGAAACACTAAGGGGAGTAAACTTGGAATAAAAACATTGTCAATATGATGTCTGTCTGTATTTCCCTGAAGGGTTAGTTTAGTTTCTTTAGCAGTTTAAATTGGACCTTGCATGCAAAATACAAGGATCCTGAAACTGAAGCAGCTAAATAAAATTTATCAATTATTAAAGGGTTGTGTTTTTACTTTAGCTGCTGTAATGTGATATTGTCCTTCAGAGAGGACAGCAGTTGTTAATTTGAACAAAATGTAATATTAAAGTGATGTTTCCTGCAAATTACACATTTGTATATCTCAAACCTAATCAATGTGCCTTTGTGCTGGGACTTTTGTTGTAAACCTGGTAAATATAATGTGGCAAAACTAATACCAGTTAAAACAAATGGGTTTCATATGCACATACGAATCAGGAGACATGATAGGACAACAATGGATTGGCAAAGGTCTACTGCCAATAATGTTTTAGACATGCAATATGTCCACATTTCAGTAATGTGGATGATGTGAATTTTGTCCGTTTTAATACACAGCCTCCTTACAAAGTACACGTTACCAAATAAAAAGTGCCACTGTACTTGATGAAAACAGAAAATGGGCTACACATAAAGAAGAGGGAGGAGAGTTTTAATAGGTCAGCACATTAAAATTATTACAGATCGATTATCAATGGTGCTTTTCTTAAAACAGTCCCAACAGAATGATCACCACCAGATGTCAGTCGTGTTCTTTCCGTTAAAGCAGTTGACGCTCTGATCATGGCTACATTTTTCAACTGCATTTTGTCTGAATGATTTTGTAATGCAGCTACAGCATACATTATTATTACAAATGATTCCCCTTTGTCTCATTTCAAATGCTTTAAATGTAGTTTAAATTATTCATGCTATCATGCTGGTATAAGGCAAAATAATCCTGTCAATTCCCATCCTGATAAAGTGAAGATTATATTGTAAACATGAAGGGAAATAATCTGTTTTTTTAAATAAAGGCAAAGAGAGCAGGGAATTTTTTTAACGATTGTGTGATTTGTATAGCTGGTAGGTTTGTTATGAACCCCCAGTACCATATGGTTTTCACTGCACTTGCTACAAAAATAAAATTTTTTTTTTTTTTTTCTCCTAAAATCTAGCTTTAAATGCTTAAACTATTTTCAGAAAAGAGTTTAGCATGCATCACTTATTACATTTTATATTTCATTAAGTGCTAAAGCCTATGTTAAAGGTTCAATTGGTCTTTTATTTAAATGATCTGTTAGTTGTGTTTATTTGTTTTTGCTCACAGAATCTAAAAGTATGGAGTATCTCACGTAGTGTGCAAACTATATTATCTGTCCTGTGTGTATGGGTTTTTTCTGATGATTGACCTTTGGATTTGAATATGTGTAAACAGGTCCACCTTATAGGCACATACATAATAGTGAAAAGTAAATATGAAATATATGATAAGCATGTTTTAGAATGCACTTTGAATTTTTTCAAGGTTTTATTGACTTTGTTAACTCTGCACAATCAGTGATTCTACAAGCCTATTCTCCTCAGGACTCATGCCTTCATCTTGAGTTGATATTGTTGCATAATGTTAATACATTTCACATCAACAGATACAAATGGACTGGCTTATAGCTGCTTACATTATAATCCTATCTTCAATTTCCTCTCGAGAAAAATTCAGTGTCACATTTAAAGGATACAGAATTGTTTTTATGAGATTATTTTGTCAACTGTTGTTTCTATGATTATGAATGAACTTTGTTTTTCAGCCTTACATTGCTCACAGAAATTGAAATTGGAACATTTATGACAACTAGGTGAAGAGGACATCTGAGATATGATTGAAGGCTACCAAGTTGACTTTGTGGTGAGATGGGTTTTTTCAAAAGTTATTTAATTGTTTTATTGTTCAACAGTATGAAACTTTAATTAGAAAATCAAAGAACAAAAAGTTAAATTTAAATGTTTTAACTTTGAAATTAATTACAAATATATATAGAACCTTAAAATTCACTTTAATGGATTTAACATACTCCAATGGCTCCTACAAATTTTACTCTCATAAACATATTGGACAAAAGCAGTGGTGAAGGCTGATATTTTACCTATAATTATTAAAGGTAGCATCACCAAACTGTAGAAATTCTCCAGTAATACACCCCTAATTACAAAAAAGTTGAGATGATGTGTAAAATGTAAATAAAAATAAAAAACAAATGGAAGAGCATTTCACAATAAATAGGTTAATTGGCAACAGGTCAGTTACATGACTTGGTATAAAAGGAGCATTTCAGAGAGGCAGATCCTCTCAACTGTAAAGGAGGGCAGAGGTTCACCAATTTGTAATAACCTGCACCAAAAAAGTATGGAACAATTTCAGAAAAAAGTTCCTCAAAGTAAAAATTTGAAGACTTTGAACATCCCACCATCTACATAAGGCTCAGGAACACTTCCAGAAATCACTGTCTGTGAACACAGTTTGCTGTGCAATCCACAAATGTAAGTTAAAGCTGTATCATACAAAGAAAAAGCTATATGTGAACATGATCCACAAGCACCATCGTGTTCTCTGGGACAAAGCTCATTTAAAATGGTCTGAGGCAAAATGCACAATTCATCTGTGGTCAGATGTATTAAAATTTGAAATTGTTTTTGGAAAACCATGCACGCCGTGTTATGCATACTAAAGGGGAGAGGGACCAATGCTGAAAAGTACATAGAGGTTTCAGAACAACATATGCTCCCATTCAGTCAATGTCTCTTTTAGGAAAGACCTTGCATATTTCAGCAAGACAATGATAAACTACAATTAATTGCATCCATCACAACAGTATGGCTATGCAGGTGAAGAGTCTGAATGCTGAACGGGCGTGCCCTCAGTCTAGACCTTTCACCGACAGAAAACATTGTCTGCATCTTAAAACAAAGAATCCAGCAACAAAGACCCAGGACTGTTGAGCAGCTAGAATCCTGCATCAGACAAGAAGGGGACAACATTCCTCCCCTAAACTCCAGCAACTGGTCTCCTCACTTCCCAGACATTTACAGACAGTTGTTAGAAGAAGAGTAGATCCTACACATTAATAAACATGAGCTAATATTTTTTGTGAAATGCTAGAATATCTGTTTCAATATTTATTTGATATGTTGTTTATGTTCCATTGTGAATAACATATGCATTGATGAGAGTTACAAATCATTGCATTATGTTATAATAATATAAACATGCCTAAATATCAAGATTTCTTATGACGAATAATTTATTAATAATCAAAAATTGCAAGCTTAGCAGATAGGCACTAAGTCAGTGGAGAAAAGCTGTGAAGTCGCTGCATTTTTTAGCTGTGAAGTATTTAAGGAGTTTTACTATTCCTACTACACCTGAATGCATCAACAGGGCAGGTGGCTTAGGGCGTGGCTACATCCTACACAGCAGGGGGTTGTGTGCGCATGCGTTGGTCAGAAAAGTGCGTTTTAGTATGATTACTGGTAGCCAGCGGACACGCAGATTATACGGCTCCACACAACTGTTGTTTTAATCCTCTGAGCGAGGAGATTTAGCAAAGAAAAAACACTGGCCTTAAAGCCAGCAGCCATATTGTATGGGGAAACGTCAGAAATAGTCCTCTTTTCGGAAAAAGTCGTTTTCTCAGTGTGAGGTCTTCTGGGGAGGTTACTTTCCTCTCTTACTGGGGGTGAGTTTCTGCTGGACACCGCGCTCGGCAGCTGACTGAACAACCCAGAGACTTGGGGTTAGTTTTTGTGCAAGTTCCCAGAATATAGTGGCTGTCTCTCAGGTTTAAAAGAGTTACATTATTTGTCTGAAAGATGAAGGACCGATTGGAGCAACTCAAAGCGGTAAGTAAAATCGATTAAACATTAGCCTTAAAGTGTTTTTATTCTCTGGCGTTTTCTCTCTACACTTCAACGGCTCTTTAACAAACGCTTTGATAAATGACGGGTTAGGTCAAGCAAAACACCTTTTATTTGACCATTTTCTACTCTTTTAATTGAAACTCAAACAGTACAAACTTGGCATATTGTATTCATTTGGAACCGTGTAGCTTACATTGCGATGACATAACCGAAATGATGGATGTGGTAAGAGCAGGTTGGGAAAACCAACGGGGATGTAAAATAGAGATGATTCAACGGTAATTTGCTATTACTTTACAAACAGCCACGTGAGTAAAGTGAAAGATGTGTAGATAAAAGAAGAATGTTTTAAGACTTTCAGTTGATTGCCTTACTTTTGAAAGTTGTTGCTGGTGTTGCTTTGACTATCATTGCTTCCTATATTAGGATGTCGTCCTGTATATAAACATCCTATCAGTCTACCCAGCTACAGCAGTGGGCTGTCAAACTGATTTAACTTACTCGCTTACAACCTTTTTTGCTTTTAAATATTCATCTTTTCAACACTATTGATTAACATTTCCCGTTATTGACAAAACCATTAGTGGACCAACAAAGAATCATTTGTTTATCTAGAAAATATGAAAAAGGTTTAGTGGTATTAGTTTCTTGAATATGATCGTTTGCGTTGTGAGTGGAAATTAAGGATTTTTTAGTTTTGTACTAAAAGCAAACAATCCGACGACATAACCCTGGATGATGATGAATTTTAAAAGGAACAATTGGTTAATTGGTTGTTGGACTGATAACAGAGTAATCAATGTTGAAATGCTGAATAATTAAATGGTAAATAGTCTGCTTATATAGTGCTTTTATCCAAAGCGGTTTACAATGTTGCATCTCATTCACCCATTCCTAGCCAGTAGGTACTGGGAATCGAACCACTGACGCTAGGGTTTGTGAACGACTGTTGCCAGAGTTACGTTAAACCACTGAAAATGTAATCAATATGTTGAAGGTTGTACAATAGACACGTGATCTACACTTTGTATGAACTGAAATTGGCGTCAATATAGTAAGGACCTAGGTGTTTATTTCACATCATTACAGTCAGATTATCTTGTGCATATGTCCCGCATGTATTCTGCGGAAACAAAGTAGTAATTAGTAAACCAAGAATTACTTGTATTAATTTCTGAAAACTAAGTTAATACACTAAATGCACTTATTCATATTGTAACCCATGTAAGGATGTGTTGTTATAGCTGGCGAAAACTCCTAGCCAAATATTTGCTGTTTAAAATTGCTCAACAGCGTTGGGCCTCCAGGCTATATCTCACACAGCTGGCTTTTTCTTCTGGAAATGGAGGAACAGATAACAAGGAAAGTGAGCCAGTATTTGTTACAACTTGTAAAGCTAAGCTGCTGTGAGAGAACGGTTGTGTTCTAATGGAGGCCTCCATCCTAACTACTTTTTTTTCAACATTTCCTTCTCACTGTCTTAATCTTTCTACATTGTCTCCCTCACCCCCACCGTGCTTTCCCTCTCAGAGTTTCCTTTCTAAAGTTTAACTTGCTAGCTGTAATCTTAGTTGTATATTTGTGTGGGGAGGGCCACATGTTCATGTGAACTTAAGCCAACAGTGTGATCATATCACCTGACAAGCTGCAGATCTGGAGGATTTTAGGAGAGGTAGCGGCAGGAAACCAGGATTGTTGTTTAGCTCTGTCCATTTTAGAAATACAGAGAACATATGATGATACTGTGGCCATGTTTTGCCTTATTTCATTTTCATGAGCTGAACTAAAGACCAAAGTTAACTTAAGCTGATTTCAATTACTCAGGCTTTCTGTTTTATTTTCAAATGTACTTTCAGTCAAGGCCTTAAGCTTTTCAGTTCTCTGTGTACACTACCCTGAGGGGAAACTGGCCTGCTGAACTAAAATTGTGTCTTTGCTTCCCCTCCCAGCTCAGATATCAGTACAATGAATGAAAACCATTAACATGGGTTCTTCAGTGGATCGTGGAGTTTTTAAATCCCTGGTCAGATTTCGGCATAGCATTAACACAAGTCCTGATGGAGTGTTTTGGCTTCTGTCACCATGCTGCTGTAAATCTGACCCCCAGGTCCCTGGCCTGCTGTTGTGATAGCTTGTGGCTCATTTTATAAATCATCCCATGGAAAAATCTAATGAACAGCGCTTCAACTAATAGTTACATTCATTGCTGATTAATGACCCCAAAATTTTTTTATGATTTGTAGCGTGGTTTGGTTTGTAAAATGTCCAAAACACAGTAACATTCACAACATTACATAATGACAAAATACTAAGAATCTGTAAACTCAAAATGACTTTGATTGTTTTACTGGAAGAGTCACGCATGACCTATTTTCCATGCCTTTATTTATCTGACAGTTTTGTCTTTATACGACTGTCTCTTCAGCTTTCTTTGTTCACACAATCTTTGTCAGCTGTCTTGTTTTCTTCTCGGCCTTGAAGTGTTTCTGGTTGTTCAGTTGAAGGTGTTATGGCCGATATCATGTTTCGTCATTTATGATCCTCAGAGACAAAGTCTGACAGTTTATCAACAGATTTTTTTAAGATGACCAAGTCATATTAAGTGGAAATGATATGTTGGTTGTAGGGTTGGACATTCACTAAGCGCCATGATTTGACTCATGGCCCTTGCTTGTACACAGATGGTTATTGGCTTTAAGACTTATTGTTTAACTATGTATGCTAAAAGGATGAGCTCAGTCCTTGAGATCTATTGTGTTGTTTAGTGCATTTTTGTCCATGTGTTTGATCACTCTGTTGCATATTTAACATAACATTCAAGACTAGGGTCTCCAGTAAAGCTATGTGTACAGCGAGACAGACAGTTTGTTGTGTTTGAGAGGCACGGGATCGCTGTGCCTGCTGCAATGTAAAACATCTGTCTGGTCATTGCTTTGTTGAGGAGAATTATGTAATATGACATATGGTGCTTTGTGTGCAGAATAAGTGTTAAATAGAAGTCCTCAAAAAAAAAGCAATTTACTGAGCTGATATTTCTTTTTTTCATTCATGTGGTGCGTTTGTGCTCCTTTCTAATCTTGGTGTCCTCTTGTCCAAATGTTATCCTTTGTATTTAGGTTTTTGATGATTACACAGTCTTGTTGTACCTAAGCATGTGATCATAGCATCGAAGAAATAGCTGAAAATGCTGTTTAAAAAATGGTTAATGTTCATCTAGTTCTACAGCGCACAAATGCCTATCATACATAAGATATCTCATGCATTTTTTTTACAACCAATCATAAAGCCATACACAACTTCATTTTCCCATGTAGTTATCAAAAACAGCATGATACGAATGTTGTATGACTAATATTTTCATCATTTTTCATGATAAAGTAAATGTATGTGCTTTTATCAAAGTGCCATGGTCACCTCATCCACCAGGAACAAGTTTGAGTGTCTTTGTGTTGAAGTACTGACCCTGTAGTCTGTGGACAACTGCCTCAGCAAGTGAGCTATAGCCAGCCCCACTGTTCTAACAGCAAAAGCTGTCTGAATGTTGAGTTGTAATATAGGCAAATGAGTTAATGAAAACAAGAAATTTAAAAAATTTGTTCTTTACACGTGGCCCTAGACCTCTTCAGTTTTTACCTGAAGGTGAAGTGTGTGTGTATCTCTGTATGTGTGGCCTTTGTCTGTTTGGTTTCTTAAAGCATTTGTCACACATGTCAGTGCCTTCCCCCTATTTTTGCTGAATGAGAGAGACTGGAAGGAAGTGAGCACTTGTTCTTATCTCTACTACTGCAGAAATGTCGTGTGAGGGAGCATAATGTGTGTATCCGTGTGCTGCATCGGATGAATAACCTCCTGAGCACTGTGTTAGTGTGTGTGTCCAGGGAACTTTGTGTTAATAAATGCTGTTGGTTACAGCAGCCTGAACAAAATAGTCCAAGCTACATTTGCAATTCAAATCTGAGATGAGGAGTTAAAGGTTGTCAGAACGGAAAGAACGAGGTGCTGTGACAAAAAAATATATAATTTTCATTATTGACTGGTTTACTGGTAACATTCTGTTTATAAAAGTCTAAAAATACTTAAAAAGGCTCTTTGTAGTTTTTTTTCATGTATGAAAATAGCTTGTTTTGTTTGATCAACTAAAACCAAATACGACAAAAACAGTAAATGCACACCTTTGGTAGTTTTGCTTGAAAAATTATTGAACATATTTAATGAGATTCCGGACTGGAGCTGGTATTTAATGAGATTCAGGACTGGAGCTGGCATTCAATATTTCGATTTGCATTATCTAATTTCACTTTTCTTTGCTTTATTTTTGTTAATTTCTAAAATATTCTCATTGTAACATTTCTTGCTTATTTGAGACTCCATTCAGATAGTGGTTAATTTTGTTTTTTCAGTCGTTCCATAGAGTTACTAATTATTGCAGCTGTAGTCTGAGTTACCCTGTGTAACCGAAGAACAAACCAAGTCACTGTTTTCTATAACACTGTTCACAAATTAAAGAATAATTCTTGTAACAGCTGTTCCAGTGCAGTTTCATCAGTTGCACAGTCAAAACATGCTTAACTTCAAATGGAGAAGTAATCAAAAGAGAGGGAACAAATAGAGCTTAGTGACATTTCTTACTAATCATCAGTCGTTTTTTTTTTCACCTGCCTAACATGACTTTAGAATGTCTGTTTACACTGTACCTCAGCTGAAGTTTCTTAAAGTCATGTGAAAGCAGGTTGAGTTCCTGGAGCCTGGCCCTAGACCTTCACTGTGTAAATATTCACCAGCCGCACTGAGCTGTTTGTGGCTGACTTACAGCAGTGCTGTGTTTACTAATCATCCCTTATGACGTCCTTATGACTTCATTGGATGAAGCATTCTGATAAATTTATTATGTGGCAGCTTATTAGGGTCAGACCAATATTTGTTGAGATTCAATTCGAATGAGTGGCTAAACAGAGAGACATTTCATTAGTAGTCTTTTCACTGTGCCAGTAAACAAACTTCAGAAAATCTCAGTATTTTCTAAACAAGATTATGAAAATAAATATTATAGGCAACATTTTTTTGTAGGCTACTGAAGTTAAAAATTTCCTTCAACTGGATAGTTGGACAGGAACTATAGATATGTTCCTAAGAATAAAATTATTAAAACGGTATTTGGTTCTTCTTCTTTAAAGTTTTTCCTTTTGTTTCCTGTTGTTGGTATTTCAGTTATATTGTGCCCCGATGTTGATATTTTTACAGTTACATCTACTTTGTGCTGTGACAAGATTAAAAGAACTCTTAAATGTATCGTCACCTTTCTTGTTTAGACTGAAGTGAAAAGTTTAATACGTGTATCATTCTCACTTCTGTGTACATACACACAGATCAGCCTTAACATTGTGACCACTGACAAAGTCCCTAACACTGATTATATTATTACAATAGCACCTGAGAGTGGGTGGGCTATATTAGGCAGCAAATTAATTTGTTTATCGAACCGTGAAAAAAGTGTGAGCATTTAAGTGACTTCCACAAGGGCCAAATTGTGATATCTAGACTCCAAACTCTGAAACTGCAGCTCTTGAGTGATTTTCCCTGTCTGAAGGAATCAGGACCTACCAAAAGTGGTCCAAGGAAATAAGACTTGTGAACCATTGACAGACTCGTGAACAGCCAAGGCTCATTGATGTGGTTGTGGAGCAAAGACTGGCATGTGTACTCTGGTCAAGTAGTAGAGCTACTAATGACAGAGCTAATATGAAGAGCTAATGCTGATTCCAATAGAAGGGTGCCAGAACATACACTGCATTGGATGTTGTTGAGTATAGGGCTGTGTGGCCCATGCTGAGCTGTGTCCACAGCTGAAAGCAATGGAAGAAGGCGTACTGGTCTCATGAATCATGTTTTAAGTCATATGGACATTCGAGTATGTGTACATTGTTCATTTGGGAAAGTGATAAGACTAGGATGCCATGTGGGATTCAGATGCAAGGTGGGGAGGCCGCAAAAGGCAGCAAAAAGGGGACCTACTAAATATTAGGTGGGTGGTCATAATCCCGAGACTGATCGGGTGACCCCTGAAAGGACAAAGCCGAAAGCAGTTGATCTTGAGTTGTGTATGTTTAATTCATTATACAAATTAAGATTTAGAAGCAATACTTTTAGGTTTTGTTGGGTGTATTGCAACTAATTATTTCTTGGCTGTAACTAGTAAATTCCTGGAGTTTCTCCTTATTGCCTGACAACCTAAATATGACAAGGACTGGATTGTTCTGACACAAGTCTGATGTGTCTGAGGTGCCTATTTAGTTTAATATGAGAAGAATCTATTTATTTATTTTGCATTGGATGGAAATAAACATAATTTTAGTTCAACATATTGAAGAAACTCAAGTTTAGTTCTGGCACTGGTATCAAAGCTAATATTGATATCAACCCTTACATAAGAATTAGAGCATTCACATAAGATCAAAAGACACATCAAATACACATCCTGTCTGGTGTTCAAAGACAGGGTGGTGAATGGCCTGAAATCATGCTTTAGTCTCAGGCTAGCTAACAGAATGTCTCTGTATTTTCTATGAACATAGGGTGTGTTCGTGCTGCATATTTCCCCCACTGCTTTACCAAAAAAGCATCTAATGCTCCTGAACATAACAATTGTTAAGGATTTTTTTTCTCAATTGGGAAAGTTTATTCAATCACAAGAAAATTCATAGGGCATTGCATAAATTATTAAAAGGCATTAGGACAGAATAGTCGGCAGAGTCTTACAGAAACGCATGGGTGTTTAAAGAAACGTGTCTTTTTTTTTTTTTGCAATAAACAATAAACATACAATAAACATCTGAATAAACCTTTAACTCCCATTCATTGACTTTTGTACATAGCTTTAGAGGACCATGTGATAGCCTTTACATGCTCTCTGTGGTGCCTGACAGTCTTTACTTTTTTATTGTTAGACGTGTGATCAAGATGATGACGAGGTGGAGATTGCTGTGGATAACGCAGCCTTTATGGATGAGTTCTTTTCTCAGGTGAGTCAGGGTGTGTGGGGAGTGTAACTTTTTGTTCTTATTTTGAGTGTTTTTTATTTTCAATGCCCAATGTTTTCAACCTGTGTCATTTGTATACAATAGAGTTTGATGATTTTCTTCATGTGTTTCAGATTGAAGACATCAGAAGCAGTATAGATAAAATTGACGAGAATGTGTCTGAAGTCAAAAAGCTTTATTCAGTCATCCTCTCTGCACCTACATCAGATCAGAGTAAGATGACTCATCAGTATCAGCTTTTCTTTCTTTATCTGCCCCTTTTTTCTTTTTTCTGTAAATGTATTAACGTCACGGAGCATCATATTACCGGTGTTCTTCTTACATAAACTTTGCTAATGTTTCTCTGTTACAAGCTGGATTTGCTTTTTTGTGTGTGTTTTAAATCAAAATAAATCTGATTTATGTTTTCTTAGACATATTCTTGTACTCGTAAGAAATTAAATTTTTATGACATTTTATTTTTAAGTAGCATTGTCAAAATATAACAAAAATTCACCTTCGCTTCATTTAAAAACATTTTAGAGAACAAAATAACATTTTGTGTGACAACAGAAAATTCATTAGTGTCTATTAATTGTATGTTTGTGCTTGAAATAAACCCGTTTAACACACTTAACTGTTTACTGCCACGTATCTCTTTTCCCCCAGAAACACAGGATGATTTGGAGGCAATTACCAATAACATTAAAAAGATGGCCAACAATGCAAGAAACAAACTCAAGAGTGAGTGCCACACAGTCACAATAATAGTGATGCTAATTTGATTGAATGTTAATTGGGGTAAAAAAGTGATCTCTACTAGTTCAAACTAAAACAGAAATCAATATCCTGGTTTGTTTCCCAGCAATTGAGAGGAATCTGGAGTCAGAGGAGCAAGAGAGGGTGTCAGCTGACATACGGATACGTAAATCACAGGTAAATTCTGAACATCTGAAATGCAAGGTGGCCTTCAGTTAACACTGGTTATAAAGGAATTCTTTTTATACAGATTGTTAACACTTTGACATTTGTGAATCAGGATCTTAGATCTTGTTTTTTTAACTACTAAAACATTGCATGCATGAGTGCTGATGGTTTACAATCTATACAGAACATTATCAAGGTAAAGAGAAGCAGAAAATGCCTACCTGTACAGTGACCTTAATTAGACTTCTATATTTCTACAAAAATATTTTCGAAAACAAAATCAGACTTTCAAAGTCCTAAAGCTAGATATAGGGAATCCAATTAGGCAAATGTGACTCAAATTACAGTGATTCATAGTTTCAGTTTGTTAAATAATGACTTCTTCATCTTAAACATTAGTCTGTGCCAAAAGTATATAAACCTGTGCCTTCAGTAACTGCTGTGACCCTCTTTTACAGTAGCATATTTGGGTATTCCTTTCTGTAACTGTTTAATCAACCCTGATCGCTCTGTCCCATCCTCTGCATTCAAGAGTCTTCTGACTCTGATTTTAGGTAGCCACTAGCTAGAACCAACAGGGACAACCCTCTGCTATTTTACATTTATATGTGTAATTTGTAATTTTCTGTAATTTGTCAATTTGGGTTCCCTTTAACTAGTTTTAGGAATTAACATCGGATCATGTCTAAGGTTTTCCTTATGTAAAAATTGTGAACCTTTCAGAACTTTCTCTAATTTGTAAGTACGTATGCTTGTAATATTTAAAATACACAAAACAAAACAGTATGCTTTTAAATATATCATCAACTTGTATTTGTTATCTTAAAATGACAGATATTCCTGTCTAATTTGATACAAATGTTTTTTTTTTCCTGCTGTCTCCTAGCATGCAGTGCTGTCTAGGAAGTTTGTTGAGGTAATGACAAAGTATAATGAAGCCCAGGTGGACTTCAGGGAGAGGAGTAAAGGACGTATTCAGAGACAGCTAGAGATCAGTGAGTGGTACTGATGAACACAGTCACAAAGTTATGTGATAGTTCTACAGTTTTCCATGTCATGAACTTTTTCCTTTTCCTTTCCAGCTGGAAAAGCAACAACAGATGAAGAACTGGAGGAGATGTTGGAGAGTGGTAATGCTGCTGTGTTCACTGCAGGGGTAAGTGTGTGTGCTTGCACTTCTGCTTTTGATAGTAGCACACTAACATTACCATTGCCTCGTCACTAATCATGATATGTACGAACTGAGGAAAGTTGTCTGTTGCTTGGTAAAACTCAAAATGCCTTGTTACTCATTACCTGTGCTTGAGATCTGATCTGTTGGGCTCAAAGCCAGTCTGATTAATTTGATATTTCTTTAATGTGTTGTATTTTCAAATGCCAGTGAGCATATGAGATGCTCAAACACAGGTTGCAGAAATTACCTGTCCTATTGCATTGATCTGTAAGAGGTGGTAAATGAGTGCGCCATATATTTAAAGGGTCTTCGTCTTCTCGAATATTTTTATTTAACATAATAATAATATAATATTTTAAATATATACACACACACACACTGTAAGGAAATTGGGGACTTCCTTCAGATGGTCCTGCTGTTAAAAGTACAGTTCTGGATCTACATGAAATGTTGCTTTAAAGGTATACTTCCTGAAAATGTTCAAGTAGTCCATTTTATTTTTTTGAAACTTGACACACACTCTAGTACCACAAATATACTACAGTAGTCAGTTAAATGAATGGGTACAGGCTACATTTTAAAAGTGTTAAGCCCTTTTCCATCAGCCAAACACCTAATATGTTGAAGACCTTTGGTATACTGTAACTACATTTTTTGTTTGTCCTTAAGACTGGATGGATTTTTCCTTCTTTTTTCTTTTCAATACAGCAGTGTCACTCTACATTAGAAGAATTTGGTATAGTCTTCTGTGGAGCTACAATTGACAACCTCGTTTCCTCCAGTTGTCTAACTAGCTGCCTTTTTTAAGTGAGAATGCAAACTCATGACTGCCTAATTTAGGCCAAACTGTGGTCACAACTAGACATTAGATGTGACACCAAGATTGTATGTGTACATTTCCTGTGTGTTAACTGAAACTTCTCTCTGCAGATTGTGGACTCTGGGATTTCGAAACAAGCCCTGAGTGAGATTGAATCCAGACACAAAGACATCGTCCGTCTGGAGAGCAGCATCAAGGAGCTGCACGATATGTTTGTAGACATTGCCATGCTGGTGGAGAGCCAGGTATTGATCTCTATTTCTACTCTGCCCATGACCTCATTTACCCATTAGTTACTTAAAGAACCTATCTTCTAATTCATTCATTTATGTACTCTTATACATACAACCATGGGTCTGTGCCCAAAATACAGTTGAGTGAAAATGTTTGCAACCCCTAGTAGAGATGTTTTCAATCATCAGAAGTAAAACAAAAAAACAAACAAAAAAAAAACAATATAAGAAGACGGTCAAAGTAAAATATTGAAAATTATATCAGTGCAAAGTTTGTATCCTTCTTAATAAAACCCTCTAGGTAATTAAAGTTTAATTTGTAAAATTTGGTGTCTTTACTTAAAAAAAAAAAAGACTGTCAACACTTACTGTTTAATGAATGGTACCAAGTGTGTTAAATTGGGCTTGGACTTTTAATTGGCAAGTGGGTAGATAATTGGGGGCTGTCTCAAGCAGTTTACTGAGCGCTACAAAAACAATGGTATCTGGAATTCAGGTGACCTCAAAATAAAATTGGTAAATGTTCATAAAGCTGGAGAGGGATATAAATATATATCAAAGAATTTGGGGTTACCAGTACCAACTGTGAACACTATAATCCAGAAATTGAAGAAATGTGTACACACTATGACTCTTATATGAAGTGGAAGACAAAGTAAATTGACTGAAAGAGGTGCTAGGAAGCTTGATCAAGAGCTAAGTAACAATCCAAAACCATCAGCAGGAGACCTGACAAAGTCCTTAGAATCAACACGAATAAAGATCTATATCTCCACAGATGTCTTGATTGTTTGGAAGAAAAACCCAGAGGAAGCTATTACTTACTTTTAGACATAAGGAAACATGCTTGTAGTATGTTAAGGAGCCTTTGAATTAACAAAATTAATTTTGGAACAAGATTAAATGGACTGATGTGGCCAAAGTCAAATTATTTGCTCAAAATCACAGAGGTATGTTTTGCGAGGAACGAACATCTGCCTATGAGGAGAAGAGCACCATTTTCAAAGTCAAACATGGTGCAAGCTCACTGATGTTCCTTCCAGTCTCCAGACATAAATATCAGTAAAAAGCTGTTGATAGATTTGAAGAGCGCAGTATATTAATGACAACCAAGCAATCTGGTGGTTTTGGAACAATTATGCCATGAAGATTGGGCTACTCCTGAAAAGGATCCAAATGCTGCTCAAAGGGTAACCAAAGAAGTTGGAGGATGTTATGAAAGCAATAGGAGGAAATACACAGTGTTTTAATGTAACTTTCTTTTTATACACTCCTTGACCATTTTTGTTACTTCTGATGAGAAAGTAAAATGTTTACTATCAGAATGTGTATTAAATATTATGTTGATGGGAAGGAATACTTTGTTTTACCATTTCAAACTAATGGGATGCAAAAACTTCAACTGTATTTTCATATTTGATTTTCTCCCTGCCAAAGCTGTAGTCTGACTTTCAGTCTACATCTGTTCCTATTGCTTCTTTTCCGGCTCTGTGACTCTCAAGAACCTGTTTTTACTTTCTGTTGCTACTGCCCCCTCGATCTCTTCACCCACCATTGATGGAACAAATATTAAAGCATTTAGTTAGATGTACAAATCAGCCCTCATTGTAGACATCAGAGCAAACTTCACTCTTGAACAAACAAAAACACATTGTTAAGTTATACTATGTATATGCATACATGAATATAACCACATATTTCTTACTGCTTGCACTATGCTTTCTGAGGGAAAGGCTTGTTTAAGGTAAGGGCCCTTCCCCTGCTGTGTGTATTGTTGTTGTTGTTGTTGTTGTTGTTGTTTTTTTAAACCATGTTTAATTAGTTTTAGTTTTTGAAGTTTGCTACAAAGACAATCAGCATTATCATAACTGTAAATGGTTTTTTCATGACATTTACCTTGGGAATAAAACAAATCTCCATTTTGCCATTTTTGAAGCTGCCTAATGACATTCACTTATGTAACAATGGAGCTTGTGATAAAAACAATCACTGGAAACCTCTTGAAACCAGCTGTATTATGTGGTCAGGATAAACTGGTTGATTACACTTTCTTTCTGCCACGGTATCTTACTGATTATTGTGTGTTTTTCAGGGTGAAATAATAGACAACATTGAGCAGAATGTATCAAAGTCCACGGACCACATAGCAGTGGCTAAAGAACAGACCAAAAAAGCTGTCCGGTACCAGACTAAAGCACGCAAGGTAATGTACTTTAGCGAACTGCAGTACCAGTTAATTTTTAAAAATTTTTTTTTTTCTCTCTGCTCAAATTTCAAGACACAGTTGGACTTTCTTTTAACATTTTGACACTTTTAACCTACTGCAGACAGATGACACTCACTCTAAACAAACACATTTCTTCGCCTTTTGTTTCTTGGTCTCTTGTGTTGTTCTTTATTTGTTTTCTTTTCTTGCTTTTCATCACTTCTAACAATGTGGCCCATGTTAGGGTGGAATGATTGACAGAATTGAGAGCAACATGGACCAATCTGTGGGCTTTGTGGAGCGGGCTGTAGCAGATACTAAGAAAGCAGCAAAGTTTCAGCAAGAGGCTCGCCGTGTGAGTGACTTGGGTCAAAAAAACAGCAGTCTGGTTTCCCAAAAGCAGTCCAAATAGCTTTATAACTTCCAAAAGGAAAGAAGAAGGGAGATATAATCACTCCATTTTTTTGAAGATTTTTTGGTGGGTACCATAAACTGGATTGGGACAAAGATTAAGTTGGATTCAAATTCACAAACCTCTGTTATTTCGATAAAGAGTGTTATTCTAGTGATCCTGAGCTAATGTGAACATGCACCTGGGATGTCAAAGATGCCCTCTTCTTCCTTAAGTCTGACAGTAATGAGCAAATAGTAATGGTTATTGGTGTGACTGCATTATAGGCAATGCAGGAGCCATTGAGGCTCCTGCATTGCAAAAAATACCGACCACCATATATGATTTTTAACACAGCTGGGGCAGCACATGCAGAGGTCTTTTGCAAAAAACATAGGGCTACCTGGCAATAAAGTTCAACCAATCAAATGTTGCTTTAGTGTGGCCAGTAATAAACATTCAAGTACATATTTTCAAAGTTTGTTGGGTACCACAAACAGCATGTTTCTACTCTTTACCTCACATCAAGAGATAAAGTCATTATTGTAATAAATGTATTTGTTCAGTTCTATTTGGCTATTACTAAGTAAATCATGTTTTATTGTCTTTCTAATACCTGAAACAACACATCTCCACCAGTGCAGCACTTATTAACCCAGAGCTATGTTTGATCTTGCTTTTGGGAAATCTGCCTGAAAACAACAACATGAAGACCATTCCCACCATCCAGACCCAGATGTTTAACTTACTGTGTTACCTGTCATGATCCCCAGCCCTCCTTCATGCTTTATTCCTCAGTCTTCACATTGTGGCCTGTGAACCACTGTGCTTTAAACACAACTGTGACCAACCAAGAACCAGATGCAAGACTACAGTTTCCACACTTATATTCTCTCTGCCCTTTCTCTTCGCCTTCAACATTAACTTTCTTTATTTACAGCATGTGGATGGCTGCTGCGCTATTTTTAATCTTTGCTTTTAGCTATATTTAAATGTAATATTTGTCAGCTTCTGGCTGCTTCCATGAAAATAACTGTTGTACTCACAACTTTAGGTCAACACTGTTGTGTCAAGAGAAAACTGGTTTATCAGACTTGATGCAGAGAGTTTTCGTGGTTACCAAGCTACAAAGAAAATACAATGTATATGATATCCTTATTGTTACTGTATACTGCACATTCTGCTTCTGCCAAACTAGTAACTACACTATATGTCACACAGTAGTAGATAACGTTATTATTTCACACATACTATCCTTGCTGCTTCCCACTGAGAATGGTCCTGATGGAACTGTACTTGGTTGTTCCCAACAGAAAATGGTGATAATAGTGGTGATTGTGCTGGTCTTGATTGCCATACTAGCTCTCATAATCGGGTTGTCAGTGGGATTGAAGCGAAGCTGATGAGCTATTTGAGTAAGAGGAGAGCTAAGGGTGAGTAACTCTGGAGCCAATAACCACTGTAGTTCCACAATGGGTGTGGGTATGAGGCATGCTTTGGGAAAGGGTTTGCATGCTCTTTCATTAGACTTTTTGTGTGTTTTTCTTTTGTCCACAGGGTTTACTTGAGGTGTGTTTATGTGTATTTGAAGTTCTTGGGTGTGTGTGTGTTTTGCTCCTATTTTCCAACATATGCCTCTGGTTACTGCTGAATAAACAAAGCAGTACTAGTGATGAGTTTGTCTCACACTGTTTGACTGGTGCTTGGTCAAAGGGTTCATTTCACTGCTTGTATGTCCCATCATTTAAACTGTTCTCCCTTTTTGTCTCACTCTTTGTATCTCTTCCTCTGTAGAAAATTATCATTATTGGTGTCATCTGTGCTGTGGTTGTCGTCATCCTCCTCATCATAATCCTCACCCAGACACTATAGCAGGACAGTGTCTGTTTATGCATCATCTGCTCCATCAGCTGGCCTGCCAAAGAAAAGACTGATACTGATCACTCCATGTAGATCTGACACCCATAAATGTACAAATCGTCAGCTTAAAATCACACATTATTATAATGGAAAAAAAGGAGTGTGCAACATTTGTAAGCAGTAAAACTTTAATTGTCACTTTTACTAACCCCCCTGACCATCGTCCTTCTTGGTCTTCGAGGTTCTGTTCAACTCTCTCATGCAGCTTTAAAAGTGTGAGGATGCCCTAATGCAAATGAGGGAAATGAGACTGAAGCTGACATGAGGTACAGTACTTATTGTATCTCTCCAGAGATGAAAAGGGAACTGGAAAAAAAAAACTGCTTGTATTTTCACTCCAGTGTCACCAAACATTTCATTGTTTCATTTCATTGCCAAAGAATCTGCCTGTATATTATTTATATTAATTTCCTTTTAATGTCCAGCAAGCTTGATGCTGTGAAAGTGTGTTGAGGCATTTCATCTCTTTTTAACATTATTTCTTGTCTTAATGTGCCTTGACACAGTCTGTGATTAAAATGCTAGCTACTGTTTTTTTCACTGTAACCGGGTTCATTTTGTTCTGTTGATTTTCAGCACTTTTACATTTTAAAATATGCTGTATTTCTGTAATTATCCTCATATGATCATGTAAATAATAGATTTATTTTTGTGAGTTCTCAGTATCTAATCCTGAATACGACTCCGTTTTTTTACTTGAAGAGGATTGTGTGTACTCACTTATGATTCTTCAGTTTTAAGAGCCCACTGGTTCTGATTTTAAATGTGAAGGATAGTGCTCACGAAAATTAATTTCATAGACAGGTCAATTTTGGACAAGCAGAATGGACACGCCAAGGACATAGACAGGCATTACTTAAGGATTTATCTCAAGACTGTAAACTCTGGTAGAATGCTTGAATATTTGTTTTGTATCTTTGTTAAGCTGGTACAATGTCATGTATGATTGCCTCCTCTTTTAAAATGCTGTCAAACGTAATGTTTAAAGACAAAGAAGTATAAGGAGTGAATGGTAGTAACACTAGTGCCTGTTTCCTTAAAAATCCAGTATAGTCTGTTTTTTTATTATGCTTTTTGATGGTGTGTTGTTAATTACGTCACACATAAACAGGCAGGTTTAAATGGACACTCCCTCCTGGTTGGTGGCTCATTGAAGTGCGTGGTTTGACTGTATTTTAGGTTTCACAATATTTATACTGTAATCATCAAACTCCATTGCCATTTTATTAGATACAATTTCTGAAACCATTGCACTGTAAAGAGTCCCAGAATAAAATCCTTTTTTGTTAAAACAGCTTTAGAAATTAGGAGGGAGGTAAAATTATTTGGACAGTTTGGAGCATGCTGTTTGTGCTGCTTTGTAATGTAATTGTTACACTTTGACTAATATGTATGTGGTCCTCACTGATTAAAAAAACAAAAAAAGATCAATTGTGTATACACCGCTTAGTATAGTTTGCAGTTTACAGTACAGTCTACAACATCACCAGGCCACAGAGTACACATTAATAGATGACCACAAAGTTAAATCTACACATATTTACAGCATGCAACTGAACATGAGTACTTTCATATTGTCATGTGTTTTTATGTTTTGGTTCATAGTTTCATAAAACCTATAAAACACTGTATTATAAAAATGTTGTGTACAAGCAAACAAATCATGTTAAGAGTTATTACAGGAAGGGTGTTTTCCTGATTAGTTTTAGCTAGGTTTTCCTAATAAAGTGGCATATGACTTTTAATTCTATTTGATTACCAACATATCAGGAGAATGTTTTTTTTCTTGTAGAGGGAATGTGTTGAACTGGCAGTTTATTGAACAACATTTTATATGTCACCTTTAAAGCTGGTGGTGATCCATTATAATCAATAGATATGGATTACAATGGATCAACACAACAGGCTTTAAAAAAAAAAGGCATGTGCATTATGAAAGCCACCATCACTGAGAGAACCTTTATTTCTCTTTGACCACGACCTAAATGTTGCCTTCAATTCTGGCTGTGCAGGGAATATATGAAAGAAAGCGGGACCCCAGCTCGGTCTACTCCTTTGGCTCCTGTCTACCGCTGTTTGATCCCAAAACTTCTATTTAAGCCTTTTTCTTTACACCACTTAAGTCATCAGCATGAGCTACAATAAAAGAAGGAGAAAATAGATACTCTTCTGGACTGTTGACTTCAAGTGCCAATGATTTGAATGGAAATTAAAGTTTTAATGTGTTTTGTAATGATTGGTTGAGTGTTTCCTTGTGATCCTGTGCTTGTTTGCTTTCCTGGCATTTGTGAGTGACACAAGGTAAATATGTGAAGTACAGCTAGGTTCACAGCTGTAAAAGTGGAGGTAGGTTGGTTTATGTGGTTTGTTTTTTAGTTTATTTCTTTTAACTTTCCTCTCACACACACACACCCGTCCTCTGTGCCCCAGTTCTCCTTTTGCTCAATCATTTCCTCAAACTAGTGTGTCCATAAATGCTATGAACTGTGTTGTATTATAGTGCTTTGTGTCATCACACTATTATCTTACTTTGTCTTTTTTCTCATAATTTACAGAAAAAAATGATGATTATGTTGTGCTGTTCCATTATTGGGATCATTGTGGTTTCCTATCTCTACAGTTTCTTCTCATAAAAATGGTTTACACAGGTAAAACACCTGCATTATCTATTTGGCACATGCTGCATTCTTTATTTTCACAATGATTGTTTAAAGTCTGTATTTTGTATTATTGTGTTTTGTTTCCAGGAAGGAGGATTTCCCCAGGAAAAAAAAAACATCTGGTGCTCTCCTATTTCAACCCTCAAAGCATTTAGGTCTGTTTTAAAATCTAAAGTATATTTTAAAAAAAAAACGTAAATCAAACCATATCAATATAGTGCATTTACCCTCCTATAAATTAATTGAAAATATTTTTCTTGCTGTATGAAGTGTGTTTAAACGTGTTCTAAATGTGTAGATTTTCATCATTTGGGGTTCTTGGGATCGACTGTAGTCTACCGCCTCCTGGTGGTACAAAGAAAGGACAGTCATATTTAGAGACACTATAAAGTTGTTATGAATAGGATTCCTTTAAAACTAAGTAATATGTACAACCAGTGTTTGTGTTTGTCTGGGTTCTATAAATTCATCAATTCGCATGCTTTTATGTAAGCTCTTTATTAATACCCCACTGAGTAGCATTTTTTTGATTTATTTGGTATCATATTTTTAAGACATTGTGTGCGTGATGGTGTTGTTTTTATGATCCGTATGCGTCTGTGCTGCAGAAATGCTTGTGACTATGCCGTATTGTATAACGGGCTGTCAATCACTCAATGGCTTTTTGTCAACCCAGTAAAGTCGGTTATGTAATAAAAGATTTCTGTGCGTTGTACCAAGTGTTAGTGTGTTTTTCACTTCTTGTGCTGGAGGTTTGGACCTGCTGATTGCTTTTCTCTTCGGTTTGCACCACCTATTAACTTTATTTGTTCCTGTTTTATTAGCCTACGTGTGATAGCTACATGTCATGAATGGCGATATACGACATAACATCCGTGTATAAAGATCTTTCCTGACCTCATTTCATCCCCCATCTCGATGTTCTTCCTACTCAGAGATAGACCTCGCCCATCAACAGTACATGGGGCGGGGTCTACACAAGGGTGCGTTCGATTTCCTTATTGGTGTGGGGAGGATAAACGGGCGCACAAAGATAAAAGAAATTTAACGGTTAGAAAATTATTAAATGAAAAACGTTCACCACATCAACTACCAAGACCAATGTGATCAAAGTGAATAGTAGCTCAAATAGGCCTAGTTTAATACATGTGAAAAACATTTGAACTTATCTATGTTCAATTATTCTTACAGCACATATTCTTACAGCACATATGACAGAATGGCGTGGTTAGTAGAGTAGCTATATTACGGTGTTATATTAATAATTTAATGATTACCAGTTGAAAAAGTAATCTATTTTTAATTATAGTTTTTATTTCTAAGCAAGAATGCTAAATATTTTCAGTTCCCAAATATGAGCATTGGGCCCTCACTTAGTATGTCACACATGAAAATAAAGATGTTACGTTGCTATGTGGAACACAAAGCAGATGTCTTCATTCTTTTTTTTTACTAATTGATGAAAACCCGGTATGTTGAAAACCCGGAAGTTGCAATAATAATAATAATAATAATAATGAGGAGGAGTCTTTCCAGCTAATTCTTATTCATTTAAACATTATAAACAATCTAATGTAACAATAATGTCTAACATTTAGGATAATGACTAATTTTGATTGTAAATTAAAGTAGGGAACATTTATAGACTGGATTTGTTTTGCCACTATTGCTGCCCAGATAATTTGATATTGGACTAAAACTGACCCCATAACGAACCGTCTACCGTCAAACCAGGGAGTACAAACCAAGTACACATGTATATTCACATATTCTAATCTGGTTTAAAGAGCACCTACAGTGTCCAATGAGAGCGTCGATACGCTCGTTTTTTTTCAGGAGCAGTAGCGTAAATAGGGGGGTGGGGCCGTGAGCTCTTTTTGGGGGGTTTGTGTGTATGTGTGTGTTTTTTCACCAGCTGAAAATGGCGGCTCGGAGCGTCGAATCGTTCTAACTTTATCGCACAATAATAAACATAACAATATACACAGCTGTTAGCACATAACATGGGGAAACTTTACTGAGAGGCCATAGATGTTCATGCTGGAAAACGTTGCTTGACCACTACGGCTAAAAGGAGTTAAAACGGTAAGGTAACGAAAGCTTACAACTGCCTGTGAAGGCTGTAGCAGCTAGCTACTTAGCATCAACGTTAACCGACGACTTATGAAAGGGATTGTCAACTGAGCTAGTTTATGTTAGCCGACAATGCCAGTTAAATATCGTGAGTTAAAAGACAAATTGGGTCCAAATGTTTCGGGTTCAATAGAGCTGGTCTAGTCGACACTTGTCCTCACATAATGACACGATTCCAGTGCAACTATATGCAATTTAATGTGCGCTGCTAACCTTAGCTTTCGGGATTGAAAGCAACACTGCTAGCTAACGTTAGCAGAGGTGTCTTGCTAATGTTGGGCTCTAATCATAGAGCGGTGTGTGTTTCTGTCCGACAGAATGTAAAAAGCACACGATATACTTCAACGGAGATTGCTTAGTTATTGGGTATTATTGAACAAGATTCACGATACTTTATTTCTTTCAGAGATTATGGCGGATCCTCATACACGGTACAGCAAACGCTTGGTGAGTAACTTGACCAAACTGTTAACCTACCGCAACACTTTTATATTTACTCTCGAACTGTTTCATCCAGTGTTTGTGGGTAACGATACAATTTTTAATTAGACACGAAGCAGTTTAGTGAAGGAAAGCGACTGTTGTTGAAAGGGATGGCCCGCTGTATACGGAAATAAATTGGAAAGGCAGGGGTCCTTTCCGTTTTGCGTGACACCCCAGGGATGGTAATGAACTTGTCTAAACACTGGGTTCAAGAAAAGGTCAAGTTCACAGTCTAACCTGACAACTGCGCTGCTGTGACCTTTACTTTCCTCCTTACAAGATTTTTACTTTGATGAGAAATAATGTTAAAAAGCTCATTGCTTTTAAGCTTTCCTGTGTTTAGCCAGAAAACATTAATATATTCAAGTTAGGGAGAATGAGATGTATAATATGAATGGATAAATACATTTGTTGAGCCTTATCCTGTTGTTGATTTTTGTATCAGCCTATTTGTTGAACACACACACAAAAATTGCTAGTCATTCATTGTGATTTGTTAATTTTATTGCTTTGTAAGCAAAGGCCCGTTTTTTTAATGTTTGTTAAATTGTTTAATAGGTGCCATAGAGCCTCTTGTTATGTAAGTAAGAATCATTAAAGTTCAGATAATACCACGTTTGTGGTAAAGGTGTGGGGGTTGGAGAGATCTCAGAGCAGGGATATTGTGCTTTATTCATCTGTCTTTCCAAACAGTGATGGTTTGGGTGTAAGGCAGGTAGGTGGGCAGTGGATGAAGGATAAACCCTTGGTATTGTATTGCTGTATTCTTAAGATCCCACATTAAATTATTTAGCTGACTGATCACCTTGGATTGATTTGTTGTGATTGTGAGTTTGCTATATGTGAGTTTGAGAAGTAATGGAAGTTTTTATTCCTTTATGCCACAGAGATATAAGGGACAACCCCCACGCGTCTCATATTTGAGCAATTACAAGATAAGCCCCAAAAAGCACACACTAGAACATTTAAGTATTGATTAATTATGCAGGAGGTTCTTAGATTATTGCATTAATGTTAGATTTTAAATGGAGTTGCTTTTGGTGGTTTGTCAACAACGAGTAATTCAGTATCTTTTTATACTAAAAGTAGTTTGGTAACATTCAATATTCTAATTGTAATTAACCACTTTAAGTTTGAAAGCACTTCTTAGAGTGTACAGCTAGTATTAGGATTTTATTCTCAGGCATATTATTTAAAACATAGAAAATTTTTACATATGTGTTCTTGTCATCGCCATTTTAGGCTTTAACTAAATGGGCTATGGGCTATAACTCATTCTATATCTTTCACTGTCAGTTATTCTGATGTTCACCCCTTTCGTTGCTTTGCACAGACAATATTGTTTATGACTGACATAAAGATTAACAGACACTTTCTTTTGTCTTCAGCGCACAGGTACACGTCGCCGCTACCAGGACGATGGAATTTCAGATGATGAAATTGAAGGGAAACGAATGTTCGACTTGGATGAAAAGTTGCATTGTGACCGATTTAACTCAGACTTGGTCAAATACATGAAGGGTGAAGGTGAGATCTCAACTAGTAAAATTAAAGATTTTAAGAATGTAATTTCAGTCAAACCACATCTGAACATGCAGCATCTAATGTCATGTGAAAGAAACTAATGCCAGGTGTTTGTGCTATGTGTAGCATTGCTCAACACTGCAAATTTTTGATATTTGGTTGTGTTTTTTGATGGTATTTTGATTATCCTACTTAGTGTATATCACCTTTCTAGACTTTACATTTGAATACATCCAGAGGGAAGGACTCAGGGACCCCATTATCTTTAATACAACTGAGGGTCTTGGTATACAGTAAGTTTATATTTTTTTTTTGTTTTATCAAAGATTTTATTTTTTTTTGTAATTGGATTTTTAAAAAATTATAATTTCGAGTCACTTCAAAGCGTGTGTGTGTGTGTGTGTGTGTGTGTGTGTGTGTGTGTGTGTGTGTGTGTGTGTGTGTGTGTGTGTGTGTGTGTGTGTGTGTGTGTGTGTGTGTGTGTGTGTGTGTGTGTGTGTGTGTGTGTGTGTGTGTGTGTGTGTGTGTGTGTGTGTGTGTGTGTGTGTGTGTGTGTGTGTGTGTGTGTGTGTGTGTGTGTGTGTGTGTGTGTGTGTGTGTGTGTGTGTGTGTGTGCAAATTAAAAGCCTAAAAAATGACATGGAATTGCCTCTCACTTGCAGAATGCCTGACTCTGATTTCAGTGTGAGTGATGTCAAGTTGTTTGTTGGTAAGAACCTTTTCTATTCCTTTCCCAAGTTACTTTTTGTACACAAGGTAAATGCTAGGGCCAATATATGGACACGTTACCTTATTGCAAAGTATTAGTATTTGTGAATATGCTGATTATCAAAATTAAATGCTAATTACTGCAGTAGATTGTTCATAGTTTAACTAGCACTGAAAATTACATTTTTTACATTAATAGAAAAAATGTATACAAATGTATACATTACAATGGAATGTATAAAAAGAAATCTTTTGAGATGTTGGTTATGTTTTCTTTTGCCCTAAATAGTTATTGTATTTTAGTTATATATATTATGACTATATATAAGTGACTTTAGAATTAATTACATTAACCTAAGTTGTTGAACCTTTTAATTTACTTACAGGGAGTCGGCGCATTGTAGATGTGATGGAAGTGAACACACAGAAGGGAATCGAGATGTCAATGGCTCAGTGGCGACGCTACTATGAGACTCCACCGTCAGAAAGAGAAAAACTCTATAATGTCATCAGTCTGGAGTTCAGCCACACCAGGCTGGAGAATCTAGTCAAACGTCCGACTTCGGTAAGAACGCACACACTGCAAGTTTTCAGTTATCAAGATGTGGGTATTATTATTGCCATGAGAGAACTTTTACTGGTGTATACCTCTCAAAAAAGGTCAATAACAAATCAGATTTAAAGCAGTTTAAAAATATTGGCTTGTTATCCTAATTATGTGCTTTGGCTTCATTCTAGGAGAGTAATAAACTTATCTATCTGCAGTAGAGTTATCAGTTGGCAGAAACATTACTTTGTTTGCTACAGACAACTTGAATGTATTTTTTTATACCATTTACTCCTTATCACAATGCAGGTAGACCTTATTGATTGGGTGGACAACATGTGGCCCCGACATCTAAAAGAAAGGCAAAGAGACTCCACTAATGCCATCATAGACATGCATTATCCCAAAGTACAGAAGTGAGTAAACCAGAGATCTCAAAACTGTATGCTGCGCTATAGGTAATGTGTCTTGCATCAGTGATAATTTTATCCTTATATCCTGTGTTTACCTATAATGCACATTTTTTTCATCTTTCCTCCACTTGTTTCAGGTACTGTCTCATGAGTGTTCAGGGGTGCTTTACAGATTTCCACATCGACTTTGGAGGAACCTCAGTTTGGTACCACATCCTGCGAGGAGGAAAGGTCAGTCTGGGTCTCACACCAACTGTATATGTTAATGTTTGGCTGGCAGTAGTGGCCAAAACTTTTTATTTACAACAATAAACAGCTCTTTACTTTTGTCACATGGCCTAGAAAAAAAATTATCTTGTGGGCTAACACTCCATCTTGTCATTAACTTCTGTTCAGCCCTATAATGAACATGCATTTTTGTTTCTTTCATTTCCATAGTTCCTCTTTTGCTGTATTATTTTGTGCAACCAAACTTTTTGAAGGGGTGATGCTCTTGCACACTATGGCCAGAGGTGCCTGTCAGCCGACACCTGGCTTAACTGACCCAAGTAGCATTAGTAGTGGCTCTAGCAAATGAGATGGTTCTTTGTCCCTTCAGCACCACACCTGTTCCTACCAAACATCCTCTTGTTTAAAACCAAAATATATACAAACAGCCAGTGTAAATTTACACTTAGGGGTCAACAGTGGGTTTTTTTCTGCCAGGGGCCATTTTCATTACGGTTAGCAACACTGCATTTTAAACCATGGTTGCGTCTTGTACTTTTCATTCACTCACACTCACTTTCTCTGCAGATGTATGTTAACCCTGCGGAGTGCATGTCTTAGTTCAGTTTCAAAAATCTTTTAATTGCAGCTTTTTGCAATTTGAAAATTGCAAATCAAATAATCTTTCAACTCTATTTCTTTGTTGACTAAGGTCTTCCAAAATTACCTTTTACCTGTATCTCCTGCAGGTATTTTGGCTGATTCCACCCACACCACAAAACCTGGAGACGTATGAGAACTGGGTATTATCAGGAAAACAGGGAGACATCTTCCTAGGGGACAAGTGTCATGACTGTCAGAGGATAGAGCTAAAGCAGGGCAACACCTTCATAATTCCATCAGGTTTGTTACTGTAATACAGGCAGTGACTCTGTAATACCGACATGTACTGTCATTCAATTCAGCTTCATTTATATTGTGCCAATTCAAAACAAAGGCTTCTCAAGGCACTATTCATAATAAAGTCAAGACTATAAAGATAATGCAAAAAAGAAAACGCAAGAAAAGAAAGGGTATAACTCCTCAGAAAGGGACAAAGAGGGAGACAGACACAGGAGAAATAAGACGCAAAGTTAGTGGTGACTAATGTGGGGCGAGTAGAGAGGAGATGGAAGAGAGGAGGAAAGGAGTTCAGTGCATCAGGGGGGTGGGTCCCTCAGCACTCTAAGCCTATAGTAGCATAACAATAGCTAACTATAAGCTTTATCAAAGAGGAAGGTTTTAAGCCTAGACTTTGTCTAGACTTAGAGAGGGGGTCTATTTCCCAAATCTGAACTGGGAGTTAGTTCCACAGGAGAGAAGCTTGATCGCTAAAGACCCTGCTTTCCATTCTACCTTTGGAAATTCTGGGAACCCCAAATAGGCCTGCAATCGAAGTGGATCAAAGTGGTCTACTCAGATGATATGGTACTATGAGGTCTTTTAGATGTGATGGAGCTTGAACGTTTTGATCTTTATATGTAAGAAGCAGGGTTTTAAATTTTATGGGAAACCAATAAAGGGAAACTAGTGAAGGCGAATTCCAGTCAGTCTCTTGCTGCTGCAATTTGGATTAATTGCAGGGAGTTACTGGGGCATCCTGAAATGAGGGAATTACAGTTGTCCAACTTAGAAGTAACAAATGCATTGACTAGTTTTTTGGCATCACTTTGTGACAGGATGTGCCTATACATGTCCTATAAAAAAACTGCCACCATTTGACTACTATGCTCCTCCATCATAATCTTTATTAAATGTTGTAGGATGGATTCATGCTGTGTACACTCCAGAGGATACATTGGTGTTTGGAGGGAATTTTCTTCACAGTTTTAACATCCCCATGCAGCTCAACATCTACAACATTGAGGACCGCACACGGGTGAGCAACATCTCACTGTAACTCACTGTCTTGTTCTGTAGATTTACAATAGAAAAACTCTTGTTTTATTAAGAATTTTAAATGCCTGAAAATGATGATAAAGAACTGAATAAGACAAATTTAAATTTAATTTCAGTCCTAGCTTCTGTCAGCCTGCAGCCTGGTTTGGCTTATTCAGCTGTGTCATAGACCTCTGTAGTTGTTCAGACTTCATTGCAAAATTGTTCACACATTTTGCAATGAAACAATATGTTACCTATTGGAGCAGTGTGTGGCTGATGTATTTTACTAATTTTGTACAACAGAGGACTATGGTAGAGCGCTAATTCTGACTGTAGTAGAAGATATTAATTGTTAGTTTTGGCATCTGTGTGGTAATTGTGGGCAATAAAATTGATGTAGAAAACTTCAAATTGTCCTTTTTAAAGAAACAAAAACATGCATTCATGTTTAAGAAACATTAGGCAACTATAGAAATATTGTTCAAACAGGGTCATGAGGAGACTAGAATGATCAAAGAATATTTGTCGTCTTCTATTTCTGTGTTCCTCCTCTAGGTGCCAGTAAAGTTCCGCTACCCATTCTACTATGAGATGTGCTGGTATGTCCTAGAGAGATACCTTTACTGTCTAACCAACATCTCCCACCTCACCCCTGAGTTCCAAAAATATTCCCTTGGTATAGGTAAGTGCAGCTGATCACTAGAAAACATCCTGCCCTGTTTTTTTATTTATTTTTTTAAATTCAGTCATATAAATAAACAATAAATTAAAGATTCATACATTGATTTATTAGAGAGATCCCTTTCAATCAACACATCCACTTTTTAGGACTGACCCAGGGTGACTTTGAAATCAATGGTCACACCAGAAATGGCAACTCCAGTGGAGCAGATAGTGACACTGAAAAAGAGGAGGTGAAGTTGAAGGAAGAAGAAATCAAAGAAGAGGAGGTGGCTCAAGTTATGAAACCTCAGCATGTGTTGACCCCTTTTGAGATAGAGGGACTGTGGAACCTCTTGGGGAAGCTGGAGGAGCTACCTGCAAATAAAAAGTGTGTCCCTACCGGTATCAGGAATGCTGCAGCCCTGCTTGATGACATAAGGGTGGGTTCCTTGTGCAGTACATCCCGAAACTAATTCATGTTAGTTATACTACATTAAAACAGACAATATAATTTGCTGAAACTGCTTTTGTGGGGCTGTGCCATAGTAATGCATATACAAAAAACATAATTAAGAGACAAATTCACAATATTAAATGCACCCAGTGGTTTTAATGTTTTGGTGGGCAAGGGTGCAGCACAGGCACACTGACTAATCTGTGGCTACGCAGCCCTATACACACAAGCTGTAATGCAATATGTGTTAAATCTGTTGATCCTGGCCAGAATTTCATTTTTCTTATGCTGTGCCTGTGTACCATAAAATTAAAACCACCAGGTAGTGTTACGATTTTTGGCTGGTGAATAGTATATTTCTGAATTAACCATTGACCATATTTGTCTTGTTTTCTCCATTTCTCCAGGCTGTTCTGACAGATCATGCCAATGATGACCCCCAGCTGTCCTACACAGGAGTGCCCATTGTTAAGTGGCCCGAAAGAGTGAGTAGAAAACAATTATTTTCCCACACTTTATGCAAGAAGTAACATTTTCTGTGAACAGATGACCATATCTATTTGCTGGTACTGATTCAATTATTTATTTTCTTATTAGCTTGTATTCATTTTTGTTTTTTGCAAGATAATTCTCAACCCACCTCTTGCTTTTTGTGCTCTTATTTACAGCCTTTATGGTACCAGCCACCCACTCCTCCTCCTCCTGTTATTTACCGTCCTCGCTTGGGCCCAACACTCCACAAATCTCTAGGTCAGAGGTCCACCAAGCGCTCATCTATTTCTGCTTTGAGGCGTAGACGAGTGAGGTGCAAGCGGTGTGCCGCATGCTGCAGGAAGGAATGTGGCACCTGTCAGTACTGCCATGACATGAGGAAGTTTGGTGGGCCTGGGCGTATGAAAAAGAGCTGTGTCATGAGACAGTGTTTAGCGGTGAGTTGACACAGGCATCATTTTAATAAATTAATGCTATATATGTACATGTGGGTTACTAGCTATACAATTTCCCCAGCATACATTAAATTTCTTATGTCAAAGTTACCTTTTAATATTTTACATGTGAACCGTTCACAACTTAATATTGATTATACCTGGAGAAATGTTTTAATTACTTTGTCTAAATTATTAATTAAAAGTATGCAATATTTATTACATATATTTTAAAACCTCTTCCTCACATCAAAACTGTCTAAAATAACCATACCGTACTCTAATAAAAATTATAAACAAATTACATATAATCTACATGTCCCTGTGTGTTATGCTATTATATGAAGCCTATTGTTTAAAGGACTGTGACGTAATGTGGCAAAGATGAGGGTTCCCTTGGACTAGATGTTAACTTTATTGTAAATGGCATCTGTCTGTTCCCCCAGCCTGCCTTGCCAAACACCGCTCGGTGTGCCATATGTGGAGAAGGTGAATCCGATGAATCGAATCCAAGCACTCACTCACTCATGGAGTGCTCTGTCTGTTCACAGATTGCTCATCGTCAGTGCATTAAGGTAATTGGCTTCAGACATGGTATAGGCTTTAGACTGAATGTTACCCAATTACTACTTTATTTGTTTTGCTGCATACAAAACTACATACAAAACTTTTAAACGTATTTGCTCTTTGTTTCAGGAACCTGGGGAAGGAAAGATTAATAAGGATTTGCCGAGCTGCTGGGAATGTCCCAAATGTTACCAAGGCAAAGGTTCAGCATCAGAGGTACCAAGCACGCATCCTCCCTCGTTCACTTCCCTTCTGTTTTCTGTTCATTTAGTCTCTAGGAACCTTGCTTGACAAAGTTTCCTTTTTCAGTAGCTTTCAGCAGTACTTACTTTGTGTTTGATTTTCATACATAAGTGAACAATGACACCCTTTCTTCTTCCTCTCTACCTGCCATCTCATCCCACGCTAGTCTTCCAGTGATGAGGAGAGTGGAGAATCAGAGGGCTCAGCCTCCTTGCCATCTTCCAAACTTGCATACCGGGAAGGAATTGGTGTAGGTGAAGGGGTGAGACGAGGGAGACGTAATAAACTCCCATCCCGACCCACAGCACCACCACCTTCTCAGAATCTGTTACTGCAGCATCAACAGAACCGCAAAAGAGCAAGTGCACTGGAGCTCAGACTTAAAAAGAGGGTAATGTGGAGATCTTAACTGCATTTTGTACCTTAATAATAAATAATTCAGTGTTATAATGATCAAAGTAAAATGCTGACTAATTGAGGCCTTCAACAGCTTAATGCACTGAAAAATTTGTTTACCCAAAAGTAAGAAACTCCCGTTTTTATTCTGTTTCGAAGAAACGTACTTACTAAATTGGTTTGGCCGATGCTACAGATATGATTCTTGACCACCTCATTGATGTAATAATGTAGATTACTATTTTTTGGGTTGTTTTTGACAAGTTATCTCAACCCCAACTCCTTTTCTCTTTATTTCAGATAAAACTGGAGCGCAGCAAAATCTTGGTAAATAATGTACTGTAATAATTTTTTTCACCTTTTCTATATTTCATGAGTTATACAACAATGGCTAGTCATAGTTGTTTAGAACTCTTATTAAATATTGTGGTTATGATGTGGTAGTTGTGAAATGTCTTACATGTGGCATATTTTGTTCTTTCTCCCAAACAGAAACGCTCATCTCTAGATCAGTCTTCCAGGTTGCTATCCCGACTGCGCTCTCCAACCAGCAGTCTATCTCAGGGCAGAGGCCGTGCCTCCACCTGGATGAGCGGCTCTCCTTACCACAGCTCTCTAGGAGAGACTGGATCATTTCCACAACAGTCTTCCATTGGTCTGATACTTGCTCCCAAGGGAGAGCCCCGCAGAGGGAGGGGGCGTGGAGTAAGGTTGCGGGGAGGAGGTGCTGGAAGAGGAATTGAAGGTGGTAGAAGCCATGGAGAGTTGGAGGAGGAGAGCGAAGACAGCAGCAGCAGTTCCAACAGCAGCAGCAGCAGTGATGATGAGGAAGAGGAAAGAGGGCAGAACAGTGGGAGGGGAAGGGATAAGGAGAACCAGCCACAGGTGAGGCGAAGAGGACAAGCAGCCAAAGAAAGAGAAGAGGAAGGGAACGAGGTGACAAACCAAAATGGCACAGAGGAGGATGATGAGGAGGAGATGGAGCAAGACAGTCACACGGGGGACAAAGATGGCTCATACATTAAAGTGACACTCCAAAGGCCAACCAGGGCCATGCGTGACCCATCGGCAATTGTCCCTAAATTAGAGGCTATTGCCCCTCAAACAGCACCTTCAACAATACATAGTCAGACCAAACCCCTCGTCAGACCCCCTATTAGAAACCGTGACCCCTACACTGATAAACACTCCAGTAGACACACACCACCACACACTCTCAGTGGACACACAGACTCTTGTAACTCCAATTCAGAAAGGCCAGAGGCCTCTAAAAGATTCAGGCTGAGCAGACCATCTAAACTGAGCAATGGTGCCTCCTCTTCATCCTCTGAGCTTCCCCATCTTCGCATACCTTTGTCTGCCCTGCAGGAGGGAGGGAGCGAAGCAGACAGGGATAGTAGTAACGCCGGGCCTGGGTGTGAAAGGGAGGTGTGGGTGTCTGTCTTCCGCTACTTAAGTAGAGCAGATCTCTGCGTCTGCATGGCTGTCTGCAAGAACTGGTACAAATGGTAAGAATGTTTAGCAGATGTCTGTCATTTTTTATTAGAATGGGTTCTGATCACTGGTTTGATGTCGTTTGTGTTTGACAAAATGCATATTGCAAATGCATATATTTGTCAACCTCAAGCACTGGCCAGTTTTGATGACATGTCTGTTTTCGCTGTTTCTTTTTTTAAGTTATTGAAAAATATTAGCAGAGTAAAACAATTTTCATAGATGTAGCCAGACTGAGGCCAGTACTCACTTTGGGGTAACGAGCGACAAAGCACAATGAGAAGTGCAAAAAATGCTCTGAACATTTCCTGGTCTTGATATGCATCAGTATATTTTGATTCCAAGTGCTGGATGCACTGTGCACAGGTGGGAGAGATTCAAACACGTGGAAGTTTAAGATGAAGTGGTGCTAAGTGAGCTGTTTCTACACTAAACAGGAATAGACCTCCTTTTTAAGCAGTGCTGCTTGCACTTTGGCAAATTTAGCATCAAGAGCAAACCAAGTTCTTGCAGCCAATGCACATAAATAATGAAATCAGTTTCTAAATCAAACACTGCCAAAACAGTACATGCAGTTAAATTGGAATAAAAATATGTTACTGTAGTTAAAGCAGGAACGTCAGTGTCTGGAGCTGCTTTATTCTGTGTAAAAACTGTCCCCTTCAGTTCTTTAAAGCCATGCAGTATGCAAAGATGGTGGAACATGTTGTAAAATCTAGAGCTTCTGAACTATTCGTCAGAGTCCAGTGCCATTATACCTAAATGTTCACTTTTAACTTCATTAAATCCCATATTTTGTAATAGTTAAAGCTAGAATAAGCAACCTAAGCCGGTCTGTACAGCTTTACAGGGATTAGTCATTATCAAATTACAGATAGGAATGCTGCAAAACTTACTGATGAAGCAAAAATTGTCGAAATTCTTTAGCTGCTGCCAATATGATTTGAGGAGTCTGAGCTTCACAGGAGGCATCAATAGCACTCTCCACAATTAAATTTGATTTGGAAAATATCTCTATTAAAAGAATATTTTGGAAAAAAATTACATATTGCAGCAATAACTGTTGTGTGTTGACACGGCTCCAGACGAGTAGGATTTTTTTTGAGAAGCTGAGTTTATACTGGTTTGTACATTTAATTACCAGAATCTCTACCTGCTGCTCCCAGGCTTCAGGAACAAAACGGCCTGTGTGCTTTGTTTCATCACTGTTGATTTATACTTTGCTCAATTGTGATTTAATTTTAATCTTGTAAAATGACATATCGATGGTAGCAGATTAGATGAGCTGTAGATAATATTTCATGGAAAGTTGGGCTTTCTGTGGGTTAATGTGCTCTCTGCAGATGGTGATGATACACATTTGATAAAAAGATACATTTGTTTTTTTTCCAAATGTTTCAAGATTCTATAAGGGATTTGTCTTTGACAAGTATCAATACTGAACTTGAAATAAAAATCCTATCAAATGTCATCCTAAATATTAATGCCTTTTGTTGAATCCAATAGTGAGACAATGTTTATCCATGAGATTATCTGTGTAGTATCAGACATTGAATGTAATTAACGCACGCTTGTTCATAGGTGTTTAGACAAGCGGCTTTGGGCGCAGATTGACCTGAGCATCAAGCGAACCATCACTCCTCAGGCTCTAACGGGCATTATAAAGAGACAGCCAGTCACACTCAACCTCTCTTGGACCAACATCTCTAAAAAGCAGCTCAACTGGCTTGTAGGCCGCCTGCCTGGTACGTACACACACTTTTATTTCACATGTCACACACAAACTCGTCCATTAAGATATGCCCCAATCATCAGCTTAGGACAGCTCTAGGTAAGAGTTTGTTCCAATTTTTGCCATTAAGGGTATCCTTTAAGTCCCAGGACTTTCTAATGAATTCTGCATTAGCCATGTTTGCACTAATAAGATGTGCATCCCCCCCCCCCCCCCAGGGCTAAAGGATCTGATGCTGGCAGGTTGCTCCTGGTCATCTATATCAGCTCTCTGCTCCTCTGGTTGCCCTCTCCTCCGTTCGTTGGACCTGCGGTATGCAGATGGTGTCAAAGACTCTCAGATCAGGGATCTAGTCACTCCTCCAGGTAAGAAGGATTTAGCCTCAGAGGCTACGGTTTTATTGCTGGAAATGCATGATGTTGAACTTGTCTACATAATTATAATAATTTTTTCTTTCCAAACAATTTCTTAATTCCAGGCTGTGACAATCGTAGCCAGTTGCGGAGCATGCAGGCTTTGCGACTAGCTGGCCTGGACATCTGTGACTCGACTGTGCGCCTGGTGATCCGCCACATGCCCCACTTAACAAAACTGGATCTCTCCCACTGCAACAGCCTCACCGACCACTCCATAAACCTGCTGACTGCAGTTGGCTCATCCACCCGAAACACACTCGCAGAACTCAACCTGGGGGGTGAGAGGTTTTTGGGAATAGCTACTATGCAAGACACATAATTTTAGGAACAGAAAAAAGCAGGATGCACACATTGCATTATTTTTACTTTGCCGTTATTGATACATCTATGTACCTGTTTCTTTCCCAGGCTGCAGTAAACTAACGGACACATGTCTAAAGTATCTCCGTCGCCTCTCTTGCATCTCACTGCTTGACCTGCGAGGCTGTAAAGGTGTTTCCCGCAAGGCCTGTGAGGCCTTCATCTCCGAGCTGTCAGTAAACACCCTCTACTGCCTATCGGATGAAAAACTGATCCAGAGGATATCCTAAGCGCCTGCTTCCTCCCACTACAGGAGTGATTTGAGGTTCAAAAGCAGGGGAACTATATCCTGATGTGAATGTGTGGGGCACAGAAGAAACAGATGGGCAGGGAAGTTCACATGCACCTGTATCACATAAAATGGAGGGGGTCTAAACTGGGAGGGCTAACTCACTTAAGTGGTGTTGGTGAAAGAGGTTGTCACAGCTGGAACAATGTTTCTTCTCAAAACAGTTTTTGTGTACTTGGAAAGAGACTCAGGAGCTTTTTTGCTGTTCTTTTGGGAATTGATATTGTGTTTAAGAAATTGTTTTTTGCAATACCAGGAGTAGGAGAAGATTTTTCAATTAATTAGTTGTATTAGAATAAACATTCATTGGATAATCAAATGCTCAATGCTGCTTCTTGAACAGAGACAATTCTGTCTCCCGTAACGAACTCCTCCCAGTTCTATTTAGCTAATCCCCATAATTTCTTACATCAGCTACAGTTCAGTGTTCCAAATAGATGGCTATTTTTGTCAGATATGACAGCAGACATTACAGTTATTACTTATTCTTTATGCACAGCAGCTAAATGTTGAGATTTTTAGTACAAATTACTGAAAGTGACGGGTCTTTCACAGCATGACTTCTAAAGTGAGTTACTTGCAATGGCTTGTTTTTACCAGTTGTATGATCAGCTTCCTAAAGCATTTGGGTGTTACATTAGTCCAGTGTTGTACTTGACTTAGTACACATGGACCCAAAGTGGATGTGGTTGTTTAAAAGGGTGAAAAGACAGCAAGAAGGCAATCATGGCGACATGACCTCATTCAACAAAGGGCAGGTTGCATTAATTGTATGGAGGAAGCCAAGGATGAATAAAGATAAATGGTGCATTTTCAAACAATGTTAGATTTCAGGTGCTATTATTTTCAAAATCTTCTTGCTTTGTTTTTGTACAGACAACATTTAGAGTAAAATGTTGATATTCTAGATTGAACTGCTCCCCACTCCTCTTTGGTACATTCTTTATTTTTCTTTTCCTGGATGAAAAATGTATCTACTTTTCACTGAATTTCAGGACAGTGTCTAATTCAATGTAGAACCGTATAATTTTGTGTGTGTGTGTGTGTGCGAGTGTGGGAGGGGGGTTGCTCATTTCTTTGTAGTGGTTCTGTATCAAAGGTCTTGTCCCATATTCATCTCCTGGCCATATCCCCTAAAATGAATATAAGTGTATAAATACATACTTTTGTGTAAATGTGTTTTCCTCTTTTAGATTATCAAAACAGGAATCCTGTAGCGATGTAATTATTTTCAGAAGCTTTTTTTTTTCCAAGTTATGTTTGTTATTTTTCAAGAAAAATAAAAAAACTATAAACAATGAGTCTCGTTTTACTGACAATGGGAGAGATGCGATAGTTTCAGCGTCTGTCGTTCATACCACAATTTGTTTGCATGTAGGATCCGATCAAATATCAGCTCCTCCCTTGTTCCACCCAGCTGCTCTTCTTAACCTGGAAATGAAGTGACGCCTAAATAAATAAACAAGGCTACTGCAGCTGGAAATTTACTTAACCGTGGAAAGTACAAGAACGGAGCAGACTTTGGCAGGTGTTCGCGGGTGATAGTTGTCCTGGCAGGGCTGTGTTGTGTCGGCAGCAGCTGTCCTCACCGTGTGATGCCTTCAACTCGAGGGACCTGGATGTGATGCTGGAATAAAGGCCGTGCCTTGGTTTATTTTGACAAACCGTTTCAAACCGGGGATAGCAAAAGCGGTAGCTAGCTGACTTTTATCAGCCGGTGATTATAGTAATATTTTATTTTAAAGAACGCGTCCCTCGCGAGGAAAAAAAATGAACGGACTCGGATGTGCAATTCTGGTCGGTAAATTACTTGTTTGAAGCTGTTCAGGATGGAAAACTGGTGCCGAGAGGAGCAGAAAACAATGTTGTTAGCCAGTTAGCTAATGTTAGCTCAACTAGCTGTTAGTAACGTAAGCTACATCAAATTAGTGGGCTGAGTTAGACGACCTAACTCAGCCCACTAATTTAAATAGGCACGCACAATATTGTAGTTTGTCTGCTGCTTAACGCAATGTATTTGAATAGGTTTACTTAATGCCCTTTTCAGTGACAGACTTTCAGCATTTACACATTTTCTTCTAACTAGGCTAGCTAGCTAAGCAGCTGTGCTGTCACCGCATTCTGCTTTCTGGAGAAGGCGCATCGCAAATCTAGCTTTACTACTGTGGAACTGTTAGGTGGAAGACAACCATGGCTCAAGAAGCCTTCCCATTGCATTTTTTGGTCTGGAACAATCAGTATCTGGAGCTGGATCGGGAATTGCAGAAGAAAGAGGTAAATTAGATTTATAGTGCGGCTTTTTCTTTCTGTTTTTTTTTTTTTTTTACAGCCCATGCGGTTGTTATGTCGAACTGCATTGCGCTGATGCTGCTTGTGTCTTTGGTTCTGCAGCAGGATGTGGAGCGCCTGGATCCGAGAGGGCGCAGCCCGCTGGAGCTGGCTGTGTGTCTGGGCCACCTAGAGTCAACCCGGGTGCTGCTTAGGCACTCTGCGGACCCGACACACTGCAACGCACAGGGCTGGACAAGTGAGTGATCGGTTGTGGTTCTCAGTTTCGTGCCCTGAGGGCGCAGATGGATTAAGTAACACCCATTGTCATTAAATGTGGATTTGTGTTTTAGTCTTGCAGGAGGCTGTGAGCACCGGGGACCCTGAGCTGGTTCAGCTAGTGCTTCAGTACAGAGATTTTAAGCGTGCCACTGAAAGGCTGGCGGGCATCCCCGAGCTGCTCAGCAAACTAAGACAGGTAGAACAGCCGTACAGTTGGCAATCTGATTAAAACAAATGCAAGCGTCACCCAACAACCAACCTGTTGCACAGAATAATAGAATAATAGAATACTCCTCAATCACTACTCAAAACCTGGATAAACATTTAAAGAAAGGTTGCCGTGTCAGTGCAACTTTTTCGTTACAGGCAGTGCTTTTTTGAATCAGAATTAATGTGGAAAGATGCTTTGCATGGTGGGTGTTTACTTTTGATACAAATTGCCGTGTCTTTAGGCTCGAGACTTCTACGTGGAGATGAAGTGGGAGTTCACCAGTTGGGGTGAGTGTGTTTTAATTAATGTGTTTTCACAGAGGTCATTTTCAGCACCGTGTCTGCTGAACAGCTCCTCCAGCTGCAGCTTTGGCTAAGCAGACTCATGTGGGTGAGCAGGTTAATTTCAAATGTACAAACTACTACTTACTAATACTCATCATTGTGTGTGGGTGGGTGGGTGTGTGGGTGGGTGAGTCGTCATCTTAAAGGGTTAGGTAGATTAAAAAGTGTATGTATACGTTTAGAGATGACATCACCAATGGCATCACATAACTGCCTTTGAGGTTTTCCCCTTTGAAGTTTGTCTAACCAGTTGTTAGTGTAACAATGTTTGTTGGACTACAAGGTAGTAGTGGAAAGTTGAGCGTGTAGCTGTGGAGGTACACGGTTTCTTACCGTATTCTGTGGGAATTGATTTGTGAAGTGTTTTCTGTGGAATTACTTTGTTATCCACTCAATTGGAATGTGGAACTCAAAAAAGGTTCAGTGTTTGTCATACAACAATCTCTGGAGTGGATAATTTTTGGAATACCGGAGTGTGGAATAAATTATACAGGATTACTCAAAAATGCAGTGTAGGTTATCGGGTTAAGACTACTTTGTCTTTTGTAAGTGACAGTAAATGAACAATATGCCACATTTATTCTTTGGAATAACAAATGAACAATGTGATGTTCAGCCACAGTCATTATAAAACATTGTAAAATCGTTCAATTCGTTGGGTGTTTTGGCTGTGACAATACAAAGAGCATTTTGTGAGTCTTCACCTGTGTACGTTGCAATAGGATTAGAAACACTAAATGAATTGGAAAGTAAATATGATCATTAGATGCAGCTGTAATACAATGAGCTACTTTCTTTTAAGTTTTACACCAACCTCATACTATCTCTACAATCTTCCTCTCAGTTCCCTTAGTGTCAAAGGTGTGTCCCAGTGACGTCTACCGGGTGTGGAAGAGCGGTTCATGCTTGCGTGTGGACACCACCCTCCTCGGGTTTGAGCACATGACCTGGCTGAAAGGACGGCGCAGCTACATCTTCAAGGGTGGAGGTGTGTATGGCCCTTCAGTCACCATCATATGTGCTCAACACTTTTAGCAGCTGAGCCTGATAAATGCTCTGCTAAGCCAGGTTATGACTTGATTTAGACGTGCTGTGACTCTAATCTCTAATCCATAAGAGTTTCTGTTTGTTTTTGAATGTCATAATAAAGCCTTGATGATGCAGACACACAATCTTTTCAGCCAATCGGTAACATTGTTTTGCCTTTTTATCTCTTCTAGCAAGAACTTGGCTCTAGTTGTCAGGTATTACACCTGCTTTTCCTTTTCACCATTCTGCTTGTTTCCCAGATGATGGGGCTGTTGTGATGGAAGTTGACCATGAGAAGCAGGTGGTATACACAGAGCCTTTAGTGTTGTCACCTCGTGATGCACCCTCCCTCCTAGCAGCCATGCAGCCTTCGCAGGAGAATACGGCCCAGAGACTGACGTCACCCATCGTCTCCACACACCTCAACACGCGCAACATTGCCTTTGAAAGGTAACAAGCACAAATACCGATATACAAAGTACAGTAATTCTATCACACTTAACTGTTTTTTGTTTTCAAGCCTTGTTCTAGTATCTGCCTCTCCTTGCATCATGAGGCTGTCAACTTTCATCTAAAATATTTAGTTTTGGGTTTAGTGAAATTTAAAAAAAAATATTTTATGCCTTCCAACCTGTTTAGAGCTTTTAAAATAATTTGTTATGGAATTTACAGTTGAAACGTGCTTTATATTGTAGTATAACTTCAGTATTGTTACAGTATGTGCTTAAAGATACACTCATCATTGTAACTTTGATTTTCATACAACCTACACTTTCTGGTCATCACATGAGTTAGAGTAACGTCTTATGTAAAGCATATTTTATATACTGACAGTTTGTGGCTTGTTGTGTTTCCAGATGTGTACTCTACTCTCTTTACCCCCGTTAACAATATAAGCTTTTACTCTGCCTTTGCTTGTTTAGGAACAAGTCAGGAATTTGGGGCTGGCGTTCTGAGAAAAACGAGGTGGTCAGTGGGTATGAAGCCAAGGTAAGTGACAGCTGACCCAACCTAGTTGAGTTTTTTTTTCTTTTCAGAAGTAGCACAGTTTACTGACACACATTTCAGACCAATGTGAGTCAGTTTTGCTTTGTGAACGCAAAATTTTCAACATTGCCTGATTTGTCCTGACAAAGATGGGGTTAGGCAAACAAGTAAAAACAAATTCCATTTGACATGAATCTAAAAATAGTTGTAGCATCATATTATTGCTGGTCTTTTTGAATAACCATTTTGTTTATACAGGATTGTTATTTTGAGATCAGCAGCTATTTTTATGAGGCACATGCAGACAGCAAACAGTAGAAGTTAACTACACTACAGTACTTTACACAAACATAGTACTTATCCCTACACTAAACAACTGTTTTACCTCCTGTTATTTCCACTAAATAAAGTAAAATAGTTCAATAAAGCTTTAGTACATTAGTTCTATGTATGAGACACTGTGGCAGTGTCTCACACATTTCCATATAAATTTCCATACAAAAACATTCAGTAAATTGAAATCAAGTGTGGTGTAAGATAGGCATTTTCCTATTGTGTCTTACTATTGGCAGGTTTACAGTGCTACTAATGTGGAGCTGGTGACACGGTCAAGGACTGAACATCTGTCAGACCAAGATAAGTCAAGAAGCAAAGGTGAGTATACACACACATATTTCTAACGGTGGTTTAGAAAACCATATCAGAGAAATGTGACTAAGACTCAGTAGATTTCATCATGAAACTGAAAAATTTGATAATAAAACAAAGAATTTAAAGGTCCCATTTTGATTATAAATACACACTTCTGTTGTTAGGTTTGTGCAGTTTAACACACTCCAAATGCTTCTCTTGCATTTCTAAAAGAGATAATTTAGAATAAGAATAGAAAAAACATTTGTGGACGATGACAATCTCCTGTTATTATTCCCACTTAGGCTCAAAGACTCCTCTGCAGTCCTTCTTGGGGATAGCTGAACAACATACAGCTCACAATGGGGTAAGAGTCCTCATAGTAACTGTGCATCACACACCAAACACACCACCCACACCACCTGCAACTTCCTTTGAACAGCATCACTTATAAGTCTCTCTTTGGATTTCTGTCAGAGTAATGTGTCCCAGTGTGCCAGTCCTCACAACCCCACAGCCATCACAGCTGAGGAATACTTCAACCCAGAGTTCAACTTGAATGGGCGGGACATTGGACGTCCCATTGAGCTTACCAGCAAAGTCCAGAAGTATGATAAAAACATGGCACCATACACACCCGGCATAGCCACGACACCACAATTGGAGCACTTCATTGTTTAAAAGGCAAAACAGGATTTGGAACCGTATCTATCTTTCTCTCTGCCCATTCTCCAGGTTTAAAGCAACCCTGTGGTTAAGTGAGACTCACCCTCTGTCCCTGGCAGAGCAGGTGACGCCCATCATCGACCTCATGGCCATCTCCAATGCTCACTTTGCCAAGTTGCGTGATTTCATCACCTTGCGCCTGCCACCAGGCTTCCCTGTTAAGATAGGTGGGTGAGAGGTCACTTCAGTTTGGAGCATATTCTGTGTGTAGTTATGCAAAGTTATTTTGACCTGAGTTACAGCCTCTGTGTTGATTAAATGGTTATTCCAGATCTGGCCCAGGGCTGTAAGTTTTTAGCAGTACTACACCCCTAGCCTGTTAGTGACACATTAGAATGCAGATTACGAGAGCCTTGAACATTGATAACAAGTTATCTTCATGTTTGATTCATCCTTTTTGTGTTTGCCATCAAAAGCCTTGGCATTTATGTATACTTTACCTTATTGTGTATTTTTATTCACTTTGCCTATTGGTGCTAGGAGCCAATTTGCCATGACTTTAGACTAAAAGAAAAAAGAAAACACAAAATTTTCCAGTGGCTGTGGCTTCAGTTCTTTATTTCACTGGTCATTATTGCTGCAGTTCTGTCATTTTGACCAAAGACACAAGACATATTTGTTGCCTCGTAAATGACCCACACATTACTTGAATGCTACATGGCCTTCCATACATTTAGTCTGAATTAAACTTGCTGTCTTGCAGAAATTCCCCTGTTTCATGTGTTAAATGCCAGAGTGACGTTCAGTAACCTGTGCGGCTGTGATGAGACCGTCAGCTCTGTGACGGTTCACAAACCAGAGAGCTCGGAAGAAGCTGGTAACTACTGAATCCCACAAACACAAACCCAATGTCAAAATGAATGTCAAGTGTGGCTTCATTTGTTTTTGGATCTCCCACTCTTCCTTTTGTCCTTAAAAATAGATGGATGTAGATGTTTGTATATTGTAATATACAGTATACATTCCTTTGTCATTCATAGTAAGTAGCGTGATAATTGATGTATTTGTTGGTAAAGAGAACGTAGTGTCTGAAGGGTTTTCTGAAATAACTTTGAGCCGTAAGAGTTTACCCCACTTCACTTAGGTCAGTCTACACCTCCCATCCAATGTGAGGTGGACCCTTCTGTGTTTGAGCCCCCACCAGACTACACCACCCTTGGCCCGGGCCGCAGTGAACCAATGAGGGATGAGGACGACAACCTGCTACAGTTCGCTATCCAGCAAAGCCTATTGGACGCTGGGACAGAGAGCGATCAGGTCAGACTACAGCCTGACAATTAACAGTAAACAACTCTACTTAGCAAGGCCTAATTAGCACCAGAGTTTTGTCAAAAGTGGAATTATTCATCCAGCTTTGACTGTGGCTTCCCAAGCACTGACATGGGTGATGAGTTTCATTACAAATTGTACAAGGACACAACGATTATTTTCCTTTTTTTATTTTCTGAACTTTAGTAAAATTTGTGCCATAATTAATAATTCAAATGATAGTTTCTTTTGTTGCACAAAGTCTCTCTACACGGTTTCTATACGTCTAGAATCAGTTTCATTTACATTTGGTTTCTAGGTGACCATCTGGGAGGCCCTCACCAACAGCCGGCCGGTGCTTCAGTCTCCTCTGTATGAGGAAGACTCTCAGCTAGAGAGGTTTGCGAATCTTCATATTTTACCTGTATAGTTTTCTGTACAGACAGGTTTATTAGGACATCAAATTCTAAATTCAGCAGATGTTAAACTAGATGTCCCAGTTGCCTATTTTATCTTTTCATGGCAAAATGCACATTATCCTTTCACAATATGTTAGCTCAGTACATTCTAACCCAGCGCATTGTTTTTTCTATTTATCTATGAAAAGGATGTATTCTAAAAAAAGTTTTGTAAGTGTAAATCCACTTTGTCATGCCTATTCATAATTTCTTCGTATGCAGGGAAACCTCTGTCTTGTCAATTACTTTAATTAATCCTCTCTAAATAGAGTTCAGTGATTATCTTTTTCACTCCAGTTTTTCTTGAGAATGGTAACTCCCAGTCATCCTGTAATAAAGACAAACAGTAAAGCGTTCTTGTTCAGTTAAGCATATTTGTTCTTATTTCTTTATCTTTCAAGGGCAATTCAGGAGTCATTGTCCATCTCACTGGCCAGCCGAGAGGGAGAAGATATGGCTGATCCAACCCAGCCTTCCTCTGTCTCCCCATTGGACCCCACTTGCAACTCCCCACTTTCATACAGCGCAGTGACTGATCCGCGGTTGTCAGGACACTTTGGTGTAGGGACAAGCTTTGATGAGCAATTGCGTATAGCCATGGAGCTGTCATGCAGAGAGCAGGAGGAGATGGACAGGTGAGGCAGAAGGAATACAAAGAAAAAAGACAACAGCACTCCTACATGCGTTAGGTTACCTGAGGAAAAATCGTTATGATTGAAACCAACTCAACCTTGGAAAAAGAAATAAAAAGTGTGACATAATCAACATTTAACAAAATTCTCCAATATAGTCTAAATATAAAAAAATATTTAAAAAACCCTGAAAGAAGTGCTAGGATGCTGACTTGAGCTAAAGAAGAGCCCAAAACAAGCAGACAAAAGTCTTTTGAGGAAACTGTAGTCCACATGTCCATAATTAAGTGTTGTCTGGAGTATTTGGAAGAAAAGGATGCAGAAAGTTATTGCTTACGTCTAGACATAAGGCAACATGCTTGGAATATGTTAAGGAACTTTTGAATAAACAAAAAGTTTATTATAAAAGTGAAAACTTAGGAGACGAAGGAGACGAACACCATTTTCACGTGCAAACATGGTGGAGGGTTGCTGATGTTTTGGTGTTTTATGTCTACATTTGTACTAGCTGAATGTGCATTAAATATCATAATATTATAATTTTTTGCCATTTTAAGGTAAGGGAAGGAAAAGTTTAGACTACTCTTTCAGGTGGAGCAACAAGTCTACTGAAGGGATGGATGATCATATTCAGAATCAACTAGAATGAATCTCTCAGATGGATTTGACTTGTGTTATGTTTTTCATTTATTCTGTTTTTTTCTTTTAATTTGTCACTGGTCCATAGCTTTAGTTTTGCAACTAAACATCCAAGATTAGTGTTACCTTGTCAAAACCTCATGTCAGCACTATAAACATACTCAGATGCTACTGTGCAACCAGAGGATTAAAACCAATCAGAGAATATGCTGAGAAATCAGAGCAATCTGTATAAATGTGTAATATCACACTTCAAATGTTGGTGTTATAAAAAATTTGATATTTCATTAAATGTATAAAGACATTGCCTGGACATTGGATCATTAGCTGCAGTTAGATGTAGTGAGCAGTAATAGAGTAATGTGTTCTTAGGAAATAATTATTTAAGGTCATGGGATTTTCTTTATTGAGCTTGATCTTATTTCTGTCATAGGAAGCAAAAAGAAGAGGAGGAGGAGCTGGAGAGGATTCTGCAGCTGTCACTCACCGAGAAGTAATGTCACGACCACGGCAATGGAGGAAGGTCTTCATTGAAGAACAATCCTTTTAATTTATTCAGTTTGATTTTTTTTAATTTTTGAAATCCTAAGATATTAATTTATTACAGATATTTTTTCTTGCTCACATGAAGGCTGCTACCAGAGAGTGTAGAGGAATACGAAACAGGTCAGGGTGGGGGTGAACAGAAGGAGAGAACAGGTATTCTGAAACACTACAGTAGGGAAGGAGGAGACAGAAGGGAGAGAGTCTTTCTTTTTTATTGAACATTTTTCACAGTCTTGCTGTCTTTGAGTGATGAATGATCCTTAAACTTTAAACCTATAAGTTGATCCATGATAATGGACAAAAATAAAAAAAATGCAACCTTAAATGGAATAACTTATAAAAACTATGATTATAATATTAGAAACTGTTATGTTGGCTTACTTCTGTGTGTAAAAAATAAATAAATAAATAAATAATAATAATAAAGGATGAAGATCATTCTGGATGATAGTGATTTTTATTTAACATCACTCTTTTTCATCAAACATGTACACGTGATGGCTCATGCAATGTTATGTTAATTTTTACACTTTTAAACTACAGATGGGCAGAAACTTCGGTGGCCCTGAGAGCCCAAAGCACTGCAGGATATTCTCTCATTGGGTGTTTTAATGATTGTGGTGGAAAGCACTGTTCAATGGCTGGTCCAAAATCTCCCATGATCATATTCAGAATAAACTAGAATCAATTTTTCAGACGGATTTGACTTTTGTTATGTTTCTTCATTTATTCTGTTTTTTTCTTTTAATTTGTCACTGGTCCATAGCGTTAGTTTTGCAACTAAATATCCAAGATCAGTGTTACTTTGCTTGAATCCAAATTCCATTATTGCTGTACACACAAGATTTTACTTTTGTGCCACTGATTGCAAACAGTCAAAAGTATGTTTAAAGTCAGCGCTATAAACATACTCAGATGCTACTGTGCAACCAGAGGATTAAAACCAATCAGAGATTATGCTGAAAAATCAGAGAAATCTGTATAAATGTGTAATATCTCACTTCAAATGTTGATTTTATAAAAAATTAATATTTCAATAAATGTAAATAGACTGTAGAGAAATTCAATCATTAGCTGCAGTTAGTTGGGGTGAGCAGTAATGGAGAATTTTGAGAAAACATGTAAATAGACCAAACATAAGCAAAAATACAAAAACAACTTTATCAATTTGACAACAGAGGTGCAGCATTGAGAAACGCACTGCAAAAAGCCACAACACAACAAAATGTGAAAAAAAAGTGACTGACATTTAGATTTGTAAATTTCAATTGTGCTGTGGCTTTTTGCAGCACATTTCTTAATGCTGCCCCTGTGTTGTCAAATTGGTTAAGTTGTTTTTGTATATTTCATTGTGTTTTGTCTACTGTAAATGCATGTGTTTTGTCAAATTGCAGTGCTTGGAGCTCTCAGGGCCACCGTAAGAAACAGTTACAAGCACCAGAAGCTGATCGCAGTGGAAAATTTGATCAAGGTCCTATAGTGTAAACAATTAGGAAAAAAAAGAGACAAGATGTGTAAGGATCAGCCTTATTTGAAATTCTGACCTTTGGCATTCGATTGATAAATTGTCATTATCAAAGAGCCCTGGGACATGAAAGCCATATACTTGGGTAAAAGTAGTTATAGTGTACAAATGTCCAATTATTGTGTGAGTGTCAGAATCAGGTGAGACGTCAATTTTATAAGGTTCCCCGCATCTTTGGTCCAAGCTGATATATCCTGATATATCTAATGGATGGATATTTATGAAATTTGTTGCGGATACTTGAGGTCCTCAGTTGACAACTTACAGTATGTGATTAACCTACTGTATATGATACTTGACTTTCCTCTAGAGCCAAACACTCTAACTGTTCAGTGAAATATCTCAGCCTTTACTCCAGTGAATTGCTCACAACGGCCTGGTTTACAGAATCTTTCTGCACTCTGAAGGTTTTGCTCATCTACTCTCATCATAACATTGAAAGTTCTTTATTCTCTAAAAAGCTACTACTGGATTTCTAAAATGTTTGGTGGAGACCTTTTTTGTTCTCAGGGGAAGAATTGTAATTATTTAGATGCTCTTTTCACCCAGTGCCATCATTAGGCAAAAATAAAAAAATGTTATAAGAAAATATCTGCAAGACTAATGACATTCCAGTCAGCCTTAGTTGTATTTTGGGATGAAGTGTTAACCACTAATGCCAGGATGCTAAAAGATGTTGGTAATAGAAAGCACTAGCATGTAGCATGCTGACTTTAGCAGTTAACTCAAAGCAATGACTAAATGCAGCACCACAGAGCACATAGAGTGACTGTAGACACTTAAATTAAATAAGTAGTCTGGCACATTTAAGGAGTTGTAAGTTGTAAGTTGCTATCATAGACGTAGCTACGAGCACAGAGAAGTGGAGAAAGTGAGGTTTTTATGTGCACACGGTTTGGGGGGATGACATGTAGGAGAGGTCAGCTGTTTAAAATGGTGCAGTATTCTTCCTCTAAAAATATCGAAGTACTCTCTTCCTGAAGGGAAAAGAATTGACTTGAGGCTCCCATCTAATTAGAGATATAAACCCCTGATGTAGTCTTTCATAATAATTAAACAGCACAACATTTTCTAAACTTCGTTCAGTGGATTTTTACAACACAAGTAGCCACATTTGGGTCAGATCTAGAGGGGAATGTGGAGTCTATCATCTGAGACCAAGTAACAACTGTACATGCCCCACACTTCAGCACTAGTCCACTCTACTGTGCAAGACTTTTCTTTTTTTTTGGATTTGAGATGACATCCTTTCCGTCAGCTGTGGCGTAAATGTTTTCTCTCCGTAATTTTAAAACTTGCTGAAGCTCTCTGTCCAGCTGAGCTAATGTAAAGAAAAACATTGGTCATTTTGATTTCACTTGCTCATCATTCTGTTCTTGTTTCAGACCTGAAGCAGCTCTTGCAAACACATCACTTGATTTATAACACCGGCCTACTCTGTATGCTGACGCCCACGCTCACCTAGCTTTAGATTGTGATCATCTGGATGATCATCATCAGGAATCACATATTCACCAACCGCTGGCTCAGTTGGTGCAGGCTCCTCTTTGGTCTGGAACCCCAACATAGGTGCCACAAGCGCCTTTGGGACTGTTTTAGCTGGAGGCGAGGTGATGCTGATGCACTTTGGAGAAACTGGCACCTCTGTTGAAAGCACACATTAACATTGTCAGAATTTGTGCACCATTTGCTAATACAAGTACTAAAAGCAGTGTACTTCACCGATGCAAGTGTCGTATGGCTGAGATGCCATATAGGGTTTTAGACGGTAATCTGTCTTTTCAAGAAAGTATTTAAGTACTTCTTTCAAGGAGGCGACTGTCACCTACAGAGAAGCAAACAAAGGAGAACAAAGAAAAGGTGAGATTTCTAAGTTCAAATTATTAGGGCATAAAGCCAAATTCCTTAGAGCAGTTTTATGACAGTTCTATGCATTACAAGAGTAATGTGCAATGTGTTTTCTCATGTAGCAGCATGTGGATACAGTGCACTCTAGAAACAAATTTGTAAATCTCACATGTTTGATCTTACTTTTTCTTTCTCTGTTACTTACTCTTGAATGCCACAGTTTTTATATGGTTAGGGTAAAGTTGTGCTAAGAGCTGTGGCACTTACTGGCTTGTCCAGTTCAATGACAAACCCTGCGTTTGTGGAGGTCACTCTGTAGTTTCTCATCACAGACCCGCTGAAACACAAGGAACATTACCAGTTTACTGCTACCTTCTATAAACAATAAACCCGGGATTTCTTTGTATGTTTAATATAAAGTTTAAACCATTTGTAATTCGTTCATCCTTTAACTGCAATATCCCATGATCCCTGACTATTGTGACAAGTAAATGACATGACATGCAAAATAATTTAGAATTTTCACTATTTTTGTTCTGTGCACATCTCCTTGGTAACATTCTGATGTTTATTTGTTATCTTGCATGTGTGGTATAATTCAGATTACAAATTCATATTATTATTATCAATTTCCTGGTGGAGACAAGAGCCTAATTTACATAAAACAGCAGTAACTATATTCATGTTATTAGAAAAAGGTGGCACAATTGTTCTTTGAGGTAAAGAAAGAAAACCCTGGTTAGATGGATCATTAGACCTGGGAATCTGTTGTCTGAGGGTTAGAGCGTGGTTGTTGGCCAGGGTTGATGGGCGAATGATGATGCTTCCATTCTCTGGATTTGCCTCCAACAATTGCTCAGCCTCTTGCCGGGTCACATTGAAGAAACACCTGCCAGAATAAAAGGAAAAAGAAACAAATACCACTGCCAGTGAAAGGTGCAGGTATGTTGTTTCAAATCACAACCAAAATTTGTAGAAAAATTTGTAATTGTGCTCAAAAATGCATCCAAACTCTGTCTAATAATTACATAATTGCATTTAAGGTTTTTTTTTTGTTTGTGTTTAAACAAAGACAAAGCCTGCAGACAAAAATCTACAAATCTGTTGTTAGAAGGACAGAAATGGCAATAAGAAGAAGGAAGAATCTGAACAGCAACATTTTCTGGAGACAGACACCAACTTACACAGGCATATCAGAGGCTTTGAGTGTTGGGAGATGGGAGGGAGATGATGATGGTGAGTGTAGGAAGACTGGTCTGGGGGGAAGAGGTGGACACAACGCAGGGGGGTTTCTTCTCATCTCCTGAGCCAGGGCCTCCTCCAGCCTCATCATCTGCCCAGGTAGCAGTTGCAGCTTTTTGGGAATCTCCTTCTACAGGGAAACAATGTTGTTTACTCATTGTCATTGTAAAAAGTCAGTCACATGCTAGAAAATACTTCCTGGTATAGTAAAGTATTCCAGTGTGTATTCCCTGACTTCCCTTTAGAAATATCAAATGTATCCCCTCCCCCTGCATTAAAATACTAATATCCAAGACCTTCTCCAAGTGAAAACCCAGTAATGTTGTAAGGATACTGTTGATGATATCTAGTTTGAGTTTTGAGTACAGTTGCATTGTTACAGTTGTTACTTATTGGATTTTTTTCTTTTTTTTTAGTGCAGTTTTTCTGGTTTTACATTGGAGATATTCTTCCTCAGGCCTTTTTTCTCACGAACAATCCTTCATTATAATCAATAATAAGGTTGGGGAGTCTCTAGAAGCACATTGAGTGGAATTATTGCAAATTATTAACGAGAAATGGTGATTGTTTAAAAGTTAAAAAAAAATTAAACAAACTCTACATCAATAAAATCAGTGCTTGGGTTTCAGAGGTTGAGAGTGGAGATTAAACATTTACGTATACAAGAAAAGTTTAATAAGTAATATATAATTTAAATAATAAATGGTATACAGATTCTAACAATGCTACATGAGTAAACACATGAAGACATTAGATATGAAAATAAGTAATTCTATGTCAGAGTGTGTTTGCTTACTTTGACCACAGTCAGAATGTAACCCCACCACTCCTCTGCTGTGTCAGCATTGTCCATCTGACACACAACCAATAGACACATGTACAAAAAACAATATTAAAAGAAAGTGGAAAGTAAACGCATAAAATATAATGTTTTATAATGGAATGTGACGTAGCTTTTGATTCCCAGTCTTTGACCAATGTAATGAGTCTGAGGATGGAAGTATGTTAATGCTACTTTCTGTCAGTGCAGCACCTTTAGCTGCACCTCCTCCGTTTGCAGCATCAGAGTGAAGATGGCTGGAGTCTTCCTAGGATATGACGATTCTAACTCCATGGACTTCAGCTGCTCCAGGTCCATTTTCTCTGTGTACTGACAATGTAAAAAAGCAAGTTATGGATATCCGAGAAACACTTTGATTATAAACATAATTTAATTTATTTGTTGTTATAGGCTGTTTATGGGCTAGCACCTTTCACTGTTTACAGACATTTTTATAATTTTAGAATCAAAATTTTGCAATTTTTTGGTAGAATAAAACAGTTTACTTACTGTATCCTGCATCTCATCTTTAAACAGAAACAATGTGGTTCCCCGGAGTTCTCCATAGAACCTCTTAAAATCCTGAAAATCATAAATGTCACTCATTTCCTGCATTTGACCGCATTTAACTTTTGATTTTGGTGGAAGGTCACTCAATATATTCACTAAAGAAACAACATACTGCATTTCTAAACCAAAATTACTCCAAAAAATGACCTGTTACTTCCTCATGATCCTATTATTAAACAACGTTGCACTGAAACTGGTCATTCAATAACAAGTACCTTAATTAATCATATGTGCATTTTGCTGATAAGAATTTTTATACTACCTTTTTGGTAAGCACACACATTCTTATTTGTTTATTTATTTATTTATTGCAGTTTTTGTTCTAACCTTTTCTTTGGTGTTTTTCTTCATCAGGTGTCCAGAGTAGTAGAGAGGCAGGGTGGTTTTCCTTCGCTTCTGGATAACTTTGGGAAGCCCAGACATCATCAAGTGCTCAATCTGGTCTCTGTTGTCCTTCTGGCCTGTTTAAGTTCAATCTTAGTTCACTTATATTTGTCCAGCTATGTGGTAATTTATGTTGAATAGACAGTACAGTCCTAAGAAAAAAATTTCTTTGTTGTTTCATAACCAATTCACATTGATTACACCTGAAATACAGTACAAACCTGCACTGAAAGGTTTTTTCCCTCTTTCCTTCAGGCTTAATGATGTTTTGAGTATAAGAATGAGGAAATGCTGCGGTTATTTATAAAGAAGGAAGTAGTTGGTGTAAGAGAAAATCAAAAAAATTATTCACTTTTGTACTTTGTACTTTGGTAAATGTCAAGCAAGACAGCTTTACCACACATTCTCAAGCAATGAAGCATAGCATGTGTCATGCATGGGTGCACATCCAGAATCTGAGCTAGACCTCACTCTTAAAGTGCAAGTCGGACTAATTATCTGAATATAACATGTGGTCTAAGTAGATATGTTTTTATAAGAACACAATATATGATAAGATGCCATCACAAAGATTTCTCACAAGTATCCCCTTGATGCATGTGAAAAGCAAAGTCAGCATTCAGTTTTAGACTTACTGGCCAGTGGCATCAGTGAATTCAGTGGCTGGACAAATTTAGATGAAAATTGTTATAATTATACTAGAAAGTTATAATTATAATTTAAACAGAAAAGAGAAACTATCTTCTAAAGTTCAAAATTTTAGAATGGGTCAGTATACTGAGGGAAATCACATTACCGGTGCTAGAAATAGCGTGTGTACTGTAAACATATTGAAAATATTTCTAATAAACTCCTGCACATCCCCTTAACTACGAAAAATGCACCGATGATCAATTAATAATGTTATAAATATTAGAAAAGCATACGTACATATGCAATGTGCTATTGAAACAGGTTTAAGTTGTAAAGCAGGGACTTTACAAGAGTTTGTCAAACATTGTAAACAAAAAAATGGTTTTACTCAAGTACATATACATGTTGAGAATAAACACATATACAGTGGAAGCCTTAAATGCAGCACAAAAAAGCCAACAAATATAAAACCTTAAATCTTTAAACACTGCAATAAATATATATCCAGTCTGTTTTTACCTGAATGTTAAACACTGGATTATCACTGGTTAATTTTCTACCTTGGCCATTGAGGAAACATATAGTTCATATTTGTAGTGTAACATTTGCACAAATAGAGTCATAAAATCTGCAGACTCAATCTGCTCATTGAATGACTCAGTTAAACAGCAAAATGTTTCCTAAGACTAGGTAAAATAAGACTCTAGCAGCAAAACCACTAATTGCATTCCATTAATCCTCAACTGTACACAGTACTGATTTAAAACCCATTGATTAAGAAATATATTTACATGTAAAATTATTACCTCCTGGTGACAATGTACAGTGCAATGTACACAATAGAAAACATACCGGAAAAATACACTGGAGAAAAAGTTGCAAAATAAACAGCATCTCATGTTTAGAGGATGAGAGAGAGTGACACAGAGGAAACACAGCAGACCTTTGATTACCCAGAAGAACATCTGGAGGAGGTTTAGGAGCAACTACATGAAATACTGATTATCGCAGGGAATAATAACTACTAATTTAAATTTGTAATTACAGAGCACAGTCCTTTTTTTTTGCACAATGAGTAATTCTCTAAAATGCTGCACACTAGGGCTAATTCAGCTGTAAACATAATTCAGCTGCTGTCACTTAATAAAGAACAGGAACGCCAGCAGGCAAGAAAGCATGCAAGTAATATGCAGCCATGTGTTGCATTTCGGAGGTTTCACCTATAGAATATTTATACCAAAACAGTTAAAGAAATAGGATTTTTTTTGTACTGCACCTTTTACTGGGAACTAAAGAAAACTCTGAATCATAAAACCAGAAACTGATTTTGTAAATGTGGATTATTTAAATTCTCAAGCTACTTGCAGAAAGCCAGAGAAGAGAAAAAAGGGTCTTTATAACAAATGTCTGAGCATAAATTGAACCTAAAATGTAATTTGTATATGTAAAAAAATATGTATTTTTTATTCTTGTTTATATATATTCGCTACCAGAAGAATGCTGTAAAATCGGGACGGGCCAGGTGTTTGGCATATTCCTGCAACCACAGACCTAATACTTTAAATACAATTTAATCAGGATTAGTCATTAATTCATAGAATTAAATAGATTATGTTTACTATGATGAAATGATTAAATCCTGTTAATGTAACTTGCATAACTATAATTAGAGAATGTGCATGTAGTGGAGAATTTAATCAGTGTTGATTAAATTTATAAAAAAATACTGATTTCATTGTATAAAGAAACTTTAAAAACAGCAGCAAAAAATTTGAAATAAGTGTTTGAGAAATTTGTCTTTTAACATTTGTTTTAGGTTACAAAAGTCTGTTTTTGTAATCATCATGTAAATCCACCCTGAATTAACTTTCTTTGATCACTAGTGTGTGCTATACAATTTGAAGATGGACAGACAGTGATAGTGTACAGATAGTATAACTTCAGTAGTGTCAGTGATATCCTGCAGTTGTGGTCATAAGCTGCAGTTCCAAGTCACCACCAAAGCAATGAACCCCTACTTCATCTTACCTGTGAAACATGAGAAAGGAAATTGCTCTCTTCTGCCTGATCACACTTCCTGTAAATGCTAGACAATGGTGGTCTTTGAATTCATCACAGCTGCTGAGTGATCGACACTGTGGAAAAAGAAAATAGGAGCCTCTCAGTTTGTTGACCACAGTCCATTTCTATGACTGTGGAGAATGTAACTAAAGAGCAGGTTTTACTGCTCTTGGCTGACAGGGCCGGGAAAGTGAAACTAAGTGGAGGCTGCCACCTACAGCATTCACCGAATGCGAACGTACTTTGACCTACTTTGAATTTGAGATGTAGGCCTATTCATCTTCAAAATAAAAATCAAAACAAATAACATTTTCAAACATTAAATATAAAAAAAAATGGTAATGAATATTGCAGTAATATAACAGTTAGGAATTGAAATAGTTTTTCAATTTTATGTGGTCTGTGGCCAACATTTTTAATATTTAACTAATATGAACATAAAATGATGACATATCAAAACGGTACATTGTAAAGAAAACCAATAACAGCAAGTTTGTACTATTATTATCTAATGTTTAGATGATTGTCTTCTGTAGCCACCAACAAAATTAGAAATTTGAAAAGGCGCAGGTACCTGGAATAGGATAGTAGAGAGCAAATTAGGATGATGATAGTTAAAGCCTAACCAACACAGGCCAGAGGTTTAAAAATGTTTTCACTGCTAACATATTAGATTTATTAGATAGACATCAGATTGCACTGTATCACAGAAAACAGCCTGAGGTCTTGTCCCTGCTGGCTCTGTTGTCTAACCCGAAATAAGAGTGCCCTTTCCTTGGCCTGGCTTCACAGTTGTGTAACTATTCTCCTAGTAACCACAGCTTGTCTCATGATGTGGGCTGCACAAAACCATCTATTAAAAACAACCAGTCACATTGAGTCAAGTAACATTGTTACTAGCATTGAGCCAATGAACGATGCAGCATTCAAACAATTATGGTCCCCTACAAGCCTCAACTAGGGATGTTAAACAATGATGTTCGCACATTTTATGGTGAGACAAAACTACTTAGAGCACAGATCTGCAGTTATAATATACAGTATGTAGAGTACTACCCAGTACTGTGACCCTAATATCACATTTTATGTGTCAGTATATTTTCCTAAAATACTTTAATTAGTTTAGAAAATATGACATTTGTAATGTATTTAACAATTCTGGTATCATCAGTTGGTGCATAATGTGCTGCCCATGAAAAATTTGAACCTGTAGCACCAAATGCATGTACTGTATGTCTATGACTGTGTGCTGGTATGTACATATGCACAGTAAACACTTTTAGCGCTATGTGTCTGTTCTCTACAGTATATGCCTCCCGCAGACTGATGCCCACTGCTGGCCACTGCTGGCCACAGATTTCTTTCTCAGCAGTGTTCTTTGACCCTCATAGTCCCTCTGGTTGCTCCCATCTTCTCCACCAATCCCTCATTCTGAAAGAGAGGCCAGGGAGACACACACTAAGGAGAAAAAAGCGGCGTCGTTCTCCATCATGTGGACCCTAATGATGCTCCACCTCAGCCACTGACTGAGGAGAAAATGGTCACAGGGGTGATGTATTGAGGGGGATTTCTTAAGCCTTTGAAATAACAGTATATCTGAATTTTTCACCCCACATTTTGAAAATTATACATAAAAAAACAAGTCATGACACTTCAGTTTTATTTTAACACCTTTGTAATTGTGATTTGGTTTTATATCTTGATGTCTTTCCTCTAAATGCTTTTGCAGCAATTGTTCAGCTGTAATGACATGGAGAACCTAAACAACAACACACAGGAGACGTTAAAGCTGAACCCATATTAGATGTAGGTGATGATACTTTGTTGCACTTTGTCCCTAACCCATCTTTATTATGATTAGTGGGCACACCAGGGTAGAAGGTCATGCTGGAGAAAGGAGTCAAGCAGAGGTCAGACCGGTCCAAGGCATCATTACAGGAGCATAGCTGGTTGTGATACACGCTGCAGGAGATGTCCCCACCTGGAAAACAAAACATCTTCTGTCCAGCTCCATCCCCCCACTGTGATCTTCATTCGTTTTAATTAGAAGAATGATAAAACACATGCAAGTGTGTGCGTTCCCAGGTTTAACTATGCATATTTATATATTTGATCTAATGGCTGTAGTGATGGAGGAGAGGAGGTGTAAGCAGGCCTGTAATGAGAGGCTGATGTGAGGGGGAGGCAGGGACCCTGCTGGCTGAGAGGACGTAGCCTGGTGTGCTGAGGTGGATCTCCTGCTGTGGAAGTCTTTTCAGTCAGACTAATATTAACAAAAGACCACCAGCTTTACGTAGCAGTCTGTTTTGTCAGTTGGTACCAAAGAGAATCCACTGTAACCTCTGTGTCTGCCCTGCAAATACATCTTTATAAGATGAGGAATCTAGTGAGGAATCTCACAAAGAGTAAACCTCGGAATCTTGTCTCGTCTTTTGCATTTCTATAACATGTCTTTTTTTTTTTAGAAATTATTGCATCATTGTCATGTTCTTAATGTGAATCAGATGAATTTCTTTATTTAACATAATCATTTCTAGGAAAACCTCCATTTCCTTATTTGTTCTGCTCAAAAAATGTGTTTTTTTGCCAGTTCAATGCCATATCCTAACAGAATTGTACTTAAAAATGTGAAATTTAATTTTACTAATCTGAGTTAACACAGCCTTCACACAAGCGGAAGAGTTAATAGTATTATACTCAAAGATGTCAGTATGTAAAACAAACAGCTTGATTTTGTAAAACAACAATGGACAGAAATGTTTTTAATCACAGACAAAACAAAGAACCAAATTACGTATTAATCATTTGACAAAATAATTTAGATTTAGCACTTAGAAAAGTGGGTGTAGCTTTATAAGAAAAAACTTGTTAAAGTCTTTTATCATGTGTATAATGTGTATAATAAAGTGTATAATAATATATATTAATTTGTTAGACTTGCAGATATTACGTTAACTATTATGTTACCAACTTCAACGTGTCGGTAGGGAATAACTTATGCAACTAGGCAGACGGTAAGGAAAACTATCAAAACCTATTACATTTTCACAACAAATACAATTTCCTCTAATTTCAATTAAGAATTTGACTATTCTGTAACTGTTAGAGCACCTTGTTAACTCTCTCAGGTTTGTACTACTCTACACTGACTTATGATGGCTGATGTGAAACCAGAGAAGTGCATTTCTTATGTAGTTTTTGTAGTATGCAGTTGGAGATCATTTTTAAAATTGCCCATTTGGTCCACATCAATATTAATTTGAGTATAATCTGCAGGTTTGTTTGTTTGTGTATAGCTGATAATGCATGTATATAACTTATTTTTGTTGTCAAAATCTATGGGTTTGAATGTTGTAGAGATTTCCACAGAGCCACATCTGCGAATGCCTCTGGAAACTCCCTATTGGTGAAAATTAAACAGACTCAATCATGAAAGGGAAAGGCTCTTACCCATCAAAGGATAGATGACTAGAATGTTAAAAACACATTTTTTAAATTCTGTACACAAAGGAATCACTCACACGGTACATTACCTTCCTTCGGTTTGATGCACTTTTTAATTCCCAGAATTCCACTGATGGAGTGAGTGGACTCTGAGGAATTGGTTGTTCCCATGGCAACAAATGATGCTGATGACTCTTCAGGGGCAGAGGTTAATGTCAGGAAACATTAGAGAAAGTTATCGGCAGATCAAGAGATGGTGAAATGACATAAAAAACTCACCAACTTCACAAGATTGGAACTGGACTTTGTTTCTGATGATCCTGGAAAAAAGGCTTATTCAATGCGTATTTTAATGATCGGTGTTGTCAAACATACACACATGATTAGCTATACCTGTTGATGGAGCTAATGCTTGGCACACTTTCATGGTCACACACTCGCTCCAGCAGCAGCCTATCTCTGATCTCCCATGCAAACATGTTGGGGTTGGTTTGTTTAAGGTCCACGATCATTTTCACAACTTTGGGAGTGGCGACTTTGGGCTTAGAGCCTCCAGTCACTCCTGGTCTGATGCTCCCTGTCTCATTGTACCTGAATACACAAAGCCGATATCTGTCAGAGGAGAAGTTAACATTTCAACTGAAGGGAAGGTTTAATAAATTAATATGTTCATGAGATTAATGAATATTTTAACAAAGTGAAAAAGCACAGACTCCAAGTGCACGTGGTCTTGAGATGAATAATATTAGTAATATCTGGATATGACATCTTCGGATGACCACATAAAGTTAATACATACATAAAAATTCAAACAAATGCAACACATGTAGACATTTTCTTGAAACAGGGCAGTTTTAAAATATTACTTTCCAAACGATCCATAGACACGCAGGAAGTTTTCGCGTGTGAACATTTTAATACATGTTGCCTACTATACAAATAAAGTCACTATCACAGGCAAACTTGTTACTCAACACAGGTTTAATTACAGATAACTTTCTGTATTCATTATTCACACCAATAAAAAATCACTGAACTCACCGGGCCAGTATTTTGCTGACACAGCCGTGACTAACGCGCAACCGACGGGAGATCTCACAGGGACGCACGCCCCGCTGCGCGAGCTCCACAATGCGGTGCCTCACCACGTGCGGCAAAGGGCGCCCGTTAATGAAGACTCCGCCGAGCTGGTTCACCCCGCCGCGTCCTGAACACCGGAAAGGGATCAAAGAAACACCAGTCACAACGCGTGGCCACATAACAGGATAACCGCCAGTCCGCGTTCCACAAGCGGCTGCTGCTTGTCGTCACTTACTGTGCGTAACGGTCAGCGGCACCGGGTCAAAACCTACTTCCATCACTGCTGTTTGACACTAAAAAAAGTCAGTTGTCCTACTTAAGTGATTGATACAGAAAGACGTCACTTTTGTGTACGAAACATTTTCATTTTAAACTAAAGGAAAAGAAAAAACCCTAAAACTTTTGAAAAAGAGATCACTGCTCTGATTCAATAGCAGGTGAGCCTGCAGCCGCTGCTGCTTTCAGCACCTGAGCGCCGGACAGCGGCAGCAGCCTTAACTGGTAACCGCCGCACGCACGGGTGCGCGCACTCTGTGAATTTTTTTTTTTTTGGAGTAAAGGCGCCATACTCAGTTCTCGTGAGCAGGGGTGCAGCCAGGATTTTAGGATTTCATTTACTTAACTGATGACTTGCACATGACCATCACCAAAAATGCGCACAATATCAATACACAGGGAAATATGCGTAAAGTTGGGAGAGCATGGAATCCCAGTGGGCTTATTATCATGTTTCAGGATATCATCAAGGAATCATCAGGTGGAGAAATTAATTCATTAAATTTTGTTGGCCCATATTCAAATTCTGTGAGTCTAAACATGATGCAAGAAGCCTACAAATGAAGCCCCATAATGTGTTTCATGTTGTTTAACATGGAGGGCTATGACAGCTAGGATACTTTAGGTTCCAATCAAGTAGCAGCACATTTAATGTGTACCCACAGACCTTAATAGCATAGTAGTTTGAATAGTTTCACTATAGTTTTCTTTTAGTAGCCTTTTAATAGCTGGATTTTAATATGCTCTGAATCACTGTCCCGTAGATGCCAGCCTCAGCCTTCAGTTTCTGATTGTTGTTTTCCAAAATTATTCTTAGTTATCAGATGTTCAATATTGAGAAAGGGTTTGCCATGTTTACTGGTGAGGTTACAGGGAGCAGAGGTGAAGAAGGTGCAGGACTTTAAGTACTGAGGGTCAACGGTTCAGAGCAACGTAGAGTGTGGAAGAGAGGTGTAGAGGTGAGTGCAAGCAGGTTGGAAAGGGTGGAGAAACGTGTCAAGTGTGTTGTGTGATAAAAGAGTATCAGCAAGAATGAAAGGAAAGGTGTTCAAGACAGTAGTGAGACCAGCAATGTTCAGCTTAGAGACAGTGGCTCCTCTCTGGACACGGCTGGAGGTAGCAGAGCTTAAGTTGTTGAGGTTCTCTTTGGGAGTGATGGGGATCGACAGGATCAGGAACGAGTACATAAGAGAAGAAGTTGTCCTGTTTATGCATCAGTACAGCACAGTGAATGCATCACAATTTCGGTGTAAAGCTATTTGTGCAGGTCATTTGCAGTGATATGGGGGTTTATTTTAACTTCTTGGTCTTCTTTGTTTAGCTTGTCTGTTTAGCAGACTCACATTTCGGGGGGCCTGCTGGATCAGTGGTAGAGCATTGGGTTAGGATACAGTAGGGTGTGGGATCAAATCCCACCCCACCAGGACATCTCTGATTCAGCCCCCAAAACATCAATGACTTTCAGCTTGTCCCTTCAGGAGTTGCCACAGCAGAACATGTTCCACAATTTGGCTTGGCATGAGCTGTTTTTCAAATGCCCTGCAATCCTCCCACTTTATCCAGGCTCAGGGCCACACCTGGTGGGGTGGAATTCAAACCTGCAGCCTCCTGCACCCAAACCAATGTTCTACCAACGAGGCCCCAGTCCCAAGCCCAGATAAAATGGGAGGTTTGTGGCTGAAATGCTTCTTGGTCATCCAGATCTTGACAAGTCTTAATTCCACTTTCAGCTGGAAAAAAACTCGATGCATCCCCCCCTCGGCAAATAAATTAAAAATAAAAAAAAGCGAATACATGCTATTAACGATAAGAGTAATTTAACGTCACTCCATGATTTCTGTTTTCCAAACAAAGATTAAAATGTACTTCTTTTGTTACCAAACACACTCCGGGAATGGGGATGGCCCGTCTTATTAACGCCAGGGTAAGTCTTTGGTTGTCCAACCTTGCCGGAAACGTCGGCTCAGGCGCGTCAGGCACTTTCTTCACGTGTACGATCGTTTGTGTGGAGACGCAACCGAAATGTAGTGAACGGAAAACACAGGAGTTACGGGGAAAATGCAATGCTTTTATAGACTTCATTTATCTTGGTTGTGTTACTTTATTCAGCTAGCGTTACATATTAGCTAGCTACAAACGCTCGGCTAATCATGGGAGCTAATGAACGTTAGCATAAAGTCTGTTAGTTTACCGGTAACCCACGTGTGAAAATATTTTAAAGGCAGGCGAAACTCGTGATGATTTAAAACTGAAAAAAATGGCTAACCCGGTACTTTTAATGTACCCTTATGCAGTAAGTTGGTAAAATTGAGACGATTGCATTGTCGCGAGCAGCCGTGGTGTGGTGCTGTTCAGTTCCAGCTGTGTCAGGTTTTACGATGAGCAATGACGAGAAAAACGAAGATGTTGGTGCTGAGGTTGAGGTAATATTTACTAAGGACTCCTGTAGTTCCGAGGGGGGAGGAGTGATTGGGTTTAGTGACCAGAAACATAGAAACGCCTGTAAACAAGCTGAACGACTCAGCAGGGAAAGCTCTCCTCCGCTTCTCTTAGCTTTCTCCATCACCGATGGGCGGGCTCTGCAGGACAGCAGCCCCAGTTCGGCTTCCAGTCCTGCCCTACCACAGGGAGAGGAGGAGGAGGAGGAGGAAGAGGACAGTGACCACACTATCGAGGAGTGGATGATGCTGGGAGGAGAGGAGCAAGTGGGAGACTCAAGCATTCAACTCAACCTGGACTGCAGGAACAGCTCTGAAGGTTCATATTGTTTTGCTCTTCCCGTAATCCTACTAACTTAATTCTGGTATTTACTAAGAGGAAAAATAAGTAAAACTAAGTGAAACTTAGAGGGATTTGCCCAGAAATGTCCAGCTATTTGTGCTAAAGGGTAGTATTTGGTCAAAAAAACAAAATAAAAATTACACAATAATCAACTCTTGCACGTGTACACGGTAATGTTCGGTATTTTTACAAAGCTAGCTTTGCTATTTATGGACCGGGAAATATTTTATTTGATTATCTGGACAATTAGAAATTAGACAATTAGAAAATTTTGTCAGTAGTCATGTGTGTCTATCTTGTGTTACCATAGGGTTGTTTTCCCCAAAAGTTTCTAATACTAATGATGATTCTCATATTCAAGCCAGAGGACAGCCTGCAAAATCACTCCCTCTGTGCCAGTGGCTCCATTGGAGCAAAGAGTTTTATGTTTTTCTTTACACCTAAGTGATTATTATTATGGGTTATTGCGTATATGCGTTATTATGGGAAGTGTTTTCAACTGCTTACCCTGAGAGCTTCATCCTTTACAGGACAGAATACCTGGGAAAGATGACATTTATCAGACTTGAAAAAAACAATTAATTCTAGATTATGTTTAAATTGTGTGTTGCAGTTCATGAAGTATCCTGTATTAAAGCCACATTTGTGTTTACACAAAATGGGTCATTCTCTCCATTACAGATCTGAAAGTGAAATATTTGGAAGACACCTGGGCTGTATCAATAAAAGACAAGGTAACAATTGGTGTATATGTATTTTGTGAAACACTGAGAGCTTGTTTATACAGAGGAAGATGTGTCTACTGTCATTATCCAGGCTGAGTAGCAAAGAGCATTTATTATCTAAATGAATATGTTTATGAAATATGTTTCAAATAAATTATAATTGATTGTTTTAAGTTGACATTTCAAAGAGTAATTTAAAAAAATGTAATTCGACAAAAGTAAAAAAAACAGTTTTCAAAATTGCAGTTGGCTTTAGTTTAACGCTGCACCATGAACTCAGCGATGTGAGTTTATATAATTAATTAACACATTCCTATAATTTCTTTACTTTGGTATATATTTGTTTTTTGTGGTGCTGACCAGTCTCCATCTCGCCGCTATTTTGTGCCTGATCGCTCAATGATATGTCAGATCTGCAACCGGACAGGACATCTTGCCAAAAGGTGCTACTACCACAAGGTAAATGAATACACTCACCTATCTTTCTTCTCTTACATTCCCATAATATATATTCACACAGTCAGTAAGTAAGTATTAAGCAGACATTATGATTTTGGTACATAGCCATTACAGTTTAACAACTACTGATATGGTTGTTGGGTTGAAATAAACTGCATTACTCAGCTACTGGGATTTCTGTGTTACAAAAATCACGTTCAGGAGTTTTTACTGTGAACCAATGCATAAATTATACATATGAACCAAAATACACAACATTTCTCACACAAACACACACCATACACAGGTATTTATAAAAGGAGAATGTGCTCATCTCACTCTGCATTCAGACCAGGTGTACAACATTTATTTAGAGATGCACAGTGGAGAAATATACACCTGTCATTTGAAAATTTCTCCCCGGATTTTTTGGCGTTTACGTAATGAATATATATTTTAGTGGTAAGAAATCATTCTGTCAAGTTTAAAAATGGATGAAAAAACATTTTAGATTATGATACGTAGAATGTATTTTCACTACTGTATGTTGTATGCTTGGTGTGTGATTGCAGGTAGCCACAAGCTGCGTTGAGGTGCCAGAATTGCTGTAACCTTTTCGTCACCTATAGATTTTGTTGAAGATTGTATCATTGCTTCCATCTTATCACCCTTTTTTGTGTTTGTGGCTGCAGAAATATCCCACTTGCATTCTTTGTGGGATCCGTGGCCATATTCAAAAGGTCTGTCCACGCCGCCCCTGCACCAGCTGTGGACTGCTTTCACATGGCTTTGGGCCATGTGAAAACCCCCCAGTATGGAAGCAACACTGCCAGCGTTGTGGGATGACAGGACACCTGTCTGATGTGAGTTTATCCCCAAAATCTAGGCCTCTTTGAGTGTTCAAGCGTGTGTTGCCATGTTGAAGAAACCTTAAAAGCATTGGTCCCCAGGCATATAGGGGGCCCATTTAAGTGCTGTTTGATCCTGGCAAACAACAATTCTGTTTTCTTGCTAAAAGTTTTACTGTTTTTGGGGTTTCTCCTTAGAGCTGCCCTGATACATGGAGACAGTACCACTTAACAGTGAGTAGAAGTTTTGACTTTATTGCACTTTTTATTCTTATCTTATTTAACTAAACAAGATACATAATACCTCTGAACTTGAAAGAGTCTAGGCTCATTGTATAGAAATCACTACATTCCTGATTGCATAGAGTGCCTTAGGAATGATGTTTGTTTTGAGGCCAATCCAGAAGTTAGCATCTTTCTGGTTCCCTGGACAAAAAGTCAACAGAATTTTCGATTGACATTTGTTTATCTTTTTACTGAAAATAAGCTCTGTGACAAACAATTAAACATGGTTTGTTCAGCAAGATAATATTGACAAATAAACCCTACTTTATGACTTTTGAAGCTCAAATACAATTGCTTCTTATACTGACCTGATAAAGCTGGTCATGAGTTATGAATTCAGTGAGGCTTTTAACGAAAATCCCTTTTAAAAAAACTCATAGACTTCAGGACAAAGGAACTGGAAGTGACTGACTGACTGATTTCTTGGTTTTAGGACTTATTTCTACCACCCTTTATTGATTAAAAATTCCAAGAAAAAAATGATGTCTTTGCTCAACAATGATTCTTTATGTGAACATTTTATAGATTCAGTTAGAGGTGCCGCTCAGGCCAAAGACAATTCTCAAACGCAAGCATAAGAGATACCAAGCTCATTGTTACAACTGCTCTAAAAGGGGACATCATGGCTATGTAAGTTACGAATAAAATGAACCCTTCCCTTTCATTTCTAATCTCTTCTTTTTTCTCAACTTGATTATTTCCCATCTATACTTTCTTTCTACTGCTTATAACCTTTTATATCTCTCGTTCTGAGTTTTTAACATTGTCACATATATTTTATTGCCTTTCTTTTTTGAGTATACCACTGTACAACATATTCTCCCCCTTTGTATAATTTCACTTTACCTGCCCCCTTTTTATCTGATCATCTCACTACATCTACATCTCTGTCTTTATGTTGTTACCAGGAGTGCACTAAGAAGAGAATGTTCAGTGGGACTTTTCCATCTCTCCCTTATGTTTGCTATTATGACACCATGGAGGACATCCTCCAATGTCGTACTAGAAAACGGAAAAGGGCCAAAGGTGACAAAACTTATTTATACAGTGTATAATGTTTACATCACATTGCTTATTTTACTTTACAGCTTTGTTAAAATGAGGATTTAATGTTAATCGAGTGAAAAAACACATTTCTAGTCTCCTAAATATTCAGTTTTACAAACAACATGCTAGTTTAACAGATACTAGAACAACAAAGTTACTGTATAAAAGGTATTAGTATTACCACATATATTTGTAACTCTTCAGCCTATTTTAGCTTATCCACTACATTTTACAAGGTTTGGATGTTATGACAAGAAACAAATCCTTTTTTCCTAATAAATAAAGTTAGGAAAAAGGAAAAAATATAAAATACAACTAAATTGTAATTTTTATATTTTCATATGTTTTGTATGACATCCAACTCTGTCTCACTCTGTAAATAGTGTTTTACTGCCCTCTGTTGTTAAAAGGTTCAAATCTATTTCTCTCAATTAAAATAATTACTAGTACTTTAAATTCAAATAGCTGAATAAGGTCTAAACACTATATTGTCATACTGTTTGTCCAGCACACACAGGTCTGCAGTAGGGTGCTGGACATGTAGGTTATTCAATTCTTTTTCCACTGAGAGCACCTGCCTGTAAATGTCCTTAATCAGGTCGGTGAATTTAAATGATAATAAAGTTGACAACTGGAGAATTGGTTGATAATTGATGTGAGTTAGTGAGAAACCTCTTTCACATAACAACTTGGCCACTGTTAATATAAAAATGTATTAATTGTTCAACTAAGGATGTCAGTATGTGTTTTTAGACATCATGGACGTTGGATCCCTGCCCCTGTCAGATCAGCTGCACTCATCTGAACCAACAAGGGACAGTGGGGAGGAGAGTCAGCCAAGGAGCAGGGCAAAGCAAGAGGAATGTAGCCGAGCTGGCAGGAGGAAGACGTGGCCAGAGAAGCGCAGAGAGCGACGAGAGATTAAGAGGCTCAGGAGGGAGGCTCAAGCCAGGCGAGAAGGAGGACTACTGGGGAAGTCCCGGAGTAACTCTGATGATGAAACCTGCCCCAAAAACCCCTTCAAGTGCTGTCCCCATGCAATGAGGGTGTCCACACCCCCACCACAGAAATGGAGGAGAGATAAAGCAGATAGCAGGAAGAGCAGAGAGGCAGAGAAATGGAGGAAGAGAAGAGGTATAAAACGTGGGGATTTGCATCCTCATAGTGACTTGGATATTAGAAGTGAAAAGTTTCTTTCCCCAAAGCAAAGAGTACGCCACAGAAGAAGATGAAGTCTTAATGCTCTTTTAAGACATTAAACTAAAAAACAAAAATATTTTGTATCATGGTATTTTGATTGATTAATTTATTTATTGTGGATACAAAGGCTGAAGAATTACAGTGGAAGGATGGTTTTCTGAAGTGTATCTGGTATTAGTGTACTCTTGCACTTTTAAGACTTTGAGTGCATCTGTTACTAGTACACTGACTGGGACAGATTTTATACATGTACAGTTTTAATCATACAAATTTTTGGCATACACTTCTTTCTTTTATGCATTGTCTATGTGTGTGTATTTGGGAGTGTGTAGGAGGTTACTACCTAATATTTGCCTTCTTTAATAAAGTTAAAATCTGGTCACAAGGTAATGCAGTTTTAAAGTGTAATGCTGAAATTTTACAGATGCATAAACATAATAAATCTCATGTGAATTGTGTTTAATGATAAAGAATTACAGCAAGACATTCGATACTTAAGCCTCCCATTTATGTATTTTTTTTCTAAGTTTATGGCCCAAAGGAACAGTGTATGTAGAACTCCTCTATCTTTGAAGCTGTACAGAGCCAGTGGCCCGCAAAGCGATTTCTTGTAGTATTCTGTTCTGAAGCTGCTGAATTATTAATGAGCTGAGCAACTGCCCGAAGCTCGCTAGACCGAAAAAGTCGACTCTGATAACAAGCAGCTTTCCAAAATTGAAATTCACTTTCAATACTCAGACAAAATTTGTTTTAATTGGTTTCGGGTGAATTGTATTGCTTATTTCTATGGGGTTTATGTTATTGTCTTACAAATATAAAACGGGTTTGCCTTGTGAGGAATGACGTTTCTCTGAGATCGATTATAGGTGACTTGAAAGAGATGTGAAACTCCCATTGATTGATTTCACTACACTCCCCGCTGACCAGAGAAAACACTCGATAGTGAGAAGCGAGAGGGGATTTAAATTAATGCTGTCCATCTTTTTTGACGGATAAGGTAGCTATCTGTTTTCTCCTACGGTTTGAGATAAAGCGCGGATAGTACTGTTGAACGACTAGTGTAACATCAATACAATGTGTTAGCTAGCTTGTAATGTCGGCACTGTTGTACTTGTTTTCTTCCCCAGACCTCGCTTCCTGTTAGCCTTAGGCTAGCTGGAAAATCGCAATTGTACTAAATAACGAGAATGTACAGTTAGACAACGCAAATGGGTCTGACTTCACTACTTATAATAGGCTACCATTTGCAATTTAATTAGAGTTTATTCACAATCTTGTACTAATTACTTTGTAGCTGTCGGCTGGTTTCCTTTAGTTTGCCAAGGCTCGACAGCTAGCCATCTTGCTGGTGTTGAGGCATTTAAGTATGTAACTTAGCTAGTTAGCTTTTGTTGGCAGAAAGCAAGCGATATAATAACTTCAGTTGCAGCTGAATATTAATATACGCGTGTGCAATGGACTCACGTCTACAGGGACGGATTACATGCGACATTTTTCAATTCCATTACTTTATGGTTCAGGTAAAGGCTGACAGTTTTCCGCTGTGAAAAGACAATAGACTTGCACCGCTGCTCTGTTAATGACGAAAATCTTAACATATAGAAAATGATATGCCAATCGTAGTTTTTTTTCTGCTGTAAGCTGCTATAAGAGTATTTCTAAAAGCATATTTACATTTATAATTAGTAAAACAAATAGGTTTCCATTGAGTTGACCCGCTCAGATAGCATTTGGAAGAGTGGATTCAGACGGTGCACCTGGTGCTTGTGTGACTTTCCTGAACCCGCTGCTTCCAGGTACCATATCTCATTAAATTAAAACAGCAGTCTCCAATGCCCCGGAAAAAAACGCCATAACTGGTCGTCATCAGAGCTAACTGGGTGGACTGAGGCGCGGAGAAGAGGTCTGAAAAGGGACGCTCCTGCCCGTTTCTGGACGTTCATCTCTCCAGCCTACCTTCATCACGTCCATCCACCATCGCCCTCCTCCTCCCCCCGAGCCATGGACCCCCCGAGGACGCGATCTCGGTCTCGGTCTGGCTTCTTTCATTTCGGGATGAACGGCAGTGTTGGAAGCAATGGCAGCAGTAACTCCGCCGGTAACGGGAGCTTGATGAACGCCAGCGGAGGAGGTGTGAGCTACGCACAGCAGAGCAACCCCGGCTGGGCGCCGCACTATGGTGGTCGTAGCTACCCCGATAGCCAGCAGCAGCACGCCCAGGGGAGCTACCTGTCTGCAGGGGCACAGCGCCACTCCTCACACGTAGCCCATAGACACCCCGGAGCCGGTAAGCAGACTTCGGTAAATGGGGCCTGCAGCCCTGCTAGATGCATCGTTACACACTAACACAGGATACACCCCCTGAGGGATGCAGGCAGACCACTACCAGCTTCGAGACATTTAACTAAAAGGCTTGGGGCTTTCACTGCCAGCTGTTGCTTGAAAGGGAAACCACATGTCAGGTCAGCCGAGCTAACAGAGGCGATTCTATAGAAGTTTGAGTAGTATTAACTTAGGTAAATAGGGCAAAATAGGTTCTGGAACTTTGTGTTATATTCTCCTGCCTGGCTTTATCTTCACAGTGAAAATTATCCTTGACCTAAGTTGGAATTTAGCACTGCAGGATTTTTCCTTTTGGATAGTCCAAGCATGGTGGTGCTGAAGGCCTGCAGGTCGTACTGTATTATGTTATTTCTGTATAGATTAGAGAAGGAGGCATATGTCTGGTGGTTGTGACAATCTACATGCTCTTCTTCAGTATTATGAGATATAAGTTTAATAGGATTCTGATTAAAAGAGCCGTTTTGCTTTGAAACAAAACCTTGAATTTGTAAATCGAAAAAGCATTTAAAAAAAGAATGCACTGTGATTGCTAAGGAGCTGAAAGGATTTTCCAAGCAAAGTTAGAAAAAATAGCTGGCTAATAGTTGCTTAAATAGCTGAAAGTTCTGTTTTTTTTTTTTTAAATATCTCAAATGAAATGTCGCTTCCTTATATACTAGTTAGGCAAACTGCGAAGCTAGTTAGACTTAAAAACCTCAAAAGCAATTATGTGATGTTATATTGATGATGTCAATTAAAAAAATGATACTTGATTTAAAAGTCAAGTATAAAAGATAAAATAAAAGTGGTATACAAACAATAATGTCCTCTTTATAAGCTGAACGTTGTGAAGTTTTTACACACACACCCCAATGCTATTATAGTTAGTCCATGCAAAGCTGTATATTATCCCAAAGTAGTCACCAGATTTATCATCTAGTGGTCCAGGGTAGAATTGAGTAAACATTGATATTAAGGTTTCAAAGCATAGTCCAAACACAAAGAAACAAAAGAATGAACAGCAGAATGATGTTAGTTGTTTGTTTCTTTTGTCTAGCCAAATGTCTTAAAGCCGTACCTATATTGGTCTTGTATGCAGAAAACAGCAATGAGTATTCACCCAGCTGAGATTCACCAAATAGGCAACTCCCCAAAACATGTAAGAAATAAGATGAGGAAACAATTAAAACTGCCAGAGAACAAATTTCAAGGTATCGATGCACTCTTGCCCCATTTCATTATTTTCAACACCAGTCCGCCCAGTGTTTATTATGTTTTCTATGCTGGCTGTTGTTAAGTGATCGGAGAAACCTTCTGTAATACCAGATTGGATTCCCTCAAAGGCAAAAAAGTGCAGTGAATGAATAAAAGCAGGCTTCTAATGGTCCTCTGTTGTAATAAAGGCACCATTGCCAAATTCCCAAAATAACCCACACAGAGGGGGAACACAGAAACACTTGCTTCTCAAATTGAGAGACTACAGAGGGGTTTGTGTAAATTACTTGGTGTATATCCCAGCTGTGTGAGCTGCCTTCTTCCTCTTAGCAACTGCATGTGCCTCTTCCTTAATTGCTAGGTCTTTGTGTGTTTTTCTCTTTGTGTGTATAACATGCTTGTGTATGGATAAATATGTTACAGATTTCCGTCTTGTCTCTGCTTGTTTATCTTTCTACATGCCATATTGTGCCTCTTGGAATAATATTTTTTCAAGAATGTGAGTGTTGAATTTAGGGGTGTTAAAAGGTGTCCTCACTTCTTTTTTTTATCCTGCTTTTTTCTTCCTCTTTCACTCCCTCAGTTCCAGTCATCTTATCACCCAGTGTAGCTTAAATAGTAAGTGTTGCATCCAACAACCTGTCATCAGTGTGACCAGTTTTTACAAATCGTTATTAATACAATATTGCATGAAATCACTATGTGGGTATAAGATTGTTTCTCTTTTTCCAAAGAAGAATTCAAGTCTTTGTATTTCAGATAAAGAACACGAGTAAACTGCTACATGATGGCATCTCATACTACCTTGCTCCGTTTGATTGTCAGTCATCTAAGAAATGGTGTCAGTCTTCCCCAGCAGCTATGCACAGAGGAAACAAGGTCATGTGTGCTCACTAGCCAAACCCGTCCAGTCTGGCTCACTATCCCGTTTCCTAAGGCCCCTGGGGTAAATCAGCATTAACAGACTGAGTTCTGCACAAAACTCATGGGTGTCAGGCAGGGGCCCAGGAAATGAGGTCTAAAGGAAAAGGGATGGTAGATAAATGAAGATATCAGCCAGTGTGCTGGAACTACTGTGCACTAGTAGGTCTCCTGACTGTCCCTCTGTTCTCCACAGTCGCTAGCAGGGCGTCTTTGAGCTGTCATTATCTGCAGACTTCACATGGCTCTGGAGTCGCGTCACAACAACAAGAAAGGGGTGGGGGTTACGTTCAGATCTGTTGTTTCTGAGGAGGCTGAAGGGCCTGTTTGGATGAGCGAGGCATAGAAGCTGAAATGAAAAGATTGGCGGGGGGGGGCTTTTTTTTTGGGTGATTAAAGGAAACTTGCATCAACTGAGTTCAAGGACATCCTTCTTAAGCTACTGAAATGTCTGTATTTCAGTGAAATGCATCCAGATTGTACATGTGGACTGGAAGATAAAACAGCTGGTGAACCATTGTGGTTTTTTTTTTTGTTTTTTTTACCCAAAGATTTTGCTTATAGCATTGGAGCATTATTCAGTGACGTGATTTTTTTTTTTTTTTTCATAAATTTTTTTGTACATACTGATCCCATTTGTACTATTAAGATTTTTTTTTTTATGTTCCATTGATTTTGCTCTTTTGGTGTTCCACCACAAGGAAATAATATAAAAAAAACAGTAGGAAAAGAAAAATGATAATGAGAGGCTTTCGCATAGCCAACAATATTTTGCTGCCTTGCTTAGGGATACTTCAGGACAGCAGAGGCTTCCCAGCACAAACACCTAAACCCAGTGCTTTCTGAAGCACAAAAATGACATTTTCATAGAAGAATTACTTAAATAAATAAACCAATTATCACAATGGTTGCAGGTAAATTTTCAGTCACCTAATCGATCAGTCTACTAATCGTTTCCTACATGACGGTTAACTCCGATACACGTGATGGTTACAGTGAGCTGATTACTAGAGACAGAAGTCATTATCAGGATTCAGACTATATAATGTCAGTGATGTCAAAAACCTGTTCGGGTGTGTAGTACATTTGTGTTTGTAAGTCTTTGTTTCTTTGAGTGTGCATGTGTGAGGGGTTTCATGGTCAATCACAGGGTATGATTTGTATGTGAAAACCAGAGAAGAGTGTAGTGTGACAATTCCAGAGATGGGCTTCTTTTATTTGCCAGTTTAAACAGGAAATTTAACAGCCTGTTTGGGAGACTGACCCTCAGTGAGAACAGGGGACTCCTGTTTGTGAAGCGAGCTTTCAGACAGGCATTTTTGTTATCGCAGTTGGATTTTGTGGTGTTAAGTCTGAGCTGTTCAAGTAACTCAGCCAGCCTGCCTCATGATAAAGTCTTTTTTTTTTTTTGGCTTACACTAAGATCGGAGAATGGAAAATAAAACGAGCAGCAAACAGCTGCTTGTGTGTTGTTGGTGTTGTATGTCCATTTGTCTGGTGATGTTGATTTTTCTCAACCCTATCTTATCAAATTATCATCTATTTTCCCTCTGGCTTCCAGGGGGAGTGGTACATTTTCATCCAGACAATGTGTGCAGTGAGGATCAAGACAAAGTAAGTATAAGACTTGAGACAAGCTTTCTTGTCTCTGCAGGACCCATGTCCTGGTTTGCCTAACATTTGTATATTATGTTTTCTTTTATGTTCATTCTCCCCTATGTCTTCCTTTTTTTTTTCCCCTGATGAACCTTCCCCTTTTTTGCCCCTTCTCCTTCACCTCTTTGTGCAGATGGAAGACAGCCCAAGCCCAAAAAGGCAGCGTCTTTCCCAGCAGTCTATGTTGGATCTGAACTCTGGTCCTCCCTCTACTCCCTCCTCTCCAATTCGTCCCTGGGAGCTGCCACCCAGTCGCAGACAGCACCCCCACTACATGCCAGAGAGATGCCACACGCCGGGTCGCAACCGTCGTAGGTAAGTGTATGAATGTGACACAGATACATACAGTTATTTTCAGTATTATTTTGAATTGTCCAGCCAGTGAAGAATTCAAAATGACAAATCCCAAGCACAAAAATGTCAAACTATCTATGTTAACTTCTTTAGTCTAGAATAATCCATATTCTTGAGATTAATACATCCAGACAAAATTAAACAATGAATACGATTTTCAACATTATTAAATATTTCACCAGTATTTGCGCATTTTCGCAGTTTCAAGGTGTGTGTGGAGGTTTCATTTCATAACAGCTGGTAAATTTCAAAACATTAATAAAAAAAATCTCTCAACTTCTGTTCCGATGTGTTAAGTGTTTTACTACACCTTTTTAGAGGTAAAGTGACAAAACATTCCCCCTATTTTTTTTTCCAACACACCAGAGAATTATCTCTCTTGAAAAAACATGTAGAGCACTAAAGGCAAAACTTTATGCTTGAATACATTGTGTTTTATGGCCCTAATATCATTTACAATTTTAGTTGGGCTTAATATTTTGCAGGAAGTGGCAGCTCCTGTGTTAATGATGATGGAAGTGACCACATAGTTCCTTTTGCCTTTTCTTTAGTTTTCCCCTCTTTCTTCTAACTCAGCCCTCCAATGAGGCGTCAGCGTGGCCGGAGAGACCGTTTGACCCGCCACCATCATCATGCCCACAACAACCACCACCACTACAATAGCAACAATAACAACAACAACCACCACCATCACCACCCAAATGCACACCATCATCACCACCACCACCTACACTCTCATCACGGTCCGTCACCCAGCCACCAGGATGAGAACTACCGCCACCCGGCTCCCACTCAGGGCTACACACCCTACAGCCAGCAACCTCCCCGTGGGCCTGGGCCTGGGCCTGAAGAACGCCCAGGGTACCATACTTCAAACCCCTCCCCGAGGCCCCTCCACCAGTCACCCAACCTTTCACCTCGGATACTGCACCCTGGGGCCCATCCACATCCACACCCTTCCCAGCAACACAGCAGTGTGATGCTGGACCTTCACGAGCAGGTAAGTTTAAGAGGTGATGTGGCCTCATTGGTATATGGAAAAAACAAAGGTAGGTGTGTGTGTGTGCCTGCAACATTAAAATTTTTACTAAATCCTCCCCACAGGAAAATACATACAAAAAACAAACAAAAAAGCAGGAATTATTTGTCTGAAAGAATCATGCTCATTATTTTATAAATAACAATATGCATTTGTAAACAGGCTTCATACTGGATCGATTAAATCAACCAATTCAAAGAGATCAGTTTGTTAACATGTAAATTTTAAGTTTATTCTGTAGAAATCCCAGTTTTTGCTTATCACCAAGGGACATCTGTGGTATGACAAATTGATTGGCTTTATTTGATCTACAGGGGGATGTATTTAGAGTCTCCTAATTATAGTTGCTCATCTTTCGGTCTGATATGTGTAAGTGTGTAAATTTGACTACTTTTGCCCTTTTGATCTCGATATTTAGGGACCAGCTCCAGTGTCGTATCCTCTGTCTCCACCTGGAGCGCCGCCAGGCCTGCCGCCTCGCTCCGCCCCTCAACAGATCCCAGCATGCTCAGTGGTCTTCAGTGGACAGCACTATCCAGTCTGCAGTGTCCCTCCTCCTGTGAGTGTGTGTTTCTGTAGGAAATGAATTCCAACTATTGCCGCATTTGCACCATTCCTGTTCTTGATGAATGTTCATTCTTTGATGTTTTCATAATTGCTGTTTGCAACATGTCTCACCTAAGAAACTTTTTCCTCTCTTTGCCAGGTCCTTCAGACTTGTTCAGTTCAACACTTGCCCATGCCTTACCCATTCCCATCACTGCTGTCTAGTGACCCAGCCTTCCTGCTTCCTCCTCCTCACCTTCCCCACCCCCCAGCACACCTTTCCCACCACCCAGCTCACCTGCCTCAGCCTGGACAGTTTGGACCATATCCAACACAGCAAGCCCGATCGGTAAGTGCAAACGGATATGTTGTGTAATGGTGAGTTTGTTTTAACCTCAGTGATTTTTGTAATAAAAGCAAGATTTGTGAATATTGGAACTTTTATAAAATATTTTATTGTCTTATGTTCTGATTATGTCCTCCTTTGTTTTCGTTAAAATACAAATTCTTGTCAGTCTTGACAGTCAGCAATGTTCCACCTGCCATAAAAAATGCAGCAGTAAACAGGCTTTACAATGTAGGCAAAATACATGATGCATTTTACACATTTGAACAATTTGTGCTGTTCTCCTTTAGTGTTTGCATCTACATTAAACGGTATAGTTTTTAGTATTAAATCAGAATGACATAGAATATGGTGGTGTTGCAGTTAAAGATGAAAAGCTTGTTGTTTATGCCTTAAATTATGCCTTAAATGAAAAATGTTGAAAATGTTTTCAGTATTTTGTTTATTGTGAAGCAGACTCTAGTCAAACAGCTGGGTTCTCTCTGAAATTTAATATTGCTCCCACGGAACCATGTATGACAGCACTTCTCCAAAAGCCTGTAGCTGAAATACAGTTTGGGTACATTTGAGTTTTATGTGGCTTTGATATTAACTACAATGGATATTGAAACAGCTGTCAAAATTGACAACCAAAACAATGCCACAAAAACATGTCTGTATGATTCTTGTCAATTGTTTTCCTATGGAGTGTACTGTTATAATTATTTGTAATATGTTTTGAGTATTAATGAAGGATTTGGTGAACGGCTTGATAAACCGCCTCCACCACATACACGTCTTTCATTATAGTGATCTCGGTTTGCCTTTGTTTTCTTAGCCATTACAGCGGATAGAAAATGATGTGGAGCTGCTGGGCGAGCACTTGTCTTTGGGTGCGGGGCTTCACTACCCACCTGCCCCTCACCCTGCCCTCACTCCACACTCCACACAGCTTCACTTTCTCTCCCATGACCCCTTGCCACAGGAGTTCTTTGGAGTGGTGAGAACCATTATGCTAAAAAAATTATTAATTTCTTTTAATTATGGAGAATCATGGAAATGAAAAATGACCATACATGTATGTGTTATCATTTGCATCTTAGTCCTACCCCAATTTTATTCCTCGGCGTCTCCCGGGGCGACGGTACCGCTCGCAACAACCACTGCCACCTTCGCCTTACCACCCCAGCCTCCTGCCTTATTTCCTGTAAGTAGATGTATACAATATCTTAATACTAGAATTAAAAATCAAAAGGATCTTATCTTTTTCTCATCCATGTATAAATCAGATGATCTCGTATTTAATCAGTATGCAACTAATTGCAGCTAGTGATAATACTGGGTGACTAATATTATTTCAGGCAAAACAGCACAAAAGGAAATGAGTGACCAAATCCTCAAGTTACAAATTATAAAAAAAATTAATTCAAAACATATCGAGATGTCATAAGTCATTAGCACTAAAAATAAATGCATTAACAAAGATTAGTGGCATAAAAGTTGTGACTACAAAGACAGAATAATTGAGTCTAGAGGAACAGGTGCAAACTTTTCTTTAGGCTTTAACACAGAATCATTAAAGTACATTAGCAATTAAAGATCATACTTATATGAATGCAGGTTTTTTTTTTTATATTTTAATAAAGCTTTTCTTTGTTAAGAGAATTTATTTTTAAATCTGTAGTTCAATGCTGCCAGTCCAGCCCACAGGATCTGCGATCAGTCTAGAGCTTGATGTAGATGATGGAGAAGTGGAAAATTATGAGGTTTGTCTTCAGATGTTTCTTGCTTTTGTTCTGTTAGCTGGATGCAGTCTCTGCCTTCTGTGATGTTGCTTGTTTTTTCTCCAACAGGCCCTCCTGAACCTCGCTGAACGCCTGGGAGAGGCCAAACTACGAGGGCTGACCAAGGGGGACATTGAACAGCTTCCTTCCTATCGGTTTAATCCAAATAACCATCAGTCCGAACAAACACTGTGAGTGCTACACTTTTACAACCACCAGATGATCACTTGTTTATTAGATGAATTATTACTAAACGAAGTAATTATTGTTATGAAATATATTATGACGTATGTGTTTATCTATCTATGTATCCTCCTTAAATCACATTTAAAGTATTTACTGTTTTGTTTACAGAAGCTTGTATTTCAATTTGAAAATAGTAATACTTTGATAGAAATAAGGGTTTACAAGCTAATAATAAAGTAGCAAATACTTGGGCATTGTGGAAAAATGTTTCTACCCATTAAGGAGCTTCCACATATGTTGCATTAATACCGGTATGAGGAGGCAGTTTCAGTACTTCCAGGGTAAAACCTAGTATAAGGAAAATGTTTTGTCATGATTAACAGACATCCAGATAACTTCTAGGAACATTTTTACTAGAGACTTAACTGGCCAGTGTAAATCCTCAGTGCCCTCAATTAAACACGTTACCTGTGTGTTGCTGTTGTTTGCTTGATCATATCTGTTGTGTTGCAGGTGTGTGGTGTGCATGAGTGACTTTGAATCGCGCCAACTGCTGCGAGTCCTGCCCTGCAGCCACGAGTTCCATGGGAAGTGTGTCGACAAGTGGCTGAGGGTAAATACTGCCAACCCTGGATCCAGTAGAACTCACTGACTGCGTTTACATGCACTTAAGTAACCAGGATACATTAAACAGCAGAGTAGCCTGATTCTCCCCCACCTCGGACTTATTTTGGACTCCTGCCGCACATATTTTAACTGTATTTTACCTTTTTTTTCTCTCTCGCTGCGTGTGTCTGTTTGTATTTGCTTGAGTGACAGCGCAGGGGGAGAGAAAGGAAAGACGCATGCTGCTGATTCACAACAGTATGAATGTAAAAAATCCACGGGGGAAGGTGACTTATTTAGACTTCAACGAGACCCTTTGTGTTAATTAAATTTTCTGTCGGGTCTTAGGCGGACGTTGTATTTTAAGTGAGGCGGCATCGCCACTTTAACTCGTTAACGATCTGTACTTTCATTCATTCATTCAGACTGCTGCATGCAGCTTGCTGTCTGCAGCCTTTTTTCAAGCACATGTGCAGTTGGAGAAAGCTGGCTACACGTATGCATGGCAGAGAAATCTGCGTTCTCCGACAGAAATCCACCTGGGGAAACCAGGTTTCCCTAATTCCCAACCAGCTTTCTCGTTTACATGACAGTTAAGAAATCAGCTTTTCTGGGAAAGCCAGCTCTGCAACCAGGTTACTAAGTCCATGTAAACGGACTCACTGTGTCCATCTGACACACAACCCCCTTTTTATACATAGAGTTCACCGCACATTTTCAGAGATTCATGTCAAGCTATGAACCTTGTTTATTGGTAAATGAGCAGGTAATGTTGAGTTTAGAGTCATAACCAAAATTCTAAAAAATCTAATGCTCAATTTGGGTAGAAATTAATCAAGTGACACAGACACTATATGCATACCTCAACATGTGATTTATTTTTATTTATGTATTTATTTTTTTTCAACTGAAAATGCTAAAAGTGGTGCTTGAACATCAAGTTGTTGTGTCATAATATCACAGTCTTATGATTTTAGATACGTAAGGCCTTTCCCAACGCCTCAGTGTGAAATAGGTTTTAACATTGAAATCCAGTGTACTTTGTAATGGCAAGTTTAGTTACAGACCATATGACTAACTGAGATAAGGCATTTTGTATGATCATGACTTTTTGTTTCTCTTGTTGTTTTTACTCCGTCTCCAGGCCAACCGGACGTGTCCTATTTGTAGGGCAGATGCCTCAGAAGTCCAAAGAGACTCAGAGTGACCACATGAGGGAGCCAGATACTCCCTATTGTCTGTCAGACATGTTCAGCACTGCCTGCTCTGAATATATTGATGCACATGTGCGTGGATGTACACACACACACATTCTTACACAACCTTTGTTACCTTGTTGTGTGGCATTTTCTGCTAGTTTGTTGTCCTATCATTCTTTAGCCCTTTTTCTTTTCTTCCATTACTTTCAACTGATTCTCTCTTTGGCCTATTTCACTATTGTGCATCAGTATCAGTCTTTCCTTTTCACATGAACTCTGGTATCACATCCTCAGTGAATGGCAACCTGACGCACCATTGTGTGTGTGTGTGTGCACATGCATGCACAACAAACTGTGCAACTGTTGTTTGGTTAGCCCTATAATGCAGGGCTGTGGTACATGACTGTGTGTTTTCAGTGTGTGTGTGTGGGTGAGAGAGATTTTTAGATGTCCTGGAGCATGCCTGAGGTGTTGTGTATCAGACAAGAATAATGACATCTGAGAGTTTTTTTGCTCTCATGAGTGACTGAATTTACTTCCTGTTTGTACGTTAATGCACTGTCTGTCTGTATGCATACTCTGTGTGTGTATGTTATAGACTTAATAGTTTCTCTAGTTTGACACTAAGGGTCCATGCTGCCACTATACTTCTCGGTTGCCTTTTTGATTAGTTTGTTTTAGTACATTATTATTATTATTATTATTATTATTATTATTATTATTATTATTATTATTATTATTATTATTATTATTATTATTATTAGACCATAATAAGTGATTGTTTTCCTGCCTGGCAGTTACCTCATCATTCCGGTTTTGGTCCTCATTCATTTAAAAGCGCTTCACAGCCCTACTTTGAATTTAAGCACAGTATATATATTTTTGTTTTCCTTTCTTTCCTTCTCTGTGACTTTGCAGTGGCACACGTGTTGCATATATACATATATCTATATATACTGTATAAATCTATGAATATCTGTAAACCAAATAAAAGGCTTGATATGAACTTTTTAAACTTAACATTTGATATGTATTCATTACTTTTTTCAAACTGTCAGTTAAGAGCCAGTGAAGTAAAAGTTTGCTAGACTTCAACGATTCATGATTTTGAGAGGCAGAGTGCATCAGCTTCAAGATGGCAAGTAGGCGGTGTTACTGCTCGTATACGACTGCAACCGCTTATTGTAACAATGTAAGCTCTGGAACATGTGCTACCTTTTGGGTTACAGTTATCTAATTAATACTGATTTAGTGCAGATGATAATTGTTTACAGGTCTTGTACAAAAAGAGACAGTTTTTAATCTAAATAATAATCGTGTTAATGTAAATTGTTGCTGTGTAGAAACAACATTGTGGAGAAATCAAAAGGAGTAGGTAACTTCACATAAAAAAAGATGTGCAGAATTGTATAAAAAATCTGAAATTTGGACAACAATCCTAACCGTAAATAAGGTATTCGAATCACGTGCCTAATCAATTAAAGGGCACCGTAGACGAACTACATTTTGTGTCTGTAGTTGGTGTGTTGCCAGGCAGCCAAGCCATCCACCTTGCAGCACACACCTGTTGTCTTCTGCCTTTGGTTGTTTCACAGAGTGTGAAATCTACATGCAATTACAGTATCAGCAATTCCAAAAGACAGATGACACTTCTAGGCTTCGGCGCACAAATGGCCTTTTTAAAGCAATGTGCATGAAGCTGCTTGAGGCGAAGGCGACACAAATGTCATTGTTTTTCACTCCAAACGATTTACATGTGCGTGAAGAAAGTGACACGTTATGATCTTCTTCGCATGTGATCAAACTCATAGTAATAGTTTCAACCAGAGTGTGCAAACTCGCATCTATAAAATAAATATATCTTCAATGTCTATATGTAGGTTTTAAAAAGTAAAATAATTGCCCTCTCTAGACAGTGTAATAGTTGTAATAGCAAATCCTTATCCTGTTAAGGGTTGCAGGAGTGAGACGTGAAATGCCCTGAAAGTTCACAGGTCAAACACTGAGAAAACCGATCACACTCAATTCAGTCACCAAGTAACCTAACACCATGTTTTTGTCTGTGGGAGGAAAGTGGAGTTCCTGGACGAAGCCCACATAAAGTACATGTAGAACATGCAAACTCCACACAGAAAGGTAACAACCAGTAGGTGGATTAAAACACTCACCTACTGATTCCATGTTTATTTAAAAAGCTTCTTGGAGCACTTCACTCCTTTTGTTGTTTTTCAGCTTTCTTTCTTTCAACCATGTTTCACAGCATCTGTTACTCCACATCTTTTTTTCTTTCAGTCATCTACTGTCTCACCACACCGTCATTCCTCTTTCCTGTCTTTTATCTATGCATCTTCTCCTCCACCTTCCTCTTTCTCTCTGTTATGATCACCACCCACACCTCCTACCTACTTCCCCTGTGGACCAGTGAAGCGCAAGTGATGGGGGTGCTCTACTTAAACCTGTCTGACCAGGTACTCAACTCAGGGAACAAACAACATTTGTCTCGTGTTGCTTTGTCCCTTTCTCCCTCTTATAAAGGCTTGTATGGGGCAAGAAATTGCCCAGTTTTTTATGGTAGGTGATTTTAGTTTAATGTTTGTTTTAACGTCTGTAGAAGAGATGGACTGTGAGTTGTCATTTCAAAACTTGACCACATTTAAATCATTTTCACACCACACATTTCCAGATATAGTGGTAGTGATAGCGGTCATGACTGATTCTTGACAGGATTAAAAAATTGTTTTGAGGTCACAAAATCATGCTAATGTATATTATATGTCTTAAACCTACAGTGTTGTTCAAAATAATAGCAGTACAATGTGACTAACCAGAATAATCCAGGTTTTTTGTATATTTTTTATTGCTATGTGGCAAACAAGTTACCAGTAGGTGCAGTAGATTCTCAGAAAACAAACGACCCAGCATTCATGATATGCACGCTCGTAAGGCTGTGCAATTGGGCAATTAGTTGAAAGGGGTGTGTTCAAAGAAATAGCAGTGTAGCACATTTTAGGTGAACAGACAGAACATTTCTCCTATCAGCATTTATTGTATACACAGCCTTCTAGTTCTCTGCACTTTAGGAAATCCTAAACATCCAAACTAATGGCACTGTTAGTAGAGTGAGTCTAACATTTTTATGGGATAGAAATGGAATGTTTTTAGGTTTTGGAAGAAAGTGAAATATACCTGTGCCTATACCTTTGGTACAAAACTATGCTACTCCAACCAAAAAAAAGCATTCAATTCTGCTACTATTTGATTGTTTTATAAAATGCTACACCAATATTGCAGCGGTCAGGCCCACAGACTCTGTCCTGACTCCTAAACAAAGAAGAGGCTTTCCTACACCTGTGCCACCTCTGCTTCTTTCCTCCTGGCTCTTTAAATGTGCATGCACAAGACTGTGTGTTTGCATGTGTGTTGTGCAGACTGTCCCAAGCTGACAGGGTACAAGGATTCTCAATCCCGCTTGTATATAAAAAGAAACCGAGGCCACCAAGTTCTGACTGCTTCACTTATATTCATACACACGCACACAATTATATCTTCTTTTAGCCCCTTTAAAAAAAATCTTTCACTTCCAGCAGCATCAAGGTTAATCTGGCAGTGAGTGAAGTGTGTGTTATATTTATTTCATATGGATTTCCCCGTCTGCACACTGGGTGGCTGTTGGCCATGTCATCATGTTCTGAGTTGTCAGATGCCTTTACTGTCACAACTGAGATATGAGGTGTGTCTGTGTGTGTGTGAGCGAGAAGGAGAGAGAGAGACATAAAGGAGAAGAAAGGGACCAGGCAGAGCTAAGATTTGTGTGTGGAAATATTGCTACTGGTAGCTCTGTGGGGGTGGCAGCATCAGGAGATGGCATCTTGACATGTAGTTGATGAGGAGAGGTAAGTTTGAGAATATACCTATGTCTGTACAATCCCACACACAATATTATGATTGGGTTAATGTCTTTCAGAAGTTAGTATGGAGCAAGGTTTACCACATTGTGAAAAATTTCTCAGTGTAAAACTGCAAAGATTTGTTGTACTTAGTGTAGATTAATTAGAAAATATCAGGTATCAGGCTGCAACATAACAAAACTGTAAAACGTGACAGTGATCTGAAAACATTTTTCAAAAAGAGGTTTCAAATGGTTTAAAATCTAAATATTATCCTTTTATTTACATTTTATGTAGCACCCCAACTTTCCTAGAAATTGGCTTTGTATGCAAGTATAAAAACTAATGCCTGTCTTCATCCCACAGTCCAAAGAGGTTGTCTGGTGACTCTAAATTGCCCATAGGTGTGAATGTGAGTGTGAATGGTTGTCTTTCTGTCTGTCTGTCTATCTGTCTGTCTGTGTATGTCTCTGTGTTGGCCCTGAGATGGATATGTTTTCCCTGCTGTCCAGGATGTACCACTCCTCTCATCCCCATGACAGCTGAGGTCCAGCACCTACGCATCCCTTAAGACGATAAGTGGTTAGGGTAAGAGATAGATGGAGATTTTTCACAGTACTAATAATGTGATACTAGTATCACAATACTTGTTCATATAAAATATTCTTTAAGTGCTGCCATGGTCTTCACTGATGTGCTACTACAATTTGAATTTGATTAAAGCTACATCAGTCGTATATGCCATTTCCATATGGTGGTGTCCCCTTTCTGTACCTCTTTACTTTTCATTTCTGAGCCTCCATGGTTGTTAAATTACATTGGTTTTCTCTATTGATTTAATATTATTTAAGAGGCTGAAAAACACATCTGATGCCAGCTGGCTTGATGATTTGTCTGGTAATTTTTCTGTTATGTGGTTTATGTCTGCTCTGTGTGTCAGACCAGGGCATAGAAATGGGATTTATTGCTGTATTTAAGTGTTGATTCCAAGGCAAAGTTGAAGACAATGAAAATGGAAAAGCTTGGTTTCTTTCTCAAAGAGGGCCAGCAAATGAGTCAAAGTAGCAAATTGACCAATATGAGTCCAATAAGTTACTCTTTGTCAGTTGTATTGGCTACAATTTGAGGCCTGCCAGAGATCTGTGAAGTTCTGGTTGTTCGGATAGAACACATGAAACTATTGTGTTGCCCGTAGCAGTTGCAAGGTGAACTGTGGGTCATAAAAGGTCAGAGAAAGAGTTTGGACCAACACAACTTGCTGTATGCATCTCTCCCTCTTCGTACCAGCTACACAGTAAATGATTAATAATTCAATAGAGAAGAAGAAATATTTTAAATTGTGTCATGTAAAAAGACTGAAATGACAAAAATAAAGATTTACAAATGAATACACTTAAATGATAAGCTAATAAGTGCAGCAGTATTTCATCAGAACATTAAAAGAAAAATCTGCATGCTGAAAGGAGCAGGCATCAGTTGCTCTTAAATGTTCCTCCTCTTCATCCTTCTCCTATGTCTCTGGGTAGGAAGTGTGACTTTGTCATAGGAACATGCTGGATTGTGTGACCCTGTCCTACTATGCGTGTGGGGGACCATTGGATTTGCTCATGTCCTAGACTTTGCCAAGTTTTGAGGGCAAAGCTGAAGCCCATGCAAACATCCCCCTTACTCTGCAGCACTACAGCCAAATCAAGCAGAATATTACAGGCTGAACATTACCTACATATTTTCTCCCACCTACTGGATATTCAGCAGGGGTTGATATCCTTGTTTGATAAAGAGAGATGAGAGACATGTATGTTGACTCAAGAAGAAGGGTTGAGAGGTAGGAAAAGTAGCACTGATAGCAGATGAGTTAAATTCGGACTAAAGCCCATCAACAATGGTGAAGAACACAGAGCAGCGACAGAAGGATTGGAAACAGAAAAAGATAGATGATGACATGCGTTCATCAATACACATCTTAGAGGTCCTATCACACTGATTCTTTCCCACCGGAGCAAGACACTGACTTGCTGTGACAAGCTACCAGTCTGGATTTTACAAATCCCCGTCTTATTACCGTCAGTCCAAGACACAAATGTCCCCTAGTGATATGAATTTATGATTACAATAATCCAGTGGGGTAATCTGCCACTTCACTGTGGCACACTGTCTTTGACTGTGCTGCCCGGAGGCAAACGAACGACACTTTTAGAGGACAGGGAGGCTGGGGAGGAGGCGCTTTGGAGAGGTCCAAACTAAACAAACTTAATCAACTCAAATGATATACAATGTGATGATGCAGATGCTGTTGGGTTTGCTGTAACTCCAAGGAGTGTATGGAGGAGGAGTGTTTGTGTGTTTGTTGGAACAGAGAAAATACATTACAAATACACGTGAAGCTGTGTGCAAAAGAATCATAATCATAAAACATATACACCATACTGTATGCTGTATGGCAGTGTGGCTTGGTCTGCCAGAATGAGCCAAATATATGCAGGGCTTGCTCTGCTTATATATGTTTTGGGATGTATCTACCCATTGAGCCACCAGGCTGCAATTTACATGGATGTTTGACCTGTTAATAGGCTGTTGTTTTTGAGAGAGATGCATTTGGAGAGAATTATTTAAAGCCTTTGCACTCACACAAATGTTTTCTTACATTTAGGCTGATTGGACCATTTCTCAAGCTGAAGAGTTGAAGCTATACTGGAGGTACAGGTGACTCTGGCTGATATGAAACGTTTATAGTCCAAAAGAACAGGCACGGCAAAGCTAATTCCTTTCTGTATGCTGGATACTGAAGATGTTTGCTTTGGGTCTAGGATCAAAAGATGGACATTAGATGAAACTTCAGAATTTTGACAGAATTGAAAACTTCATATATTACACACAATAAACTCATTTCAAAACAAGATATGATAGTCAGTGAGTTGCAGGGTTGGTGCCATGATTGCAAACAAGGGATTTGCAACCAAATATTAAGTTTGCTGTTTACACATTTGCTTTTCCTGCTGTTACATGTCAAAGTGTCTTCCATGAGAAAATGCTGTACAATTGTCAGCTATCAAAACTTCCATTTAGGTTCCCCACAGCCACTAAATTCACAAAGCATTTTTCTCTATAAGTGCCTGGTGACTATTTATTGATAATATGACTACATTATAATGGGATATTTCACTTGAATGAATTAATAGTCTAGTGTTACTGCTGTAATGTCACAGTGAAAAGACTAGAAGGAAATGGCTGAGCACTCATGTAAAGTGTACTCGTAATTGTTCTAGTGGGTTGAAATCCTAAATCTCTGGCCTTTTAATAAAATTATGAAGTTGTTTGTGTTTAGGCAAAGTAGGTGGGATGTTGTGGCCTTTAATGAAGCCAGGTTTGTGTGTGTGTGTGTATAATTGGTACATTGTGATATTGTCAATCTTCAGCTATCAGTTACAGTTGGTGCAAAACATAGGAAAAAGATTTTATCCTGTACATGTATATGTATGAGTGTGCGTGTCTGTGTGTGTGTGTGTGTGGTGCATATGTGTGTTACTAGCTGGCTCTTTGGAAACTTAACAGACCCCACAGGGAGCTCTAAGTGGCTCTTATTAAATCTGGCCTCCCTCTGCTCCTCTTCATTGCTTTTAGGATGCAGAGATAATGTTCATTAGAAGAGGCGGGTGGGGAGGTTGGGAGGTTGATGCTCCAGGGTGGTTATAATGGGGAGCGATGGGAGGGTGCTTTTGTTACATTTAGAGCTGTGAGTACGCGTTGATTGTATGGCACGTGTGAGTGCCTCAATGTATGAACTGTAAAGGAGGGAGTTAAATCAAACTCCAGGTGAGAGTCAGACTCTGTACTCCTGCATCTTCTTATGACTGCACATGTTTGAGGGGTCACACTTACAGAGTTTACTCAGATGTTTGGTGCACTGCTCTCAGTAACAGCATCTGTTTGGTGCTCAAAGTAATAGTTTTGCCTTCTTGCATTAGGGATGGATGCCAATAAATCTGAAGCCTGTAGTCTCGTTGTTTTAGTGCTTAAAGTGACCCAAGCTTAAACCACAGTGTTGTGACATCATGAAATTGATGGCATAGATGAATTCTGTATAATGTTGTTTTATTTGGTGGAATTCCTTCCAGTAGTTTCCTCAACATTTCCTTGACCTAAATTAAACTTCTTTGTCAAAAAAAGAAGTCCACCATATGTTTCTGTTATATTTTCCATCATTTTACTTAGATTTGTTTCCCTGTATTTGCTTCCTCTCCTCCTCCTTCTTTTTTCTGCCCATGCAGTGAAATAATTTGGAGTTCTTTTGCAAAGCACATTTAATGCCCTGTCTTCCTCCTGTCCTCCTCTCTGCTCTCATTTCACCAAAGGGACCTCTGCAGCTTTTATACACACACATCATGGCCTACCAACTGAGGCTGCTTCACCACATTATGACTAAGCAATACAGAGTACTGTCATCCCCCTTGTTGATCTATATTAAACCACAGACTTTGTACTTTGATTTTCCATAACCTGAAATAAAGCTTTTATACTTCAAAGGAAGTGAACTATATTTTGTTGTTTGGTGAAAGCAGATCTGATGTACAGTTAAAGGGACTTTGCTGGTATGATTATTATTATTAATACCATAGGTCTGTTTTGAATTTTGATGAATTTAAATAATAAATGTGATGAACTGACACTGAGAATGAGTTTAGCCAGCAACTTTTCCACTGCAGTGTATACTGTCCATTTTACTATCTGATTTTCACTTTGGATTTAAACAAGTCATGGCATTGCCCTTTAAAAAGAAGGTCCCCCAACCCTATTGTGTCATTCTCTAGCTGTACATGACCTTTGAACTCCCTGTGGGGATGGCGGTGGGGAAACGGTGAAGAATTTCCCCACAGGGATCCATAAAATATCACATCATCTGGACTATTTTTATTTCGAATTACTTGCTGCCAAGATGTGAAGACTTTCGTTCTTCCTGTACAAAACGTCATGACGCCCACACCCTCACCACAACCAGCCTGAGCGAGGGAGCACACAGCTCAACTAACATGTGATTAATTCAGATACCAGCCTCCACACAACTTCACTCTCTGGATTTAAGGATTTTATTTTGGTCCTAAATTAACTGATTAAACTTCTTGTAGATTTAACCACATCTAAAAGGGAAAAGAAGCTTTGGCTTGCTCCGTTCTGAGCTTCATAAAAGTGTGTTTTGATTAACCTAAAACCTCATTAAGTAAAACTTCAATGAAGGGACTCATTTGATTGGAGAAGATAAGATTGGTTTCAGTCGCGTGTAATCACGGCTGTGTATTAAATGTCTTCCCCAGGAGGACTTTTTAACTTTTATCCCTTCCTGCTAGTTGTCACACATGTCAAACTGCGTCGATCGACACGGCAGAGTTAAAGTGACGCCCAACGGGGGAGCACACTGGGCAGGCAGGGCGATGTGAGGACCGGGGCGCATACATCTTTTCTCAGACGAACGGCCGCTTTAACGATAACAGGATCGACGTATCTCTTGTAGTTTCCCATATTCACGAAAAAACATTGTTTTTACTGCTCAACAAGAATAAAGGGGAACTCTGTTCTCAGCAGCCGGTTTCCGTTGCGCGCAATCACTGTGCGCTCTTGCAGAAAACATCTCTGGGCTCAGACTGCAGTCAGTGCTTCTCTCCATGTGTCCAAGAATGAGCTACCGGCTGTCATCTGCGCAGCCCTTGCAATGAAAGCACTATAATCAAAGCTTTTCTTTAACCTTTTTTTCCCACTCTTTTCTTATTTCACGTCGAGTTCAAAACAAAAGAGAAAGCGCACGACAAACATTGTCCATCTGCAAGTTTTCGGGACTCTGTCGCACTGGAGGGCACGAAGCGATGGCAGCCCCGGTGAAAGCAGCTTTGGCTCTCCTGGTTATCACCGTGGCAAGTGAGTAATCCTTTCAAATTCTCTCCAAACGGGACGAGGGGTGGGGGGGGCAATTTTTTAAGTAAGACCATGTCTGGCTATCCACTGTGGAATAGCCCACTCCCAGTGCAATTTAATATATTAGTTTTGGGAAATATGTCCCCAAATCTCATGACCTTCTTTGCTGCACAATAACGACGCTCACATAGAGTAGAGCTTAAATGCGTCTATAAGTAAACAAACAAAAAAAAAAAGGTAAATGCCAACTTTAGTTTAAAGATAACAGGGGGTACAAAAAAACAGACCAGGGAGAAAAGTAGTGGCGTTTCCACACGTCAGATCCTTCAAGCACGTGATTTCTCAGCACGCCTCAACTCATCATGGTGGAACTGCTTAATATGTGTAAAGCAATGGTGTAATTGTAGTGTGCATTATAAACAACATTTCGGGTACACGTTTTCAACATTACTGTGTCTGATGCCTGAAGTAAGTGCAGAAAATCTCACAGTAGAATGGGCTGCCATCTGTGAAGGAACCTTAACACAATGCACAGGAAATAGATGATGTGGAGTAGTTCTTTATGTCCAATTCAAAGAGCTTTATTTATGAGGAGCTGTCTGTGGTGCTGAAACAGGCAGTGACAGGTGCTATTTATCCAATTGCCACTGAACAGCACCTTTGGGATAACCAAGACCTGGATGAGTATCTTCACATAAGTCTGTCATGTTAAAATGGGATCTCAATTCTCAGTACTCCTCTTACTTCATTCTTCTTCATTTAGTCTAGGCAGATATAAATATGATCATTACTCCTGATAGGTTTAATGAAATCAGGACATTCCAATTAGCAAGTGTAAAAATGTGAGTATCCCAAATTAAGGAAACATATCATATGCAAAACCATCCATTAGTCCATGGGTTTAAAAACAAACCATTCAGTAAACATAGTTGGAAATGTTCAGTATAATTAAACTCACTGATAATTTAATCCCCAGAAACATGATTCTATAGAGAGAAATAATTAGTTATGTGTTCAATAACTGCTTTGAAGGCTAAAGTGACAAAGTCAGTTCTAGGGAAAGCCAGCCTCATATTTGGACTGCAATTTGCAACATTTGAGATAAAATACAGTTAAGTAACTAAAAAACAGAAGGGATATTTAGAGAACAGAAAAACATGTCCATATTATCCATATCATGATTAGTTAAGTAATTTTATTTATACAACAATCAGCCACATTAACACAACCTGGTCATTTAATCTAAAAATACAAAATGTTTTTTTTACCCTCACTTTTATTAATTATTGTACATGTTTTGCCATAATTACTATAACCAAAATTGTTAAAAATACATTGTTCTGATACTTCCGTACTTTTACTTTTGTACGTTTATTAAAATAAGGATAATGTGCCAAGCACTTCTACCTCTACCTACACTAATATTTGTACTTTTACTTGAATATGGACTATGTATGTCTACCTCTGTACACAGTGTATCACATTTTGCTGTGACGTTGACCTCTTCATGTCTCATTACTTCTCTCAGTTTTATGGTTGCTTCCATGTTGCATCTACAGCACTTTAAACCTCATCTGTTTTCTGTGACTCTTTAACCATCACCTGTCTGCAGTTCAGGCAGCTCATGACTATAGCTCTGTCACTCCTATCAAATGTCATCCCAGCTACTACAGTGAAATGACTTCATGCAGTGAGCCACTTTGTTTGGATGTATCTCTGTCTCATTCTGTCTCCTGTCACCTCCTTTACCCTTTTCATTCCCTGTGCCATCCTCTGTCTCTTCTTGTGTGCCACATATTTTGTTTTACTGTATTTCATCTTTTGTTTTTCCAGCCTCCTACTCTTACCCCCTAAATTATCTGACATTTTTACTTCATCATCGGGCACTGCCTTCTGTCCAGTCTGTTTCCCTCAGAATAAGCTGCATGATTTAGTAAATGTGCTAATGTGTGATACAGTTATCCTCGATTAGATTTTTGTCATTAAATGCTTGCACAATGCCTAGGAGTGCAAGGAAGGACACTGACATACTTATCTGCATTTGGCATACTGCATGAAACCTTCACACAACTATGACTCCTTTTCTGTAGCCTTTGGGTGAAACTTTAGATTTTGGTGAGCAGAAATATGCAGCACTAAGCTTTGTCCTGAGGTTATTCTAAGGTTGTTGTTTTTCAAGTTTAAATGGTTTCTTTTAATCACCCAAGGCCCAGTGAATCACACTTTGTAGTAAACTATTACTCATTGAGTTGTCTTACTGGTTTCATGCTGAATGAGGGAGAGGAAAAGGCAGAAGAAGCACTAGATGAGCGTGGTTCACAAGGCAAAGAGACAATACTGGTGCACACTGTACTAGTGATTACAGATTAGATTGACACTGAGGGAGACAAAATCAGAATAAAGTGGGACAGCAATACGCAAGAGAGAGCTGTAACAGATAAAAAGAATCGTTGTAGTAAAAGAATAGTTGATTTTGTCCTCACAGATGGAAGACTGTCTGTGTTGATGACAATCCTGCGAGATGCTAAAAACACAAACATCTCTCAGGCTGTAGAGACACTGTGACTAATGTGAAAAGTCTTGCTGGAACTTGACCCTGTGGCTGCGGATGCATTGAAATGGCTTCTTTTTCAACATGAGTGATACAGGCATGTGTACTGAATAAAGCCAAAGACAACTGAAGCCTAAATTGCTTTGCCTCAGAAGGCCACCCCAGATGGTAATGCATTGAATAATTTACTACAGTAAAGATGAACCTGCACGATGCAAAATTTAGATGTTTAATGGCACAGATTGTCCATCCATCTGCACGGTGTCTGAGTGTGTTTTGGTTTGGTTTTACGTGTACCTGGCTGTTGTAAAACGAGTCTATGTGTTGATTTTTTCTGGTTGATAGGGACTTGGAGAATAATCTCTGATTGTGTTTGAGTCTCTTTGCTTGTGAGATGATGGCATTTTTATTTTAGCGTCAATGAATAATTGAGGTTTAGAGAGTGCAGCAAGGCAGACGGGAGCGTGCATGTGTGTATGTGACGAGACGTGCTGAGTCCCTAGTGCTCCATCTTTACTTACATCCACCTGTACTGTATACAGGACATCTCATTTTAACCATATCTCTTGTTTTAGGACTTACTGTCAAACCCAGTACCTTACATAACTCGACACAGTACTGCTCTTCTTTAACAGCCGCAGTGCTTTCTCATGGGCACATGAAGTCATTTGTTGTCAGTTTCTTATTTTGTCTATGCTTAAAAGTTGTTTTTTATGCCCATCAGTACAGTAGCAGTAACCTCTTGAAAAGATGCACATTGATAATATAAATTTGATCTAGTTATTCAGCAGTCCTTCTATAAATAAATAAATCTTCACAAAACTCTTTTGTTATGCATAAGTCAATGCATAAGTGCATTTCGTTATACTTCACATGCCGTGTAGTCCAGTGAATTTCTTAGTTATTTCCCCTCAATCGTCACAATAATACAGCATGATCCTACTTAGTTTTATCAGATGATAATCCTAATCATGGAATTGTTTTTTTCTGCTGTTGTTGTGGTGTGTGTGTTTTGTTGTCTCCTCCTCTCATGTGTCTTTGTCATGTCTTCTCTGTTTCTAATCCTGACAGACAGAGCTCTCTGAAGACATTCACCCCTGGGCTTTACTGTCATGTATAGTTGCTCAGACACCTTCCCTGTGTGCCAGTGGTTAATGTAGAGAGACCAAGAGTAGAACATCTTCTTTACAGTTTGATCCTTACATGTTTCAGAAAACATTTTTATTCTGAGGATGAATTAATATGAAAGATGCACCTTTGCTAAAAGCCAAAATAAAGGCCATAGATGGCTTAATTTAGGACAGATGCCAATTCAAGTCGGCTACTCAATAGAGTACTAACATTTTTCTCTGTCACTAAGACATCAGCACAAACATATTGGTCTTCTGAATCTTTAATGGTTGATATATATCCCATAGCTAATGATGATGTGTGAGGCTTGTTTCCTAATAAATTATATATTTCTTAGAAATGGTTTCAAGCCATGAGGCATCAAAGATGTTCAGTCAAACGTTGTTTTGTCTTGATTAAATGGATCAAATCAGCTCTGTGATCTCTTTCTGTACGTGTATTTGTTCAAATGTGATTTATTATTGTAATAATAGTGACCGGAGGACATTGACATGCAACATATGCAAATTATAAATGTGGGCAGCTATAAATTACTTTGTGTTCACTAGATTGTAACAAAATCTGATCCACACATAATACAACGCCAAACTTAATATGTACTGTATGTCACTTTGGCCTAATCAATCAGAGCAAACCATAAATAAAGCTAAACATAACAGAACTTATACATATCTCTCATACCTCTCTCAAATATGATGTGTCTCATCAGTCTATAGAGCTGGGAAGTTGAAGCTGAGGTCACATCACATGTAAGGTTTATAAACAGCTGCTCTGACAAAGACCCACATCCATCACACTGAATCAAATGTATGATCTGCCTATAAATGTGACCTGAGGTAGCCAGTCACTGTGCAGTCCTCGAACATTTGAAATGCAGACATGTGAGTGCATCATCTCAGTGGAGTGAATACAGTACTGAGATGATGCAATCCGCTGAGCTGATGAAATTAGGCTCCAAATCAGATAAGTATTTTCTGTATGCAGTTGTGCAGGTTGTAGTTTGACATCTTGGCAGGACCTGAACATATTTTAGCCTTATGTAATAAAACAAGTTCATGAGGTTTTGACCCTGTGCAGAAGAATTGCACTTACAAAATAAGCTGAATGTTGGTGTTTCCATTTTTACATGATGTAGTGACACTTGCTAGGATTTGTCATAAACTGTGCTGGACAACGTAAAATATGTTTGCACCTTGTAAACATAAACACGCTTTCCTTCTTACCTGTAGTACTCCAGTCATCCCTGGAGTTATGATGCAAGTGTATTTAAGACTGAAACTTAGACCATGTTAGTCTCCTACCTTAATTACGTGATGATGTTTGGTTCTTCATGCAGGCCCTAAACCACTCTGCGTAGTTTCTAATTAGATTTCTTTAGTAGAATTTGCTTGTGTTTGCAGCTGCCTTGTGTGCGGAGGTGGAGGAGCGGCTGGTGAGTCATCTGTTATCACCAGAGCATTATAACAAGCTTATCCGACCAGCTGTCAACAACAGCCAGCAAGTCACCATCTACATCCAGGTGTCTCTGGCCCAGCTGATCAATGTGGTGAGGAAAGACACAAAAAATCCCAATCCACACATGCGTTGTTTCTCAGAGGAAAATCTAATTTAACATAATTCAGAATCACAGATTGTGGTGACTGTTGCTGGTAAATGGTGCAAGATCAGCCACTACTTACTGCAGGCATGCACATATGTTTTAAGCCTCCCACAAATCTTCTGCCTATGTTTCAGAATGAGAGGGAGCAGATCATGACCACCAACTGCTGGCTCTCTCAGGTTTGTGTCCCCACTTTTCCTCTTGTTCTTTTTTCTGTGTAACTGCGTTGGCGTGTGGTCGGGTTTGGAGCTTGAAGCTTTTGAAGGAGAATGTGTAGAGACATTCAGGTAGTTCGCTGGTGAGGTTAGCTAAGTCTAAAATGCTTCTTGCCATATTGAGGATGATGAGGCTTTGTGATCTGATTGCATATATTTTATTGTGATGTGTGATTTTATGCATGTTCTTGTGTTTGCCTAATATTAATTTTTTATGCATATGTAGTGTCTATAAGTATTGATCATTTTAAATGTTTTCATCTTTAAACATCAAATCACCGGTAATTTAAGTTGGCTTGTTTGACACTGATCCACAGATAAAACTACAGCCCTTGAAATTAATGATGATTTGGGCAAGTCAAGGGTGGATAATAATGAAATTACTTATTTCTAATGTATGTTTTATTCAGTCTGAGACACACAAGAGGCTTTTTTTTATGTTTTTTAATAAAATAAATTTAGTGTATGTGTTTGTGTGTGTTAATGCATTTCTTCAGGTATGGCATGACTACAGATTAATGTGGGACCCAGAAGAGTATGAAGGAATTAAGAAAATCCGCCTCCCGTCACAACACATCTGGCTGCCAGACATCGTCCTCTACAACAAGTGCGTTTGTGACTGTGTGTGTGTGTATGTGTGTGTGTGTGCATGTGTGCATGTGTGTGTCTGTGAAGCTAAGATAAGTGATTAAATGAGAAATACCCAGAATGAAGGAACAACTTCATTCATCAGTAGTTACACAACCCCAATTTGCTTAAAATGTTTTTTCTTCTATATTTTTATTCCTCTTATCCTCTTATTTCTCATTTTTATCCCACTTTCCACTTCTTTCAGGGTAATGAGTACAACAAAAAAGATGACTAGTGACCTTTTAATAACTGAGACATAGCACATTGTGCTCAGAAGGACAGACAGGAAGAGACCTAAATATCTGATAGCAAAACAGGAGAAGATTTCTACAGTTGTCATTTTATAGAACATTTATTGAATTTGAATGACTTTTTTGCCACTCTGCCAAAAAAATCTAAAAAGGCATAGAAAAGTTTGTTTATGCAGAGTTTTGCTTTGTTAGTTTTAACAAACTGTGGCCCTCAGTTAAAATGTTCTGTATTGTGAAACTGTACAGAGTACACATGTAGAGGACAGGGTTAGATGGAGGCACATGATTCGCTGTGGCGGCCCCTGAAAGGGAACAGCCGAAAGAAAAAGAAGAAGACAGAGTACACATGTACACCACAAAGAAAGGCACATTTTTTTCTTACACAGTTGAAAGGAGGATATACACACAGGTTCAATGAAATTACAATCACACTGTGGTGTCTATTAATTAATTAATAATTAATGAATTAATTATTTATTAATATACTACAACACCCTTACTACACATCCAAAGTCAGTGTATCAGCATTTTTCCACAACAGGACAATATCCCAGTACACAGTAATTATGCCCAGATTTATCTTGCAACAAATGTGAGAGGGCTGATCTCTAGGTGGGAACTACCGGCGTTGCTAATCGTTTAGTATTTAAAACTAGTTTAAAACTAGTTCCAACTTGAGCAGCTACAACAGTGAGGTACTCAGGAAAGCTGCAGCCTCATCACAAGGTGCCTGCTGCAGTTGTTGTGGAGCTTTTAGTCATACCACATGGTCTTCATCAAAAACATGGAGATTTAAACAGAACTATAAGGCGATCTTAAGTAATCCTCACGGTGCTCTGAAAAAACCCATTGAAATTCTAACATACAGTAGAATCCAGTTGCAGCTGAACAAACTCCAGCTGTTGATCAAATGATTAAGAGCACAAGAATGTCTGTGGACTTGGTGTTGTAATTGTTTTCTTAACTACTGAGATGAAGACAGGGACAAAGTACCAGGTGTGCAAACGTGTAGCTTTTGTGTTTTGGTCAGCAGTATTACCACATTTTTTACAGTCCGTAAAAGTATGAAACCTTTATGAACACAGATTGCTGGTCAGCTAAAGACCACATTACTATCATAATGGCTTAAGAAGCGAAATGATAGTAAGTCTGGGGGACCAGAGGTCATAGTAAAGAGGTGGGATCTCTGCATATTTAATTAGCCTGCAAATTGCCAGCAGCCTCAAAGCTGCTGGTAATATGACTGAATGTGATGGTTGGATTGCTAACCTACTTCATAATTGATAGACCACTTATTTATAATGCATCTGCTTGGTAAGATGAAAAAAAATGTCAGTTCAGCAGGAGGTGGGGCAGTTGTTGCCACGATCACTTCCTTTAAGACCCTGAACACATCATCATGAAATGATTGCAGCAGGATTATGTTCACCAGAAGAAACCTTGTTGATTTTTCTGAGAGCTCCCTTCTGCCAAGTCTAATTATACAAACATTTATGATGATTACTCACTTAGTCAACTCTTGTGTCTGACTGAACTACAGTTATTTTTGAAACAGGCTGAGCAATCGTACCCTGATTTCCTTCACCCTAGGTTTGTGTTTTTAAAGATTTATTGTGATCCAGCCAGTGTTCCTTAAGAATTTCTTTCTTTCGCTTGTCTCCCACTTCTTCCGCCTCGCAGTGCTGATGGGACCTATGAAGTCTCCTTCTACTCCAATGCTGTGGTCTCCAACAATGGTGAGGTGGCCTGGCTCCCACCAGCTATCTACAAGTCAGCCTGCAAAATTGAAGTCCGCGATTTCCCTTTTGACCAGCAAAACTGCACCCTCAAATTTCGTTCCTGGACTTACGACCACACAGAGATAGATCTCATCCTACTGAGTGATTTTGCTAGTCGTGATGACTTCAAACCTAGTGGTGAGTGGGATATTGTCTCGCTCCCTGGACGCAAGAACGAAGACCCTAATGACATCAAGTACCTGGATATCACCTATGACTTTATAATCAAGAGAAAACCTCTGTTCTACACCATCAACCTGATCATCCCCTGCATCCTGATCACGTCCCTTGCTATTCTTGTATTCTACCTCCCATCAGACTGTGGTGAGAAGATGACTCTGTGTATCTCTGTCCTCTTGGCCCTGACTGTGTTTTTGCTTCTAATCTCAAAGATTGTGCCACCTACATCTTTAGCTGTGCCTCTGATTGGGAAGTATCTGATGTTTACGATGGTGCTGGTCACCTTCTCGATCGTCACCAGCGTTTGCGTGCTCAACGTGCATCATCGATCCCCCAGTACACACACTATGCCTCCCTGGGTTAAACGTTTCTTCCTGTACAAACTTCCCTCTTACCTCTTCATGCGGAGACCTGGTAGCTCCAACATCCGTGAGAAGTTCCGGAAAAAACACCAGCAGCGATCGCACTCTGACCAGAAGCTACGTGGAGCAGATGGAACGACTGGGAGTTCTGCAGGAATGGCAGATTCATCCTCGTACTTCTTTGACAATGAAGAGACCACCAAACGCTATGGCTGGAAGATCAGCGACTTTTCAGAAAACACAGACTTCAGGAAGAGGATGACACTCAAGTGCAACATTGATGTGGAGGATGCAGTGGATGGAGTGCGTTACATTGCTGAGAAAATGAAGAGTGAGGATGATGATGAAGGGGTAATACAAAGATAAATGAAACCAATTAAACAAATAAGACACAAAATTACATGTTTCATTAAGAAATTCATTTCTTTTTTGTGAATAATTATCCAGTCTGAAATATTTTTGTGTAGCAAACATATGTGAAGTAACTGGTGAGTGTGTGGGGCTAAATAACAGTTTACTGGAGGACACAGAGCAGTTGTTAAGCTCTGCAATTGGTGATTTTCCAAACCATCTCATATATGACATTTGTTCAATTATGGTAAATAAGGTTTAAAATACTGAACAATTATTTCAGTAAAAATTACTTTATTATTACTTTTTTAGAACTGGTATGGAGTTATGTCCTAAAGCTAATTTGTTTTTTATTAAATCAGAAGAAAAAATTAGGCACAGCATCAACACCTCTAAGGCATTGTCACAGCTGTTGCTTTCTCTGTATTTAACCAATAACTTCTTATTCTCTCTGCAGATAATTGAAGACTGGAAGTACGTGGCCATGGTGATTGACCGTCTTTTCCTGTGGATCTTTGTGTGTGTGTGCGTGGTCGGGACATTGGGCCTCTTCATGCAGCCTCTTTTCCAGAGTTATAACACTCCCATTATTGATGATATGGATCGTAACTGAAACCACAAACCTGAACTTTGGTCATGACCCAGATGTGAACTTTGAGTCCCTCCAGAAGCAGAGCTTTGATAACATTTCAACGCTCTCGCCTCCACTGCCCACTCACTGGGAAATGATGAAGATGCACATGTCCCTCTACTATGTCCTCTCTTCTTTACCTTCCATCACTTCCTTCCTCATCCTCCTCTGCTTCACTTATCTTAAATTCACTGAGGAACAGTGATATATTTATTTCAGTGCCCTGAAAATGCATAAATCTGGTTTATATCGACTTAGGTCAAATTTGGCCAATATTCAGATCTAGTAAAGTGCATTTGTAGTTTCAAATTCCACGGATTTAAGAAACAAGGTGATAGCTAAATTCACACGAAACAAATGTTGTCGACTGAAACATATTTGGATGAAGATGAAAGGATGAAAGATAATGCGTTTACAATGCATTTATATCCCAACAAGTTTACAGACTGTGCACAAAGCATAGTGCCTTCAGTAAAAACTAAATAATAAATTAAAATGATCTATTCAAAATATAAATTAGAACCTTTCATTCATGATGCTCTGTCTTAGGTATTAGTGTTGATTTGAAGTTCTCCAAGCATTGAAATGTAGTAGCATTGGAAAAACAAAATCTTTACCTAGAATATTGACATATTGAAAATGACAAAGGTATAAAGGTTTACTTGCCCAACAGAAACTCAGGGCTTGATCTTATGGTCCCATTGACAAGTCATTACACCACAATTATCACACGGCACTGTTTGGTTTTAATTCTTTTTAAGAAACCCAAATCAACAGAGCCTCAGAGAACCTCACAATGACCACTGGCCAGATGTTTTTTATTCTCACACTCTCCTCAGTGTGACTAACTGTGGGGGCTGGTGGGGGGGGAGCTTAAAACCAATGATCACTGTACTTAAAGGTCCAGTACACTGGTTTCATAAAAGCAGTACTTGTCAACATCCATCACCAAGCAAACCAGCAGCAATAATGTTGTACATTATTTTATACACAGAGACCTGGGGGGAATTAGACAAACAGTCTGGCTATTCACTTTGTCTTTCTTCATATTTCATGCTTTATTATTGCAGTCTGTTCTTAGAGATGTTACTTGAATCCTTGTCCAGTAACGATTTCTCTGAGCTGCTACAATTTGTCACTTGTCTGTCACTGCTACCGGTGTTAGCTGTACTGAAAAGATTTCATACATCTGTGCTTTCTTAGTGGATGGAATGTGTGACTTGTTTGTTTGTTTGGGTTTTGTCTGTCTAGACAATTAATGCAGAGAATTACAAGAAGGGACTGTGATGGGGTCTGATGTCTAACTCACTGGATCAATAAAGGGTGAAGTGAAAGCAACACGTATACAGTATAGTGATTTGTCATGTGACAAATCACTGCAAATTAGTTGATCATCTTTTCCAAAGCATGATTTCCGTTTACATGTTTATCTGTTTTTGCACTTCCCCTTATACCCAGAGTAGATTTACCAGGTTATATGAAATCCCCACCCAACACATTATTAGTCCCTTTAAAGTGATTTAAAACGTATCTTTCTCAGGCCAAGGCTGAATGTTATTCCGCTGACTGGACAGTCTTAACACATATGACAGCTGTGAGGCGATATGACTCCTAAAAGGACACAGCATGTGAATGAAAACACACATGCGCACAATCGGTTATATGAAAAACCCTTTGTGTTTTTTTCTCCTGCTGCCTCCTGAAATGTGAAGTACACCTATAAGGAGACAGAAGCATCAGATAAAGACAACTATTTGTTGGTTACATGACAGATAAAGATATTAATAACTATTATGCTGATAACTAATGACAATGAGACATTTGCATAAGTAATCGTAAATGCAGTCTCTGTTTTTTAATGTTCTCATTATTTGTTTTTTCACAGAACACAGACGTACAAAATTAATGTTTTCCAGCAACTGCTGATGATTGCAGCAAAGATAATACTGCATCATAATGTTTCAGCAAACATGCGCTATATGCGCTCACACTCTCAAACAGTGACATAATCCTACCAATGCAGTGAAAGCCATTGATCTGGACTTGGTTCAGTTATATTTGCTCATATTTGTACCATCACCTTCTCCTTATATGACTCATAAAATGACTTCTACATCGATTTTCATGGCCAAATGAGGGTGGGGAGGCTTAGAGAATTTTCTCATTTCTAAAATATATAAATATCCATTATTTCCTGTTGCTTAGTTTAAGGCCAAAGACAAACTTGACTGAAGATTATTTTGAAAGAATTTTAAAACTCACAGAGGAATTGTTTTGAAAGATGGCGAGAAGAACTCATAACGTCTGTCATCAAGAAGCATATGAACACTATGCTGCTTGTCTGTGTTAGGGGGTCAGATTAAAGTCTCAGTCTGTTCCCAGAAGGTTGTTAGTCCAGTGATGAATAAAATGTTCCCTATTCTTCTTTTGTAGCACATAAATACACCAATATGAGCTTACCATCAGCACTTATACTTCAAGTTTGAATAGAGGAAAAATAACCTCATGAGGCTGTCAACTTATTATTTCTTTTGCAACTTTGGCATGCAGACTTTTTCTTTATTTGGGAGTAACTTTTCTAAAAGGTTTGTCGACTAAATTTAAAGAGTTTACTGCATCTCTGCAGTGCACACAAATGATATATGTTGAAGAGAAAGTTCTGTACATGGTCTTCACTGTGAATTCAACTGCCAACTGAAATGATAATAATGAGCATCTGTGCATTTCCATCCATTTAGCAGTGGGTCACCACCGAAATGCATCTGGTAAAAGTCAGACATTGTCCCCAGATCTGACTGAAGGGTTTACACTGTATGGGTGGAGGAAAAGGAAGAGGAAGAACAAGCAGGGTGGGATAGACAGAGGGTAAGAGAGGTATGATAAAGATAGACAGGGAGGATGAAAGTTGGTCATAAAGAAGAGACACATGGCTTCTGCAGACTGTTAGGTCGGCAGAAGAGTCGACATTAAAGATCCATTGATGCTGTAGTCAGAGATGAATAAGCATTTACTCTTCTCTGCAAGACAAACCCTACACACACTACATGTACAGAAGCACAACCATGCAAGTGAACAGGCACGCACACAAAGACACATTTAGAGGCAGGCAGTTAGTCGTATTCAGCTGAAATATCTACAATACATATAAATACACTCTAAAACATCCAGTTGAATCTGAAACATTGAGAGAAAATAAGCTTTAATGGTTTTTATTGCATGCATATACAAACACAAGATTCAAATTCTGTCTGCAATAGTATTTTCAAATCAATTCAGTTCAATTCAATCTGATTATTAACACGCAGTAATCAGACTTCTTTCTTAGCTCCAGTATACTGTCAGCACTTTGATGTGTTTCCTGTGTTTCGGCTGTTGCGCCCTCCATGTCCCCCATTATCCAGCACAGGACATTCCTCTAGGATTTATACCTGCCATTTCAGCTTTGTGGTCGATATTTATGAACTACATCACTGCATTACAGAATGTGTAGTTGCTGTGCAGTCGAGTTGGGGGGCAATTGATCCTCCTCTCTGGGCTGCTGAGCCACTGAACTGAAAGGATGGATACAGAGGTGCTGTCCAAACACTTTAGAAGGTTTTAAAGTGGGATTAGGAGTCGCTCTGTAATGTCCCTGCTGGAGCAGTACATCTCTTCTCCAGTCTGTTGCCTGATGAAAGATTCAGGTGCCTGCTGCTGCTCACTAGTGGTTATGAGAGACACTACAGGAACAGTAGGAGTTACACAAGCACTCCTGTTACTGCTTTATTACTACACGTAATTAAAAAAGCAGCATATTCCTGATTGATTTCAGATGGCTTTAAAGTAAATACACAGATTTTAGAGAGTATTTTCTGGTAAATATGCAACTGTTGTGTTATACATGATTTGGGTTCAATACCCACGAGCAAAGTCATGATGTAAATCATTTTATATAGGATTTAGGAGAAATTAACAGAATAAAAAAGCTGGCAAAACTATTTAAAACATTTTTACTGTTTTAAGGTTTCATTGATATTTCCAGACTTTTGTTTTTTCTTGCAGATTATTGGACTATATTACCATTTTAGGACTTAAATTATTAAATTATTAAATTATAAATATTCAAAACAAAGGGAAAAAAGCTCTTTTTAAACTGGCCACAACTGGTAAACCAATGCATCCAATGATCAGGGATCAAGAGCATAATTGTTTTGATTTAAGGTGTCACAAGGCTGGGAAATTATTTAACTTGCTTTTGGCATCATGTCATCATCTTGTTGATCTTAGACTTATACATATAATGATCATTCTGAGTCTAAAAACTTTAGAATGAATTAGATGCACATCTCTAGACAGAGTACAGAGATTATCAAAACACATCACCATTGTACCTGTTATGTGTTGGGCAGTAACATTTATGAGAAAAGATCCATAGGATCCTGAAATCACTAACAAAATGCTAATAATGTTTCCACACATTGTGATAACACATTTTATATAATGGCAGCTGCAATGAGCAGATCATCTGTAAGAGGCAATCACTTGGATTTATGTGGCTCTGTTTGGCCCCAAGTCTGTTGCAGTTTAGCTGAAAAAAGCACTGCTGATCATTCAGAGAACAAGAGGGACAGAGAGAATAAAAACTGAAAGCGGACTGAAGTCGTAAGCATAAACACGCTGTCACAGTATTTGGAAAGGGTCTGTTAATGTGTGAGAGGGAGGGAACGGAAATAATGGAGAGTTCGTGGGAAAAAATATGGCACAGAGAGATGGCAGTTTAATTAACAGCAGAGGGCTTTAATCAGATAACTGTGATTCAAGCAGAGAAGGAACTTTAATTAGGTGCTAGTGGCTGCAACAGGCCACAGCATGACCAATCAGACTGCCTATAGAGAGCACGGGGTGAATGTAAAATAGGAAGTAAACTCTCCACGGTATTAATGGGACTGGAGAGAGAGAGAGAGTGCAGTGCAGTGAGAGCATGGGTGGAGCAGGGTCATGGAGTGTAGCGTGACTGTCAGAGCAGGACAAGCTGCGGCACTAAACAGGAAACTGAGAGCTTTTATAAAAGAGAATGGAAGAGTGATGTTACAGTGGAGTGGTATGATTAGAGGCAGCAGAATCACGAGAGAGGCAATGGGAGGAAGGCTAAAAGGTTTAGATGGGGTTAAAAGGTTAGGAACAAATCAGCACAAAGAGGTCACACATCCCCTCAGTTACAAACATTGAAATTACATTTTTGAATACAATTTTATTTTGGCAAACATGCACAGAAGTGGAGAGTGAACTTGGCTAGCTAATAAACATGTTGTGTATCAAGTTACAGCCCACTTTATCACTATTAACCCAGATGTTTTCCTTCTGTGGAAATGTTGATATTTTAATGAAAGATCGAGTATTTTTGTGAAAGCTAAAATTGATAATCAATCAACATGTTTCTAATATGCAGTAAGTATCACAATTGTTACAACTTACCAGATTAACAATATTTCCACATACACATAAATATTATTCTCAGGAGACAGGGCTGCTGCTGCAGCTGGAAATAACCACAACAGTGAGAGAAAAGAATTATATAGCAAAAAAACTTGGCACCAAACAGCCAAACCTTGTTGTATGCTCTTCTTTTACATCCCATACTTTGAAACTGTTCAAACAGAGCACTTCACTCTTTTTAACTCTGACTTGCCACAGAACACAGGTGGAAGTAAAGACATTAACGGTTACTCTGCAATTACTGCACTGTTGCAATGAGTTTTGTATAACAAGTCTACGTGTCTGCTGTAAGAGGAGCTGTTACATTAAACAACACATTATTTACACTTTAGAGGGAGAGAGAAATATCTTTAAAAATCATTTAAAAAAAGACGGAATAATATGGTGTATGTGAAAAAGAGATTTCTAAACACTAACGTCATAGAGGAAGGTGGTGTAACAGAATGGAGAGAAAGACAAAGTCTGATGTGAATGAGCCAGGACAGTCCTGTCTGACACACACTGTTGTAACTACACTTGCCCTTTTCCTTTTCCTTTGCTGTCTCCACCAGGCCCTCGAGGTCTTTCTGCTTTGTCTGAGCTGTCTGACCAGATGCCTGCTGTTATTTAACAGTGTGTCTGCCCGTGTGATCATGCGGGGAACAAGACAGGACAAAGGACAAAAAAGGTGACAGAGTGATAAAAAGACTTACATACAAGGTTGGGGGATGTTGTCTTCTTTTTGCCTTCTCTGTTGGAGAGTAAGCATTGCTGGGATGTCAACTCAGCTGGAGACCACTCTGAAACACCAGTCATCTGATTGTGACACTGCGGGCAATAGTCTCCTCCTACGAACCTGACTAATTCCTGCAGTGCTGCAGATGCTCTGCCTTTTTGAACTGTTTCTATTTTTATTCTTTTTTTTGTCTTCTCTCAGAGAAAGAAAGCCAGATGAAATAATTACTACAGTTGGTTTACAGCTTTGTTTTCCTCTTAATGGTTCGTCACACTCTGCACAGACCTTAAGGTATTAGCCATTTTTGAGTTAAATAAGAATGCTGTAAAATTATTTAAATTAAATTTAAAAATGTAAAAATTATTCAAATTAATTAAGCATTAAAATCTCGGATTGCTTAGAAATTGAAAACTTTTAGCGATTGTCTATGAGTTGCTGGCAGTGCTGTTCAATGAGGCTGGGTCACATGAAGCATTGACAGCAACACATTTAAATATTATATTTCAACTTAAATATATATTTGAAAAAAGTCCAACACTATGGCTTTAAGGTGAGTCGAAAGTTTTCGTGAGTCGTGAGTTTTAAATGTTTTTTCCTAATGCACCTTTTTTTTTTACCAATTTACTCATGACAATAAAAGTCCCACGGGCAAAGGAGGATTTCTGTAAGTAAGATAGTTTGTACAAGCCCCATCTCGATGATTTCAAAGGTTAAAGTTTCCTCTGCTCAACCTATATTCTTCTTATCTGCACGTCTGCCTTTGTGATTACCTTTATATTGTTGTGGAAAGTAAAGGGGACCAGAGAACCTCAATTGTGTGTCTCTAACATAATGTACAGTTTTACAATATTGAGAGTTTTTTTTGCTGCTTTTACTGCAGTGTTTAACAATGAGAACAGTGAATGTGTCTCTGCCAGAACTGTAACAATAGTATTTTAAACAAATGCTAAACCTCCTATAGTCAACCATCAGCACCACAAAGAAGAAAGTGCAGCTATAAAACAGTTCCTTTATCAGTGTATGTTCTGCATTTAAATCAGACATGTACAAGTGCATGTCCTCCTCTCCACACACCTTACACCATTTATGGTCTCTTAATTAGCTGTTCACAACACTTTAATTTTACCCATTTAACCTCCCTGAATTCCTCTATACCCCTGTCTCTTTTCACTTTCTTTCTATTTTCTTCTTTTAGGGTTTCCAACTGACCCATGTGAGACACATATTCACTACATCTTTGCCTGAATAACAACCGTGGTTTGCTTTAACTTCCCAACGACAAAGCTAATTGAGTTTAAAACTGAGGAGTGAATATTTCCTTGCCTCCTGACCTGCCTGCTGCTAACATGTGTGTACTTTCTGGCTTCATGTAAACTACTTAATTTGAATATATGTTGTTGTAAATGTTATAAAAATAATAAAAGAGTTTATTATTGTGATTATTGTTATCATTACTTTTTATTATTATTGGTAATAGTAGTATAAGTAGTATTTTAGTATTTAATATTCAAAACCAACTGCAGCTTTACCTAAAAATGACAAAGTGATAATGTCTGGACTTGCTTGCCCCAGAATAATGTCAGTTCAGGCTGTGCTGTTGTGCTGTTGGGCAGACTGCAGCCTTCAAGATTCTTGCAAATGCTTTAAAGGACGCCTTCACTTTTGGTTCTTGTTTGGATACTATATGTAAATAAATATAGTTAAATTTCCCTTTGACTTCACGATATTAAAATATCTCTCTATTTCTGACTGAAAAAATGCCTCCAGATGACATCACTTGAAGGAACCTTCAGTATAGATTATGGCATCTCGTTGGTCAACCTGCTTTTCCAGAGCTCCTCCACATGACATCATCTGAACTCCTAATGATGAAAATATCCTCTGGGTGATGTCGTGTGGAGTTTTTCAGCTAGAAGCAAAGTAATATCAAAAAAATATTTTAGTATAGGGAATTCAGAGGGAAGTTTGAAAGCATTTATGTAAATTAACACCCGAAACTAAAACCTTACAACGCAAGTCGCTCTTTAAGCTGCCCGAGCATTGTCATGCCCACAAAAACAATTAAGAAGCTAAATACGTCATTTACAGCTCAGCTCTGAAAATATATGATCTTGTGTGTGTGTGTGTGTGTGTGTGTGTGTGTGTGTGTGTGTGTGTGTGTGTGTGTGTGTGTGTGTGTGTGTGTGTGCGCGCTGCATCTATAGAAGATAATATTTTTATAAAATATAAATATATTCGTTTTTTTTAATAGCTATTAACCTCACAGACGATATACTATAGACACAATAATTAACAATACTAAAGTAAGGAACACGTTATATACAATTCTTTCTTTAATCGGGCTTGCAGAACAGTGGCGATCCTAGAGCCATTTTTTGAAATGAATTATTCCAAACTTATCACCTGTGAGTCACAGTGAATCAGGTTGGCCCGTGGGTGAGGGACTCAGGGACAGAGAATGGGAGGGGGGAGGGACCTGCAGAAGTTGTCCATGTCGGTGGAGCGCACCGCGAGTCCAACCTTTCCACGTTTGCTAGCGCAAAGGAAAATGATGCTCTAATTTGGAGGTTTCACTGTCATCTATATCAGGGAACTGTCAAGACCTCGTTACCAGCGCCGTCTTTTATCTGCAGCAAGCGTCGCCAAGCGCCGACGTATCGATGAATTTCTCCGGGGAAGTAACATGCGTCGTCCTGCTGGTGCTCGTCGCAGCGCAAGGTAAGACCATGGACTGTGCCAAAAAAGTACTATTACACGCGTTACTTCATGTGTACCATCATTTTATTTATTGCTCCCTTAAAACTGTTTTCAACCTGCTTCTTGCCGCAGGTGACTTCTGAGTGGAGAATGAATGAAAACAATTTTTTTTTTATTCTCCATTAAGAGAGAACATTTTAAATACCTCCACTGACTTTCAAATGAAAAATGAATGTTGGTGGTGACACATGACGTATGCTGGAAGTACAGTTAATAATAATATGGATTGTTCTCAAAGTTTCCTGTAGGTCTCACAGCAACACAAAGGCAGATCTTAAAAGTGACAGATTCGCCTGGCACATTTGGATGTAAGAATGCTTTGTGACCTTTTCATATTGACAAAGACAGTGTTTTCCACACTGTTTGTGCTCAACCCATAACAAATTCCACGTGTCTGGAAATTGGCTATGAATGTAATAACAATTCCTATGGATCTGGATGCAGTGCTTGCACACAATAATTCTAAAATGCACACTGGCTTAAACCTTTCTGTGGACATGAACTGTGATTGTGACATGTTGTATTAGTGCTGATTCTTAAGCCTCTGTAGTCACTGTGGGGCACATGCACATAAAACATGTCTCTAGCAGCAGCTCAATGACTGTCAATGATGAATTTATCTGAAAACCTCGCAGTGTGTACAGCCGTGGGCCTTCCTTCACCCATAGAGGTCAGAGGTCAGGATTAGAGGTGCAGTACATCACAGTAAGACCCTGTAGCTGCAGGGAAAGACTTAAAAGTTAGGAAGAAAACTATGATGGACAATATGATATTTTTACCATTAATTCACAGATTACATTGTGTTTAGTCTACCTCTCATTCCGTGTGTCTCTTCTTATTTTAAAATGTCTTTCATTCATGTGAGGCTGCCAGTCTCCTGTGTGTTTTAAAGCAGCAGATTTTAAAGTGTGCGTTCCCTTTGTGGCTCTCGGGGGAATGGGAGCAAAACAAAGAATAGATAAATGCTTAAAGCACAATTTTTGCTTTGCGTTTGCATGTGGTGTAACTGAATGGTTATTTTAATCCTGAACCATTCACATTCGCAAAGAGTAAACAGAAATGGGTTTCCTCTGAGAGCGTCTATCTGCCTATGTGCAGGATAAAGTAACTGTTAAGTGGTAATATATTTTTTGGCAGTGTTTTTTCTTTTTGTTCTAAGTGCTCGCTGTAGTTTTTGCACTCACTTGTCAATCAAACAGGCTTTAATGTCTCTATAGATTTTCAGTTGCTAAAGTTGTTTCTATTCCTGCCATAAATATAAAAGGCTGTAGGGTTGAGAACAAGGAAGGAAGCAGGTAGAAATGTCACAATACATATAATAGCTGCAGTTCAGCTGGTAGAGTTGTAGACGAACCACAGGGTCTGTTTTTCGACCCCTGGTTCCTCCTGGCTGCATGTCAAAATTTGGCCGAGACACTGAACCCCAAAGTTGTCCACACTGTCTGTTTACTGTACTTGTGTGTTGCTTTGGGTAAAAGCGTCTTTTAAACGACTAATTGAAATAAAATATGAGGGATGAATTTCAGTAGCTGATTTTGTTTTGTATCTGGCTCCAAGGCAAAATGCTTGTGGCATGTTTGCTAACGTGAGAATGGCAAGCGTTCAGCATTTAGTGAGCACTTTTATTCATTGACAGCTTTTCAGGTAACTGGCTCTAAATCTAAGAGCAATTGAATTTGGAAACACTAGATTCATACATATAAAGTAAATTTCGTTTCCAAAAATCATAGTGCATTACAAAAAACACAAAGAGCATAATTTGATTTCTCTTTACAAATTGTAAGCGAAGAATAGTTTTCAAGTACCAACAGTTTTTAAACCAATTGTTTAAACTTGTTTAAAGTTGCAATATTCAGCTTTGCTACTAATAATCTGCAACTTTAGTTTTTAGGTTCACCAAAGGGTTTCACTAACTGTAAGTAGCAGTTTGGCTTATCCTGTTTCTTTTCACACAATATGCAGTTACTTGTCAAAAGTAACCTATTAAATAATACTTATCACAGTTTATTAAAGGTGAAAAATAAAGTTACATTACTTACGAAGGTAGTAACATATTACTTCTTAGTTAGTTTTGCATTACTTTTATCAAAACATAATAAAAATATGTTACCAGAATATTTGACAAATATCACATCTCTATGACATTGTTCATGCCTTTCATTGCTCTCATACAGTATTCATGTATCTAACTTACAATGACCAAAGCTGAACCCGCTTTAACACCAAAGCTAAAAACTCACTGCTAGTGTCTGCATTGCAGAGTTTGACACGTGAGTGCCAAAAAGTAACAGATAGTAATTTCTTTTAGCATTGTCGCCATGCATGTGGGAATGACCGACCATCAAACAGAGATTGTAGGAGGTGCCATTGTTATGGCTATAATATGAAAGTGTTGTGACTTCTAGCTTTAAAGCTCTGAGTGCAACAGTGAGTTTGTCCCAGATGTGGTACATGTAGTCGTCTCATGGGAGCAGCCCTAAGTGCCTTGGTGTTGTCATGCTCCAGTTGTTATGTGAAACACACTGGGTTCACACATCCTGCAAGCTGTTGCAGATTTAGAGTCAAGGAGAAGGGATGTGTCTTCATATGACACATGATATGGGCTCAGTCTCTTCTCTCTTTCTCTGCCTCTCCATCATTTTCCTCAGCTGGAAAGATTTGCCACATCCAGTTGCTTTGTCACTTTGCCCATGAATTGAGCAAAATTCAACAGGAACAAGAAATCGGTGCCATGAAAGGATGACATTGTCAACACTTTCACAGCAGAAGAGAAGCTGAAGCGAAAGCAAATCTAGTCTTTGTCCTTGCTAGTTGGAACCAATTAACTGGGCTGCTTGGAGAGAAAAACCCAGCAATATAAAAGGATTGTGCCTCACCTTCCTTTTCCCCCCTCTGTCCTCTATCTCTCTTCTCATCCCTCATTCTCTCAGTCCCTTGTTGGCTATGTGGCTTTTGTATGATACTAAACAGTGGCTGTGCAGATGCAGATAAGTGCCTGAAAAACACATATTGACACACACACACTCCCGGTGGGGTCCGATTAGTGGGCTACGGAAGGTATTTTCTTTTGCCATACAGGATTTGTGGTTTGTCCCTATGAAAGAAAATGCTGATCCTGCAGGCCATATGATAGAGGTGTCTTAATCCAAAATAGAATCAGCTTGGAGGTTAGGGGTGAGTGATCTGTACAGCCATTGTTAGAATTATGACATTCAAAAAAAAAAAAGTCACAGCCTGTGGGATGGATTGTGTGCACATCAGCATATTTCAGGACCGGATATGATCAGAAAGTTTGGAGTGTTTAAAATGAGTAATATTGCATGATTCATTTTCCTGCACCATCTCCTGCAGAAACTGCTGAGAAAGAAGTTCCGCTGATCCGACCTGCATTATGGTTTAAGCTTGACCCTTTGTCTTGCTCTTGTGGGAATTTTTATAGGCTGCAGCTGTGCATTGTCAGTGTAAAGACAATTAAACAAGTTCTTCCGTAGAACACGTGAAGGGTGGGTTGCTAATAATTAAACAATACTCAAGTTAAAAACCAACCTTCACATATTGATTTGTTGGATGTTGTGGTGTGGTCAACAAAGATGTTGTGTTCGTCACCAGCTTTTAAAATGGCTTGTATTAAGCTCCTGTACCCATTATCTACAGTAAGACTGCTTGTATGGGCTTTGCTTGCAGTATCTTCAAGCGTATTTTCTACTCTGCCAGATTGAAATGCTCTTCTGAGCTTGGAACTACAGAGCGGCTCTCCAGTGTCTCTCCTAGAAGCAATATAGTTGCATTAAAGCCTGACAGGCAATCAGTGTGTATGTGTGTGTCCATGTGCATGTGGCTTAAGGACTGTGTGTTGGCTTCAGGATCCTCTTAACACGATTGGCTTGTGATTATTGCAACCAAACCTCTTGCTCCTTTCCTCACATTCATGCTGCGTTAACCACCTCAGGCACAGGCTGAGACCCTATTTCAACCCCTATGGATGGCTTAATCATACTCCCCTGCAACCACCACCACCACCACACACACATATTCACATATCCGCTTCCAGGCAGCCCTGCTGCCTTATTCCTCTGGGACAACTGACTCATGCTAATGGATGGAGTGAGAGAGGGAAATAAAAAGCTAGAGATGAGAAGACATCTCAGATGGAGGATAGTCAGGCATTTTCCCCAAACTTTTCTTCCTCTTTTCCCCCTGGTTCTGTATTTTTTACTGGCCTCTCGGTGTGTATTACTATCATGTGTTCGTGCAGTGTCTCAAACACATTGTCAAGTTGATGCTCAGTCCAAGCTGTTGTTGGATGTTATGGTATTATTTATTACCTAAAGCTGTTACTTAAATATGTCAAATCCCCTTTATTGCCATGTCTTGCACTAGCTCAGCATTTGGGGTTATTAACAGAAGGACTGTATTGCATGCACTAAACAATAAACAAGACTGGAATTAAATCCTTTTTCTCACCACAACAGTTTCCTTAATAATATGTTTAACGATTTCACGCGTTTCTAGTCTTGAATCTTGTGTTCCAAGTTGTATAATAACTATACTAATAAGTATATTATATTTAATATGTTAATGTTCCACCAATTTCTGTTTTAACTCCACCCTGGCTATGATTAATCAGTATAATTCATCAATTTTCCATTCACTTGCCTTGGTCTTGGAAACCAATAAAACCCAGCATATCTTTCTCCTTATGCATCCTGAAGGACAAATGCAATTTCACCATGTTCAGAGTCCAGAAGGAACTTGTGTGACAGTGGGATAGAGCTCAAAACAGAGTTCTGTAAATGGCACATGCCCAATTTTAAAAACACAAAGATGAACAAATACCTATTTCACCTATGTGATCTAAGAGTGAAATTCCCTTTCTTTGATCCACTGTAGCAGAGATGTTTTCAAAATCTTGTCTCAATACTGATGCAATCAGTGGTGCTGGCATTCGCGATCAGCAGCCACCCTCCACTCTCACTGCAGAGGAGATAAGTAGACATTAGTACTGATTTCTCAATTCCCTGCAGCTGTTACTGAAGCGCTGCAGAAACCGGCACAAACACTCAGGACAGATAGTTTCAAAAACATTTCCAGATCGTACTACAACGGCATCTCTAGAAATGCTACAATGTTAGATAAAATAAACTTAAACATCTAATGACTAGTTGTTGAAAGCCTCCCTCAGTAGAGAACACAAATGGTTTAATCTGTCATTTTGACTTTCAGTAGACTTTTAACTTAGCCAAGAGAAATACTTCTTCTTAACCTGGTTGTAGTGCTACTGGGGAGGAACTGACTTTGCTGATCATAAATAACAAATTTAGAGTCATTATTGGTTTGTTGTTGTGTAATCTAATCATACATTATTATTAGAATGTATTGTTTCCTCATTAGTTCATCTGTATATTTGGAGACATGCCTTGATTCAGAGTGATTCAAGATAAAGGTAAATGGACACCTAAATAGGAACACACATACACACACACACACACACACACAAACACACACTTATGGTTACATGTATATACTGTATATAGTCAAGCCCTCATATATGAACATACCTATTTAGGTTACAGCATGCTCCATGCATTTAATGTGATGGTCACAGCACTTGCAGTAATCACCATGGATCCTCTGGTGCATCATTCAGCATGTCACAGTCAGGCCATCAAAAACCCTGGAGAGCAAAGACACGCTATCTAGCCTTTCCCCACATTTTCCTCCTATCTCTTCTCCGCACTGTTTCTCTCGCTCTTTGTAGCTATTTTTCATGCACACACACTGTCAGCCGTGTATTATTGGAGGGTAATTAGTTCCTTTAGAGTGTCCACCACTCGCTCCCAGGCTCATCCAGTTAAGTGCATGCCTGATCAAAGAGCCTCCCACAGGCCACGGGTCTTTCCACAGCTTTGGATTCCTGTAGCTGCAAGAGACAGACTCACTATTTGGCTTGCTAATTCTAAATCAATGTGGCTATTTGAGCATGCCATGGCTGACTGCTTGACTTGGCTTCATCCACATCAGAACAAAGGCTTATCACTTTAATGCCACAAACGAAGACAGGGATGGTAATATGACTGTCAGACTGATTTCATGTCATTTTCATCAGCAGAGGCAGAGAGGTTTGTCTACATGCTAAAGCTTGAGACAAGTGAGGTGATAAAAACAGAAGACACCCTTTGTTCCTAAGTTTGGAGCAATTCTGATGGCCCAGCTTTTAGCCTTTTTGAACGTGGTTTGGCTCAATAGATGGCAACTCGGTTCAGTCCCCCACATAAGTCTAAACTGCTGTATCTCAAAACAGGTATGGACCTGAACAGGTATACAAACAATTTATAGGCCCCAGAGGATGTATCAGAATGCAGCGTACTGATATTGATAAACTCTTAAGATAGTAAAAAAGGCATAGAATACAATATACTGTATGAACATCCACATGTTAACATTTTAGCATCCTGCGATTGACATTTGCTTCAAAGCAAAAACCTTGAATTTACATTTAAGATTTTACTTGGTCACCATAAGACAGACTTAAATAAAGATTCATTATTATAAGTCATTTTATTACTGCCTGTCACATGCACATACCCAGTCATAAATGCACTGTGGGCCACACAGTGTAGCAAGCAGTAATGCAGTGCTTAGATTCACTTGAGGTGAAAGTACAAAAGTTCTAATTAACTTGCTTTAATTTAACACTACTTAAGTTCTTAAGTGGCAGTCACTCCCTTGGCAGACAGTGTGCCAACAGAGAAAAAAAAAAATAGATTTAAATTTTTTTTTGGTCCCTGCGAATAAAAGGTCCAATTAATTGACTAAACATAATTGCCCTTGTTTCCCCTTTGACCAATTAGAGGCTTAAACAAGGTTCTGGCAGTGCAGTGAATTAGAGAGCCGTAGGCACTTTTCAAGGCAGGTACCATGAGGTGGAATTACACAAGTGTCTCTTGAGGGAGGCCTTTTCATTAAGCTTTATTACTCAACTTGCCTCTTGCAGTGACCTCAAAAAACTTCTTAAGAGTTTTGAAGCCACTATAGTGTAATGTATCTTTTTATCAATACAGTAGACTACTAGAACCACATCTGAGGGTCAGTCAGCTTATTGGCATAATTTTTAATTACATTATCCCTCTTTAAAAATAACTTCAAAATCACCCTTTCTTTCTTCTTTCGTTGGGGTGGGAAAAATATTTGGGGTAATAAAACTGATGGAAGAAAGCTGTGTGGCCCAATTTTCATTTTCTCCGTCTCTTTGCTACAGCATTCTGTTGGTGTTTTAACCTCTACATCAGGCTAATTATTGTATGCAGTCAGATGTGTGTGTTTCTGGTATTTTTTGTGCACCAGATGTGATGATTATGTAAGTGTTGTGTTTTAGACACTGATTTTTGTAGCTCAGAAAGCTGACTTTACCCCTGAGCCGTGATAGTCCCCTGTGAGCTCAGTAAATTAAAATTGTAACGTGTTTTAGGTGTTTTCACAGTGTTGACCTTTGTTAGACTGCAACATTTCTTTACATGCTTTCGATTCAGATCAGATATACAGCCCCTAAAATTCAACTACATTGTTATTTCCCTGAGCAAATGAGAGCGTATAACTGGATGAGAAGCCAGACAGTGTAATTTGAGACACCTGCAAGATATTCATCTAGGTGTACTCCCAACAGCAATAAAGCAAAGAACTGCTTCATGACTTTATGGACAGTGAAAATGAAATACTTGTCTTAGCATATAGGTTCTTAAAAACTGTTATATGAAACTTATATGAAAGCACCATACAGTACTATATATTCTCAGGTCTGTATTGCTATAGAGTCAACTGACCTGCAGACAGAGAAATGTCCATCAAAGGTCCATATTTTATTTAGTTTTCAAGTAAACACTTTCAGTGAATGTGGCTATTTGTGTGTATATGGGTAGTGCACCATTTGTCTGCCTTCCATCTCTCAGATGGCTCCAGCAGCTCAGGAAATGCAAGTTTGATGGTTTGGGAATGTGTTGAATAATCTGTTTTTCACTTTTCTTAATGGAAATCTTTGTTGGAAGAGGTTGGCCTCAGCTTTTAAAAAAAACACAGTTGGATTAATAGTTCTTCTTTAACATAAATACCATTATTTCAGTGCACATGGAAAGGCCCAAACTCTGTGAATGTCTTTGTTTAGTTAGCCAGCAGCAAAGGCAGACAAAGACAGGAACCTGTTTATGGAATTATAGCTAAATAACAGGAGCAGGTGTCAGGGAAGATGGGCAGAGGAGAAAGGATATAGACACAGGAAAATTAAAAGAAAAGACACTATGTGTAATTTTGTGTTATTCTGTAGCAACATAGTGAATTTGTATAGAGGATTTTGTGCTACCATTTAATTCACTGGCACATTGCTTCTGAGGTTGTGCTGATGATGTGAGCGTGTGCTGTCCCAAGGGATGCAACATTTTCTGCTTCGATGAGCATAAGTCTATGTGCCTTCCCTGGCACTAGTGTTACTAGTGGCAGTTTTCCACAATATGACCTCCAATCCAGCCTCACAAGGGGCACACTTGCAGGTTTAAAGACACACTGGTCTGTTTTTCTAAAAGCATCTTGTGTTTGGAAGCTTTCAGGCTTTGACTCGACAGAATCAATAACCAAAATGTGTCTCATAACACATTTCTTTACCATCTCTCCCCAAACAGAACAAACATACATTTCACCCAAATACAACTAAAAGATATTTTCAATTTTCCCACTTAACCAAGACATGTTCGTGTTTATTTTCATAGGAGGTTCATCCACCTCCATTGTTCCAAGAGCAGTAGAATTAAAGGGTATTTAGTTTGTTGTGACAAAAAGAGGCTTTCCACGAATTTGACGACGATGCTTTGAAATAAAACATAGATTCTTGTGTTGCTATGTTTTTCTGTAGTAGTGGGAAAGTAAAAGGAGCTTCATAAGAGCGAATGGTTGTTCTTAGCCCTTGGTGGTCCTTACCTTTGTTATATCCTTGTGTTTCTAAACGTTTTTTCCCTTTGACTCTAATGCAAATTATTTTGAGTGAGAGACCTTTTAAAGAGAGGAAAATAAAATGTAATTATTGATGTTAATTTCTCTCCTGATCTTCTTCTTCTTCTATTCTTCTCCTCCTCCTCCTCCTCTGTTCATTAGATTGTTTATCATCTAAAGCAGAGGACAGATTGTTTCGGAGGCTGTTCAGGCGATACAACCAGTATATCCGACCTGTGGAGAATGTATCGGATCCAGTCACAGTGGAGTTTGAGGTTTCCATATCTCAACTTGTCAAAGTGGTAAGGAGAGAGAGCGAGCAAACAAGGAAAAGCACATGGGTCATCTATTGATCAAAGGTTGTCACTGACCAATTTACTATTCTGTCCATTTCTGCAACAGGATGAGGTGAATCAGATTATGGAGACCAATCTGTGGTTGAGACATGTGAGTGAGGACCATTCTTTATGTAAAGTCTGCCACAATATTATATCACATTGGATTATGCTAAATTTTGTCTGACTTGTAGGTTTGGAACGACTACAAACTAAAATGGCTTCCTGCTGAATACGATGGGATTGAGTTCATACGAGTTCCATCCAATAAGATCTGGAGGCCAGACATTGTTTTGTACAACAAGTGAGTTTTAGTGCACAGATGAAGAGGTGAAGAGATCCACACTGAGAGATGGATCTATTTTAAAGCTTTTGCAGAGATTATTTTTTATGATTTCCCGAAGTTCATTTGCAGTGAATATTTAGATTATGTCCTGCATTTTTGCAGAAGATAATTTTTTTCATACACGCTAAAGTTCAGTTACGGTAAGTGTTATAATGGTAATTAGGTGAAATTATATTGACATCTATCTATGAAAATGGTCTCTGACAGTGCTGTAGGTGATTTTCTTGTGGAAGACAAGACCAAGGCCCTGTTGAAGTTTGATGGCACCATCACCTGGATCCCTCCAGCTATTTTCAAGTCGTCCTGCCCCATGGACATCACTTACTTCCCATTTGACTACCAGAACTGTTCAATGAAATTTGGCTCCTGGACCTACGACAAGGCCAAGATTGACCTGGTGCTAATCGGATCAAAGGTCAGAAGGAGTCAAGCTCGTCATTATATATACATATTTACATGTTTGCTTTTTTTTTTAAACTACACTGAGCCAAAAAGACATTTCATGTCTTCATATTCTATGTTTAGACAATTAAGTTACTAACTTCAACAATCTGCTTTCATGTTTTTGGTTGAAATCATTTAGTGAGACATCATAATTTAGGTGAATGTTGACGTATCCACCTTTTTGTCTTAATTATTACTTATTTTGTGCTCATATTCACTTCACCTATGCATTTGTCCAGGTAAACCTGAAAGACTTCTGGGAGAGTGGAGAGTGGGAGATTATTGATGCACCAGGTTACAAGCATGACATCAAATATAATTGCTGTGAAGAGATATACCCAGACATCACCTACTCCTTCTATATCCGCCGTCTGCCGCTTTTTTACACCATCAACCTCATTATTCCCTGCCTGCTCATCTCCTTCCTCACGGTGCTGGTCTTTTACCTCCCATCCGACTGTGGCGAGAAGGTCACCCTGTGTATCTCTGTCCTCCTCTCACTCACCGTGTTCCTGTTGGTCATAACTGAGACCATCCCTTCAACATCGCTTGTCATTCCTTTGATCGGCGAGTACCTTCTCTTCACCATGATTTTTGTCACACTCAGCATCGTCATCACTGTCTTTGTGCTGAACGTCCACTACCGCACCCCCATGACTCACACAATGCCAGAGTGGGTGAGGGCTGTGTTTCTCGGGGTGCTGCCGAGAGTGATGCTGATGAGGCGGCCTATTGACCAAGGTTGCTCACCCCCTGCCATAACAGAAGGCATGGGAGGAGAAACTGGTGGTAGAAACAGCGGAGGAAACAAGAAGCGACAGAACAGCATAGGAAGTGGATCGGGAAGCGTAAGTGTTGGAGGAATAACTGGTGGTGTAGCATATCCACCACTGGATGGTGGCAGTGGAGCAGGAGGGGCCTCCTCTGCTAGTGGGTCCATGAATTGTGTGGAGTATGGCGAGATGAACCGTGACATGAACCGGGACATAAACAGGAGGTGCCCCTACAGAGGCAAGGAGGTACCAACTCCTGTCCCTCCCCCGATGGTTCCACCTCTACCTTCCCAGCCACCCCAGACCCAGGGGCCCCAGGAGTCCGAGCACCCTAAGATGTCGAGGCCCCTAACTGCCCCATCACCTGTCAGTGCTGTTGTTGCCTTCTCGGTGGTGTCACCAGAGATCAAACAGGCCATTGAGAGCGTGAAGTACATCGCAGAGAACATGAGGACTCGCAACAAAGCCAAAGAGGTAGTGTAGGTATTAAGTTGTTGCAATATTGAGTTGCTAGTGTTTTAAAGCTGTTTGGATGGTTTCTTGCTTAAACAGTAGTATTGGTATTAGAAAAGTTAACTGCAACTCTTTTGACATGTTTTGTATAGTGTATGCCTTGGATTATTTGAAAAAATAACATTTATAAACACTGTTCCCTAAACAACAGGATTCTTCACAATCTTTTTTGATTTTTAAGAAAAAATGTGTTAAGGCCAAAATTCATAAACACATAACCTTAACCTTAAAATAAACTAAAGACTAAATGTTTGGGATTGTTGTGTACAGACTACGTCCCCCAAATATCCACAGTAAAATAGACATAGTATATACAAGATCATAAACACACACAACAAATATGTATTGTATGTGTGTTACCTCAGTGTACGGTTTTCTGCAGAGCTTGGTGGATGATTTAGAAATCATTTATTCAGGGATACAAAGGGAGTGTAAATCTGTGTGTTGTGGATGGAGGGCTTTGTCTATACCTCTGTCACACTCTGGATGGTCCTGATATGTTTGTTGCTTCCGCTTTTTCTTTAGCAAAATCTTTTTTTAGCAAAGCACGCCTCTCATGTTGATGAATACAGACTATCCACACTACGGGCACATAATGGCATTATGGTCAGCGCTGTCGGGATCCTATTATCCACATCATACCGATCAAGGAATGCACATACACATATACTGCATAAACTCAAATGATAACCATATTCGTGGAAGTAAATTGTGGTTCTTTCAGTTTGCCTTACACACAAACACACACACCCCTCATAGCAATGCAGATCTGGTGTTGACACTGTGACAGTAGTGAATTTTAAGGTTTGTGCTGTTGCTTGAAATTACCCAATTACCAATAAGCAAAGGAATTTAAGATATTTTTAGATAAAGAGAAAACAAAGTGATGTTGCATATGAAAGTCTGCACCTTCATTATTGTGTTTTTTTTTCTCTATTTGCACATACCTAAATCCCCTTCTGTCCTTTCCTCAGGTGGAGGATGACTGGAAGTACGTTGCCATGGTCATTGACAGGATATTCCTGTGGGTCTTCGTGACAGTGTGTGTGCTGGGAACTCTGGGACTCTTCCTTCAGCCACTCATCAGTTTCTTTAAATAAGACACTAACTTTGTCTTTGCTGTCTTTGTCTTTTTGTCTACCTCTGTTTGTGTCTGTAACCCACTTGAATACTTTGGGATTTGTCCACCGATCTTGCCATTTTTTCACATCAAAGACTGAGCTGTGTTCTTGCTCCTTTCCTGGTTTGACATCTTTTATTTTTCCACTCTTCTCTAGGACCCAGTCATCAACTACCAGTATTTTTATGTTTCCACATATGATTTGCTCAGATTTATCCTTCTCTATGTGCACACAGTGGTGTTCCCCAGTCTCACCTCTCCTGTGGCATGCTATGCCATGCCACTGCCTATAGGTCATCACGTTACAGTTGCCTTCTGTCAGCCAATGAGTCTGTTCCTTTTTGAACCTCTTAATCTAAACAATCTTAATCACAAAGACAGACACGCCTAAATAACTTTATGAGTTTTGCACTCATTTTATGCTCATGCAGTAAGGACAATACACTTTTGCAAAGTGCATTCAGCAGTATATATGACTTAAACCTTTTCTTCAGGATGGTTTTCCTGTTGTCCATTACATGCAGTCAAATCAGTTTCCCTGTACATAACCTTATTGCATATATGTTTGTAATGCATGCCTCGTGAGGTGGACACTAACTAGCTGTACACCTTTGATGTTTTTCATTTGCTGTCACACTAAGTATAATCATGCATCACACAAAAATTCACAATGTCACTAAAAATTTAAAATGTATGGAAAAACTTGAATTGCTCAAAGTAGATGAAACTTATAAAAAGCTGCAGAATAACCAAATGATCTCAAGTTGTTTTTAGCAATACATCATATTTTGTAACGCATGTCTCCACAACGTCTGTGAGGGTATTCATTATGTTTTACTTGCTTTTTGTCGGGTGTGAGCTGGGATAGTTTGCAGTCCCCAGCAACCTTAAAGAAATAAGTTAATACAATAATTCTTAATATACAGTATATGGAATACATCATGCTAATAGTATCAAGAAGAAAGTCTACTGAAAGATATTGTTCTTCTGAAGTATGCCAAAAGATTAATATTCACATCAGTCATGTAGAACTGACTGATGTGACTGCATCCCTGTTTATGTATGTATTTATGTTGCAATGCCCTGTGAGACGTCAAGGCCATCTGACCTAGTGTGTAATTGCATTACTGTGTATTCCATAGATATTTCTAATTTATGGGGACTGGACTGATATTCCTAATCTGTAGAAATAATCAACCAATTAATAAAATCCAAGCAGTAGAGTGAGGGATAGAGATGATACAGGGGAAGGAATGCAGTAAGAAATTAGAGAGTGGGTGGAAACACAAACAAAAAAATAAATAAACCATATATCATAGTAGGTCATTAGAATAGGTCAGAAGAAAGAATCACCAGTAGCTTACAGTTACAGTACATTGACAGTGTTAAACTTTTGCATCGTTGAGATGTTAAAATCTTTGAGTTCTAAAAAAAGATTAATGCTGTACAAAAGGATCTTCAAACTTCAGACAGCAAAGTAAGGTCAAACTCAATGACGGGAACCACTGGGATCTAAGACTGTGTTTTTGGGGTGAGAACATATAACGTCTAACTACTACTAGAGAAATAAGCCAGAAAATGTGGTAAGGGAGAGTTAATGGGAGGGAATGGTAAGGTTACAGGAGAGTTAGCTAGCTGTTCAGGGACTTCCAGAGGTACTTGCTCCTTTTGCTGCAATGCTGCAAATACACACAATGCAAATTTTGGAATTGGTTTAGGTAACTGTAATTATATTTCAAAATAAAATACATTTGAAGAATAATTTAATGTATATATTGTGGGGTTACTTTGCTGAAATTTCTATTCTATTTCTATTTCTGTTTTGAGATATGTATATTGTATGACTGACCATTAGGTATATCTGTTCAACTGCTTGTCAAATATCTAATCAGCCAGTCACATGGAGGCCAATAAATGCATTTAGGCATATAGGCATGGTCAAACCGTGCATCAGTATGAGGAAGAAATGTGACTTTTATGTGACTTTAGCATGGTTGTTGGTCTTTCAGAATCTACCGGGATTCAACCCACTACTACCAAGGTGTACCTACTAAAGTGGCCAGTAAGTGTATATGATTAAGATAATATTATAGACATGTCAGGGTGAAATCAGGACAGTCAACTGCTCTGCCATACTACTTGGTAAAACAACTTTCTCGTTTTTTTAGTGAAGACATACAGTCGCACAAACAGCAAATGGAAAGCAAAGAACACAGCAAAGCATTTTTCTTGAAGCTTTTTTCTTTTCCTGACTTATCCTTGCTTTACTTTCTATATCAGAGTTAATAGTTGAGTCTGAATGTGTCCGTCAGTGATGACACACCCGCACACACACTGAAAGTTCAGGTTGGTGAAAGAACAAATTGCAGCCCCTTTCCCTTGAAGTCATATTGTCTGACTCTTTGCCTTGAATTGAACCACTCTGTGACTCCAAGCAACTCAACCACTCACATTTAATCGCTAAATGTGTCCAGTGAATAAGCATGTGCACATTTCTCACACGTGTGAGAGGAAGCGAGAGCTAAACACAGAGAGAGTGAGAGAACAGTTTTTGTGTGTGTGTATGCGCATGTGTGTGTGTTTGTGTTTATGCAAGTCCATTTGTAGTCTCTTTAGCATGGATATCACTAAACACAGATTATGGGATTGATGGAGTCTAGTTATAAATATAAAGATGCAGCAGCAGTAGTGGCATTGGCCAACATAGTATCCCATCAGTCTCAGTCTGCTGCCTGACAGGGTCACATTAACGCCTGGCTGCCACAAAACGAAGAGATGAGCCAGAGAACCAGCTTCTCCGGCTATATTTGGACAGTATTTAAATGGTGTATGCAAATTTCCTAAATAGTTCTGCTCTGGCATATTGAGTTGCCCTTCAAACTTATAAATGAATGAAGAATGAAAAAGCCAGACAACGTTTCCATTCTTTCATCTCTGTATAAAAAGAGTCAGATTCACCATAAACCTCTCACTGCATCTTAAAAAACAACAACAGCAAACATATTCTTTGACACTTCGACACTGCTTCAACAATATTTTTAGGAAGACACACAAATTTGCTCCTTCCAGAAAGCTGCTGCAACATTAATCTGAATTTGTAATGGTGTAAGTTTGATATTTCAAAGCTTTGAATTTTTCTTAAATGATTGGACTTCAAGTGCTCAGTGGCAGTTACAGCAACACAGAGCACAGCAAAGCTCTGGGTACTAAATTCAAGGATAATACATTATTAAGCCAGTCATAGATAAATATTTTACACAGTTCTTTAGTGTTGGTTAACATCCAACTCCTGAATAGCAGGACTCCAGGACCTGTCACAGTCTGTCTGTGGAATTTATTTTCATGCTTTCAGGTTGTATTTCATTTGTTACATGCTTTAAATATTTCTTTGCAATTTGTAAAAAAAAAAAAAGATAAAAGAAAAAACACAACAACACACAATCAAACAAACAGCAAAAACTAAACTTTAAAATAATCTTTCATATCAGTCTTTAAGTAAAGGCAAGTCTGTGATGAGGGAAAATATGCAGTAGAAGTCTAGAGCATGCCGGGATATGCTGGGGTGGGGTTTTAGGGTAAGATGGGGGCAAACTGCAGAATAGTGGGTGGTGAGTTAGGGTAGCCTCTTGTGTCGTCGGGAGCAGAACGCTACGTGCCTACGGCCAGTCAACTGTGGATAAGTAAAGGAGACTCTTCTCTAAATAATTCATTTCAGTGGGAGCCTTATGAACACACACACACACACACACACACACACACACACAGGGCCCTCTCATACACATAAATGGCTGCTTCTTTAAGTAGAAGACTGCACAAACACACACCAAACACATCCTCATATGCCCACATAGAGAAGAGTTCTAATTTTACTCTATGATGAATATGGATGGATGAATATTGTCTTGGAATGACGATTACATTTTTGTGGAACAAAAGAGGCACTTTTTGGAATTTAAAAGCAAAGATTATATAACGCACATCTTCATAAATCATCGAGCAGTTTGCATTTCGATGATTCTACGATTATATTGTTTACATTTACTGACCTGACCACTGTGGTTTAAACTAGAGCACTGGTAGGGCATCGCTGCTCTTTGTCTGTGTTGCTGGCGTTATTTTTAATGTTGGACTGCATAAAGTCAGACCTAAAAGGAAAAGGATGTGACTCAGAACCTGCTCTATTTAACTGGCTGTTTTAATAAAAACTGCTACAACATCAAGAAAACATCATAACACAGGAAAGCTGGATCACCTTAACACCTCAAGGGTAAACTATTTGATAAAACTGAGAAAAGGACATTTTCCCTGAGAACTTGTGTGGGCTGCCTCACCCCTCTCACCTCCCTGACTTTACCAAATTGTGCCACATCCTCATATCTCACTGGTGTATTCCATCAGATCAGCCAGAAATTATGACAGAAGTAATGTTAAGGTAAAATTCTGTAACATACACTCACCAGCCATTTTGTTAGGTACACCTGCTCAATTCAACTTGTTAATGCAAACAGCAACTTAATGCATTTAGGTGTGTTTACTTGGTCAGAATGACCTGCTGAAGTTCAAACAGAGCCTCACAATGGGGAACAAAGGTGATTTAAGTGACTTTGAATGTGACATGATTCCGAAACTTTATGCACAACATGTCTAGGATGTTGTTTCCAATGTTTCCAGCACCTTGTGATATATATATGACAAAGCATTAAGGCAGTTTTGAAGTCAAAAAGGGGGGTGGTTGAAGGTAATTCAGTGTTACTTTCCAAAAAATTTTTAAACAACTTTCAGTATCAAATTGTACAGAAAATTGCTATTTCCTGTTGTTTTTCTAAAACAAAATCCTGAAAAATAGTTAGAAGGAAATGAGTAACAGCATTTTGAGACGGAGGACCCTGCTCTATAGGCAGAGGATGAGCCCTATGAACAGTGACAGAAGAGATTTGTTGTGTCACTGTCCAAAGTTTTAGCACTTTAGACAGAGATGGGAGTACAGTACAATGACAGGTTTTACCATTCAATTGTGCCCTTGCCTATAAGTGTTAGACTGTCTACATTTTGTTCTTTACTTTAATACAAGTTTCCATAGTAACAACCAGTGACACCAAATGATGAAAAGGAGACCCAAGGCTCATCGTTTGTGGTTTGCTGATAGTGTTTAGCAGCTAAGTAGAAGATAATGCGATTGGTTGTATTGTTATCTCATGATCAGTGTGGCCTTTTACTGTATTTTGTAAATTCTAGAACAATGTTTCTTGAAGAGCAGTCAGACTAAGTTTTGGGTGTTGTTATGTTGCATTTTTACTTCATATGGACAGCACATTAAGATTCCTCCAAACACTATATATTAGGAACCAAAGTAAATACTTTTTTTTCTAATGTCACCATCGCAGGTGCATGTTGAAGTGAGACACTGTACGACAAGACAGAGATGCCTCATTATCTGTCTGCCTTTTCCAGAAATTTTCCAGCGGTTACGCAACTTTGATCATATTCTTGATGATAACACTGTGAGAGCATTTGTGAACTTGTGACGTGGACTGACATACAGACAGACAGACAAAACATAAATCCTGCCCAGGGTGCACAGCCGTGAGGAGTAGCCATGCAACTAGAAATACATATTTACACACATACATAGTGGCACATGGACCAACACAGGTCAGAATGGCAGTTTTGCATGTAGGCACATCGCGCATGCACGGACATTTGCACAAACAAACACTTGTGAATATTTACACAAAAACAGATGACGCCCACACAAACAATCACACAAAGCACAGCTGACTCACATCTGATGACAACATCTGTGGTGTGTCAAAGTTAATTCTCTTTTCCTGCCAACCGGCTCTGGACCGAAGTGAAACACACACACAAACACACACAGACCCACGCACACCTACAGTATTAGTTAACCTTGATGTTGCACGCGATTGTTCATTAGCCATTCCTCCGTTGTCTGAAGGAGACAGTAGTGTGACACTGCCCTGCAGGCTTGAGTTTCAAACAACAATCAGCTGCACTTTCTCCCTTTCACATCAGTCTGATGAAAACAAAAGGAAACTCTGATTGAGATGTCTAGAACAAAGTATCATGTTAGGAGGTCAATAAATATTTTGTGTGTATGTATCTTTCATGAGAACCTTCTTCTACAGTTAACCAATTCCAGTCAACACTGAAAGCCCTTTATGTATCCCAGAGTGCATTGAGTTGACATAGGTTTGTACTAACTAAGCGGTTTCTCCTAATCCCTAATTCTCCTTTTTCCCTCTCATGCAGTGAGTCACTTTCTATTTATTTTTTGTTGCAACTCTTTGGTACTTTATAAGATTAAATATCAAATAACTGAAGTCTTCCATTATTGATGAGTGGGGATTTTACATCAGATCATCTAAAAGTTTGACAAATTTGTGAAAAAGTTTCCATCTACTAAAAGCAATTTTTGCTACTATTGATATTCTAAAGTTGACAAGATTTTTAGGTTTTTACTTGAAGCACTGATGTTACCATTAGTAGACTAATATTATTAGCATGTGTGAGATCACTGACTTTGTGTTTAACTTTGAAGCTTGTGTGAGATTTGATTTGCTTTGCTGTATTCCCCTCCTGCCTTTATCACAAGTTCCTTTTAAAACCCTTACAATAACAAGGAGATTAAGATTAAACCCGTGGACCTTGGGAGACAGGGTTGTTTCTTCCCATTTATTAAATATTTCTGCACCAAGTCAAATTATGCTGACTTTAATTATGAGGCCAACAACGGCCGAGAAAACAAAAACAACACTAAAGAAAGACAAGAAGAGAACTCTCACACAAACAAACGTTTGGTAAACACACAGAGAAGAAGACAAGACACTCTTCATTTTCTCTCTCTCACTTTCTTCCTCTCACACGCAAACATTAACCATCACTATATACACGCACACACACTGTGCAGCTGCCCACCATCGTCTGGGAAGGGGCCGGCAGGTTTCCAGCCCACGAGAATTTATGTTTCCAAATGATTAGAGGGGAGGCGGAAAGGACGATCTCAGAGGCAGCAGCTGCCTGCCCCATGGCTCCAAGTGGAGCAGAAAATCGGGATAATTTTATTGTGATAATCAGCCTCACGTTATCCCCGTCACTTCAGCTATTGGAGGAGGAGGAATGATGGGGAGCAGGGGGGGAGAGGTAGTTTGTGACACATAAAGAGAGCCGAAGGAATAAAATACAAAGGAGAAAATGTGTGCTTCATGCTTGAATAGCAGCAGAATATATGTGTGCCGCTTATTTGTCTATACTTTAGAGGACCTGAAACACATTCATTCCATCCCTGATCCTCTCTTTTTATTTCTTTTATTTCATCCAAATTACAAAATCTAGCCAGATAGATACTGTGACTTTCTATAGCTGTGATATATACACACACACACACATATATATATATATATATATATATACACACACACACACACACACACACACACACACACACACATGACAGTGTGTGTGCTGTCCTTGAGCCACCATCAAACCACGAAACTGTCTCAAATGGGACTGTCTGTGTTAATCATTACAAGGTGAATGGTGTTTAATGTTAATATAAAGTGTTTAGGTTCTGCATTCGTGTGCACGTTAAGCAAACAATTTTTACAGAGCAGTGTCTGTGTTCTCTTATTCTTTGAACTTGAATTAACTTAAATGTGTTTTACTGTTTCATATAATGAAAGTGTATAGTTTAATATGTTTATGAAGCAATTTCCCTAGACAATTTCTCCAAATGGAAATGGAAAAAAAAATACTTGACCTTGACCTTGAACTAAAACACAAACATTTCAAATGTTATCTTGTTTCTCATCACTAAATTACATTGTAGCTTTGCACCATCACCCCAGAAGCCTACACCATGCTCTTACTTCTCTTGGATGTTTCTGCTGTGCAGAATCAGACAAGTTTACAAAGTTAGGATGTTTTCATCTGTGGATGGGAGAAGGTCTCTCTGTGTTCATTTTATTTATGACATTACTACTGGCTCGGAAGCTCAGTACAAACACATATGTTGCTTGGAAACTCAAAACCTAAACATATACTGAAAGCAGACGTTCAGTAAAGTCGAAAAAGTCTTTTAGACCTATGGAGAACACAAATGCGACACAATTTTTACGACACTAGTTCAGTGTTACCATTAGCGCTCTCCAGTGGACGAGCATCGACGGTGACACGCACTGGGATCCACCGTTGATCTCGCTGCTCTGTGACCTATAACTTAGTTAGTAGAGGAGTCAGCTCACTGCAGGGATGAAGTCCCACAACACAGGTCCGTGCATGAAGTCAAATTCGTTATTCGTATGAGAAAACGCTTAAAAAACCAAGTTACGGCTGAGTTTCTCCAAAACATTTGTAAAATCTGGACATCATTTTGGAAATCAAATATAGCGCCATAATAGGTCACAACTTAAAATTTCTTCGATAGCTCAGTTTAGAAACATCATATTATAACAGTGGTCTCTAATAATAAAAAACAGAAAATAACTATCAAATAAACAAACACACAAACAAAAACAAACCTTCTTTGTGGTTCAGAGCACTTTTTGAACTACAGCCCCACCCGGGTTTGTCTCCCTCCTCGTCCCTCCACACATAACTGACCCGCTGATCGCCGCCCCCCCGTGACGCCCCAGCCGGAGTCACAGCGTGGGGACACCGACCACAGCGCCCTCACACCGGCTCTCTACCCTCTGTTAAACTGCAGCAGAGGGCTTGTTTTCTGCACGGTGCCGAGTACTACTGATGGAAACCTCGGTGCTTCTGCCATCTCGACGTCTTCTCCGGCTGAACAACCGATAGTAACAGGAAGCTACCGGAGCGCTCAGTCGGACCAGGACAACATCATGAAGTTGGAGGTCCTTCTCCTCCTCTCGATGTCTCCCTGTCTGCTGTCCCTCGCTAAGATTCCCGGTAGGAAAACATTGAGGTGTTTTTCTTAGAATTTGCAGTGCACCTGCTTTTGGAGAAGTGGGGGATAAGATCACCACAGGGTGATCTTATCATGTGGTGTTGATGTCTGATAAGAATTTAAATAAACTTTGATGACATACTGTATCTTCACCGCTAATTACTCAAGGCCTCTTCAAAAAGTAGTGTTGTCGATAGTTTGGATCGGCTTGTTACACAGTGTGGTTTGCTTTGATCCTTTCTGAGCCAGTTATTCTCGACGTTACATTACCTCTTCCCTCCAGAAGCAACCATAGGGCGACGGATTATGAGAAAATAAAAACGCAGGGTACAGTAGGGCTTAGATTTAATAAACAGAGAGCACCTTCACAATGGCAACAAGGAAATATATTATTTGGAGCTAACAAAATTAATCATACATTAAATGAAGAGTTTTCCTAACCATCCACTAAAATGCTGTGTAAGACATATACAGCAAGATTATAAGCAGTTTATCAGTTCAAAACCAACATGTTTCTGTTGAAGTAAGACCAAAGTGATCGAACAGCATCACAGGGGTCAAATGTCAGTGTCCAGCTCTCTGCACCCGTCATTCAGTCCATAAGAGCACCACCAGTGGTGATCCAGCAGAGATAAAATGTTTACTTACAGTATTTGGTCTTTTTCCCGGGTAAATACTTTACTCACCTATATGTCCAGTCAGATGATATCAGACATGAGGAGCCAACTGCAGGTTAAATGTCAACACGCTTCCTGCCTCTGCACCACACACATTAACTCTTGAACTTGACGTCTCTTGTGTCAGACATTATAGCCGCCTCTTGTCAATATTACTGTCTCTGTTCCACCAGAGACATCATAGCCTCAGGGTGGCTAATGTGCTGACTGTCCAGCTTCTGGACACAGTTATCTCTATCCCCTCCCCCTTCATTTGTAACTCAATGCAGAACAGTATCAGTCTATCCTCACCTTCGCTTTGAGTCCAGTGTCTCTAAAATGTGCCTCAGCTGAAGAACTGGTTCATCTTCTATGGAATATAAAACATTAGTTAATCAAATTATTAATTAAACATTTTCCCGGAAATGCAAATGTACAGTAGTATGTTTAAAATTAACTTCACTATGTCTGTACTGTAGTATACTACTGCCAATGCATCTTCAAAGTAACTCTTCAACTCTGCCTTTCAAAAAATAAAAAAATACAAATATTTAGAGGAAATACACATTAAGAATACTTGTCATTCATTTGCAGTTGCCTAGTTTCTGCCCCTTATTGGAAGAAGTTGTATGTTACTGGTTGAGTAACACTGTACAGTAACAGTAAGTGGTTGTTAATCCATATTCATCCTTGTTCCAGTTTCAGAGGAGTTTGTGTCCTTGGCAGAGATGGAGGATGCACTGCTGAAAAACCTTTTCCAAGGATACCAGCGCTGGGTCAGGCCCATCCAGCGTGCCAACGACACAGTTAAAGTGCGCTTTGGCCTCAAGATCTCCCAGCTGGTTGATGTGGTGAGTATAACAAACACACACCAAAAAAAATCCATGCCCATCTGTCCTCATGAGGACTTGAACCCATTTCCAGATTTACCCTAATCTAATACAGTACTACTTACACAACTAAATCTCAGCCCTTACATTAACCTAAAGCAAATCCACAAATGCCTTTAAAACTACTGGTGCACCAATTTATTCATGACTACATATAAAACACTGAGTTTTGCACAAAACCTTTGAAAATTTCTTGACTAGTTTTTTTACATTATACCAAAGTTGCTAAGGCACAGTAGAGTAGGCTTTTAAAGAGAACAGTCAAATAAAAGCATAATAATGTCAGAAATAACTTCAACAGATCTGTAAATGCGTTGTTCTTTTTTGATTTACTTTGCTAAAACTACTAAGAACAACTTTTTTAAGAAACAACATAGTCCTAAGCTTAAAATTATTTCATAATGTAGTAATTGTTTCTATACATATCGTTGATATGTTTGTGAACAGTTTTATGTCTTCATTAGGAATCAAAGGGCTCATGAATGCAGCCACATATGTGAATAGTGAAGACAGAAAGTATTTACTTATCACACGTGAACATTAAACATAAAAAAACTAATACTCTATAAGGAAAGAGAACAAACCTTAGATGTGTGTGATTGTGGTTGATTCTTTAGTTTTTTCCACCGTTCTGAAACCAAAACAGCAGCTTGACAGAATGGAGCTTTCCACAGTCCTGAAATAGATCTGGAACACATCCCACATATCTACAACTACACAGTCTCTCTCTGGGGGGTGTTCCTTTAATATTTCAGAGGTTTGTTGTGATAGGTTGAGATGGTTTAGGTGTTCACGAGGAGCAAATGGAGAATGCTGATGGAGGAACCACTCTGCTTGGCTTGAAATATTCATCTCAACCAGTTTAGACTGAACTCTTACCACCTCACTCACAAAGCCTCTGCACAGAAAAACTGATTTATGTTGATGATGTTTCATGTTTGGGAAAGAGAAAGGTAATAAGAGTTAACCATAAACACTGTAGCTTAGTTACATTGTGTATGTCCCCTAAGCATCTCTAGGATGCAGCACGCCTCTGTATTAGATTATTGCTTACCTCTGTACTATGTAATCACCAAACATCCAACTCATTGTGACAGCTGAGGCCTGGTCTGGCAACACTGAACAGCTTTGAATATATCTCTTTCACTTTTGCCAAGTTTATTTGTGTAGTGTGTCTCTTTGCTCAGTGTTTCTTCTACATCTTGAACTTTTGTGATGTGGACCGAAGTCTGTATTACCGCTCGCCATGCCTCTATCGCTTTCTTACTTTTGCTCACTACACTCAGGTTTCAAATTTCTTTTTGTTGTTTACAAAGGAGCCAGCAGTCACAGGAAAATTATATTCTGCCTAAGTTCGTGGAAGAAGAAAGGATGATTTAGTTAATTTAAACAAGTTTCTCATCCAGTCCATCTAAAAATATTTCTTGTTTTTTGTAAGTGGAGTAGCTCGTGTTTAACATACCATGACGTTTGTAGACCTACTTATTATTATTACCAGCTGTGGATCTATAGTATTCTTTAAATTAAGGTATATATGTGATTATCATTATTTTTATTAGATGTGCTTCAAACCTGCATATCAGTTTAATTTTTTTCCATTGTTTGTTTAAGGATGAGAAAAACCAGTTGATGACAACCAATGTTTGGCTGTGTCAGGTAAGGAAGACACATACATGGCTATGTGGTTACAGTGAATCTTATCATGATCTAGTTCTGTTATCTTCTAATCTAAAACTAGATAAAAGCAGGTCGCTGCCAAAATAATGGGACTGGAATGATATCAAAAGCCTTTTGTTATTCATTATTAATTTTCTGTAAAACAGTTTAATCTGTTGAGCAGAATCAGAATCAGACTATAGACCATTAGATGTTATTTAAAATAAACCAATTAAAAATAGTTGCATGCTGCTACTTTAAAGTTTTACATATAACAGCAGTTTATTACATTTTTGCGTTTCTTTCCGGAAATGAGACAGGTGTAGAAGACACAGGATTTACATTGATTACCCAAATTCAAAGGCCTGAGACTTGATGCCTTATTCATTGTAGGTAGGTTCTTAATAGTTCCTGTATTTATTTACCAGGAGTGGATCGATCACAAGCTGCGATGGAATCCAGAGAAATACGGAGGAATCACCTCCATCAGAGTTCCCTCGGAAAATATCTGGCTCCCAGACATTGTCCTCTATGAGAAGTGAGAGTTCTCTGAGATCATGTGACATCTCAATAAACAATATATAACATTGGGCAAAATATACATTAGTTTGCCATTATAAAATAGAATAGAAAAAAATTAAGAAGCACACCTTTTTACATGTCATCTACATGTTTTTAATAACTTAAGAAAGACATAGTTATCTCATTAATTAAAATTTTTGACTTGTGGTCTTTGTGTCGTCAGTGCTGATGGGCGGTTTGAGGGCTCCCTCATGACCAAGGCCATTGTCAAGTTCAATGGTGCCATCACCTGGACCCCACCTGCAAGTTACAAATCAGCCTGCACCATGGATGTCACCTTCTTTCCTTTTGACCGTCAGAACTGTTCCATGAAGTTTGGCTCCTGGACATATGATGGCAACATGGTGGACCTGGTTCTGATGGACACCCAGGTAGATCGCAAGGACTTCTTCGATAATGGGGAGTGGGAGATCCTCAGTGCTACTGGTGCAAAAGGGAATCGGAAAGATGGCTTGTATTCATACCCTTTTATCACATACTCATTTATCCTGAAGAGACTACCTTTGTTCTACACACTGTTCCTCATCATCCCTTGTTTGGGTTTGTCCTTTCTGACTGTCCTAGTGTTTTACCTTCCTTCAGATGAAGGAGAAAAGCTGTCACTCTCTACCTCTGTGCTAGTGTCGCTCACTGTGTTCCTCCTGGTCATAGAGGAGATCATCCCCTCCTCTTCCAAGGTGATCCCACTCATTGGAGAGTACCTGCTCTTCATCATGATCTTTGTCACTCTCTCGATTATCGTCACTGTTTTTGTCATCAATGTGCACCACCGCTCCTCAGCCACGTACCACCCCATGTCGCCGTGGGTTCGTAATCTCTTCCTCCAGGAACTGCCAAGGTTGCTCTGCATGCGAGGACACACTGACCGCTACCATTACCCAGAGCTGGCCCCTGAAAGTCCCGAGCTGAAGCCTCGTTCTGGAGGTCGAAGAGAAGGACAGAGGACAAATGGTGGAGCCCACAGACAGACAACTTCTGAGGTGAAGGAGGACGAAGTCTGGGCAATGATGTTGGAGAAGGCCATCTATTCAGTGCGCTACATCAGCCGACATATTCGCAAAGAGCACTTTATCCGTGAGGTGGGTTTAGCAATTTTGAACTAAGCAAGAATGATGCAGATAGTTCTAATTTTACTTCACTGTGATGTCATACAACATTTGCTTTTTCCTAGGTGGTACAAGACTGGAAGTTTGTGGCCCAGGTGCTAGACAGAATTTTCCTCTGGGCATTCCTTATTGTCTCAGTCCTTGGCACCATCCTTATCTTTACTCCAGCTCTGCATATGTTCCTGAAAATTCCTCCTCCCACTGCAAGTGAGGACCCACCTTCAAACTAGTACCAATAACATTAATTTTCACAGGGAACTAATGACCCACCTTCAGAAAGGTGGTTTTAAAAGACAACTATGACTCTTTAATTTGCGAATGCTTAGCTCTTCTCTGGATCCACTGTGTAAAATGGATTTAATCTTTTTATGCATGTTATATTTAATATGCATTAAATTATAATATAATTTTATTTAAATGACATTTTCTTATCAGTTGCCAAAATCAATCTCTAATTTTACACATAGTATGCAGCTATTAGTACAAATATTATGTTGGTCATTATAGAAAGTTACAAATTAAATATGCACTACACGTGTTGTGATTAGTTTGATCTATTTACTTAGCGGATTTTGTAATTATTGTTTTTATTGTACTTACTATCATTTCCTAAAATATGTCTTTTTCTTAACACGGCTGCAATGCAAAAATTTTCATTTCTTCTCTGGGACTGTACAGTTTACAAAGAAAAATCAAAAAAAAAAACAACAACTAAAAATCTCTTTATTGTCCACTTTTAAATTATATACATTCTGTAATGACGACATACACGAGAAGGACTGTTCTTGTCATCACATACAAGCACAAAGTACTATCAAACTAACTATCTTTAGTTGTATACTGTAAATAAAATTTATTTAATATCTTATAGTACATATATACTTAGTACTTACAGTACTTAAAGTAATATAATTTTAACCAACCATACACATTCACTGGATAAATGAAACATTAAGTGACTCACTGAAGCTCTTATAGTATACATCTGAACACCCTGCACTTTTACTGTTACTTGCAGTGTATGTCTGTCTCATTATCTTCATATTTGATTCTTGCAGGTACACAATTCAGTAACTATAAAAACTATAAATTATAATTAACGAATACCTTTATAGACATGTCATCTTTAAATTACTCAGTCCTCAAAGTTACAGTATTTGTATGTTCAGATGTACTTTATCACACTAATAAAGGTGTTTTGAATACACATTTTTGTATAATGAAAGTTGTCCTTAAAATATCTGTTTCCACACATAAGAGTTAACAACAGTTGGTACTATATACCATATTTTCTCTATATACTATATATTCTGACAAGTACAGTAAATCATGACAACTTCTAATACACCCTTAATAAATATACACACCATTGACAGAACATAAAAACATACCTTGAAATCAGTAGAGGATCTGAATATGGAAAATGTATTTCTTATCTTCCAATAAATCACATTTTAAAAACCACAAAGATGTTGCTTATAAGGGAAATTCTGATCACTGTTCTACTTGTGCAAACCTGTCTGGGTGTCCAGGTAAGCTCTTCCATTGTGCAGCATCTCCAAATACACTTTTGTTTGCACTGCAACATAAGCAGATAACAGAAATTAATAAACTGGAAATATTAGTATTATCATCTTAACGACATTCAAATAAAATATATATATATTTTTTTAAACCTAGAACCGTGATGCACATTGGATAGAAATGGCTGGTACATGCTTTGCTGCTGAATTATGTCAATCACATAGCAACAGAGTGGTCAAACATCAGGTTACTCATGTCCATGTAGTACTGAACATCTGTTCGAAGGGCTGGCTTTCAAATTATAATTTTTTTTTATACACTATAGAATAGAAAAAAGTGTGTGATAGAAAAAGGAGAAACATAAAGAAAAAGCTTAATGGAAAAGTTTTGAACCTCTTAATAGTGTAATTTTTATAGACAACTTAAATGTATAATAATTCAAAACATATTTTAATAATCAGTAAAGTGTATTAGGCTATTTCCGACAATGTACCTTGGTACTTCTGTATAAGAAACATAAAATACCTTTAAGATGTTCCTGACTTTAAAACATGTACTTATCTATGAAATTGTCAGACTTACCACTTATACAATATGCAAACAGGATTACCAACTTCATATCTATGAAATATTAAAATACATTTAAAAATCAAAAGTCATGGTATTAATTGTACCTGAATTTCTAAAATATTCTTATTCAAACATCTACAAAGTTATCAACTGTACTCTTTTTAGTGATACACAGTAACTCTTTGAATAAGTGATCAAGAAAACTATGGCAAAAACATAAGAAATATAAAATTTACCTGCAGTGATGTGTTGACCAGTTGAATGTCTGAGTGTCTTCGCAGCTTAGTATCTCATTTAAGCATGAAAGTGAACAAGAGTTTCTTTCACAGACTGTTTTGCCAGGCCAGAGAGGAATGAATGCATCAGGCAACCACTCATCAGCCAGTGCTCTGACTGACCATCCAAACACACACATACCAACCCACATTTTTGACACTTTCCCGTGGGAACAAGTCCGAATTAGAGATTCAACATAAATACAGTTCTGTCTAAAATTTTACCAAACTCACTCACAGAGCATTTAAACTGAGCAAAACCACTTTCCATGTCCTTTTTCTCTTCTAGTAAACATTTATTCTTTCTGATGTATTTATTAATACACTATAGTTTTTATAATATAAACTACAGTGTATTAATAAATTTTATGAATATTTGTGCATCATCATTTCTTCCACTGGGTGGAGTCCTATCTTCAGCTACAACTGGTAAACCACTGCCAAACAGGCTTTTTTTTGGGACACTCACAGAGGTAAAGTAGGTAAAGTTTTTTTGTATTTGATGGAAGCTGGGATTAACCACAGATTGAAAACAAATATCCCTTAAAAAAAAGCAAGCATGTCCAAATAGTGAACAGTATAGCACTGAATGGCACTATTAATTGCAGACATAAAGAATGTAAGGAATGTAACTTTCCTACTTAGGTGATGCATTTAAGGGAAGGTGAACATATTGACTAAATATGCACGATCCGGCATTACCCATGTAATGGGAGGGAAATTCAAAGGTGTTTTTGAGTACAAAAAAAGTCTTTTCAAGTAGGTTTGAAAGCAGGTCCCAGGAGTATTAATTTGGGTTTCTACTTTTTAAGGGTCTGGATTAAACCGCTCATCCTTTAAAGTATGGGCAAGAGGCTTCCTGTTAATTTCTGTGTGTGATGTAATATTTAAAATGGCTACCTAGCAGCTCAACTTGGAAAAAAGATTTGATGCAAATAGACAAAGAGTGAAATGCTTTCGTAATGTATACTATTTAACTTATAAACCTAAATACATTTAAGTATGCGTATGAAAATGTGCTTGCATTTCTTTATATGTAACTATAAGAGCCCTTCTTTGAGGATATAAACCTTTCTCTAATCAGTTTTTGACACCCACACAGTTCACATATCTATATCTCTTTTTCCTGTTATGTTTGGGTGTCCAGGCTTTATGACCCTCCGTCGCCCTAATGCACAATACACACCTTTTCCACAGTAAACTCATAAATATGTGTGTGAAGGGTGACCTTTCTTTGATATATCATAATACACTTGCCAAATGTACAGTTGACAGAAACAAATGGCTGGCTGAACACACAGGTGGAGCTTTTTCCAGAGGCATGTTATCATAGTTACACTATTTACATGTTTCAGAGTGCAGAAGATATTAATCATATCTTTTTCCAATTGGCTAACAAAATGTTAAATATTTCTGAAAGCTCCCACATGACAAGTACACACAATTGAAGACATGCAGACATACATGAACACATACACTCACATACACTGAAATACAGATTTATAAATACATGGGACCTGTGCGCTCTCTGTCACAGCAAAAGCTTTTTTTGTGCCTTCCAAACATCAAAGGTAGAGACTCGCAAAATAGTAAAACTCATGTGACCCCATTCTATCACACACATACATGCATACATACGTATTCGCCCTACCAGGGCAAACATTTAAAATACAAGGTTAGACAGTGAGGATGTTTTTTATTGAAAGTTATACATTTAATTTATAATACAGTGTTTACATACACTACATCCAAATATGAACAGGATTCATGTGGCTTTTTGTCAGTCATGTTGTAGGTTTTGTTCATCATGCTTGAAGGAGATGAGAGAGATGTAGAGAAAAGAAGCCAAAGGGACTGGGAAAAGAAGGAAAGAAGCAGCTGCAACTGACTTAACTGCTCCCTCTGGTCTTTGTCCCTTTTCATGCTCTTATTCTTTCCTGTCGGCAATAGTTTACCTCTGATCAGTGCATTAAAAATGCCAAACTGTGATCCAGATCTCTCGCTTCATCTTTTTCAGAGAAGACTTGACAGATTTTAGACAGCAGCTCAGTTCCTGACTTTAAAACATTAATTATATTTACAAATATTAAACTTTCACATCGACATTTGTCAATGGAATAAATATTGTTTGACTAGCAACTGGCACAAGTATTAAGAATGCCAACCCTTATATTACTGCTATATGTATTTTTCCTCTGTCATCTTAGCTGATAATTGTCTAATTATAGTATATAAAAAAATGGAGGGGCAATATTTAGGTTAATCCCTGTTTATGCCTTTGTGATGTTTGGTTGAAAGAACCCAAAATCTAAGCTGTTAACACCTGGCTGGTGAAGAAGTTGTGCACTTTGGGGCAGAGGCAGATCTTTGTTGAAATTTGCATTGCAGATTCACAGTTGATTCATATGTCAACTACATTAATGCTCCTACTGTTGTTGAAATATAATGTAATGCACGATCCTTAACCATCTTCTGACAATTCCAGCAACAACTGTTGTAGTTCAAAGCGCATTTGACAGTGTTTGTCTTTGGCATATCTTCTGATAAATGTCATTTTGTCATACATACCAAAACACACCCAACACTTCTAGCAATGGGCTGCAAGAGCTGAGAGAGCTAGATCAAAGGATAAGCCTGGCTTCATGGTTAATGTAACATATGATTATTTAGGCAATTTGTTTGATTTCAGCATCAAGTCTAACACTTATCTTGACGGTATTTTTGTGCTTGTGCATGTGAAGTCATCAAAACTTTTAGCTTTTACTTCACAGTTGGCCCAGTGAAGTTGTTTTCAGAATTGGGTCCCTGCTAAAAATGAGGATTAGGATTAGTCACTGCCTTTTCGGTGACTAGAAGTTTGCCCAGTGGACGCACACACAAGGATGAAGGTTGTGATCAGAGGTTTCACTGAGCACACTGTGGCTGTCAGCCCACCTACAGCACAGGAAAATATGGAATTCTGTACCAAATCACATCCAACAGCATAAATCTTTTCTGATGAAGCTCCATAAGATGTAGACACGTGGGGTATGAAAAAAAAGCAGAATTTGGTCTAATACCTTTGGCACAGGCCTGCTTCTCAGATGATACATCCCTGTTCCATTGAGAGGAGAGAGAGAAAAAAGCCAGGCATTGAGAACATTTGAAGAAATGTGCAGTGTTCCCCCTCATCCCCTCTCGGATCCTATTTCTGAGTGAAATTATTTATGGACTGGAATAAATAGGTCATTTGTATAGCAGCCAGGCTGGCACAAAAAGAAGACAAATACGACAAAAATGCAGTTGATTAACCTCTTTGTAACACCAGGATGTGGTAAATTGCAGTGTGACACGAATCAAAAAGGTCTACAGCTGTGGCAGGAGGGCTGGATGGTGATCTGTGTTTACTTCATAAGCCAGGCCTGGTCGTGTGAGAGAAGTAGAAGTGACAAACAAGCTGTAAACACAGTATTGATATGTTATCAAATTATAGTTGATATGGTGAATGTTAGAAAACCACTGCTTATTTACATATGCAGCAGGATCTGTCCCATCATGAACTCAAACATTTACTTTCTGGTTGCTCTATTTTGATTCTGTTCACCACTAGGCTGGTAATGTACCAGATTTAACAGAAATCTGGAGCTGAAAACAGCAGTGTGGGTGAGGGTGAACTAAAAGAGTTAAGTTGTGCCTGAAAACCAAAACAATGATCTAAAAATCCCCCACAGCCAGGGAAGCTTTTTAAATCTAAGTTAAGAAAATAACAACGTCACTTTTTTTGTGTGGTAGAGTATAACACTTGCCTCTTCATTCTCTTTCTTTTTACAACCCTAGAAGTGCAACTCTGGGCAAGAAAACAAAATGTGTTTCCCCAAAACTGTTGCTTTTGACAAAAAACCTTGTTCTGAATGGACTGATTGGGACACAAACATTACAAGAAAAAAATATAATGCTAATAATAAATAGCATTAACATTAAGTTGTTCTTCAAGTGCCACACAGCTGTAGTTTGTGAACAAGGGGGGGTCAGGGGGCTACAGTACAGCACTCAAACAGACGCACCCTAATTACGTCACAGACACCTTAGGGCGACCAATGCTTGTGGATAGGTGAATGTTAATAGAGCTTAATTAGACACTGTCCTAACGATTTACGAGGTAAATGTGAATGTGCACATCTTTAAAAAGAGAGGGAATGAACACATGATTTAAACAAAATCACAATTTAATAATGTGCCACGGTATTTTGGTCTCTAACCGAAGTGGCCGCCTCCGTTGGACACCAAGACAAACTTCCCTGCAGCCTAACTGTCATGTTTTCTTTAGGATGGCGCTGAAGTTTAAAGCTGCTATTTATTTGGCCAACTCGGACGCGCGTCACCGCGCTGCGCCATCTGTGTGAGGGAATGTGTTTCTGACGCAGCGTGAACGCGCCAATCTGAACCCCACACTTATACGGGTCTGTCTTTTTATCTCACACACTCCGACTCCCTCCCCCATGTTCTCACCGCCGCCGAGCCACAGCAGCTTGCCTGTCTAGCCCAGCGCTGAGAGCCCACTCCCTGGGGCCGGCGGAGTCCACAGAGCGGTGCCAGGATGCGGTGCCATAAGTTGTGGAGACTGTGTTCGGTTGGTTTTTATATTTGGACGGCCATACTCTTCAGAGGTAGGCTATGGCTATTGTGGTCAGTGTCTCAAGTGTTTTCTTTTTAATGTCTTGCATTAAAGGCGAGAACTTGTCATTTTGTATTTTATTTAATAAATTTCAAGATCATTTAGAAAAAGTAATCAAAATTAAAAAATCATAATAGAAAATTCTCTTAGATTTGCCTGTTTTTTTATGTAAGAGTGGGATGACACATAAGTAACTTTTTGGGTAATTGAATTAATGGTCAAGTTATGAAAGCCACATTTTTTTAAAAGAGTCACCAATATTCTATTTAATCACACCAGATTTGAATATTTGAATAGAAATTGTAAATTAGTTAAACATATTCTTCTTTCTTAACTGTTCTGTCTGCTTCCAGTGGCAAATTATTTCAGAGTTATTTTTAAACAGTGCACATGTCTGCTTGCATTTATGATGGTGTGTATGATGTGTGGTGGGAGAAGCATTAATGATTGCTTATTCTTGTGCAATGGGATGTAGATGCATGACTCTAATTCTCTCCTAAGCCCCATCACATCATCATCAGCAGCAGTATCATCTGGAACATCTGGCTTGTTCACATACCAGTTTCTGACTCAACGGGTTTGCTAAAGATATACCTTGAGACCCTCTGTGTGAGTGTGTGTGTGTGTGTGTGTGTGTGTGTGTGTGTGTGTGTGTGTGTGTGTGTGCATGCGTATCTGCAGGTTTCCACCATGTGAAACTATCTACTGTCCTCACCTCCTCCATACCAGAGCAGTCACAGGGCATTATGTTAAACATGCTATGTCACACAGACAGTATGTTTTTCACACAGTGGATATCTCTGGATGTCTTCCTAATTTAGTGTCATGATGTGTCGTGTTTGATTGTTGGAAGGCAAATAATGGCTCATGAGGCTTTGAGCATGAAGAAGATGAGGATTGTAGAATGATGAAAACACATTTGCTCCACACTGCTAAACAACACAATAGGTCCAGGTCAGGCTGATAATTTTGTTAAGATCTATAATTGTTGATCACCCCCAAAAGTACAGTAAGTTTCTCCTCTGACAAAGTTGTATTTTCCGGATCTTCACTTAATGAACCAGACTAGCAAGAGTGAAAATGCTAGATTCAGAGGCTGTAATAATGTCTGCTTGATTTCAATTCAATGCCTCATCTCTCTTCATGTCTTCCTCTGTCTCAATTTGTCTGATTCTCTCTTGCAGACTCAAGTTCGAGATTTTTTTCCACAGTCAGCAGTTCTTTATGCCTAGACCCTACACTTTTTACTCAAAAGGTTTATAGAAACTTCACTTCTTCAGCATTTTAGTTATGTATTAAGATGGTGTGACACTGCAGTTCATCATTCAACAGGTCACGCTACTTTAGGCACCTTCAAACTTTGTATCTGTATATGAGCAGCTGTCCACATTAATTTAACACAGACACAGTGTTTATGTGTGTCAGCATTAAAAAAACAAAGAGGTCGATATATTAAGAAGTAGAGTGTGCGGGCATGTATGATTTTATATCTAATAATAGTTTTAAGTATGGAAAAGTCTCATTTATGCAGTTTTAGTTTTTGGTTCTTGATCTTATTCAGTTCAGTTTCTTCCATGTGGTGTCCTTTATTGTTGTTCATCTGTCTCTGTTACACTCTACTCCCTGTCTCCTTGATTCTGCCTATTGCCTTTTTCACTACTGACTTTGACATTACCTTTTGTTAGTGACATGCTGGTCTTCTCATGGCTTTTTAGCTAGTGCCTGCAGGTGTCATCAGTCCTAATTTATGTCTTTGTTTTTACAGTTTATGTATTACCAGCTAGAAATGTATTGGATACAGCAAACCAAAGTTGTTAGACTGCAATAACCACTACAGTACAAAATAAAGGGCACCTGGTTTTGTGCTTCCTGTTATCAGCTTTCATTGTCTCATCTCTCGGTCTCTCCTCTGTCGCTCTGTCTGTATTCTGAAACTGGTTAGGTAATAGGCTAGCCACCTGGATTAAGATGTAGATCCTAAACATCTGGATACGTCACTGTTGACCTCCTCTGAACGAATCCTTCCCTTAAAAACCTTTGTAATAATAGTGTAATAAGGAGGTCCTAGTCCATCGTCCGTGTAGATGTGACCTTAATTTCGTTCAGTGTACACTTGGTTAGTTTTAACAGCAGACCTGTGTGTAGGCAGCACGTCTGCATACATGTCCAAATCTGTGCATGATAAGAGGGTCCTCTTTGATTAGAGGACACTTGCGTCTCATATGCATAATTAAAATACAGTTCTTCGTTTTACTTACACATGAAGCATGCATACTGTTGCAGACCCACACCTTGGTTCAATCCACTAGGCTCTGGGTCCCATTATTTCTTTAACCTGGGGTATTTACAGAAAGTTAAATACCAGTTGTCAAGGTCAGGTATGATTTGAAGGAGAAATGGATGGATGGATGGCACCTATAAATGAATTGTAAGACTAAACAATTTGCAGGGACAGAGCACAATAATTTGAGGATGTCCATCCTTGTGCATTACCAGTTGTAGCATACTTGATATCTTGGAGACACATTGCTGATTGTTTACCGCTGCTATTTTGGATCATGTAGCTGCAACACTGCAAAGTGCAAAAGGACTTGCTGAGGTGGAATATGAATTGGAGGGTGTGGTAATTTAATAAACTCACTCTTAGCCAGTCACCTCACTGGCCTTGACAAGGGCTCCACATATGGAAAGTGGTTTCTACAGGAAATTATTTTGTTGCCTGGTTAATGCAGAGTGGCCTAAAGACACAGCACAATGCGCATTTTGATGTGACTTGAGAGTTGGGGATTACAGCTGCTTGATTAGCTGTTGTAATTCATCTTTTCTCACTTATAATCAGTCTGAACCAGTCTCCGTACTAACCTGGTGTCTTGTCCTTATGATTTAGTAAAGGTGCAAAGCTGTATGTACTGCAAAAGCAGTTTGATGTAAATGGGATGGTGTCAATTAATGTGTGTCCTGCCTTATTAAGATAGTTGTATAAAATTGATAAAGTTTAAGAAAAACGTATACAGACCAGGTGTAGACTGTAACTGTAGGAGTCATTCATACTAATTTATAGGTAAATGTAGCCTTATGGCTACTTTACACACATTTTTATAATGTAAATTTTAAGACCTCAGCTGGCTGGGGAGCGATTACTTAAATTAAAACGATTAATTGAATTAAAATGATTAATTAAAACATCATGTTTATATTTTAAACATCATTGCATCACTGCAGTGCATTAGCTCTTTGTATTCATTTTGAAAGTTGCAGCAGATTGTTGTCAAGCCACAAACAGATCCTTCTATGGTGGATCTAACGTCTTTTCTCAGCCTAAAGTTTAGGGCACATTTTCGACCAAACGTCCAACAGCTTGCTTTAGTTCAATAAACCTCCCACCTGTTGTGTCTGCCCTTATACACTCTGCACTGTATCTTTATTTCACCACTATTAAAAATGGAACATGTGTTTTAACTTTTATAATTTAGTGAAAATTGCAACATGTCTTTTTATACCAGATGTGAAATGCATACAGTACATGTTGTTGATAAGGGTTGGAACTGTAATGTTCAGCTTTCAAGTGTGCATTATATTCACCGAATGTAACAGTTTCTAAAACAAACATTGTCTGCATATAACTCCTTTTGCATCATCACTTAATTGTGTGTGAAGTGCTGTATTTGCATCAGAATGTGTGTGGATGTGTAACATTTGTTGTGGTCTTGACTGCCCAAACCCTCAGGGAGTAGCAGTCTGTCAGTGATTTCTTTGTCCCCACTCCAGGTTCACAATTCTGGTCCCTTTGTCCCAAAGCATTCTGGGATCAGAGCCCCATTATATTCCAAACCTGATAATAGACTTAACTTTGTGCTACCACTAAAGTGTGGTTGGCTTAGACACTTGGATACAATTATCCCAAACTAAACACTGAATGAAATCGGTTTCCCTAGACATTTTTGCCGTGTAAGTGAAATCATTACAAAGAAATTCTTTCTAAAAATGTTTTGAAAGATATACAATTTGTCTAATTTAGACTGATGGAGTAACTTTGGTTGAACCTAAAAATAGAAAAAATACATTTACATTTACATTTAGTCACTTAGCAGACGCTTTTGTCCAAAGCGACTTACAAGTGAGGTAGAAGGCAAGTAAAAATCCCTACATTGTAGGGATCAGGGATAAAAGCATCTCTGATGCATCTTGACATTCAGCTCCTGTATATGCTCAATGTCGGCAATGTGCACAAGGCATACATTTAAAAAAATTATTCCTATTCATTTATTCCTATTAATTTTTTTATCAGTTATTTCAGCACTAATAGCTAGTGATTTATTATGTATTTCTTTTAGAATTATGGGGAAATTTGAAGATTTCCAAAAAGCATAATAGTATTAAAATCGTAGATGATCTAATATACAAAATTATGGCAGATTATTTTTGCAAAAAGAAAGCAACAAAGCCAGGATCATTTCTCAGCAAAGTGTGTTTCTGCGTGTGTGTGTTGGAAAACAGCTCAGCCTGGATAGGTTTAACTGGGCTCATCAGGGTAACTAAAATACCCTGATGTAAGAGGTGCATATTTAGAGGTCTGCCTTAAATAGCATTTTTTTTTACCTAATATTTTTTGTATATGACTATGAGGTAGGTGTGAGTATGTGAAAAAGAGAGATTGAGATGTTTTAATAGTCATTGTCAAATGTGTGTATTGAATCATACACACATTAAAATGCATCGACCCAGTAAAAACTATTCACGAAACCGAGTTGTAGAGCCAAATATCTTGGTATTTATTAATGTGTGTTACACCATTAAACACAGTTCTTGCCCTACTTGCCCTTTATCTTATGTGGCTTTTCCCCCCATCTTTTGTTTGCTGGTGTTGCAAAGTAATAATGACAATATTGATTGTGATTATGTCACAACATCATTGCAGCTAGAATATGTTATTCATTGCAAATTATTTTGAAATAAGTACATTTAGAACCAGCAGAGAGACTGACATGGAGGACAAGAACAGTAGTAAGATGTATGGAAAGAGTGATTGAAAAAGGTGGTACCACTGGATTTAGAAAGGTTTTTGAGGGAATGAAGGTGTTTATAGAGGAACAGAGGTACAGTCAAAATGGAAATAATGGAAAAATACGCAGTACTATAACCAGAAAGAGTGGTATTGCAAGAAATGCAGTTATTGCTTATGTGGGTTTTTGCAAGTTAAGCATTTAGATGGTTTCCCTGTTGGAGCATACAAAATAATAAGGATGGGTAAGTTGTCAAAATGGTTTTGTGACTTATTGGTATGGTTGGAATTGTTCTCTCAAGAAAGGTTATTTGTTCAAATAAGTTTATGGAGTAAAAGAGCAAACCAAAATGTACAAATTTGCAAAATGCAATGTTATTCTTTTTCTTTATACTTTAAACAGACTTATGGCTGCAGCAATCCTATAATGACGTGGTAATAGCTGTTTTCATGCCAAACACCATAATATTTGAATCACTCTGAAACTTTAACTCAGTCTCTCCTGTTACCTACATCTCGAAAAGCAGGATGACACATTCTGTCAACAAGTTGTCTCTCAACCACAGGGTAGAAAGCAAAATGCATACAGATATGCTGTACTCTACAAACCAAATTTACACCTCTTCGTGTCCTACATTGTAATTTCCTCTCAATTCACTGCAATAATCTGCAAGTCCAATCTTCTTCTAATAAATGGTGATATTGAGGAAATACACAGAACGAAAATTGGCTTGGTCTCTAAGGAGACCTTGTAAATATATGGAATCTATTAAGATTTTGTGAGTTGCTGCTGAGCTGAAATAAAAGGTCCCCTTCGGTGCTGATGCCCTCAGGTCACTCAGGTTCCCAGAAGACGTATGACTCTGGCTATTAAACTATAACTACTTTCTTGCAGACATCTTACATTTACAGTACCTCTGTGTACAGAGGTTTGGTTGACATGCACACTTCAGTGTTCACAAGGTTGAACACACCCCCAAACTATGTCACCTGTTTATGTAGGATGTTTGTCTGAAGTAAAAATGAAACAAAAGAGAGGCTGCAGTGAATTATAGATATTTGTGTTCTTACTTATCAGACAGGGTATCAAACAAAAAGCCCTCACATTCCTAAAAGTAAACAAAACAAGTTTGCACAGGCATTACTTTAGAAAATGACCAAAAGTAACTTTTAAAGTATTCATGATCTCAAATGATGTTCTGTATCTGTCAATCTGCATCCTGCATTTGCTTTTTTGACCTCTATTGTTGTATAAAAGGAGATGGTTCAAAATTGAGAACTCTGAACATGAGCTAGTTCATTTTAATCTGTGTCAGCTTAATTTGTGAAGTGAAAACAGGACTTTCCCACAGCAGACAGATGATCATTTCCCAGGTGAACTAACGTAAGTGGCTGTGTTTATCATATGATGACGAGCATCCCCTTACTTTAAGGAACTACTTCTTATAAATCAAACCACAATCTTTTTATGAAACGTAACCAAGGAGTTTTCATGTCTAATCCTAGCCCAGGCATCATGTTTCTGTAATCATAAGCGTGTTTGGTTGATTTCTTGACGATGGAGGTCTGCCACAATCTGGGTAATCTTTCAAGAGACTCTCCTGGGGATTGTGTCAGAGGAACAAATGACACAAATGGTTTTAACTTACACCCAATTGCTTTCGAGGCAGTTGCAGAAAATGGACGTCATCAACGCACCCGCTCATTTATGGCAAATTCACCGAATTATTACCTCCTCTATTCACAAATGAGCTCAGATGGACATAATCCGGACTTTGCACTAGGGAGATGGCTGGGTAATCAGGGGCCAATCAGGGTCAGGGCCAACAGACTTGGATATTTGCATTCACACATACACCAACTCCAGAAAAAGTCTGGATAATGTCTGAATTCCAGTGCATGTCTGAAAGGGGCAACATAAATGTTGAACTGACTACTGTAAAGTGGAATCTAATGAAGACTACAAATAGCACCCCAGTTTAGCATCAGAAAGATCAATGTTATTTTTCATTCAAAAAAAAGTTTAGTAATGTTATTCTGTAGTAGTCATGCTACTGTATATTTTTATTTAGCTATGTTCAGTCGTAGTTGACAAAAGTTCTCACTTTCAGAACATTGATATACTGGTGTGTGTTCTTGGCCTACATTAATGTAAAACAAAATATGTATTTGATTAAAAAAAAGATAATTTGAGAATTTGAGGCTTTTAAAAATATATTTTAACATTTGACTTTCTTTCATCTTTGCTCTGACCTCTCTAGAGGATTTCCTATCATTCTCTTTTAAATAAAAGGACAAGGGTGGAGAGTGGATAGACAAACAAGATTGTGCTAAACAAATGACAAGTCTTCCAGCTTCCCCACTTGTACCCCCTCCCTCTCTCATCCTCTGGTAGAGTTTGTTTGATGAGACGTCTTGCTGTGTTTGGTAAATTGTGTCTACTTGCCAGCTTCTCATATTAGCTTCATTAGCAAGATGATAAAAAAATCACAGATTTATCCCGTCATCCCTAGTGTATGCTGCATGCGGGGGGTTTGTGAATTGAAATTGGCACAGTTCTTTATTTTAATAATTATTTAATTTCTTCTGAACATCATTTTATGAGACTAGCAGCAACGGAAAATGAGCTTTCAGTTCCTAGTGACTTTATTAGTTTAAATATGTTTATTGAACCTCTGTTCACATTTTATGACAATAAAATGAGAGAGAGACACAGCAGAGATGTTGGCAGGAAGAGGCTCTTTAGATTTGTGTAAATATGTGAATGCAAATTTTATCGTACATGCACAAATGGACAGATCTATGACTTTCTGGTTCCTTTTTCTAATATTGACATTGTGTCTTTGAAGAACTACCATCAGAGAAGTTGCCTATGTATGCAAACATGCTTAGAAACTGGAAGATATGATGCTGAAATATCAAAAATGTGTGTTTCTGGGCGTGAATATGTTTGTGTCCGCAGCAAAGTGATAGATCCGTCAATCCAACTTGCACCTCAGGATGGGAAGCCTGGATGGACAGATGCATAAATTAAGAGGATAAGGGTTGATGTCTTAGTCAGAGTCTGAGTGGCTCATAAGGCGAAGTGTAAAGGATTCTGCTGTGCTGAGCAGCTTCTTATCATTCCTCTGTTTTTGACCTCAGGCTCAGTCCTGCCATAACTCTGCTCATTACGGCCTTAATGGGCCAATCAACACCATGCTGGGCCAAAGGCACACTACTCCTCACAGCTTTACTGAGGAGCCTGCTCCCCTCTGCGGATGTAATCCTCTCGCCTTTTTTGTCAACCATTTCTCCCTTTGATCTTTCTTTTCTGTTTCACTTATTCCCTTTGCTTCCTTCTTGTTTTCATTTCCACTGACTTGTCCATTGCATTTTTAAATGAGGGAGTGATTGTACTATCATTCGTGAGGTTGACCCATCAATGTGTGCCAACTATTAGTGAAATTAGTTTTGTTTTGCTCATTTGCATTTTGCCAAACAATGTGTGTCATTTTAATTGTATCATTTAAAGAAAATCATGAATTTCTAGGTTTTATAAAACTTATTTAAAAATCTGGATTGTTGGAAAAAAAAATATTGAAACAGCCTAACTACCCTGAACACTGGATTATAAATTATAATGAATTCAATAATTAGGGGTGTTCCGACACCTTCAATTTTTGTACATTTTATTGTATTGTAATTTCATTTTATATTGATAAAATATCCTTTTTACATTACTCTAAACTCAGTAACCCATATTGACCAAGTCATTATTATTGTAATAATATATGTTATTATTTAATAGCCTGAAGGGTTATCCATCTCTGCAGAGTATGTTTGCACAAATAATAGCTATATAGCATCCCTAAACAAGGCCCTTCTTGCTCAGTTTTATTTATTTAAATATATATATATATATATATATATATATATATATATATATATATATATATATATATATATATATATATATATATATATATATATATATATAGTTTAAGTAATGAGACATTATAAACACAGTATGCTATTCTAAATGCGTATTTCCACTGTGGTTAGAGTGGTGAGAGTAGTACCTCCAAGGTCATTAAGAGTGTGGTTTGATTATGTATGTGTGTGAGAAAGTGTTGTGTGCCTCTGTCTCATTTTATTTTGGGACAAATAGGGCTAAATGTGTCTAGAAGGTTAGATAGAGAGGATCAATAATGGTGATGAGAGTCGGGCCAAAAAACACATCATTCTAATCATCCTGGATGTTAAGACCACACCAACTTACAGTCTTGCCATAGTGTGTGTGTGTGTGTGTGTGTGTGTGTGTGTGTGTGTGTGTGTGTGTGTGTGTGTATGTGTGTGTGTGTGTGCGCGTGCGTCTTTTTTCCCTTATTCATCAAAACTTTCAGCTTAACAACATAGCCTGTACCTCCATTATTTATTATTCATTCCTAAGGCAAGTTTAGAGGATGTATCGTATTGTACAAACTTGGGGCATCTTCACACAAATTGGGATTGATAGTGTGTGGCACTGTGTCTGAAACTCAGGTAAACTCAGGTATGCTCATTATAAGTTTACTGCCGCCTGGTGCCAACAAAGGAAGGATAAGCATTAGAAAGGTCTAAAGCATTAGAAAGGTCTAAAACTATTAAAGCTACTTTCTGGATTAGAATCTGCTGCCAGTATGGAATTTGTTCCAAGTCAGAATTTGCAGGAAAGACATAGACCAAGCCAAAATACTTCTGAAGGTAAAAAAATAAATAATGCTTGAACTCAGTTATGGTTATACGTGACAAAAAAAGATTCTCCCACTACCTTCATCAGTAAGGAACTGTGTTAGGCACATGCTGTTCCTAAATATGAAGAAGCATGTATTTTATTTCAAATGTTTGTGGTTTACTCTGAACATATTGTACTGCAGCTGTAGCTTTGTATTCAAAATTCATCACACAAATTGTCTTTTTTTTGCTTCTTATGTTCCTCCAGGATCCCTGCAGGGGGAATACCAAAGGAGATTGTACAAGGAGCTGCTGGCTAATTACAATCGACTGGAGAGACCAGTGGTTAATGACTCAGCCGCCATCCTGGTGGAGCTGGGTCTCACACTGCTGCAGATCATAGATGTGGTGAGGAAATCATTCATTTGTATGCACGTCTGTGTGTGTCTGTCATGGCATTTAGTTTAAGTAATGTGGAAAGTGGCAAGAGTAAAATTTGTGTTTGGGCAAACTGTGTCAGTATAATAAAACATATTACTCAGGTGACTCCTGCATAATTTACATTTTAGGTATTTAGTATTTGATTCTAAAAGGGGGCGGCTGTAGCTCAGTTGATCATCCACGGACCACAGGGTCAGTGGCTCACTCCCCGGTCACGGCTATATGTCGAAGTGTCTCTGGGCAAGACACTGAACCCCTAACAGCCCATTACCATCCCCAGCTGTACAGTGCCGGTTTAAGCCCGGTAGAAATTGGGGAGGGTAGCGTCAGGAAGGACATAAAAACTGTGCCAAATCAACATGCGGACAATGATCCACTGTGGCGACCCTGAACTCACAGGATAAGCCAAAAGGACAAAAAATTTTTTTCAAGTATTTGATTCTAAAAAACAACACTATAGCATCTGGAAAAGTAGGTTTAATTCTCACACCACTACACAAAATTAATTCTTGCAAGGAGGGTTGAGGTCAACAATTGATAGTTAGCTAGATGTCCAAAAGAACATTTTGATTAATGATCTATGGTAGAGAAAAGCAGACTGAAATGTGTATTGTTTAAAAAAGAAAAAAACAATATTCAAACTGCAAACAGAAAAGTAATATGTGCAAAGCAGTTTTATTTAGCAACACAGATGCTTTTAGCTCTAATAGTGTGTTTTATGTAGCTGTGTTTTATCTGATGTTGAGGTGTGGGTATCTGTGGAAGAAGTGACCCATTCAGCAGCAGGTCCGTGCTTATGAATCTGTGTGAAATGTAATGTTCTTCTGCTGTTTGACTTCTGTTACATAAAGATTCCCTGAACTGGGACACTAACGACCCCCTCTGTAGATGCACGTGCACACACACTGATAAATATCTCACATTGTTCTTCACTGTTATTGCCTTGTCTGCAACCTTATCCTAATTGACGGAGACAATTAGGGTTGTTTTGCTCCCAAGAGCAAAAGGAATCATTGACTCATTAACCACCTGGGAGGACCAAAAAGCCACGAGACACTTCCCAGACTGTTTTTGTGGCTCTATGTGTCTCTCAGCTGATGCGCATGAGACTTTTATACGAGTAACTGTCATTTGTAAGAAACATTTATGTGTATGTGAATGTGTTGTGTGGTGTCTCAGCTTGTCTGAAAATTGGAAATGTATACATTTCTTACCTAAAAAACAGGTACCATCAGTTAAACAGTTTCAAACAGTCTGGTTTGTTCGTCTTTGGATTTACAACATATTTTTAGAAATCTCTTTTCTACTATATCAAATAGTGCCTCTTTATCTTCTCTTACACAAAAGAAAAAATTTATTTTCCTCTTTTCTGTTTCTGTTCCCAGGATGAGAAGAACCAAGTGCTGATTACCAATGCCTGGCTGCAGCTGGTGAGTCAAAGTTTTAGAAGGGCACATTATCATCAATTTGATGTGCTTCAGTTATTTTTATGATTTTTATTACACCCAGTTGTGTCTTTTAAAGCCATAGTGACAGTGAATTTCTCAAAGCACTTACTACATTGACTAGTGTCAGTGTAGTAATTGCTTTTTGATGACCTTAAATTTTAAATGTGCACATTCAGAGATGCAAGTTATTTGTACTTGTATTTTTAGTATATCTGGTTAGACTTAGGATCATCTTTTTACACTCTCTCTCTTCTCTTTTTTAATAAAAGCCCTAATTTTACAGCTCAACAAAATAAGTTGACTCATATTATAAGGTCAGGTAGCTTGAAAAAAAAAAAACAGACTACCTGTGAAGAAGAAGACAGAGGGACCATCTCTAGCTCAGTATTCAATAGTATTCATTGAAAAAAACGCTCACAGTTCAAGAATGTGTGCAGATATTTCAACCACTGCACTTTCAGAGTAAAGAGTTCAAAAGGCTCAAAATTGTAATTCATTATGCCATTGTAAGATCATGTTTTCAGGAATACCTTTCTCTTTTCATCCTTGATAATTCAGCATTTACCTTAATTTTGAAAACATTAATACTGCAAGAGTAACTTTACCGCCTTTTTATTGATGCCAGGCTGCAGTCCTTATTCCTGTTCAATGTTCCATTCTCTTATAAAAGTTCAATTAGATTAGTTCAGCTAGCCACTAGGCATTACAGATTGTGCAGTATGTGAATTATTTAACCCATTGCAAAAGTTTTTACAAGTTTTACCAAATCTCAAGAAAAGGTTTCCCTCTCTCTCTCAGTACTGGACAGATATCTACCTGAGCTGGAATCAAGAAAACTATCCAGGTGTCCAGAACCTGAGATTCCCTTCAGACCAGATCTGGACGCCTGACATTCTCCTTTATAACAGGTCAGACCTGCCCGCTGCTACTCATTAGAACCATGTTTAAATGAGAGTTTGTGACCTTAGTCTTTTTTTAAATGTTGTAGTCTGTTAAATGTTTAGTCTGTTATAATCTGACAGTTTCAGAAGATAAACTTTCCTTTCATATACGGCATGTTTTCTTACTATTATTTAAAAACTGAATGAAATACCCTTTTACTCTTTCTGATGCTATCACATTAAATTCTGTAATCTCCATACACCCCAGCCACTACGATAAACCATCACACTTAAACACACGCTGAGTGAAACAGGCAACAGTAAAGGTTTTAAAATCTTTGATAGCAACTGCATTCATTTACAGTTACTTCCTTCTTGATGGAAATGGGAAAAACTGTGGTTAGATCACACAAGCTTTAAATGCTTCTTTATGAAGACATTTAACAACTCATGTTACCTTACTAAATATTCGAGAAGTCATTTTACAAAAAGCATCAGCAGTGATTGAACTCACTGTCAAATTGACAGACAAATTGACAAAAACTTTAAATGTGTAGAAGTGACTGACAGCCTGTCTCCATAGTAATCTGACTTGGCCTTGTTACTGTATGTTATAATTGTTTGTTTTTCAAACAGTAAGGAAAAGTCAGATTCCTCATTTGATAAATGAATTGTATTACAACTGGGTTTTCAGGTCAAACATGTGCTGTTTGGTTTCTACCCTTCTTCACAGTTCTGTCAGGCTTTTCCAAGTCAATTAGAAATGTAGGCCAGCTGTTTATTTGCCTTAACAACTATTTGCATTGCTTTTGCATGCTTGAGTGTGTGATGGATTGGGTCTGAGAGTGAGGGAAAAGAAAAAATGTGTACAGATTGTAAAGCATGCAGTTTTGATGGTTTTAAAGACAAAGTGATGTTAAGAGAGACAGACAGTTATGTAATTTATCTTGTCTGATGTGATTGAGTAGATGGAAAAAAAGGAGCCCCAGATGTTTCCCAGTATGCCTTTATTCCCAGCACACACACACACATACACAAACATACACACTGCAGGAAACACAAGGACAAAACAAAAGGTTTGGCGTATTAACCCAAATTTTAAATGCTCAGCTTTTAGTCCTGCTAGGATTACCCATTCTAATCTCCATGCTCTCCCCCCTCTCTTTCCCCATTTCTGCCTTTTAGCCTCTGCTTTCACTCCTCCCTATCTCCCCCCAACATCCATCCCACCTTAGCGTCTCTCTTTTCATCTCATTCTATTTGTGTCTCTCTCCCTCTCTTTCATACCTCACTGCCTCACCATTATTCACTCTATTTAATCAACTCTTTCTCTCCATATTTTATTGTTCCCAGCCTTCACCAACTCCTCTTTATAAATCATCCCATCTACCTGTCTCTGTCTGTCAAGGTGTCAGCATATTACTCTCCCCCTCTTCTTACAGTCTAGCTGTTTATGTTGACGGTTGTTTTTTCATTGCGTTCTCTTATGCTTTGTGTGTCTCTGCTACCTGCTAAAAATCTGTTAATACAATAACTCGGTTCTCTTAATAAATATGTTAATAGCACCAAATGTGAAAAAACAGCTGACATTGATGGGAATCTCATTTGTTTTGCAGGTATGTGCTTATAAACCAATGTACTGAATAGGCTTGAACTCAATGTAGGCGCTGAAGTCAAGGGACCACAGTTTATGTCAGTTTTTAAGATTTTGAGCTATTTCAATAGATGAAAAGTGAAAAGACTGATTTGCTGTGGCGGTGCTTAATCAAAAGTTACGGTTATAAGCAAAATTATAAAGATTTACTGCGGAGATCATGAATATGGAGATATTTTTGTCTGGACTAAAGTAGTGGAACTGATCAGTAGATCAAAATGGCACAACACTAAAAAGTTGGTGTGTTGGCAACACATCATCTAGTGCTATTGAATTGACATAGCTGGAAACAAAAATTAATAGAAACCTGTTGAGAATGGTCATACATTTAAACTTCTGTTGATTGAAAATAAATGTAGACATTTGCTTGCCTCATTGAAGTTGACAGAGCTACAGTGATGCAATGCTGAAGAATATTCATTCTACAACTGAGCGAAGGAGTTTACATATCTCCCGAGGAGAATGGAAAATGTATAGTTATTAGCAATAATATGGATCATTGCTGGAAACACACACACACACGCGCACACACACCTCTGAGCTCTCATCTCACTAAAACACTAAATATCTATACAATTGAACAAATGCATACACAGCATACAAATAAATGCAGGTAGGCATACTAGACACATAAAATGTGATCTCAGTGTGAAATATCTCATATCTCTCTCATATTGCTTTTCATATTTTCACATTATTGTGGTCACACTTACTCACATTATGAGTCACATTATGAGTCATCGATTTATCTTGTCCAGACCGTTTAACATTTAGTTATTCATCACTTTGTGGTTTTTATTCTGCGACTGACAGCTGACATTGTCCAGTTAAAATCCGAGTAACATTTACTGACAGTTACTAAAGCTTTAATATTTTTTGAAGTCAACTCTTGAAAACTACTGAAAAATCTTTTATAGACACTGATATTTTGACATTAGTTTTGTGTATGTGTCAGGCAGACATGACTTGGTGCATCATCATGTTTGTATAAAGAATGCCCAGATCTAAGCAGTTCATTCAAGCAGTTCACTCTGTCATTAGAGAGAAATGTTAATGGTCTCCCTTGATTTGGGATCGATGAGGAACATGAAGGACATTCAACTTAGGTAAACCACACACTGAATCCTAATTTCACCAGCAGGGAAGGTGTTCGGCACAGACAAAGCTTTGAGTCTGAGGCCACATGATAAAATCTGACCTAATGGAATAAATGTTTATTTCTGAAATTCTCTGTTGCTCTTTTGTTTAGATTCATGGATGGTTGAATAAGTAGGCAAATTAATGACTTGACAACTTTTCTTACACTTAAATGAGTGATCGCTTTAAAAATAATAAAAAATGAATCCAGTGTTTAAAGCTGATGTGCACGTTTTTAAAATGCATGGTTTCTAAAGACCTTAAAATATGTTACAGTAGAAAGCAATTTTTTTTTGTGAATGTTAAATTGAGGCCATCTCTTTTATAATGATTTTTGTAAAACCAGCTGAATGAGCTCTAAATAGAAGCAAACTAGTATGCAGATGATTAGCAAAGCTTGCATTATTTGTGTCTGTATATAAATATATACTAGATAAACTTAGTGTGGTTTGAGGGTATCGGTGTCAGTTCCGTCCTATGAATGTCATTGTTACTTGAGAAGGTGAACATCTAGGTGCTGAGTCAATGGAGCACTTGATTTCTGCTTATCAACAACAGTGATGCTTTTGTGATACAGGAGAATTGATATTTGTACTCAGTAACACATTATTTGTTTAAGTTGGTAACAACTAGAATAGAAAATACATATTTAGGCTACACACAAAACAATTATTTCCCCAACACAATAATCCCAAGCTTTCTGTTCCTCATTCTTTTTTTACTAGACAATTTCAAGACAGTATATGTGTATTAACTTTCTGCCCATGCCCTAGCAATAAATGTATGTTGTTATACAGTATATTGCAAATATAGGCTACTGTGCTTCTGGCCTGTAGCGTCTTTTCCAGCTAATTAATCTGGGTCTTGATGTTATGAAACAGTTAGCTTTTCCTCTTTTCTTAGTTGAATAAAATTGACAAAAATCTAAAATATTTCATTAGCAAATGTAAAAGAAGTCATTAGAAGAAAACAGATGGAAGAAGCATAGACGAAGAAAGTACTCTGGTTGCAGGTTTAGTCTTTAGTCAGGTTTGATAATGTATTTAAAATTGAATTGTAAAGTTAAATTGCATATTCTTGCTTAGTCTGGCTTAAGGCTCATTCAATTGGCCTTTAATAGCACGTGATAATTCCAGTCTGCATGGCTCTCTTCCTGCCCCAGGTACACACTGTGACTTCCATTTTATCATCTGTGTGTGGCTGTGCAATGGCAGCAGCAGGTGTTGAGTGAGTGAGAAGAAAGCTTGGTGACTCATCTCCCATGGTGCAGGAACCTGTCACTGCCACCATTGTAGCTGTTGGTCAGAATCGGAATCCACTTTGCCTTCTGTGTCCACAGCACTGTGTCTGTGTATGTGTGTGTAGATGTTGTACAACCACAATTACTTTCCATTCTCCCAGGGCTATCGCTTGTCCAGTTTTATGTATTATACTATGTTGTTTGATAATTGAAATGTGTACGTTGCAATAAGGTCACTATTACACTGTTACACTACACCATTAATATTATGATGAGTGGAAGCACTGATTGTAGGAAAGCACACACCTTTAGTTAAAGTAAAGGCAAAGCTTGGGTAATTTATTGCCAGCTCCACCTAGGCCAACCCACACATCCCTCCCCAGCACCTGGAGCCACAGCTGATAGCAGTACACACAGAGGAGAAATAAATTACATCACTTAACCTTTTTTTAACTTAGAAAAAGGTAAATCACTCAAAGGCTGGGACAAATGAAATGGGTTCATCTACAAATTGTGTTAGGATGCAGGCCGTTTTCATTTGTCAGGGCTGAATGAGCCTCCGGGATGTTTTAAGACACACTGACATTATCTCTGCCTCAAGGAAATGTATTATGTGTTTGTACTGATTTGTGCGTGCATGTATAGGTGTATTGTGTGGGCATATATACTGTAAGTTTCTATGTAGAATTCAGTCTGTGGGTTTGATGTTACTGTTGCAGTGGTTTGCTTGGTCTACAACTACATCTGTGACAAAAATGAATGGCGCTGTTTGCAATTTCCTGGTTTTCTGTAATAGGTCATGAAATGAGATCTGGTTTTCAACAAAATGCTGAATACCAACAAACACAATATTTCTATACTGAGAAAAAGTCACACTCTATAATATCTTTGTTGAACAAACCCATTAAACATACAAACTAATAGTAGAAAAAGAAATGGCAAACTCTAGGCTTCTGATGTCAAAAAAATTCAGCAGGAATAAGGTGTTGGAAAAACTTGAGTCCAATCATCAAAATGAGAGTGGAGGTGGGTTTTTGACGTACCATGACTTATAAAACCAATCGAATTGTGTCAGTGTGCTATTAACAAGCAGCAGCTGATGTGAGCCATGCCTCGCATATAAGACATCTTAAAAGACCTATGAATAAAGATTGTTTATTTGCATGTAGTTGGAACGGGTTACAGAGCAATGTCACAGACTTTAGATTTTCATGAGTCCACAGTTAGACATATTGTCTATACTGTAAATGAGACAATTTTATACTGTGGCCACTCTCCATAGTAGTGGGCATCCAGCCAAGATCTCTCTGAAGGCACAATATCTTGTGGACAGATGAAACATTACTTATGACATAAAAAGAGAACTATGTATGTGCTATGTACCATGACACACAGGTATTAAGGAGCAAATTTACACAAACAGTGTAAATTAAACAATCCTGGAGACAGTGAATGGACTCTTTTGTCCAAGCCAGAACAAGATGTTACCGGAACAAGATAAATGTTATATTCCAACATTTACAAAAGATTTGCAGGCCCCTTAACTAAACAAAGATCCAAAGACAGGCACTAATGAGTTTGGCAAGTCACATACTGATAAATTTACACAGAGATTTTCCATGTTTCAAATGATTAAAATCACCCTCAACATAGATCGTTGTGTCCGGTACAATCCCCTGAAGCCGTTGCACTGTACTGGTTAAGGTTTGAGTAGTTGTATCAGCATTAGCCTTTGGTATCAAGAGTTACACATTATTGTAATAATTGCAGTGGAAGATAAAAAAGGGCATAAAGACACAGAAAGGATTTCAATGTCTGGGCTGGATAGTGACTCTCTAACAACCATATTGTATTGCACCACTGTTTCTGTACAGATACTGTATATAACTCCACCAAGTGACTTATCAGTCACTGCAGGATCTCTGTCCAGACAGGGGGAACACCAAAGCCATCGATCTTCAGATTGGACTGTAAATCTTCTCCCGAAGCCATGTTTCCACCAAGGAAAAGAATACAAGCACTGCTATACTCTGCCAGAAACTTGACACTAGCCTTATGCTCATCAATTTTGCGGAGTAAGAGGACATTGGTAAGAATGAATGAAGGAACCATCTGATATCCCTCTATCTTGAACCTCTGGTGCACATATGTCTCCCTTTTTTGTTAACCATTGCTTGAATGCCCAGCTCCAGTTCACAGCAGGAGGGTGTAGCAGCTGTCTAATCTCCATGAGAAAAACTGAAGTATCAACAGTGCCCACACCAGTACAGAAAAGCAGGAAATCACGGCTGTACTGGAGATGTTTAGGATAAGTAAGATAAGCTGTGGTTGTAAAGTCAAGTCACTGTTTTAATGATTTAAATAGCAAGTCAGGCTTTTATCAGTTCCAGGCTTAATTCTTGCAATGCATTATACTTTGGTGTCAGTCAGTCGTATCTCCCTCATCTTCAGATGGCTCAGAACACTACAAATAACTTTCAAATAACAATTAAACACGTTTATCTATTAGAAGTAATAGGATAATAATCCTATTAAACAAATTTGTAATATTTATGTTGATAATAAGTTGGCTTCTATTCTTCTCTTCACATGCCCTAATATTCTCTCTATGGTCTCAACAAGAAAGAAAAAATAGAGATAAAATTTTAAAACAACAAATTTTTGGCCCCATATTGCACAAGGCCACTAAACAAGAAACACTAACTATATTCTTTAAAAGTTCAGCCTTTGCTTTTGGCACTTTATTTAGAGTTCACACTCTCACCCACACAAGTGGAGTTTCTCTTTAATACTTATTTAGAGTTCAGCTGGAGTGCCAGAGCTGAAGTGAATTCAAGATTAGAAGTGTAGGCATATAAATCCCCAAAGGAATTGTTTGTTACTCTTAGAATATTCAGAGCCTTCATTTTTTGATTAATTCATTAATTAATTCAATTTTGCTGATGTATGAGATTCCAGTAAGGGAAACTGACTCTACCCGACATTATATTTGTATATTGTAATGGAGGCTCCCGTCAAGGGCAGACAACAGCACTTGCCTAACACCAGTAATTGCTGCCCACTGACTCATCAGAAGTGATGGTAGATATACTCCACTAAAATGAGTCATAGCCAAACTCTGGTCACTTTTCAGAATCGAATTATATAATGTTTTGTATTAATAATCCCAAGACCTTATTGATTCAGAATATGAAATTCACAAGCTACCCAAAAGTACAATAAGTAATTAAAATTATAATTATTACATTCCCATTAATAATCACCAATTCCCTACAAAATATATCCAGGTGCTCAGTGTGCCACACCTATCCTGACCCTGAAATATGACTTCATATTGTGGCATATACAGTGCATTCGGAAAGTTTTGAGACCTGCTTCACTTTTTTCTAAAATATTGTTTTCATTTCGTAAACACATTGTTTACGTTTTTTGTTGTTTAAATTGCTAAATGTAAATAACTGTAGTATTATGCTGCAGCATATCAAAATTAAATGACACTGTAAAGAAAACTGTATTATTTAATTATAATCATAACGTTTGGAAATTGCAAATTTCTACGTTTTTGGTGGATCGTGCAGACACGTTTAAACTTTTTTATGAGCGAACTTGTTGCCTGATATTCTAATGTATTTTCAAAATATCTACAATTCACAAATGTGTCCATGGCTGCCTTAATGTCATCCCAGCAGGCTGTTGCAGCACCTTAATGGAGGCATCTGCAGTGTTTTCTCGTGTCACGCAACATTTGGTTGCCGTTACTCTGTACGTGCTGTAGTAATGGAAGTGTATATTTAATCTCACTGCACCTGGGTTTCACCTGGGTTTCAATGTGTTTATGTGGGGTTAAAGACCAGAACAGCAGGCTGGTTGCTGCAAAGATGGCTAAATAGATTTGCTGCTTGTCATTACGGCAAGTTAGACAGAGCAGATGAACTAGCAAACTTACACAAGACAACAAGTGCACACAAACACTAACAGCAGTGAAACTATGGGTGAAACTAAAGGGCTTACTGATTAGGTTTTCTTTACCATAACAAATGACTTTAAATGTATAAATCTGATTTGTTCTTCACAATATTGTCCTAGCTCTCCAAACTGTTATCGTATCCCTTTAAATTGTCTTAAGCAAGAACATTGTTGACTCTGACAAACATGCAAACAGAACACAATTAACCTGTTGTGATTTTTCAGCTCATCGTCTTCATTCATACATTGTTTTTGTTATATTGTGAGACTTAATTTCTCTGTGATAGCACAAATTCAAAAAATCTATTTGAAGTAATTGCCAGTGAGTGGTACATGAACACAACTGCAGAATTAATTATAGAGGTAATAAAGGAATCAGTACCATAGAACAATGCTCAGTTGTATCTTAAAGTGAGAATGTTTAACACACTCATTACTCTCTGTTAATCTTTTCCTAGTGCGGACGAGCGGTTTGATGCCACCTTCCACACAAATGTATTGGTGAATGCATCAGGTTACTGCCAGTACATCCCCCCAGGCATCTTGAAGAGCACCTGCTACATCGATGTGCGTTGGTTCCCTTTCGATGTTCAGAAATGTGACTTGAAGTTTGGTTCCTGGACCCACAATGGCTGGCTGCTGGACCTCCAGATGCTGGATGTGGACACATCCACCTACATATCAAATGGCGAGTGGGACCTTGTGGGTAAGAGAACCTGTGGATATATTTATCCTTGTAGTTATTGCCACCAGGATTCGATGGCTGTACTTGTAAAGTCAGTGTGATGTTATAATTTAATGCATACAGTTTGTTTGAGGTGACAACAAACTTTGAATACATTTCCTAAGGGCATATAATAATAATAATACCCGTCCCATTTGTACTGCACCAGTATGTAAACAAAGCTCAAACATTCAGGAATAATTGTCTAAGATCATCTTTAAAAGGCTGTAGTGTAAAATCTCCACAGAATCTGTGCATAAATAGATGCTTTGCTTTTCATCATTCTGTGTTTGTTTCAGTTTGGGATCTGGCCTTGCCAACTTCATTTGTTCAGTTATATAGTAAAGGCTTGTGTAGGTTTAAACACAAGAGCAACTTTTAAGAAAAAGATTACAGATTGCATTAAAATAAGCACTTCATTAAGGTTAGAGGACCTTTGTTGTCATTTTGACAATATTGCTAAGGTTATAGAGTGATTGTGGCTATAGAAAGAATTATCAGTCTTATCATTTTAATGTCCTGTACATTCATTCCAATCCCTACAACACTTTCATGCTATATAACAACGTCTTGGCTTCCAATAATTTCCTGCAGACCTGTTAAGCAGAGAGATTCAGAGACAGAGAAATGGCAGATCACAGGGCCTGTGCCTCTAGCTGGAAAATAGGTGTCAGACAACAACAGATGGTATGCATTGGGATTGTTTGACACACTAGTAGATGTGTGGCAAAGCCATATGGGAGTGCAGCACACCACATCCTTAATGTTTCAAGGTGAGATGACTCACCTCAAGTATAAAATATGATTCTGCTGTTATTTGTTTGGCATAGTTTGGAATATTTTGGCATTAAAAACCATTCTAAAAAGGCATCATGAAACATTTAGATTCTTTGATTCCATCTAATCATGCATCCATATGGACAGATACACCACGAGATACATTTGTTAATTACAATAATTGGACTAATGGATTTCAGGTTTATATAGCTATCAGTCCTTACAATGACCTGTTGGTGTTTGTTTCTTCTTCAGGAGTTCCAGCCAAGCGTAATGAGCTGTACTACGAGTGCTGTAAGGAGCCTTACCCAGATGTGACATTCACAGTCACCATGCGCCGCCGAACACTATATTATGGCCTCAATTTGCTCATTCCCTGTGTACTGATCTCTGGTTTGGCTCTGCTTGTCTTCCTGCTACCTGCAGACTCTGGGGAAAAGATTTCTCTGGGTGAGTGGAGAATACTGAACACACAAACAAAATAAATATACTTTCTATGTTGGACAATGATTAAGTATTGCAGATATATTTGTGGATATGTTGGTCGATAAGTCACAGGAAGAGTGGGCGTAAAGAAATGTACAAGGAAGGCAATGACATTATTTGAGACTGTAAAATGTTTAGTTTGTATGGTGCCACACTTTATTTAATTAATGTTATCTTAATTTTAGGCACCAATCATCAGTCAGCTACAGCAATGAGTCCACCTTTAATCTTGCTTAAATCTCTTAATGATGTGTTTTTGATCTATTGAAGAAAGAGGGAAAGCAATGATAATTTATGCAGAGTTGTTAAAGCTACAGTATGTAACGTCTTTCAAATATGTTTTTTTGTAGAGATATGCTCCATAGGTTATCTTATTGTGGAGAGGTGGTGTCAAAATCTCACACAGGCATCACACAGACTCTGAAACAATCACTTCCGACGCTTTTAGTCACAAATCAAAGAACGTTTAAACCCAGCTAAAGGGTTGCACAAATTGTGAGATGCCATGGGCTTTGACACATTTTGATTCTCATCATACTTGATTTTTAAAAGTTGCACATTGTAGCTTTAAGTACAATGCATAAGTACATATAAAACTGAACTTTAGTCTTGTTTTCATAAAACGGAGAGCAATAAACTAACACTGGTTTAAACGGCTTCAAACTTTCACAAGTACTGTGAAAAGTTTACACCAATGCATTAGCACATTAACACATACTCATATATTTGTGCATGCATATTGTCGGCAAACATGTCCTTATGAATCATATAGCAAGCCATGAATGTCTGCATTACAAATCGCTTTAGAATAAATGAATTTCAAAATAACAGGTCGGTGTGTAGGAGGTTAGTAACCTACCTTGAACACATCAGAGAAGCTGCCATCTGAAAAATGGTTGTCGTCACACGAACATAACTGATAACCTACCTCAGGAATAATTTTTCACATCAATGACTATGATCACATTTTTATGTACTGTATTAGCTCATGATGATATGCTCTCTCTATCTCTTAATGTGTGTCTCTCTTGATCTGTCTCAAGGCATCACTGTGCTCCTTTCGCTAACTGTCTTCATGCTTCTGGTAGCAGAGATCATGCCTGCCACATCTGATTCTGTTCCTCTTATCGGTGAGTTATATTTATGTGTCTAAGTGAGAATGTGACATATTTAAGTGTGCATGAATCAGAAAATCAAAGGGAAGTCCTCTTTGTGAAAGGAAGTAAAAACCAGAGGAATAGTTCTGAATATAGGCAATATGTCACCAAAGCCATAACTGAAACTGTGTGTGTTTACCTTCAGCAAAGTAACTTTAAGTTACTGTAACATGGATTCAGTCTATCAACACACAAACAATCTACACCAACAACTTGACTATATCCATGAGTTTACACTAGTAATATAAAACATACATCAGGTATTGAGTGTTTAAAATGTCTGCTATTGCCTGAACTCTCTATATACTGTATATAGTCCCCTGGATAAATAATAAATAAAAACCCTGACTGACTAGGCTTTTATTGAGGGCCTGAGGGCATCAATACATCATTCGAAGTCCCGCTGCATGGTGGATAGTGTAATTGGGTGGCCCGAACTCAAGCTGTCAGCACCATTACCAGCCTGTGAAATTTCTGATTCTCCACTGGGGAGGCAAACGTGGAAAAGAATATCGAAGAAGAAATAATGGATGCCGTGAAAAAAGAGGCCAAGAGAGGAGTGAGGGATGACTAACCTTTGCCAGAGTTGTCAGAAATAGATGTCAAAGACTTTGCAGAGCAAGTGAGGAGACAGGCATGTTGGGAGAGCTAGAACTCCTTAATTTATATGTGATAACCAGTCTTGTTTGGTATATGTCATCAATTTCCGTGGGTCAAGTGAAATATAGTGCACATAGCAGCTGTATATTATAGGAGTGTACTGATGTTAGTTGTTACCACTGTCCTCACTGAGAAGAGATTGATAAATGTATATTTTTTATATTTGACCTAAATGCAAGGCCTATGTAAATGACCTATGTACCTTTACAAAACTGGGTCAAAATGAGGATGTGAGTTATTGTATCTATTGTAAGTTACTGTAAATCAAACCACTTGGTTCAATTCATTTTAATTCAGTTTTTTTTTTCAAATTTATTTTTTAATTCAGAGAGATCAGCTCTTATATTTATGTATTAAATTACTATTCATTATATGTTTGGGCAATATTCCTCCGGGTCTCTAACCAATAAAAAAAGCCAAATCATTTCTGATTGACCTTAAATCCAATGCAACATGGCAAATGACTTTCCAACTCTCATGAACACATCTATAAACATTATTTTCTCTTTCTTCCCTTGTCTCTGTCTTCTCACATTTTGTTTTATTATCCTCTGCTCAACCTCTTCTTTAACTCTCCTCCATTGAGCTGCCTCCCTCTTTCTTATCTAACCCTTTTCCTGTCTTCCAGTGTGTCTAAAAAAAGCCATGATCTCTGACCTTGAGAAGGGATGTAAAGTCTGACTTTGCTGGCAGTACAGTACCTGTAGTCTTGTTTAGCTGCTATTTTATCTCTGTTCAGTTCGTGCTTCCCCACTGTCCCTTTGTGTAGGTGAAACCATCCCTCCAGAACCAACACAAATTTCTTTATCTCTCTCAGTCTCTGCTGTTTGTTTTTATTTTGCTTTGTTTACCCCTAATCTCTGTTTTGCCACAAGTTTTGCACAGTTTTTATTACCCATTTCAGTTCACATGTGCTTCTTTTCCCCTTGGCTATGTAACTCATTGTAAAGATAGATCAGACTTGCTTTCCTTTTATGTTAGAGTGTGAAATCAACCTATTTTTTGAATGAATTTAATCTTAATGTTTTACCTGTAAGTATTTTTTAATTAAGTGTAACAATGGGCTACTTCAAAAAGCTAAAAATGGGGACAACCTGCAACAAGTATTAAAATGCCTGATCTTGTTTGTATCTGGGCATAAATCTAAAAAAAGATGTTAATTTTTGTGTTTGTTTTGTACTTGGCAGCCCAGTACTTTGCCAGCACCATGATGATTGTGGGAATGTCAGTGGTGGTGACAGTTATAGTCCTGCAGTTTCACCATCATGACCCTCAGGGAGGCAAGATGCCTAAGTGGGTGAGTGAGGCTGATTTAATCAGACAGTCATCGCTATTGTCATTGATAACATTTAGCAAATATGCCTCTGGTTAAATAAAGGTTTTACTATGCGTGTGAGACATTTACACTCTCTCCTTTTAGGTTCGGGTGGTTTTGTTGAACTGGTGTGCTTGGTTTCTCCGTATGAAACAACCTGGCGATGACCGCAAGCGGCCTGGTTACAAGTACCGTCACACCTCCCAGCATCACTCCAGCACAAGCTCCATAGAAATGGGCACAGTACCAAGCCTCACTGTGCCCCTTTCACAAACATCCTGCACTGCTTGTCCCACCGGCACCTCCAACGGCTCCATGAATCTTTACTTCAGCAATTACCACCCCATGGAGAGCCAACACTGCCCACCTTCTAGTGACTCTGGGATAGTGTTCGGGGGACGTGCCCACGGTTCTCTCAGCGATGAGGCTGAGCCAACAGGAGGTGTTGGAAGCCTGGGAATGGGAGTAAGCATCCCCCCACCAGAGATCCACCGCATCTTGGAGGAGGTTTCGTACATAGCCCAGCGGTTCCGAGATCAGGATGAGGCTGAAGCCATATGCAGTGAGTGGAAGTTTGCAGCGGCAGTGGTTGACCGGTTGTGCCTGGTGGCCTTCTCTCTCTTCTCCATCATTTGCACCTTTACCATCCTCATGTCAGCACCTAACTTCATAGAGGCTGTTTCCAAGGATTTCACATAGCTGTTTCAACAGCAGGAAAGAGGGAGGGAAGCGGATGCAAACTGGTTATAAATAAAGAAGAGCTTGAGAGAGAAAGAGCAAACAAATTTAATACATTTGAAGCAAACAAATAAAACCTGGAAGTTATGGCAAGCTGCTAAATCATGTAGCCCATTGAACCAACCAGGAAACAAAACATTCTTGATCAACGAGGAAGCAATGTTAAAGGCTCTTTGTTATGTTTCATTAGCATTTTACAGATAAAGACAAGTAATTTCAATTGATGAGACAAATTGTTCATATCTAGGAAAGGTTGTTTGGCATGTTGATTAAACAAAAACGTGAGAATGAACTCTTAAGGAAAAAGGTTGGTAGTTTTTGGGTAAGGCTTTACCCACTGAGTAAGGCGTCAATAAGAGGACGACAAAGTGGCTGAAAACAGTTTAAATATCATTGTTCGTTACTGTACAGTACACCACCACAGTACATCTCTTGTTCTTTACAATTACAGTGCCCTGAAAAAATATTCATACCCTTGAAATTTTCCACAATTTGTCACATTACAGCCACAGATATAAATGTATTTTATTGGGATTTTATGTGATAGAACAACACAAAGTGGTACATAACTGTGAAGTGGAAGGAAAATAATAAATAGTTTTCAAACTGTTTACAAATAAATATCTGAAAATGGTGATTCAGCCCTCGTGAGTCAATACTTTGTAGAACCACCTTTTGTTGCAAATACAGCTGCAAATCTTTTGTGGTATGTCTCTACCAGCTTTGCACATCCAGAGAGTGAAATTGTTGCTCTGGCAACGTCCTGGCACAGACTGTCATTTGGATTTAGGTCTGGACTTTGATTGGGCCATTGATTGGATTCACTGTCCTGCTGAAAGGTGAACCTCTGTCCCAGGCTCCAGTCTTTTGCAGACTCTAACAGGTTGTCTTCTAAGATTGCCCCGTATTTGGCTCCATCCATCTTCCCATCAGCTTTGACCAGCTTCCCTCTCCCTGGGGAAGAAAAGCAGCCCCACAACATGATGCTTCCACCACCTTCCACGATGGCGGGGGTTTGTTCAGGGTGATGTGCAGTGTTACGTTTCAGCCACACATAGCGTTTTTACTGATATTAAATTACACACAGGTGGACTCAAATTCACTCCACACTTTTCAGATTTTTATTTGTAAAAACTTTTGAAAACCGTTTATTATCTTCATTTTACTTTACAATTATGTGCCACTTTGTGTTGGTATATCACATACAATCCCAATAAAATACATTTATGTTTTATGGTTATAATGGGACAAAATGTGGAAATGTTCAAGGGGAATAAATACACTTTCTAAGGCACTGTATCTCTGATTGATTGTTGTCCTGTGTATATAAATCCACACATACAAATGTAAAATTATCACCTCGGTGTGAGCTTATACACTGATTGTTTATCTTTTGATTTCTTGATGAGGGAATCAGATGCTTTCTGATGATGTACCATCCCTGTGACAATGTTAGCTTGTCGTTAAATGAGATGTTTCACTGTGAAATTATTGTTTTTGATTTTACTTTCATCAGCAGAGCATTAGACATAACTTTATTGCTTTGGCGCAAATGTAGAGGCATCTATACTCATAAAGTCAGGAATGCTTATTTAGGATTACTTTTCACATTGTCTTGCCTTTTTGGATTTTAGCCAGTAGAATCTGTAACATTTGGGACACTGTAATAATGACGCATCCAGTTCTTTGCAAAAAGCACTGTGTCGATAAGTATGAACTGGTGTTGACCAGCTGCAAAGGGATGTTTCTAAAGTAAAGTCAAATGATGTGCCATGAACTGTAGTGTATGTCTGACACTACTTGTACATGCCATTAGTTTGAGCAGGAACAGCAGGCATTTGCTGGACTTTAATATATATGAGTGCTCACTGAAGATAAAGATCAATGTTACATTGGAAATTGATGATGCAGAAATACTGCAGAGACTGGACAGCACTGGGCATCACTGGAAAACATACAGTGGATTTATAAAAGCCCCTCATGTCTGTATGTATCTATATGATTTGAACTGGGCAACTGATATAAACAACGAAGTGGTAAATCTGTATAATTCTATATCCACCTCCCAGCCATGCTTTGTTATAGCCACATGGTGTTTTTCTCTGTCATTCGACGTGTAACTTTTTGCCTCTGTATGGTAATAAAAGTGTATTTATTCTATGTATAACAGGCGGTGGGTAGATTTGCGGGGTTAAGGAAACCTTGCTTTAGTCTTGGATGTAAGTCATCTGCATGATTATTCAGGAGCCATAACAAAGGACTGGCCATTACATGTTTATTCCACTAATTGAATTGAAATTGGAGTATTAAGAATATGTTATACCATCGATAGCATTATTCCAAAGACAAATTAAAATGTTTCTCAAATTGCTTTTTTTACAGTTACAGGATTTTACATTGTGAAACTTTTTGGGCAAAACAACAGCCAGTATTTTAAGGCTTGTAAAACTCCGGCCACAAGTTACAAGATCAGTCGGAGTGCATGCTGCTTAACTGCGAGCTGCCAGATAGGAGGGGGACAGATCAGGCAAATATTAGTTAATGAGAATGAAAGAGGGAAAGTCTTGAATAAGCTATTTAAATGGTTGTGATATGGTTGCAGTAATAAAAATATGGCATGTTCAAAGATAAACACAGAAACACAAGCCAACAACATCAGTGTCCTCAGTGATAATTAAGAAGATTAGTGAGACATGGGGTGTTTAATCCCTTTAAAACATTCACCTTGCCAGTATCTTCCTGGGCCATGATGTGCTAATCATAATAGGAAGGCAAAAAAAAAGAGATATATTTACCTTTACCATTACTCACTTCTCACATGTACAGGTGAAACTGTCAAATAATGTGATCGTTATTCGGCTACTAATGTGATTTTCACCGGAGTAAAATTCACATACTTTATTTTCAGTAATGTCCTGGTTTGCTTCAGTGGTGGTTAAAATTTAGTTATTGGTCTCAGACAAAGACATGGGAAAAGAAATCAAATGAAAATCGGAGCTGAAATGGGCCAGACAACCATGAAAGACAAAAATATGTGGGCCATGTTTTCCTTCTGTAGTTTAGGAAATATTCTCTGATTTCTTTTTTGTGAGGCCAACAAAAGCATCCTCCTAACTTTCAATTGTTTGATGTTTTGTGGATGAACTCCAATCATTAGGACCAGAATAATGGGTGCATTTTTTTCTTCTATAGATAAAGTATTATTTTAGTAAGTCTTCAGACTCAAGGTCTAACAGAAATATCTTAGACATTTTAGGGAGACAAAATTTTCAAATAGCACCAAATAGAATATTTCCTAATAAGAAACGTGACCTTTTCTGATATTAGCCTGAAAACATGTCAGAATTGTACCTGTTTTATTGCATTCACAGTGCGCAAAACAGACAAATACTCTTTACAAAGGTGAAATCAAACAGAAGGCACCTGTCAGTAAAGTGGTGTTTCTCAAAGGGAAATCCAAGGATTAGTAATAAAGCAGTTTGTAACATACTTTGATGTGTTTGCTTTCATAAAAGAAAAACAAAAATAGAATAACACAAAGGCTAAATACTGAGACAAATATACTACAATCTGATGTATACAGTTTATTCAATGAGATGTCTATGTGGGAGTTACACCTGCCGCAATGTGTCAGTGTTCCAATCACTTACTAAAGGGTCATGGGAATAAAAATGAGTGAAACAATCCATGACTGAGCCATCTGATACATCAGTACGTAAGCATGTGAGCACAGGGACATACAGCATTTTGAAGATTTTCAAAATAGATTCAGTTGAAAACCTAGATTGTCCCTACAGATCTATGTAACGTCAAACTGTACGTTATATAAACTGCTAAATTGTGTGTAGTATGACTAGAAAATCTTCAACAGACATAGCAGTTGGGATTCGAATTAGGCATTAATTAGGGAATTAGGCAATTGAACCATTATGAGGTGATGTCACTTTAAATGTAGCTGTGGAACAAGAAGGCTGCATTAATGCTGCTGTGACTTTTCTGTGAGGTGATGTATAAATATTTTGGGTATATGCTGCTATGCAATGTCGGGGAGGAAATGGTCTGTTATTTGTGGTTGAGAAGCCACATCAGCTGTGTGTAATGTACCACAAGGAGGAAAAAAGTCAATCAGCACCGTATGATGTTCTAATGCTCATACATTTAATTAGATGAACATTGTAAAATATATCATTTTGGAATATAAACTGTTATAAATTGAATGTGGTTGAAGGTTCTCTTTGGAAAAAGAAAGTGGAAAGAGAGAATGGCAAGCAGTAAAACTACCACACAAACACAAGAAGGAGAAACTGAGAATCCCTGCTACAAGGCTGGATTAATAAGGAAATTTTAAATTCAGAAAAAAGTGTAAGTTCTTGCAGTTCACGTGTGTGTGTGTGTGTGTGAGTGTGTGTGTAATTGGTGCCTGAAAGCCCTACAGGCACTTTGACTGAAGGACAAGTAACCCATCTCTATACACCTTATTAAAGGTTAATACCTCCTCTCTTTTGTTCTGCTTACCTGTACTTTCTACTTGGTAAGAACCAAAGAAAGTATTTTACTTACAAAGTGAGGACATTTTTGGCAAGTGAGGACATTTTGGCCTTTCCTCACTTGAGCAGCTTTTTTTTTTTTTTAATCTCTGGGCCAACACAGAGAGACATACACCGACAGAAAACCTTTTTGGGGGGCAATTTAGAGTCACCAGTTAATATAACACACACGTCTTTGGACTGTGGGAGGAAAGTGGAGTACATGGAGGAAACCCACGCAAGCACAGGGACAACATGCAAACTCCACACAGAAACGCCACAGTCAGCCGTGTATGCGACCACGTGACCTCCTAGCTGTGATGCAGCAGTGCTACCCACTCCACCACTATGCTGCACACATTTAAACATTTTTATACAACTCTAATACATTTTAGTATTTGCTGAAACTAATTATTTAATGGTGGGATGTGCTATTTAAATGTTTACTACAAATTTAAGTGTAGGCACACCTCCATTTATTTACATTATTTCCCTTAACTATTTTTTTATTTTTTGCATACTTCTTCCTCTGCTTGACATATTTAAAAGTAAGTCTTAGATTTTTCAAGATAGATAACACTCTTATGGAAAGAGATGCATGTGCCCTAATCTATTTAACAGTGCCTGGTGCGCATAGCAAACCCCCGGTGAGGAAGAACATCTCAGCTGCCAGTCGCTGCTGGTAATATTCACATGCTTACAAATTTCAGCCAGACCTTCAAAGTGAAAAAGGAATCTGCCATGACATCACATGCACAACTTGTCATTGCTTCTCCATTTGGGTTTGTTGGCACAACTGAAGGTTGCGATGTGTGAATCTGTTGATATAGAGCTTGAGTAATAACATGTCAAAGTGCAGGCCCAGGTGACTACTGGTGCTCATACACACATTACACACATGTACATGTCATTTTTGAACACACATTCGCATGAACACATTCACACACTGAGCTCAGCTGGTGCCTTAGCAAAAGGGTCAGACTGCTAAGCTCAGTGTGCAGCTGATGTCTACTTCACGGGGGCATCAAAAGATATGAACCACAACATTGAGGCTTTCATTTATTTCCAGAAATACATCAAATCTAATCCATGATGGCATGATCCATACTGTGGCTTAATTGTTATGAAATCCAAACCATAAGCAGGTTGAGAGACTTATGTTGGAAAGTGAGCAAAGGGCAGAAAGGTAATGAAATCCATAAAGAAGTTATGAGTTAGAGGTCAATCTTAATATGAACCAATAAGGCAATGACCTCCGCCTGCTGAACTGCTGGGCCAGCATTATTAGTTAAAGGACAAATGAAGCTCTGTGTGTGTGGCAGGTGGATTGTGGGTGGGCGGGTAGAATCGTTTGGGTTTATGAAGGGTGGGTGGGCTCCAAGTAACAAACTGTATCTGCTCGGCAGTAGATACTGGATGTCACCCCATGACTTTGTCTTCCGTCTCGCTCTCCACGTTTTCTCATTCTGGTTTCAATCGATCCACTTCTCCCATAATTCACTGCAAGCTGGAGCTTCAAACCGTTCTGCTGGACACCACTGCCACAGCAGATGATCTTCTTTTCCCTGTCAGTTTCTCCTGGTCTCAGTCTCTCACTTTGACACATGATCATAGGCAGATCTAAAATGTATTACTGGGGCACGCAACTCACTCTTATTATTATTATTATTATTATCTTATTATTACAGATGTGGACGGTGGTCTTTTGGTTAATCAGTCAGTTAGGTCCAACACTTTGATGAAGACAGAAATATCTCAACAACTATTGGATTGGCTGCCATTTATTTAATATCCAAGGTCCCAAAGGAAGAGACCCGATTGAAGTGGTCCTCTGCCCTTTTCAACATCATAAGGTCGGCATTTTCCGGTGAAGTAGTTCAACTACTGAACGGATGTCAGCCATGTAAGTTATCCCAGGATTCTTACGTTTTCTGCTGTAGTTTGTGCTAATAGAACATTAGCATGCTAACAAACTTCACCAAGACAGCAAACACGATGGTTTCTGATCTATTTTCTTTATTGTATTGTATTTTGTGTCTTTCCCGTAACATTCTATTCCAATAAATCATTAATGCATTATAAAATGTATTCTTTCATGACACTTCAAGTACTGTAATAAGCTTTGATTCATTTTAGCGGATGGGAAAAGAAGGAAGCCTGAATGCTAATATGACGGTATGGCTATCTAATATGAGTGTGATGAGCAGCACTATGGTTTGCTTGACAGGACATCCTTTCATCCATCAGTCTCCTCTCACTTTCTGCAGGGATTTTCGGACAGAAAAGAGCCCGTCCTCCTTTCTGTCCGAAGGCTTGAAGCAAAATGGGAGTTTTATATGTGAGATGTGTAAATCTCCCTGAAGAAACATTGTGGCAATTAAATGAGTCAAATGAGTTTCATATTTATGGCACACCCAAACAAATGAGCAGAGCATTTGCAAAATCAGTTACCACGGAGTCTGCCAAGGGATGAACCTGCCAAGTTTCAAGGACAACCACAGAGAATGTAGATCTTTTTAAAAGCTGTTAAGAGCATTACAACCTAGATTCCAGCATGATCTGAAATCTGGGAGAACAGAAGAAATAATGTAAAATGGAAACACTGATGCCTTAACTAAGACCCAACCATCACAGACATAAAACTATCTTCCACTCATGATTGCAAACATTAGTTCTAGTAAACCTGATAGTTCCGGGCCAGGAGCTCAGACAACAGGATACAGGACACACTTCTGATAGGTATGCTGATAGGACCAGACATGCTCTTAAATATATTTTAGAAAAAATAGTAAATGTGGTCGACATACAGACATGTAGAATTGCACAGATGCCGCATAATGTGAAAAGCAAACATACGCTGTGTTGCAGAAATGTCTGGAGCAAGGACGCAACAAACAAAAACGGTACATGCTATAACTCGCTCTCTTTCAGCAGCAAATATTCAATGATGCATTGCCCATAATCCGCAGGCATGAAGTAATCTGAGCAAATGTGCATTTGGATTATGGGTCTGGAACAGTCTAATCTAAAACTCTTCTCAAACCGGTTGACTGAGAGGTCAGGAAAGCGTATCAGTCTTTCCTTTGTTTTCACGATGATTGGTTGCAGAAGATATTTTACCATCTTTGAGGCCAAGCTATGAGCTCTACACCACCTGTATTACATCTTTACTTGATTCCTCTAAGAATGTACTCATGTGGATCGTCCCCATTCTCATTGGCTACTATAAACAGTTCCTTTGTTTTGTGGTTTTTGCCACAATGTTATATGTGAGCCAGTGTCACTTAATCATCATGATGCATGATGCAAAAGCTTCTACAGCAATTGCAATAATAACTTTTACTACTTAATTAGTTGATAATATCATATTAAATGTAAAATTTCCTGTTTCTCTTTCTTTCGTGGTAATATTATCTAAAACTCAAAACCAAGTAGCAGAGGCAGCCTAGGTACCAGATTGCCTAGGCATTAGGAAATTAATTTAATAAATGCCTTAAAAAAGTTAGATTAAAAGATAATCCAAAAATTAGACGATATTTTTTCCAGGCAATATTGTAAACAGAAGAAACAAATATCTGTTTGTTCAAACAGTTGTCCATAACCTGTTTCCATTTAAAATAACTTCCTCTTCTGCTCCGCGCTGTGGCTGTCGGACCGGTTGCTTTTTTAAATAAGTGTGCTGGTGCTGGTGCTGCCCTGCACGGACAGCTGGAGAAAAGTAACAGCCCAATGTTCTTACCTTTAAACCCCTGTAGCTGCTGTGGCTGACCTGCCATTTGCAAGCTGAATGCTTATTGAGGAATAAAAAAAACAAAAATAAAACCAAACCATGCAATGAACTACAACCTGAAGAAAAGCTGTTTTGGTTTTCAGCTTTGTTTCAGTGTTACTGAAATATTGCCCCATCAGCATGAACATTCAGAAGAACATCTTTCCAAAATCTTTGGTTAATTTGTTCTCTGGCTCATCACACATGAGACTTAAAACAAAACCTGACATAGTATATTGAAATTTCTATTTTCTGGAGTTGAAACTGCAGCCAGCTGTTTACCGACTGCCACTGCCCAATGCACTGTATACTCAACAAAAACTGCTTTAATGTGTGAGGCTTCTACGTACTTGATCTCTCTGTGTCACATCTGTGCAATTGACTTTCTCAGATTTAAAGTTTGCAGGGATTAGACTAACAGATATGGGACAAACTGTCACTCTGTTACATGGGGATTTCCATCATATCAAATGAATGCAAATGACCCCAGCTGCAAATGCAACAACACACACTTTGCTGGAGCAGGGAAATTACAGTACAGTAACACAACAGTGCATATATGCAGATCTTCACATGTACATACTTAACATATTTTTAACAGGAACTGAGATTTTCTGGATAGTAATGGTCTCGATTCATGGCTAATTATTTACTAAAGTCCCCAATGTGCTTGTGTATTAATCTGCCTCCAATTCAGGGAGTAAAAAAATTGGGAGTGTGACCCTAGTGTGTAAATAAACGTTTATGATATAATCAATGTGACTACATTCAATAATTCCTGTAATCTTGGATTTGAGTGTGCTTTTTCATACTGTTCGAAGTTGCTTTTAATCCCCTGAATTATGCATATAGTAACAATAACATTTTGTTTTGTCAAACACCTGTTATTGAAAAAGAAAAGCATAAAATTCCAGATTGCGCTTCAATACAGAACTTTAACTTTATTAGATGCCATAAATATTTTATTTATGACATACATATATGTGCAGTTAAAAGGTTTCTCAAATACTAAAGGGATATTAGCATTTTTATATTAAGGCATCTGTTTGTGCATCAAAAGACTGTGGAGGTCCATATCCAATTCCTGATGGCCTGTCTCATTACAGTACGGTAGTAGTACAGTAGTCACACATTCCCATTTTGTGCCCTCACACCTAACTACGATGCACATCTGAATATCTAAAATTAGGTTTTGTATTGGCTTTAAATTTGCAGGTAGATAAAAAAAATATCACACTGAGAGTTGCACACTTGAGACGCCAGTCCAATCCAAAAAATTTAATATCAGACTTGTTAAAACTTCCTAATTAGTACAATGATTTTTGTTGAAGTTGCCCAGGTATAAATTTTAGTTTTTCTTAGCACGTCAAAGAATTTGCTTGCTTCCTTTTATTGATGTTCTGTGAGGCAAACCAGCATTCTCAATTTGTAAATTTTCAAAGTGGGGACAAGTTTTACTCAAACTTTATGAAATGTGGGACTTTTTAATAAATCTGGTAGCACAATGTAGGCTCCTCATGTTCCACACTATGAGAACTACTGAGATGAAGGCCGTCTTCACTGTTAGAACAGCTTTTGTAACAATATCCATTCAAAAAAGCTTAATTAATTATGTCTACTTCACTGGCATTTAGAAGTATTTTAAAAAACTTGACCCACAAACTCACCACTACTTGCTCCACCATTCTCTTTTGACATGTGCATAATATGACGTTTTCCAGCTGTCTCAGGAGAACGAAGACAGTCATTCCAAAGGCTTCTCTTCCTGCTCACAACAGGAATAAAATAACATTGATTTGTCCATGATATACAGACAGAGACAAGAGAAAGCCCACTCCTAAAAGCTGTTCACCTTTTTTCATCAATATACACAAGCAGTAGATGTCAGAAATGGACTTATTCTATTCTGGCATAAAAAATTATAAGATGAGTGATGCAGGGCAGCCCCATATCATGAATTAGCCTTGCCTGGGACATGCTTTTAATATTAATAGCTGACATGGGGTCATACGGGTTAATGTTTGATGATAATCTAGCACATGAGCAGGTTTTGGGCTATTTGACACTTTTTCAGGGTGATAAGGAGAGGACAGGAGGGGCCGATGGAGAAAACAGTCAATAAACTGACCTTTACTGACGTCACTGGATTCTCTTTCACATAACTCAACAGTGGGTCTCAAGCTCTGTCAGAAGAATTTAATGTGGGGTGTGTATGCTTTACAAATCCCATTTCACTGAAGTAAATACCAAATCTGGATGACTTGCGGACTCTGGATGACTTTCAGTTTGGTGCTCAAAGTACCCACACTGACAGAGTATTTGTGTCTCTTTGAAATAAAAAGTGATCAGTCCCTGAAGCTGTGGTGACATATCTATATGTTTCTCAAGTGTGAATATTTCCTAAATGTTAAAGGCAATTTCCAAATGGCGTCAAAAATACTTTTTGTAGGGAAGCTCTCTTTCTAACTGTGTGTGCTCATCACTCACACACTCAAGGCCGTCAGTTAAAGAAACTAGCTACAATTTGCACCTATGTATAATACACATTTGCTACTACTGACTGTGACACTGCAATAACATAAACCCTGGTGCAAATGTTTGTTTGACAATCTTTTACTTATTATTACTTATTTGTATTGTTGATTTCCTTTTATTCATGGTGATTTTTTTTATATTTGTGAAACAATTTCCAGAGATTAAAAAAAATACTATAAATAATCATCTTCTAGATTACTCAGCACTAGAATTATTTCCTCATATGGAAGTGATGGCTTGTCAGTGATGGCATACATGCTGCTATGTTGCCATCTGGTGGCAATAATGAGAACATCACTAACATTATGTATGTTTTTTTTTTCATTATTAAACTGGCAACCAGAACAGTCAGCTAATTATTGTGAAGCAGATGCTTTGCTGGATACTATTGTTGTTTACCTATTTTGTGATGGTAAAGAATTATTAAAATAAAAGGAAATAAAAAAAAATCTTATTTCAGTTTGTTTATTTACTAGACAAAAAAAAGGGTTTCTCTTTAAGTTGTTCACGCAAAACTTAAAATACTGTCACTTATGTAACAGTTGCAAAGTAATTTTAACATTTACACATTTCAAAGGTTTTGAGTAAAACACAAATAGCTTGAAACGCTCCTCAGCATTTAGGCCTATATTCAAACTGCAGCTGAAGTAACATGTTCGCTGCAAGTTTCAAAAATGCTTTCTGTGCAGTAAGAAACTTGATTTAAACTAAAATATCATTATGCTTATTATTTTTGACATTTGAGTCTCTAATTGTTTTCCAACACTTGCTCAGTAACTGCAGTTCCTGAATTAAGACCTGAGCCCACTAATTCCAGTGTTAACATGGATTTTCCGTTGTTTTCAGGCAGCAAACATGCAGGTCTGACATTTCAACTTAATTTAGCTCAATTAAAAAAACATCTGATTGTTTAAGAGAGAGACAAAATTACAAAACGAAGCAGAGACAATACTAGCTAAAGTGTACACATTATTACTGTCACACATGACCTTTGATCTCTTACAACTCTGTCTATGACAGAGCTCTTTTTTTCACTTGCCTTCTTCTCCTGCCTTGTCGACACTCTTGTTCCGTGGTACGCGGCCCATATTATAAAATTCTAAGTTTGGCCTCATGTCAGTGAGGTGGGCGAGCCGATTGGACATGGCAAAGAAAGCAGTAATGGCAGCAATGTCCCAGGCATCCTCACGGTCAAAGCCCACTTCCTCCAAAGACTGAAAATGCTGCTCAGTGATGGTATCGCAGCGACACACAGCCATCGCAAAGTCCAGCATGGCACGCTCCCGAGGCAATAGTGCTGCGTTCTGATAGTTTATAATAACCTGGATTAAAGTAATAAAAAGCTAATAAGCGGACCGATATTAATAATATTATTAATATTTATAATAATAAGTGACCAGAATAACTTCACTTGATATGGTTAACATTGATTTATAACAAAGTCAATGAGGTAATCACCTGATCGGAAAGAGTGGGGTTTTTAGAGTAGATGCGGTGCAGTGCACTGTGAGATACTACACAGTAAAGACACTTGTTGTGGATACTGGTCGCCACTACAATCAGCTCACGATCTGCCTTGGTTAATCTACCTGGAAGAAGACATCAGATATTACATTCATGGAAAATAAGAAAAATAAAATGGCCAAACTTAAGGCAAATTCACACAACGAAATCCAAATTGCAACGCATGACTCAGAGAAGTTTATAATATGCCAATAAAGAGGGGTATTTTGTTGTGATGAATAGTTTTTACCTCGTTCTCTAGATACTCGTAGTGGTATACTCGTAGTACAAAAAACACCTGTAAAATTAGTGTGAGTGACTTAACTATACGAAAATTCAGAGGTTGTAGTGTAGGGGTTTTGTTCAGGGTAGATTTTAAATATAACACATGCTGATCTGACTGCCTAATAGTTTCTGTACCTGATGACCTAAACCGTACTCACCACAGCTTTGACGTGCCATCTGCCACTATTTGATTATTTTCTGGAACACATCCAGCATCACATATTCTACCTCATGACTCACCTGCACTGCAAAAGGTGGTTTTCCATACCTGCAAAGCCAAACAGAATCCAGCCCTGAACAAGAACACTGAGAAAAAACAGAAACACACCTGTTTCTTTGTTCATTAGCTCATTGTAGTATGCAAAGAAAGCTCTGAATTCTGCTGGTCTGTGAGAGAGGACTTTGAAGACATTGGGTAGAAAGCCCCCCTGAAAAGAAACAAAGTTTAACGTGATGACTTTATTTAGTAACTTGGTAGAGTGAACGCGTTACATCAACTTTCTTTCCTTTTTATTTTTTATTTTTTTTACCTTTGTCTCCATTTCCTCCATAAGCTCAACTATATCATAGGGAAGGTCCTTTCTGTAAGGCACAGGAAAACGGCTGACCTTTTCTGGGGGGTCGCTGGAGAAAGGTCTGGTCCTCGTCCCCAGCGCCACAGTTTTCCCCAGCGACTTGCTGCCCGAGCGGGGAGACACCTGGGCGGGCGGGCGGAGGACAGTAGCGTTTTATGCAGACACTGGACTAGAAGCATACTTTAGAAAGTGTTACAACTTACGAGCTGCGTGACCACAGAAGGACGAAATAACTTGAAGACGATCTTACTCGCCATGGCGCACAGCTGAGTTTACACCTTGTCTCTCTGGTCAGTGCAGGAGTCTTTTCAACTTCAGTCACGTGTCAATGTTGATTTTTATTATAGTATTACAACCACTTGCAGGCTGTCATATATATAATAATGGCCGTTACAAGCGTTGATCTCTCGAGTAAACTCTCAATTTTGCTTTGTTGTCATACGTCCACAGCCCAGTCAAATCACGCCTGCTCGCTCCCGCCCTCCTGCACTACTCCTCCTCAGCGCCAGGGGTCAGCCTGTGTGTCATGTGCCATTTATTTTAGGCGTACGTATAAAACCTTATTTTATCGCAGACATGTGCTAAAGATAACGAACTTAATTTAAGTTCGTTATTATTTGTGTTAAGCATGTGGCTGTGCTTCGTTTGAGTTTTGCTAGCTCCAAAAACAAACAGCGAGTGAAACTGGGTTTGTTCCACAGGCTAGTTGGTCCCTGAGATACAAAACCCAGGGCACCAAAAGTCCCCGTTGTTGACTCCTAACCCCGGAAGTGACTTGATAGCGAATGAGCTTCAAGTTTTTATTAGTTACATGAGAAACAAATTTGGAGAATTGATCAAGAATAGTAATCAAAGCCGAATAAAACAATCCAACAGAAATGTTTTATCATGTAAGTATACGTATTATTATTCCTGAGTGAGTCGACTGAGCTGCATGAGTATAATTTGTTTATTGATGTTTGATAAGCGTGATATTAGCTTGGTTAGCTATTAAACCTGCAATGTTAGCTAAGCAAAACCTAAAATCTGTACCACACTGGTCCACTTACATCTTTATCTTTTTTTTAAATACCATGGAGAAAACGATGTTATTCCAATTATTAAGCCAAAAACATTGCAGTAGCGCCTACATTATTAAATCGTAAGCGTTTAGACAATAAAGTACTGGTAACGTATTGTAGTAAGTTAATAGTGAATTTGTCTCCTTCTAATTAACATTTTGTGTTCACAGATTTCTTTGGAGCATGAAATCTTACTACACCCCAGGTATTTTGGTCCTAACCTCCTCAACACCGTGAAGCAGAAGCTTTTCACCGAAGTGGAGGGTACTTGCACTGGCAAGTAAGTTGCTGAAACACTTGTGAATCAGTTTCGTGTTTAAAGAGCACAGAGGCCTTATTTTAATAAGTAAGTGTTTACCTGCAATTTTGTTTATGTTAAAACAAAATATATTCTGCTGGTCCAGATAGCACCAATGCAGAGATGTGTGTACGGATTTTAAGGGTAAGACGGAGAGAAACAAATAATGGCACATCCTTTTTCAAACGGGATAGACTATGAAATACCAAATTGAGCAAAACGTGTCTTTAGGCATTTTAGGCATCACAATGATGTCAGCACAAAGCCATAGCATTTGCAACATTTCTGAATTAAAAACATTTTATTTGTTTGAAATTTGTGTAGCAGTATCTACTTGTAACTTATATATATTCTTGTCTCCCTGATTAGATATGGCTTCGTCATTGCTGTAACCACTATTGACAACATTGGAGCAGGTGTAATACAGCCGGGCAGAGGGTTTGTCCTCTATCCAGTCAAGTACAAAGCCATTGTGTTCCGTCCATTCAAAGGGGAAGTTGTGGACGCTGTGGTCACTCAGGTTAACAAGGTGAAGAACAGTACAATGCAGGTTTACTGGCCCCTGTGCAGATCTGTTAAACTGACGTGTTATAAACTTTTATCTGCATCACATTAAATGTGCTTCAAGTGCAGAGTGATTATTTCTGTAGTTGTTGATGTGTTGAATATGTGATGTAATGATAAGTGATACTTTTGTCCCTTATTAACATACATATTATTCTTATGTTTCTTGCAGGTTGGATTGTTCACAGAAATTGGTCCCATGTCTTGCTTCATCTCTCGCCATGTGAGTCGGTTTAAAATCTGCAGTTTTGACTGAATTGGTTGTCTGTGTATGCTATTTGGTTTATATCTTGTATTACTTTTAAGACAAGAAACATTCTTTTTACAGTCCATCCCCTCAGAAATGGAGTTTGATCCCAATTCTAATCCTCCTTGTTATAAGACGGTTGATGAAGTAAGGACATTCTGTGTTTTCTCTTATTCTGTGCTGTAGTTATGCATAAATGTTTAACAAAATGAATGCCATTTTTATCAGGACATAATTTCTCAAAAATTAATATGTCTTGTCTTTTCAAAGGACATTGTAGTCCAGCAAGATGATGAGATTCGACTAAAAATCGTGGGAACAAGAGTGGATAAAAATGACATAGTAAGACAATATATTTAATCTATAGTATAAATAAGAATGTTTTATATATCAGATGGTACATTTAGGGTTACAGAAATGGCATACAGTATGGTCATTTACAGTTTAAAATTTTGGAAACAAACTTTTTTCTTCTTTTCTAGTTTGCTATTGGATCTCTCATGGATGACTATCTGGGTGAGTATCAAATAATATAACATTGTCTTTGCAGAATGTAAAATTATTATGCAGAATAATAAAATGTGTATCATGGTTTGAGTACACAGACCTTTTATATTTTTTACAGACCTGTTTAGCATCATAATCTTAGGCTTAAATCTGTGAATAATTATTATTTTTTATTTTATTAATTGTGGAACTTGTTTACAGGTCTTGTGAGCTGATTCATGCCAGGAGAAGCACATTTCACATGGAACTTTTTATGTAGTATCTTGGTTATTTCTATGTTAAAATTAATATTTTTCTACACTGATTTTGTGTAGTGACAGATAGTGGAAGCCTGATGACCAATTTAGTTTATGACTATGCTGTACAACCTACATTTGTCAGTTTTATTGGATGTGGTGGTAGGGTAAAAAAAAATGTTGTGTGATTGATAAATTAAGAGCAGCATTGTAGACAATACAAAATTAACCCATATGCTTTAATTAGAGATTATTATTCATTTAGAATCCATAAATCGCATCTCAGCTGTATATGCTTTTTTTGCATGTGAACTGTAATAAACTATTTTATTTGTTCTTACATTTTGTATTTTTTTTCTATTTAAGTGTTACAGTGTTATCTTGTCGGAATATTCATTTTATTTGTGAATAGATATGATGAAACTGTGTTACATCTGGAGTTCACATGTATGCGTTTTTAAAGCATAAGTTTTGACATGCAGCAAAGCATCGCCCTGCCGTTATAGACAATGGAGCGAATTGTGAACGCGTAAACTTCGAGGGCGCGCACGTGTTCTGGCTGTAAATACGTCAGTCGTGCGCGCTCTCGTTCTTTCTTTCTCTCATCCTGAAGATGGCGGCAGGGGTGAGTAAAATGGAGAGATAGCATGTTATGGAGCTTTCTTTAAAATGTGCTAGTAGAATCCAGTGAAAATCAGGCCCATCTACACTGGTGCTTTGTACTATTAGATGTGAACAGTGGTTTCTGAATGTTAGGAATCCATAAAAGTGTATATTTACAAAGGATTCCATTCAATGTTCATTGTAGTAAAGGTTAGCTCTTGCTATCCTGACGTTGCATTGTAGGAGAATGACGCCCATTTACTGGCCCAGGTTATTGCCACGTTAACTTCACAATTATTCAGCGACAACGTACGTTACGTTTAACAAATGTCCTCGCTTAATTGTTCCACTTTGTTAGCTGTATTCTGCTTTCGTCGTAATAGGTTAAAACTATATGAAGACTAGTTAAAGTGCCGTTCGGGTTGGCTGTTATGACGGATAGGTAGCATTTGAAGCCGGCTAATAACCACGTGAATTAAGTTTTTATGTAATATTTTTGCTGCAGATTCCCTAACAAACATACATGTTGCTGTACCAACTAGTCTCTGCTATAGTGTTCTTTGTAAAGCGTTTCCATCTGCATCCTGCTACTCTTTCCATCTGGTTGAATTTTGAACGGTTGAGCATCACATTCGTGTGGCAGGATTCAACTGAAAAACACTTGACTTACAAATTACTTACTAACTACATTGAAAAGATGAGTTGAAAAAATTTTTAAGTATTTTTATGTTTGTCAGAGACCATGCTTTTTTTAATTATAGTTAGATGTTGCAATAAAAAAATTCCTATGACACATTTGACATTTAACACTTAGCTGTTTACTTGTTCAGTTTAGTGCTTTTGATTTTTCAAATATTAAATTCTGTCTCCCTTTTTTTCCCAGACTCTGTACACGTACCCAGAGAACTGGCGGGCCTTCAAGGCCCAGATTGCAGCCCAGTATAGTGGTACTCGCCTCAAAGTTGCCAGCAACCCCCCTGCCTTCAGCTTCGGGCAGACAAACCGTACTCCAGCCTTTCTCAGCAACTTCCCTCTTGGCAAGGTTTGGGCTACTGGAGTAGTTGGTTGAATAGGATTGCTCTAGCTTGCTTTAAACAAACACCTTTACCTCTTTTGAGGACACCATTGCTTAATTATTATATCTGCTTATGTACTTAACTGCTTGATCGTCTGGATTGAAATATACTGAACTTGTTAAATTCTGTTATTGTTTGTAGGTACCGGCCTACCAGGGGGATGACGGCTTCTGTCTGTTTGAGAGTAATGCCATTGCTCACTACCGTAAGTCTTAAATGTATATTAATAATGTGTTATTTTTGTGTCATGCTATTTAAATATTGGTTTATTGTTGTTCCTATTTAAAAGGTGGGTTAACTTTTTTTTCTTCCATTCTGAGCTGGATAATTTGTTATAGCAAAACTTTACATCCACAGGTTAGTTTAATCAGATAGCTTGATCTCATGGCAGCAATTTAGATTCAGAGAGAAAATTTAAATGCAGCATTCAGATTCCTGCACAACTATATAGAATACAACTATTGTTTATACCACTCAAACAAGTGTCCAAAGGATATACATTAATGTTGAAACACTTGTGTTGAGTGCCTATTATGTAAATTAGCTCTCTAATCTTGATTAGGTTTATTTATTTATTTTTTTAACTACAGTGAGCAATGATGTCCTCCGTGGTGCCACTCCCCAGGCTGCAGCCCAGGTGCTGCAGTGGGTGAGCTTTGCTGACTCAGAGATCATCCCTCCAGCCAGTGCATGGGTCTTCCCCACTCTGGGAATCATGCAGTTCAACAAGCAGGTATGTATCTCGGTATTTTCTGGCCAAGCTAAAGACTTAAATTATTATTTGGTAGCTTTGGTGGCATGTTGGTGCCACTTGGTCAGAGTACAAAACTCTGGATTTGCCTATGAGGCAGACTTGGATGACTATGCAGTTTTATATTTATTTGTCTTTCTATCTAGGCCACAGAGCAAGCAAAAGAAGATGTGAAGCGGGTCCTTGGTGTGCTGAACCAACATCTGAACACCCGTACCTTCCTTGTGGGAGAGAGGGTTAGCCTTGCTGACATCGCTGTGGTCTGTTCCATGCTTTGGCTCTATAAACAGGTTTGACATACAGACAAAACAGCCACACACTGGAGCTTGTTGTAGAATTTTTTTAAATTGACTTGATCAGTTTGATAATTGAGTTGGGATGCTCTCAGAAGGCCCTCATCAGAACCAAATCCACCAGGCAGCATGTACTCGTGTGGCCAAAATCAAAGAGGGACAAGAAATACTGTTGGTTGTCAACGCACAACGGCCTAGCCAACAGCAGCATTCAATTATATTTTACAGTCCAGTTGAAAACAAGGCTCTATATTATCATCCATTGTTCTCATGCTCATTCTCAAGTAAAATCTTCTGCTCTTGTCTGCAGCTTATTTCACCTGAAATTAAAGATTGGAACCAAATATATATATGTGTGTATTTTAAAGAATGATGCAGTTTCACAACAAAAGCAAGCAACATAAGTAGTGTGACTAAAGCATAATACTTTTCTATCTCTATATTTTTCTCTAGGTCCTTGAGCCTTCTTTCCGTCAGCCATACCCCAATGTGACCCGCTGGTTCACTACCTGTGTCAACCAGCCCCAGTTCAAGGCTGTCCTCGGAGAGGTCAAGCTGTGTGAAAAGATGGCCCAGTTTGATGGTAAGTCCCCAACAATGTAATCGGAAGGCACTTGTATGAAGCCTGTCACAACACGCTGTAAAGATTAATCGACATGAGTCAAAGGGACAACTGCATCATTTGAAAACCAAAGATTCTTCAGAAAATGAATACAGCTGTCAAAAACCAATCTTGTTCAAGTTATGTTGCGTCTGTTTGTGCTCCTGTGTATGTGAGTGAGAGAGGGAAAGATGCACCCGCTCCTTTTTGGCTTACAAACACAAACCAACTTCTACCAACTGCAGAGGCAAGCCTAAAGTGTTGGCTTACATTAGATGGCACTGTTAACGCTATAGTCTGAAAGTATTTTGGACTTGCCAAAAAAAAAGGAAAAGATTCTTGACAGAACAACAGAAGTGTGAAAAATATTCCGCACAGCATCAAGTTTACCAAGAGTAATAAATGTCTTTACTCACGTAGGAAGGCAACAGAGGAAATGCTAAGGGGCACAATGGAGCAAGTCAGCTGGAGGCAGGTAACATTAAAAGTGATAGTGTTAGCAGCTTCTTGACAACATTCAGAGCACGTTACTTGTTTACTCAACCAGTAACTGGTAGCAACTGAAGATATAAAGTAATGTATGAAAGTACATGCATCTGTATGTTTATAATGTAGTATATTATGTTGACTCACAAACTGAGGTAAGGTCACAATTCTGCAGCTTTTGTTAGAATGGTCCATTTTGTTAAACCATTTGTAGAATGGTCCATTTCAGAATATATTTCTGTTATAATTCCATTAATGTGTAAACATCACTTTTGCAGCTGTCATTGTCACTTTTTTTGTAGCATAACTGTGTCATAGTGTGCACTGTTCACACTGATTACCTTTTGTGATTGATTTCTCTGTGTAGTGAAGGAGTACTAACCTGGACACCACTGACATAAAATTGCTCACAGGCCAAGGTGTTGATATGCAGATTAATTTTGGGCTATAGTGGGTCTGTACAGCCATTAACAAGGTTCCTCCTTTGAGAGAAAACCTCTCATCCGCCGTCATTGGGCAAGGCAGTGTCCATTCATGGCACAGAGTCTTAATCTGACAGTGGAAGAGAAACTCAGAACCACATTCATCCCAGTCATCTCTGTTTAGTGAGTAATAGGCTGGTTCATGCTGTGGCTACAAACTGAATTGAACTAGAAGATCTACAGAAAGATTTGAGATTTAATATACTCTTGTATAGTCCTGTAGATACCTTAAATGCCAGTTTTCCAACTACCATCCAAATTTTGTCAGTCATATGAACTTGAGCACCTAGATGATAACATTTTTTTTTGTGTAGTTCCTTGGCAACAGCCAATTTCCATGCATTTTTGTTATGTATTTGTTATGGTTGCAGCTGTTTAGGGGCAACTGATTTAAACCATGATGTATATTCATTCTGACTAAATGATCTGACAGCAGACGGTTACCTTTTTGTTTCATGAATCTTGATTCTTTAAGTGAAACGTTTAAAAGTATGTTTAAGGTAATACACCGCTAAACTTATTTTGACACATAATTCTGTTTTCCAGAATCACAGTCCCCCACTTTCCCGATTGACTTCTAAACATTTACATTTTAAACATGTAAACTCTCCTGGAAGTCCTAGAAATCTCGCCCTCTGATACATTATCGCAGAAATCTGTTTCGTTTTTGGTTGTAAAAGTAAGTAGGGCCAGCTTTTGTGCACAGGCTCTTGTCACTGCAAGCACTGTAATGGAAACTGGGGCTGTATAGTCTATTGTTTTCATTTTTCTCAGAGCTCAGTAGCATTTTATTGTTAATTAAAATAAAAGAACAACCTCCAACAAAAACTTGGTGTGCACAGTGATATATGTATTGGTGGCAATGTTTAAAAACCAAACAAAATCAGTTTCAATTATATAAAGACCCTTGTAAACAGGTGGTAAATTGTTCGTAAGAATTCACAATTTATTTCCGAGGTCACGCCCCGAGAGTGGTCCCAGAGAGTGCGAAATTAAACATTTCTTTATAAAATATCAAACGAAGCCTGTTTCTCTTGTCATTCGTCCAGCCAAGAAGTTTTCTGAGATGCAGCCCAAGAAAGAGGCCCCTCCTAAGAAAGAGAAGGGAGGAAAAGAGGCAGCAAAACCCCAGGAGAAGAAGGAAAAGAAAAAGGAGGAGAAAAAGCCTGAACCAGAAGAAGAGATGGATGACTGTGATGCTGTTTTGGCTGCTGAGCCCAAAGCCAAGGACCCCTTTGCACACCTGCCAAAGAGGTAGGACAGTCCTAATGCTTGCTTTGTCTGTGGAAGGTGGAATTATACTTCTCCATTGATACATGTAAACGTCGGAGAAAACTAAATGTACATGTCCACCAGACGGCAGTTTTGCATCTTACAGCACCGAGAACAAAATTGCAGTGATGAGAAAGTGTGAAGCCTCTGCAGTTCTCTTGATTTCTGCAGTCATTCCTCAGATGAGGATGTGAGGTATTTGATAGACATGGTGAACTACAATGACCTGTCCTTTGTTGTTGATTAAACCTATAATATTTTGAGAGGTAACAGAGGTGGCCATTTCACCAAATGACACACTGTGAAACTATTTCAATTATTTTTAACCAAATAGTTTGTCCCATGTAAAGTATTATGTAAAATCTGTGTGAACATCTAGACGGGTATGTCTCTTGTTCTACTTTTCTGTTCTATTCTGGTTGTGATCCTATGCGACCTACAGTTACCCATCATTCTCTTCTCTGCGTAGTTCCCAGTCGACGTTTATGTGTATCGACAGAAGTATAAATTGGCCTTTTGGCATTTTGGTTTCAATAACAGATTTGTCATTGTTACTTTTTTTTGTAGCACAACTGTGTGTCATAGTGTGCACTGTTCACACTGATTACCTTTTGTGATTGATTTCTCTGTGTAGTGAAGGAGTGCTGATCTGGACACCACTGACATAAAATTGCTCACAGGCCAAGGTGTTGATATGCAGATTAATTTTGGGCTATAGTGGGTCTGTACAGCCATTAAGAAGGTTCCTCCTTTGAGAGAAAACCTCTCATGCCCTGTCATTGGGCAAGGCAGTGTCCATTCATGGCACAGAGTCTTAATCTGACAGGGGAAGAGAAACTCAGAACCACATTCATCCCAGTCATCTCTGTTTAGTGAGTAATAGGCTGGTTCATGCTGTGGCTACAAACTGAATTGAACTAGAAGATCTACAGAGAAGATTTGAGATTTAATATACTCTTGTATAGTCCTGTAGATGCCTTAAATGCCAGTTTTCCAACTACCATCCAAATTTTGTCAGTCATATGAACTTGAGCACCTAGATGATAACATTTTTTGTGTAGTTCCTTGGCAACAAGCAATTTCCATGCATTATTAGTCTTGAACAAAAACTGTGACCTGATCTTAAACACTTCTTTTTTTTTTTTTTTCTTTAAAGCACATTTGTTATGGACGAGTTCAAGAGGAAGTATTCCAACGAAGACACCCTGACAGTAGCCCTTCCTCACTTCTGGGAGCACTTTGACCGTGAGGGGTACTCCATCTGGTATGGCCAGTACAAATATCCTGAGGAGCTTACACTGACCTTCAAGAGCTGCAACCTTATTACAGGTGAGACTCATGAACATGCTTTTCAACCAGCAGATTGATCTGAAGGAAATTACTTCATAAGGAGTTTTTGTGAAGTTGCAGATAATTTTTTTAGTTTCACTTGTTATCCAAATCAACATGCTTGCTCTGTGGTCAAAAAGAAATCCCAGAAATGGGTTTAATTCTGCTCTTGGTCCTACTTGTATGTGGCTTTTCTGGCTGATGTCTTATTGTGACCTCAAGTTTGTAGGTCATTATCCTAAAATTACAAATTTTGGAAGGTACATAAGAGGCTCTTGTATCTTCTGTAGTGGTTCTGACCTCTTCAGTAAAGCTCAACTTTTTTTAAGAAGTAGATAAATGTCATGTTCAGAGAATGCAGAGCTAGTGGGTAAGCAAAAGCACTTGTTAAACCAGTGTTAGAGTAAGAGTAATTACATTTTACTAAACTTGCCTGTTGCTTTTCAGAAATTTAGTTCAGAGTCTTGGGTCTCAAGATTTGAGTACCTAGGTACCCAAGAATACTCAACATAGTATAGCGGGCAATCACAATCTGCATTTTAATGCAGATCAATAGAAAGTTAGATGTCTTTAAGAAAAGAGGATGGGTCCCCCTGTCATTGGGCAAGGCGGTGTCCCTTCATGGCACAGAGTCTTAATCTGACAGGGAAAGAGAAACTTGACCACATTCATCCCAGTCATCTCTGTTTTAGTGAGTAACGGGCTGGTTCATGCTGTGGTCACAAAACTAAGCTAATCCTAAAATACTGAAGGGCTAAATTTAAAGACGGAACTATTTCACAGGTGTTTGAGCTTTTTTTTTTCTCTAAATAGCCAGCGTGAAGTTTGTGGATATTGATCTCTGTGGAGTTCTTTTAAACAAACATTGGACACAAACGGGACAGCACTCGTCAGCATGTCAAGTACAGTGTCTGTTGTGGATTTCATCTATTCTCACAATGTGTTAAATGCCTTAATCTTAACAGGAATGTTCCAGCGCCTGGACAAACTGAGAAAGAATGCTTTCGCCAGCGTCATCTTGTTTGGCACCAACAATGACAGCAGTATCTCTGGCCTTTGGGTCTTCAGAGGCCAGGAGCTGGCCTTCACTGTAAGTGATTAACCATTGTAACCACACAATGGTATTTGTCATCATCTTCAAAAATGTACCTCAATTGATTTGTTCAGCCACTCGTGTAGAGTTGCTATAAAATGTTTCGACTGTCGCACTGTCAAAGAAACATTCCTGAGATAAAATCTTTGGTTTAGACAAGACCTTAATGTAAGCAGACCAGTTCCCTGTCATTGGGCAAGGCAGTGTCCAATTATGGCACGAAGTCTTAATCTGATGGGGAAAGAGAAACTCAAGACCATATTCATCCCAGTCTGCTCTGGTTCAGTGAGTTGAAGGCTGGTTCATGCTGTGGGCACATTACACAGCATCAGAAGCTTGTTTTGAGTTAAGTAGTTTGTGCTTTCTGACACTGACTAAATGTGTTTTAGCTCAAAATTAAACATTATGATCAGTATTGGAAAAATGTTTATCTGTAAATGTTTTGAAATTTCACACTTGCATGGTCTGTATTTGACTGCACATCATGCAACTCACATTATTCCTTCTGAATAAAATGAAATGGACAATCATGGTAATCAGTGATAGTATATTATTCACTCATCAAACTTGAGGGTAGTTTACTCCAATTTCAATTAACAGTCTTTTATTCCTCCCCCAGTTGTCTGAAGACTGGCAGATTGACTACGAATCATACGACTGGCGCAAGCTGGAACCAGATAGTGAGGAGTGCAAGACCATGGTAAAGGAGTACTTTGCCTGGGAGGGAGAGTTCAAGCACGTGGGTAAACCATTCAACCAGGGCAAGATCTTCAAGTGAGGGAACACTGGAATCTGTCCAAACAAAAGCCCTCCATGCTTCTGCTTTTCGAAACATAAGACCTTTGAACTTTTAGCCACCACGTGCTCACTGAAGATAAATGACTTGGAATGAAAGTGGTAGAAGATGAGTGAATTTTGTCTGTGGCCCAAAACTTTTGTTTGATGTGCTAAATAAAGCATTTTCCACAGTGCTATGTCCGGAATTTGATGTCTTTGGTGTGTGACTCAAGTTTAAATGTTTGCTTTTAAAGTTTCAGGATTTTCTGTTGGCAGCAGTAACACATCTAGAAATGTAATGTCCTGACAATATCGAGCCAAGATTGCCACCCAGAAGAAAAATATTTCATTTGGTGCACACCTTGATCAGCAAACATACTTGCAGATAATTTCAACAACAATTGAACATCTTGTTTTTATTAAAGTTACAAAACCTTTTCCAGCTATGCATAAATGCAATTAATATAGTGACATCACTGGCCCTGTTGGGTGTGGCTGGAGATGCACTAGAGTTAAAACTTCCAACCAGAAGAGGTCAGTGAAACTATGCTTTTGAACTTGAAAATAACAGTTGTGACACACTATAATGCGCTTGATTTGTATACTACGTTTATCACACGTGGCAAAAAGTGCTGCACATATTGAAACAAAAAGCAGTATTAAAGACAATATAGGATAAAATTACACGCTGGTTTTTGTAATTTGGACCATAGATCTTAATGTTTTATTCTTTAGAGATGGGTCTAACAAAACTGAAGCGTCGGTACGTGTATCGAGCACAAAGAGCGAAACCATGTATCGAAGTGTGTGAAGCGTTGAGTGAAATCACGTGACCGATAAAGCCGCTGTGTCGTAAGGAAGTGAAGCGCCACTTTTGATTGTATTCGTGGTGACAGGAGACTTTGTTTGGTGCTGTTTGCATTCGTTTTTGTTTCGTCACTGTCCACCGATATTTATGGAACCATAGATAAAAATGAAATTTTCTCCAGTCTGGGATTATTTTGATCTTAAAAAGCCAAATAAGGTAAATGTCTTTCGTTTCTGTTAACACTTTTGTTCAGTTTTATTTGAGTTATGTTCAAATTCCCTTCTGGAGGACTCATTAAATGTTTTTCCCCATGAATTTACGTAATTTTATTTGCAGGTAAAATGTCGGCTCTGCTCCACAGAGCTGTCTTACATAAACAGGAGCGCTTCATCAATGCACCTCTACAAACTTGCTTTAAAATGTTTATGTACTTGCTCCTCATCTTTCCAAAGCAGGAGTACTGCAAAATCGGCTTGGCCCAAACATGCTACAAAAACTTCTTTCTTAATAAAAATGTGTAAACCCTGCCTTTTCCCTCACATAAGTACACAAGCACTCCCACTTTCCCATATTTTTCGTAAATGACATTAACAAATATTTCACATTGATTTAACATGTTTTTCACTTCCTTGCAAAACATTTTTTGTACATCATTCAAACTAATTGGAATTTATACAGTTCTCTTTTTTATTCAGTTAGCGCTTAATTATCAGCTGGTTATATGAACAGGTCCATTCATCTATGTGTCAGAGGGGAAGAACCTAGTTCAGTCTCCATATGGTTTATCAACGTTGCCTGCCATGTTTTTTGTAATCCAGCAGATTACTATTAAGCAATACACCAACACTGTGTCAACACTGTTGGGGAACTGTGCCAGACACTCCATGAGGTCTCCTCTGCCCATAACTAGCTTAAACTATACCCTGTAAGCTTTGTTTTTTCTCAATTTTGTAAGTCCAGCTCCTGTTGAAGTGTTCTAGAAACCCTGCAGATGGCAGACAAAGGCTTGTTAGACTTGTTGAATGGTGTGCATCCAACAGAGGAAGAAAATGACTGGGCCCAGCTCTATGGTGTTCTCAAAGTAAGAAGAGAATGTCATCTGCTTTAAACTATGGGCTCTTGTTTTAATTTCCCCCAAGGAGAGAACGAAGAGGCCTGGAACAAATCTTTATTTGGAACATCTACTTGGAAGCTGTTGAAATGTTTTCAACAAGGCCATGGATCATTAAGAACATCCCCTTTAAGTTTCTAAGTTAGTTTCATCTTATTTTCTTAAAACCAACAAGTTTATTTCTAAATTCATATATATATATGTTCAAATCATATTTTGAAATATCTGCAGTGCTTGGCCCAGCAGACACAAATCTGTTGTATGGTTTAACCACACCCCACTCAAATGCAGAAATACTGTGTTTCAGAGCCTACTTCTGCAAGTTGGTATCATTAACAAACAAAAATGATCCATTATGGATGGAGCACATTTGTTTCTGTTTTCTGTACACAAATTAATTACTTTAACATTAGATACTGTAAAGTGAACCATAAAAAGCTGTACCTTCCTAGCTGCTTTATAAAATGATATATAACTTTTGTTTGCTTGGTAGAGTAAATGTTGCACCGCATGACAAAGCACTTGATTTCATCAGCCACACCCAACTGAATGAACATTTGTTTAACACTCTTGATCATTTGTTGTTGACTGTTCCCACACCTGCAGCAGGCCTATCTGTTCACTTCTGCCATAACTGATTGTTTAGTGCTTCATTGTTTTTGCTATACGTTTGCCTCTAGGATAAATAGGGCACCTGGACCAGGCAGTGTGATGAATTCGGTTGATTTGTGGTCACATTATGAATTCACCTTTTTTGTTGTCTGTTTGGAGACACTCATTCACGTTTTCAGCAAAACTGACTTTTATTTAATCACTGAATTTTAAAATGTAGTGCATATATTCTGAAATTCAGAAACATTTGAGAAGGTTCTTTTTTCCCCCTCCTATTGGATGGACACACACACATGACAGATGCACAAGAGAGGAATGTCATGTGGAAGTGAGTCAGATGTGTAATTTTTTCCAACTTGCTAAGCATTATTCAAGATCATTTTGGCACAACCATTTTTAACCATAGTGTTGAACTAGGGAGGCCATTTTAGTTTGTTCTGTGGTCTCATGGAAATCAGAAAATGGAAATGTTTCCACAACAGCGAAGCACCCAGGTCCTTGCACACATGACTCACCCATCCTGTGGATCATGGTGGAAGAGGGCTGTAACTTGAGCAAATAAGTTTGACTTCACACACAGCATTGCAGCAGTTACAACACTGCTGATGGCTAACCCTTCGATTGCTGAAGGAGTGGTGCTACAAAAGCCTTTTCATCATACAATTAAATAGGGGATTAATGTGAACAGAACTACTGCGCAGTTGATGCAAGTGAGTTGATCCAAAGCAAAAGCAGCAATATTAAGTAAAGGCTAAAATCTAGTCCTTCTTTTTGTTTAGTATTTTCAGAGTTAAAAAGCTAAAATAAAGCCAACCATAAGAACAATACACAATCTTATGCCAACAGCAACATTTTCTCTTCCAGCCCTGCCAGCCACCCTCCCCCTGGTTTTTATTTCTCTGCTGGCCACACACTCACTACTTCTTTTTCCTTCCTCTCTACAGATCCTTGGTCACTGGATTTTTTTTTTTTCTATGTTCATGCAAAAGGGGGTGGGGATTTTTCTTAAAAGCAGTTATAGCAATGAGAAGTGCTGGTGAGGGAGGAACACAGAGAGAGGTTGTATTGTTTCACCACACATGGTCTCTGTGTGGCTGTCAGCCCCCGTCAGAGCTGCAGGCATAGTGTGCATGTGCAGAGCATCTGTTGGTGCAAGACACACATCTGGAAAAGAGCGAAGCTGTTGGTGGAGGGTCTGGAATGGAAAGGTGAAGTGCCAACACTGGGAAGTTTGACTAACACAGTATCTAAAGAAGCTCACTGCATTGCTACTGGAGTTTTTCTTTTTAGGGTTTTGCATTTTTGCACCTTTAAAATGAGAGGAGCTGTAATTAGAGCAATCATGAGACCATAGAATGCACGGATTATTTAGGGCAGTAGGTGTAGCCACACTGCCTTAAATAGATATTACTTCCTCTTTAGTTATGTTCACAGCTCTGCCACAGTGTGCCCTGCTGCAGCCTATGCATGAGTATGTCAGTGAATGGAATGTTTCGAGGTGGACAGAAACAACTCTTATCATACAGAGTTCCATCCCCCCAGGTTTTGAGTAGTTTCCCTAAAATGTAGTCTGGAGTCTGGCTTCAAGTCCCACTAATACACACAGATACTTTTGAGTCAAATTTGAGCTAAAGCAATAGGGGCACAAAAATTCATGTAGTCACCATCCGAGGTCTACTTTACCTTAAACATCCTCTGTTTGCATTGATTGTCGAACCAGGGACATGTGAAAGGTAAACTGGAATTCAATCAAAGGCTTGTAAGACAGGGAAACTCTGAAAAGTGTGCAAACTTTGCATATCTAAATGCACTTCATCTTAGTATATCAGCTTCTGTTAGACAATAAAAAACCATGTCCTTTGGATCTTAACCTTTACTGAAGGACGTGTATTCCCATTTGTGCACTCCAAGGGATGTGAGCTGCACATATCTTTGTAACACTGAAATGCAGCCGAACAGTTCAGTACTGGAATAGAATGAGTGGGGTCAAAGGTGAACCGGCTGAAGGGAAACTGCTGAAGAAGACAGGGAGAGACAAAATTATATTATGGTATGTAGTAACCATGGAGGGATGGCTACACAACAATGCTTCCAAGTAACACCTTTAAACAAGTGATTGTTCAGAGTTCGTGTTGACCTACAACCGAGGTTGCCAGCATGAGAGCGGAGTGGAAAGTGCCTGACACGAGGGAAGAGAGGAGGGGTACAGCAGAGGGAAAACAGACAGCCCCTGCACTTTTGGACATGAAACCCCACAGTTGCTTCTGGCTCGAGTTACCAGAATCTGGAGGTGGGGCAGGAGCATTGTTGTCAACTAAAGCAAATTCATAAGACGCAACAACATGGGAAGAAATATTGATCCTTGAAAAAAACTGACTTTAGTGAAAGTTAAAATAAAACATTTTAATACCAACAAATCCCATCTAGCTGGTGAACTCCTTAAAGCACAGCGTTGTGTATTATTAATACCTTTTAGTAATTACTTTTAGTTTGGGTGTGTACTGAACTTTCAGTCTTCACATTGGCCCAAGGCTACCCATTACTTTCCCGCTTAATACGAGTGCAATTGCTACTTGTTGTAAACAGGTAATTTGCAGGTATAAGAACAGTTTCAGTTCTTTTCAACTCCATTAATAGACTTCCTCTTCCAATGTTCAGATAAGCAGAGACAGTTTAGACTTGGATTTGCTCTCTGAACAAACAGGTACCCCAACCCTGTTTGTGAAATATGAGGTGATTGCTGTTTCGTGTATTGACTTGCTGCTGATTTAAATCCCACCTATAGAAATTGCTGTATTGCTAAAACATTTGAAGCTATGACTGGAATGTGCAGCTCAGGAAGGTGCCTGCTTGCGCTTTAAGCACAACACATGGGAGGTGAGCCACAGGGAGGAGAAATTCTTGCAACAGTAATACACCTGAAGGTAAATCTTCAGTAACCTAATTACTCTGACTTCACGGTGTGAAGGCAGTGGCAAGACCCAACCTGTGATAGGTGTTCCCAGCATTTGGCCTGTTTAGATTGGGTCTAATGTGCAGACATAAAAAGACAGATCAGGCAGCATGTGAAAAACACTAGGGGGGAGGGGCCACCTTCTCTAAAATAACAACTACAAACTTTGTGTAATAGAGTAGAGTTCCTCACTGCAAAGCAACCAGCTTTGTGGCATGTGATATTTATCCATACACACACAGGGCATTGCTATGGAAACACCCCTGTAAGGACCTCCCACCCTTGCTTATTATGTTACCATAGCAGCCATCCCAGAATAGTCCTCTTTTTTCCCTCCGTCCCTCCCTTGTGTTCGTGACTCACAGTTTGCAGTGGAAACCACAATTCAGTCTGTCTCTTATTCCCCTTTTTGCCCCTAACATTCTTTTCAGTACCAAAGGAACTGCTTGCCTCTCTGAATCATCAGTGTGCTTTTGTGTGTGTGTGTGTGTGTGTGTGTGTGAGTAAGGAAGCACGCGCTTTGGGGAATTCCACAAACATCATCAGTGACAAGTTACTATGGTGATGCAAATACAATATCAGGCGGGGTGACCTGTGTGTGTTGCAAGATAGTGTATCTCAAGGGCTGTGCACTGTCATTAGCTGACTGTAATTTCTTTGTAGTTGTAATCTCCATGGATATGCTTTGCTCTTGTGGTCACTTTATGTCAGCTTTGTTTTGAGAAGGCCCAGCTCGCTTACTCACAGAGCTCCAGGAATAGGGCAGCACAAAATCTTGTCTTATAATATGTTTCATGTGGTAATTGAGTTTAGGGTAAACTTTTTGCTGACGTGGGGAACAGGAAGAGCATGTCTCCGGTTTTATTACAGTCCATTGCTCTAGTTAATTTACCAAGAAGATGAAGATAAACCAATTGTCAGTGCTAATTAAATTAAATTAAATTAAATCAAAGAGAATGAGGACATTCCTTAACTTTCACAGCAATTACACAAATCTGGAATTTTTCCATCTCAGGCTTAAAAATAAGCAATAGATGAAAAAGTCACTTCAATATTTTAAAAAAGAAGTTGACAGGTTAATGTTTAAAATTGTTTCATCATAAGCAGTGGCGGAAGACATTAATTAACTTTTGTTTAGTAATGGTGAGCTATATCATATTGTACAAATACTTCATTACAATTATTTGATTTAAAATTATGGAGAATTATGAAAATTGTCACCCTGAGGGGTGAACCTACAATTATCATCTGAATCTGCACAGTTTTAAATGGGCTTCAGCTCTTTGTTTGAACAACTTTACTGCTCCGTCTCTCTGCAGTATTATCAGAAGGAGCTTTACATTCCAAGCATGTGCACACACACAAGCAGTTTGACTCTGGTTTCTGGTGGCTCACAACATACTTATATATTGTACAATACAAGAAAAATCACATTGACACACACACACACACACACAAACCTGGGCAGGATAAATGAACACAACATATTGCTCTCGTATTCAAGCAGTGGGGGAGAAAGCTAACCGTGTATGGTTGTGTAAACGATTATTAAGTGGGAGGCTCAATTAGTGCCTTCTAACACTGATCAGCCACAACATAACACTAGTGGTCTTAGTAATGTCATGGAAGACAAGGGTCGGCATGGCCACTCGGAGCATTCAGCAGCTACACAGCCCCATACACAGCAAAATGGGATGTACTATGTGCAGAGGTAGTAGAAGAACAAAAATGTAGTACTCAAGTAAAATTGCAAGTACTGACCTAAAACAAAAAATCTCACTACAACTACAAACACCACAAATGTTTTACTTAGAACAAATACTAAGTAGCTTATCTATATTTTACAGGAAGCACAAAACTAAAATTACTCCCCTAAGAATGAATTTTAAATAATACTGATTGTGGTTTGGCAAAACATGTTCAGTAATTAATGCAAAATAAGGGTCAAAAGTCACTGTTGGAAAAGTTGGAGCTGATTTTAGCCAATGTACATGCTGACAGGTGCTCAACCCATAGTGATAGAACAGTGTTTATTAGTTAGTATTATTTTTATAAAAGCAACATATTTTTATATAGAAGCCCCAGGCGGTATTAATTTTGTTGCTGATCAATGTATAAAAACAATAAGACAACAGCTTTTGGCTTGTCCCCTGAGTGGCTTTTCTGCCGGATCCCCTTCTGCAGCAACTTGCCCATTTTTATCTGGGCTTAAAACCAGCACCAAGGTGGCTCTTGGTGGCTGGGTGGGGCCACACTTGGTGGAGCGGGATTCAATCCTGTGGCCTTCTGTATGCTCTACCCATTGATCCACCACCTTTAGAGTATATCAATATAAAGGAAATATATTGTACATGTTTCGTAGAGAGATCAGAATTTGCAGACACAGTGGTTGTTAGAGTATTACAAGTTTACTGCCCAGAGGTTCTTATGATAATCAACGACAGATTAACAGTTCATCTGAGTGGGGGCACATATGTTAATTTTACAAAAAGCAATGCCATGGATCACATCATATAATGTGATGCATTGGTTTTCATGCCGAACTTTAATCTACAAAGTAAAAAGTCTAGTGTATTTGTCTTGGGTCTGTCTTTATTTGATAGACTGCAGTAATGTGTTTACTTAGAAAACATACAGCAAAGAAGCTGAAATTCAGGTTGTCAATTTCCATTCCAATTTGTCCTTTCTCTTCTTTTCTCATTCCTAATTTTTTGCATTGCACAAAATTCTGTAGTTTTGCTTTGCATTTGATTTCACTAACATTCTGCTTAGGACTCTAGATAAATGTACGAGGTAAAAAGACATCGATTGATTGGATTAACATTGTTATCTCAACTGTCAAGTCTATCTTTTATATTCTACTCATGGGTATCTCTCAAAATGTTTCTATTAAAAAATTAAAGATAGCACTAATTAGGCCATTATTTCTATTTTTTTTGTCTTTGTACCTGCTCAGCTCTCTGCCATCACCCTTAACTAAAAGTCAAGTGAGCAGTTGCTGCAGATGATCCCACATAACTTGCATTTGTCACAATCATTATGCTGGTGGAAGGATGATATTTATTAAGGCCAAGAGAAAATACAGATGTTAAATACAACAAACTAGATTTTGTATTTATAAATTGGAAACAGCATCATATGTTAGGTCACTCTTTGTGCTTCTTCATTTTTATACTAATCTTCAACAATAGCGTATTCATTCATTTATAAAGAACACAAGCTGAATCTGTAGCAAATTTTCTTTGAGAGTTTTTGACGTTGACAATGACTCTTTGACTGTGTTTATCTGGCTGTGTCTTCTGCAGTGGCTGGTGAAGCAAAACTGACAATGGTGCATTGTATGAAAAAAAATCTAACAAAGTTTGGGCACAAGGAACTTTTCTATTTACACACAATCTTGTTTGTGTCACAAAGTGCCTGCCGTTCTCCAGATGTAAACTGGAGTGTTAAATAACTTTGAGGAAAGAAGTTTGCATTTGTTGGCATTTTCAAGCAATTAGAAAGGCAGCAGACAAGTTCCGTTTTACTTAAAGCAGATGGCTTGAACATGTAAATCGCTATTGTGTTTGGATAACTGCCAATGAAAATGATACTTTACTTGGCTTTTGTTACTGAACAGAGGCTATTAATAAAAGAGAACACAAAAACCAGAATTAAAAATTTGACACAGGCAATTACAGACTTGAGATTTAAGTTATTGATTACACCTCACCTTGAAATTAGTTGTTGTAGCAAACACACAAAAAAGAAAAGCGAGTATTAAAGAAGATCAACAAAAACAAAGTCACATTCTTAAATGTTCTTTTACGATAAAATCCTTCTATTGTATCACGTGTTTTTGCTAATAATCTTCATGACTCATACAAACAGGCCATTTGCCAAGTACACTGCGTGCTTTGTCTGCGCTTAGAAAAGAATTTCATTTCATTTTGACTACATTCTAACCTTTATCAGCTTTTCCCTGGACTACTATAGGACTTTTTTTCTAAAATGTGTTCAGATTGTCCTTTGTGTATCATTAAGCCTCCATTACACAATCAAATGTGCAACTCCCACCCATCTGACTCTGTTGTCTATGAGCAGAGGCAGGGCAAGAAGTTGTTCTAGGAGATCTGGCAGAATTGAAATAATCATTGAATCCAGCTGTGGTGTTACTTCTCTTTAATCAGATCACAAGTTGCGCTTTTGCCCAGTTCGGTGCCATGTGACTTCCCTTATCCTGCGGGAGACATTAACATACGCAAACAAGCACACACACACACACACACACAAACACACACATTCAACCGTCCATCCCGTCTAATCCTCTGATTTTCCTCTCCTTTAGAGTCTGAGCTGCCCTGTTTTCATTGTAGTCATGGTCTGTGACTCATCGCACGTCTGAGCCAAGCTATTTGCGCTGGTTCACACTGGCTGACACACCTAAGACCAGGAAACACACCCATTCCCACATATCCTTGCATTCATCTAGAGTGACCTGCCACAAAGCAGTAACAGACAGAAAAGTATGTAAAAACATGAGCTCCATGTGCAAAATATTCAGGAAACCTCCTGAAGGTTTAGTTTAGTCCCTATTGCACAATCCATATCTCATAGATCATTCTCCAACTCTGCTCTTAAACTCCAAGTCTTGCTGTGGATTGATTTAGTTAGATTTGCTAGGGGAAGAACAATAAATGATGTGATTTTTAAATTCAGATTTACATTTTCAAGAATGTTTTATTGTGAAAAGTGAGAGTGCATAAACAAGGTCATTAAGCAGCGAAAAACATGCTGCAGGGGGAGTGTTTACTGTGGGGTTGTTAGGTCACCATAAACATTAAAAACCTGTACAAAGTGTGTTTCACAGCACATGCTTCAGAAAGATCTCCTGCTGTTTACATGCACACATGTTTTAGGAGTTGTCTGTTGTTTGCACCAAGCTGCAACTGTTCGTCAAAGGGAACAGCAGCCACACCTCTGAGCTGAGCAAACAGGTACAATAGCAGGGTGTTTGACTGCATTATGCTGAGGCAGCAACAAAATGTGTTAGAAAAGTTTTTAAAAAAAATTACACTCAAGAAAGTGATGTAATACACATTGAGTCCAAAGAGTAAAGACATGCCATGATGACTTTTTTTTTTACAGAGTTAAAAAAGGTCACTTTTTTCTTGAAATTTGCTTTTTCACAGCGCGCGTACACACACACACACACAGAAAGGGAGAACTACTCCTTTTTTTTTTAGGTAAAACAAAATCAGAATGATCTTGACTCATGGTGGTGTGATGTGGTAATAAGAAAAAATGTGTGTGCGCTTGTGTGCACACATGTACAAGCGTGTGTGCCACTCCCTGTTCCTGCCCCATGAAGCCACACAGTAACTTTTTCTTGTGTTCGGACAACTTCTTGGATGTTGCTTACAACGATTTCCCCCCATGAACATGGGTGTAACACTGGTGTGAACAAGCACACTTGCATCAACATCCCATCACAATGTTCATGCATATCTTAACTCAGGTTTTCCCAACCAAAGGAACTGTTAACTGGGCGTGGGTGGGGTTGCTTGGGCATGGGCTGCATTGGCATGAAAAGAATAAAGAATAAAATTTTAAAATAATGTATTAACATTAACTAGTAAACAAAAACTAAAATAAAACTAAATACCAAAATAAATGAATGAATTGAAATACATAATATATAAAAGTAAAGTATGCATTGCAAATACTTCAGAGTAATTTAGAAATAGTTGGAATAGCTAGCAAAAACAAATTGACAAATATTTGAAATACCTAAAATAGTTGAAATAATTTGCTAAAAATAAAAGATGCTGTATGTAGTGAAATGGTTAGGTAAATTAATGCTCGCTCAAAGTGATTGATAAATGGTTGGCAAACCTAAAAAATGATGGATTCACTGCTCACAATTGTTGACAGTAATGGAACAGTCAACATAGTTAAAAATGGTGGATCATTGTAGTACGCCATAAATATTTGAGATACAAATGAAGAAGAAAAGAAATAAGTATATGTATAAAAAGCTGTCTTGTGTTTTCACTTTGTACTCTATCTCGTAAACTGCTAATTCTTCTGAGTCTATGAAATTGACTTGTTGATAGGTTTGTTTTAAAAGATCAAAGTTCAAATGGTTGTCGTTTTACCAGTGGGATTTTTGTAAATAGTGGTGAAAATCATACTATTTGGTTCTGACAGTGTTGTACGGGTCCAAGCTTTCTTTCAAATCTTTCAAATTTAGAATTCAGATAGTCTTTGTTGTTGTCTATGAATCGTTGAATTTATACAAATCATTCCTTTCTTCAAATTTTGATCATGGTGTGTAATGTTACCATTGTATTTGTTCAGCTATGCAGTCCAACATTATTTAAAATATTTGCTTATACTCTTCACATAATTTTAATGCCAAGGGCTCATTAGTTATCACATGATTACCTTGGCAAGAGCTGTGTTAATTGCCTCAAGAGTAATTACTTGAATATACTATTGAAATTAACATGAGCATAATGTGATACGTATGCTACTGATAATAGAAGGATGTTGCATGTTGCTGTGTTGTCTTGTGGAAACTCAACATTCACAAAATCTTTCACCTGACAACATTATTTCAACACGAGGATGGGAATATAGTGGGAGTATAGTGTTCCCACTATCATTTACTGAAATGACTGTTACAATAGCTTTTTTTTTTCAGATTTATGGAGGAAAATATTTAAACATGTAAAGCATGTGCTAAGAGTCTTATGTTTAAAACATGCAGGTATTGCAATCCTGTGTGACCTGGTTCAGGGTGGGCTGTGTTCAAACGAAACAAAACACAAATAAACAAACAAAACCAAAAAAAAAAAAAAAAGAAAACTTCAGCAAATCCTTTCTTGTAAATACACACGTTGCCTTATGAATTTAAGTAAAGGACTGAGTCATTTTGTTAATGATAACTTTGTGTCGCTCTGTGGACAGTAATTTAAATGCTATAATAGCATGTTTATGTCATTGTCTAATCATATGATATTCATTCTGTGGTGCTTCATAGTGTACTTCAATCTTGTCCCGAAATGGATGAAAATGAGAAATTAGAATAAAATCATGCAGTAGATTATGACTGTTGTGCTGCTTTGCATAAATGTGCAAGCATTAATACGAGGCGGCCGTCCCTTGTGTATGGGTGTGTGTTGGGTATAGTGAGTTAGTCACATGCTTTGAATAAGTTTAAAACAGTCAAATGTTTTCTTCCATTTTTGTTATTACTACTAGTGCCAAAACAAAAATTTCCAAGCTCATTTCAAAAATGTCATCTTATTTAAGAAAATCTTTAGTACTTTGACAGTTTCAAAAGCACTTAATACTGTTAAAATACTGGTGATATCAATATTTAATATGTTACATAAGATATATAATATGTTAGATATGTTACAGTGAACTAACATTCATGACATTTTCAAGCAGAAGTTTACTTTCCTGTTGCAAGTCAGAGCCCTCTCTGTGAGGCAGTGGGTGGTCCCATGGCTGCAAAGGACCACTCCCTCGTTCCCTCCCCTGTATGCTCCTCCTTCTGCAAACCAGGAGCCCTACCCAGCTCCCTGTCCAGCCACTCTGATCAGCCAAGAGGAGCAGGCTGTTAAGAAAAAAACAAGTTTAAATCATCTCAGAGCAGAGAAGGGAGGGAGAAAGGGGGACAGGAAACGCCCTGGAAACTTGGTTGATCGAGAAAAAGGAAAAGACTGACAGAATCCTACTAGACTGCAAAGTTGTGAGTGGAAGAAGTGCTTTTCTTGGACTGAGGAGAAGGGGAGAGGACACATTTTCAAGGATGCTCAAGCTGGAGTGAGGCTTCTTGAGCGCAAAGACTGCGCACAGGTAAAGATGTTTTTTTTTCCTTCTGCACATTCAAGTGAGTCTGTTTTTCAAAGTGCTGCTGAAGTTTGTTGCCAGTTGTGCTTTGATTAAAACTTAACTTTGCTCTAAAAGTACATTTTAATGACAAAAAGTTGATCGATGCTACTTAGTTACAAGTTCTAAAAGTTAGTCCAGTGTTCCTGTAATAATATAGTGGGTGGTTGTAGTGAATGTGTGTATCTGCAGCAACATCACATTGACTTTTTCTTACTTTGTTATATGTTTATCTCCATATATCATTCATATATTTTTTCCTAGAATTAAGCTTTGCAATGTTGTTCAGTTGTTTGAAGACAAAACTTGCTTGTTACTACTTTGCTTGTCTGAGATGATGTAATGTCGCAGTAATTTGGTATGAATATAATCTTAACTTTTAATTGATGTTATAATAATAGCACTGCACATGAAAAGTGGGTGTGTACCCACAGCCACCACATGAATGCAGAGGACTTGACTGGAGTTGCGCACTTCACTTTTCTGTTACTGCAACTAGTGGTTGTTATCCCAGGGGCATACAAGTGATGAATTCACGGCCCTAGAGAGAGTTTGGTGTATCGGCACATGATTTTAGTGCTTTTAGAAAGAACGCATAACACCTAACATCAATCACTCTGTGTATAGTGATTAAAATGGTGTGCAACATGGATGTCCTTTCCATTTATGTCATCCCGTCTTTTATGATAGTAACAGTTTTAGAGCACTAGGAAATCCCACACACTGGACCAAAGTTGGTTGAAAATGTGTATAGTGTATACTGATGTTATCGTTCAAGTGTTTGTCTTGTCTGACCAACGCCCTTTGCTAAGACTTGGGAATTTAAAAAGTAAAGGTACTTCCCTGTGAGGACCTGCAGGAACAAGCTTGGGTGTGGATTCCTCTCCTTCACCTCCCTTCACCCCCTCCTTTTTTCTCCCTCCCTTCTTGCTTTGCTGTCTCCTCCACACCCTTCAAGGACAAAAAAAAAAAAAAGAGAAAGAGAGAAAAAGATTTAACACATACATGTTCTAGATTGTTGTTGCAGCAAGTCGTTCACACAGACCTTTATACAGTATCCAGGAGTAAAGTATTAAAAGTATTAATCATAACTTTCTTTTAACTCCCCACTATGTGATAGGGCACTGTACAGTTATTAGTTTTTAGGAACAATGAAAATTTCATATATAGACTTGTAGTGTGTGTTTATATCTATCTTAATGTACCTGGTATGTGAAAAATCAGTTTTTAAAGAAGACATAACTTGTTACATAATAGAAAGAGGGAAACTCTCGCTGCTGTCTTGTGTCAAGACATACACATATTTTAATGACTTTTCAAAGTCTTAGGAAGAGACAGAGAGAGATTTCTGTTTCTTTCTTTTACTTTGGATCTCATAACCTGGGATCCTGGGCAGCGTGTGCCGGGGAGGAGGAAGATGGGGAAAGAGAGTTGGGGAGTGAGTTAGTATGGGGGGATGGGCGGGGCGAGGTTGAGGAGGGGAGTAATGGAATGTAGTGGTTTGGAAAGACAAGCTAATTGAAACCAGGTTTGAGGCATAGAGGGGGGAAGCTGAGACTTTGCACGTTTGTTTTATTAACCCAAAAGATGAGAGATATTTCTTTGCCTAGTGTATACTTGAAGCATAAATGGCATCTTTTCAGCTGTGCATTAAAACTAGAATGATCACATATAGTGCATAGTCTAAATTTGAAGTGATACATTTGTTCAAGTTGAAGAACAAAAAATAGATATAAAAATCCGGTCACACACAATCTTAATTTGGTTAAAAGTCATATTTGTCTTTGTGCTGTAGCCTGTCCTCCACTGCTCCCTCCTGCCACACCCAAACTTAATTTCACTGTGGAGAGAGGGCTGGTACTTGCTCTGCGTTGCGCAGCATTTTCTGCAGTGCTCACTTAACTCACGCTGTGTTCCCCAAAGTTGTCAAAGTCCGCCGGTTCTCAGTTGTTCTTGCCCAGGTGGTTTTGACACAGACTGCTTGAAGAAGCTCTTTAGTTGTTTCTCATTTAATGTATTAATATATAAAATATAATAATATGGAGTATGTTTTTTTGTGTTTTTAGCGTTTCAGACATGTTGCGCTTGACGTTATTATGCTATGAAGTGCTGTATTACATGTTTTACTGCAGGTGTAGGTTTTTGCTGCAAGCAAGCATGGACCTATAGAAATGTAATAGATATTCAACTTCTATTTCAAGCATTGAAGGTTTCAGAGCTGGTTTCTAATTGCCTGCAGCTACAACGTCTGTTGGTTCACAGGGCCTCATTTTGGCCTGGGGCGGTTACTGTTTGTCCAAATGCTTGCACTTTCTACAAGGGCAGCAGTACAGAGGCTACATTATGTTCTCACCTAAAATAACGCGAGAATGAAAATGAATGATATTTTAGAGTTCCACAAAACACACTGGAATTTTAGAAAAAACAACTTTCTTGATCTGATGTTGCTCAGTCAGCATCTCAAGCCGATATTTTGCCCTGTTCGACTAAATTGACAAACAATATCCTTCCTAACCTGAAGAAAAGGGCATGCATCAGGGCTTTGGAATCTTAGCTCAACCGTGTCAAGATATTTAGCATAGCTTTCTACGAGTCCTGTTGCCTGGCAGCACAGATGAGTGAAGTGATGTTACTTAGAGTGCCAGTGTGAAACGGAAATAAACTCATCTTTAGCACACTTCCTCTGTCATTTGCTCATGAGGTTGTTGAATGGGTGTTTGTAAGGATGCACAGACAGAGGTGACAAGATCGAGTTATACGTAGTGGGTGGGCTGAATAAAGGGAGAGTGACCTTTTTCACATTTAGCATAAATGTGAAAAAGTGGGCATTCTGATGTCTCAGCAGATGCCCTGGACAATGGTTAAATAACACAATAGTATATTCGTAAGCACACAACTGTTCTAACGAAGGGGGTTTTCCTCCAGCTCGAAATAAACATCTAAGCGCAGTGCATGATTTTCTAGGCAAGCCACCCAGCAGCCACTCCCTTTTTATCCACTGAGTGCTCATTGGAATAGTTTAGTGTGTCTTCTGTGTACTCTGTGGACTGTCTATCATTAGCACTGCTTACCTTGTTGAGAAATAGTGATTTGAGAGTTACAAGGAGACAATTATCACAAGTCACACATAATACCCCTGCAAGCCACACCCTACATGGGTACATGCTGGATGCAATTCATACTTGCTTATTGTATTTAAAGTTTGGTGGGATTTCTGCACACAAATTAAAAATAAGATAAGCCAATAACTTCCAACACTGTAATGCCAAACATCTGAAAAACAGACGTATCCAAAAGCGCTAAATCTTGGAATCCTGCACAACTGTTGTACTGTGCAGCCTACCTGGCCCTCACTAACTGTCTGGCCTGTGCCCTGCAAATCCCGGTGTTTCTTTGAACAAGATATGACATAAAGCATCTGTTACAAAACTCTTCTTGGAATGACCTGCCAGAAATGTCAGCTCAGCAGAGCTTGGAATGTAAATTTAGAAATACATTGAGCTTTGTTTAGGCTTTCTTTATCTGGTTCAAGATAGTCAAGGGTGGCAGTCATAATCCAGCAGTTTGTCATTGCACTGCTCTGGTGTAGACTAAATTCTAACTATGAATACACATCCTAATGCAGTGCTTATGCTTCAAGTATACCTAAGGACATTCTGCTACTCTGCTTGCCATCTAGTCCCCCTCTTAACCTTCTTGTTTCCATGAATGGACTTGCATTTATTCTTGTTCAAACAGCAGTTGTGGATGACAGAACTAATTCAGAACCAATTCAAAATTTGCATTCTCAACTCTCCCATGTTTGCCTCGATGTGGAAAAACATGGCTCTGCTTCTCTAAATCCCATTTGTGATGCTTTGTTAGTTGCTCGATGTTCTTGGCCCTGAAACTGCCTGTAGGAACCAGCCCAGGAGCACTTCTCATTTCATCACTTCAGCTATTACTGAAATGTTTTGTTTCATTTTTGCAAAAATACTACTTGTGTATTTGTATAGCCAAAAATTACAAAGAGCATCTTAGGATTTTCAGCAGGACTGATGCCGCCTAGGTTCCCAGGAATATAAGAAAAGCTCCTCTTAACATATGAGCGCATAAGGAAAAGCAGTGATAATTTAAAGATCCTCCCTCTGATAATGTTAAGGGAAGTGATTGCAAATAAGGCTTATGATAGATGAGTTATCTGATGCGTACCACCTGAAACAGTATGGAACGTTTTCAGTACATTTTGTGAACGTGAGACTTAAATTAAGACTTACAGGAAAACCAAGGCAAGGTTGAAATGACTCAACACAACCCCTTGCCTTGTTTGTGATCTTGTGATTTTGTGATCTAAAAGCAGGAGACAAGGATTTTAAGGGTTTTCTTTAGTTTTTCTTCTTGGCGCAAAGAACTCTTGCCAAAGTCACAATGGTTTAATCAGCTGCAGGCCAAGTTGGCGTCAGTGGGCAGACTTTGGTCTTCTACAGCACTTGTGGTTTGCTTCAGGGTTATGTGGACTATGGGGTGCCGAAAAGAACCCTTTATTTTGACGCACATTCCTTTTATATGTGTCACACATACATGGCCTATCTGTGTTTTGGAACCTATGCTGGTGGCTGCTATATCTCTTTTTGTATTTGCTGTACTTGCTGCATCAAATTACATCACAGAGAGGGGAACAGGGAATCTGTTTTGTTTTGACGGCAAGATTGATTTGGTCACTGCTCGTATCTCCCTCTTTTACACTGAGGCCTTTTTGTTTGCTCATAATCAAATTGTGTCCCTCTCCAGCACCACTGTGCCTGATTCACTTACAATTGAGCTTTAATCATTGTCATACTGCTACTGTTGTCTGTTGATGGACTGACTACAGTCCCTTTGATCGGTTTCCAGAGAGGTGTGACCTACATAAGTACAACTGAGTATAGAACAGCTCAGGTTTGTGTCATCAAGGGATAGTATAAGAGATAAGGCCCGGAGTGGAAGAGGATAGCAATGAGGTGTAGAGAGCTGTATGTTGCATCAACTGTGTGCAAAGGTGGAGCACACTAAAATAACAATGGCAGTGATGTTGATATGAATGGTGAAAATTAAATCCATTTGTCTGAGAGAATGTGTTTAAGGAACTCATTAAATGTAACTTGCCAATCTAACTGAATGTGGCATTCTTGTATATTTGAGCAAAATCTGGAGAATGAGGGTGCGATGGACTGATTACATGGAGGTGGGCATTAACGCAGGGTGCAGGGAACGAGGCTGGAGTCAGAGTAAGAGAGAAAGAGGACATTTCTTTGGAGTTAGTCACTGTGGGGAGAGGCTGGGCTCCCTTCCAGCTGGCCTGACAGCTCTATCAAGGAATGTGTATGACTGGAGGCCTGGGTGGGGCTGTGCACTGAGCTGCTTCCTCTGTATGCTGAGCAAAGGCAAAGGCAAAGCGGCGTGATCTGCCTCGTGAATTGCGGTGTGGTACTTTTACTTTTTTTAACAGATGTGTTTATATTTGTTTCCCACATTACTTGAGACCATAATTCACTATTATTGTGCCTCCATTTGTGTGTTTATATGTATAGTGTTACCAAGTTATTAAGTAGAGAAGGGAGGGGAGCATCTGTCTAGTCTGTTGAGTTTGTTTACACAGATATGACCATTGTAAAAGAAATTTACTTGCATGAACCAATATTTGCTTTTCCGTTTCATGTATCAGGGTGCAATAGAAAATCACAATCATCCACAAATCTCACAACAAACAAGTCATGCACTTCTTGCAGAGGTCTAATATTCTCTTTATTTCACTCATACAAGCCAATTATAACTCATGTCTCATTAGTCTGGTACCTTTACCTGTGGAAACTGGTTTTCATTTATCACTCTATCTGAATCACCGGAGTCTTACACTACATCTCTGTAACTAGAGTATGGGCCAGAGAGTGTACACAGCTGCTGTCCCCCTACACAAACATAATGACAAGCACGTACTGGCTGGCATTCATTTCGGCTATGTCCCATCTATTTCAGTATGGGTCCAGTTCAAAAGTGCAATCAACAAGAATGCATTCTTGAGTGTTTTGCATAAATTATTTTATAAGATTCCCACTAATTATGTAGGTTTTGAGAATCATCTTTGCTCAATTTTTCTCTTTTTGATTTAGTGTTTGTTATAGGTAATTAAAACCTGACTGTAGTATACCAAATATGGGGCACGGGGGAGGTTAATGATGGGGTTGAAGAGTCTGTCCCAGAAGAATTTTTCTGAGGGGCATGTTCCCACTGGCAGATGCCTGTCTGTACACACATCAAGTCTGTCTCTGTTTGTACTGGGACTGACAAAAAGAAGGCTTTGTTTCACAATATGCCGATGGACTGAAGCCACAATCGTCATAGGTCCTGAAAGATTAACTTAATGTGAAAATGACAGATTCCAAGTGAATATAGCTGCAACATTTTCCTGATTCTGTGCTGTGTTACTACAGTGGTTTTATACTTATACAAATTAGCAGTCCAGTGTTATCTCATGGTTATCAACAATTTAACTTTATAATTACATTTATAATTATTTTAGAAATGAACTAGCTCTTTTAACTCCCAGTTTAACACTGTGTTTGCCTATCTGCAGAAGAAAGAGCCACACCAAACAAGTACATGCAACTATTTAGTTGAGGGGCACATTTAGCATAATTACTGACCAGGGTAAATACTACTACCATTGACTAGTTAATTATTGAAGCTCTGACAGCTCAGATTGGGAATTAGAGGCCCAGTGAGCATGAACAGTAAATGCCATGAGTAAATCCTGAATGTAGCCACAGTACGTGACTTATGTGTGACAAATGTTTGTTTGTTTTTTGTCAAATATGAAACATTAAACATGGAATTATATTATGTTAGAGAGCACCATGAGAAATTCAGAATAGGTTATTTTTGAACTGCCCATTTATATATTTAAACTATCTTATCTAAAACCCAATTCTGCTCTTTTCTGTCAACAGAAGTCAAGAAAGAATAACCACAGCATCTGATTGAAGCCCTCGGCTTTGCTTGAGCAATCTGAGGTAAGTGTCGTCAAACCCAACACACAGGGTCCTCACTATGATTTAATTAAGCAAAGAAAACATTTTTTTTTCATAATCGAAAGTTTATTCTTTTTCCTGTGTCAGTTTTGAGGAACATTTTTTGCTTTTATAGAGTAGGTATTTTATCAGCTGAATAGGAATCATGTTCGTAACTGGTGTGACTATTCTGTGGAGAACAAGAATGCATTGGTGATTGATCAAGCTCAAACCTGTTGTATTTTTTGTCCCAGGACTGCTGCTTTAGTAAGCTTTGAATTTTGTTCATGTAAGAAAGTTCCCATTTAGATTCAAAAGATGTTATCAGTTTATCCAAATTCATACATTTGATTCAGATCTCACAACGTGGAGGTGCCAGGGGAGAACAGATATGCAGAGGTGATCGGTGGTCAAGGCCTAAACCTGTTGTGTTTTGTCGTAGGACTGTTGCTCTATTTTTTCACAGCCTGGCTTTACCGTGCCAGGCGAGAGCATGATTATCTCAGCAGCACATCTCATGATTATCTCAGTAGCACATCTCCTGAAAACGAGCAACCGACATCCGCCTTCATTCTTGGGCATGCAAACAGCTTAATTCAGTTAACCATATGTTAATTTACTGCTGGCTTGTGATCATAGCACAGAATGTTATCAATAATTTTGGAAGATAGACGCTTGTGTCAGAATTTGCCATTTTTTTGCCATTTGCCTGAATGGAAAGTTCCCAGTTCACATGCATGTTATTGGATATTACGACATAAAATCAATAAAGGAATACATAAATGGATTCAAAATATTTGCCATCCTGCATCATTAAGTTACTACTGGAGGCCGAATGCAAACACAAAAAAGACCCTGAAGGGGAGTAGTTCTGGGGGAAAACCCCACAGGGAGTAGTTCCTAGAACGTCCTGAGAATTGTTTGGTCCCGAAGTGCCTTGCGTCACTTTTGAAAAGCATTTTATTATGTAGCCAGATTGAAAACCTCTGTTGGAATGTTTGTTGTAAAACTTCCTGAACCTAGAAGGTCATGCCACCACCATTCAGCTGTGAGGGCTCGCCTTGTAGAAACCTGACACTTGGCTAATTCTACTTTGTGCCTCCTTTTTGCACCCCTCCTTTCTCCCTCAGAGACCACCTGTTCCACTTGACCCCCCCCCCCCCCCCCCCCCCATGAAACAACCTTGTCAAAAACATGGCAAGCACACATTACTTTAACTATTTGTAGTTAGCTTGGGTTAGTCATATTGAGTGAAGGCTAATCTTAGCAGAAAAGGTGAAAAGTGTGTGCAGCTTGTGTAGGCCATGGTCAGGCCATAAGAGAGGCGTATCCAGAAATGTTCTGTGGTTGCACTCTAGTTAACAGAAGCTTTTGTCTGGCTGGTTCTTCACACCCCCTTGCTCAATACCCATACCAGGCCATAATAAATCATGATAGATACATGAGCATGTCTGTTTACGCTAATTTCCTTCCGGCCTCTATGGTTTCCTTCAAAGCTTTTCAAATATGCTGCAAATATGCTAGATGAAATGACAAATCAAATAAGGAATGCCACTCTCAGGCATGAAAGATTAATAAATGAAAGGAAAAGCTGATTGTCAAACTGTTACAGACTGCATGTCTGTCTTATGATGCAAAGAACAGAGGCTTACTCAATTAGCTTCTGTTTAAAACAGAGTGCATAACTTGATGATTCTGTCAAATCAATTAGAAAAAGGATACAGATGCCCCATGTCGAATGTTATTCTAAGCTTCTTAGTTCGCCTTTCAGTGATAGCTTCACATTTTGCACATTCATGTGCCTTTACTCCTTTTAAGATTAACCTCACTCATAGGCCACCATTCCAAGGAGCAGTCTCACAACCATTACTCTGCCTTTCCTACTTTCTTTTTTTTTACCATTTTGTCTTTTTTCCTTGTTTTCCTCCTACATTGCTTTGGGTTTCAGCACCTACCTATAGCTTGCCTCCAGCATTATGTCAAAACTATAGGAACAAGGAAGGCCCAAATGGTTCTCTCTCTTAGCCTCAGAGTGAGAATGAAAAGAAGTTTAAGGTGACTATGTATAAGAATAGATACATGCACAGCAACAAATTAAACAGAGAACCAAGAGAGTTGTGTCCTCAGGTTCTCTTTTAGTGAGAGCTATAGAAATGAAAAAGCGTGCTCCTTTGAGACTTTGGTGAACACATAAACTGGATCGTGCTTTCCACTTTCCCTCCTCTTTGAAAAGAGTAGTACAGTAGTACAGTAACAAAGTTAAAAAATATAGTTAATATACACTGTCCCCCTTCAGCACTAAACACATGTAGTCTATGTAATGTCAATAGGCCTTAAGAAGAATATGAATAAAAATAAATGCAAGAGTTGTCAGCTATTTTTATCTGTTATCACTGACAAAAGGAAGTGAGGAGGTGGATGTGTAAAGCGGTGAGCGGTGTTGTGACCAAAGGGCAAAACACAATTTCTTTTTTGTTTAGACCGTATAATTTCAGGCCATGATTAGAAAGGGTTTGTTAAAATATTATAGCTGGTAATATCGGTTAAGATAAAAGGAATTTGATCTCCTCTTGATTTAGTAAATTTTGTGCAGCTTTGTGCAGTTGTCATAAGGCTATGATGTGTATGTAATATGCATGTAAAGGAAACAGTTTTCAAGTTTTCAGTAAGGTTCCCTGGATAGACAAAATTAGTTAGAAGCAGGGAGTAAAAAGGAAGAAGAGAGAGAAATTGGAGAAAATCAGGTTGTAGATTCTTATGAGTGATTGGTATAACCGTTGGCATAAACCCCACCACTGCCTCTGGTATTATATGGTGTAAATATACTTGTTATTCAATGCTGAGAGTTTGCAGAAAGCTGTTTTAGAGAGGATAATTATCTCAAAGCACTACATACAATTTCAAGTATTCCAAATTATGTAGGCCCCCTCTATTTCTTGACTTGCATTAATCGGTGAACTGCATGTCGTGTGTCCTTGGATAGGGTCCAGAAAAATAAGGGAGACCAGTTTGCAAATCACTCTGCATTCCAAACTGTCTGTTTGGTGTTTGTTTTTTTTACTCACTTTACACCACAAAAACTAACCTGTTCGTTTTAGTTTGACCATTTACTGTATATGTGCACTTAAATTTGGCTGTCCTGTTTTCAATTGGGTTTTTTTCATTAACTTGGTAGTCGTTCAATTTCATGTGATGCTATCAAGACAGCCAGGCATAATAACGCAAACACAATATTAAAATGCCAATGTCTTATTCTAATCTAATTTGTCTAAAACACATTTTAGACCATATTATAATAAATAATATATTGGCAGTGTCACAAGAGTGACAAATGGCCTTTGGGTGATGGATATTACAAACTCATTTTAAACAGCTGTTGCTTTATCTTTGCCCTAACCTCATCTTGTACCCAGCAGCTTGTTATCTTGCAGAGCAGTGTGGCAGCTTCAGTGAATAGGGAAGGGATTTGTGGCTTACAGGGCTGAAAACAGCATGACAAAATATTTAAGTGTGCTTTTAAGCTATTATGTTTCACTACAGCAGTAGTAAGACTATTTGAAGAATTACAAGGAGAATTGGTTATAGTTGTCCTAAAAGAGTCAAACGCAGCTGACTTCCTAATTGGTTTCCATTGTCATGTTACAGGCCAGTGGGGGCACTTTCCTATGAATTAGGCAGTCTGGTTATTTAATCAGGTCTGTTTGAAATTAACTATCCACAGCTTATAATGCATTATGTAAGCATTCTAACTACATGTTCAATGCTCTGAATAGCTATTCAATAGACTATTTAAAGTTATAGTGTTCTCGTTCTGTCCTTTTCCAATTTGGTCTCTGGTTGTCATCCACCCCTAAAAACATAGACCAAACCAGATAACACCATTACTCATATCCTGTTTCTTCTGTACCATCCAGTGTACAGGCTTATGCCATTTATGTTGCTTGAAAAGACTGACACGGATGCAGCTTTTCCACAGTTTATTTGTACAATATCATTTTGCAAAAAAACTAATTAATAAATACGCTTTACCACTGTTAAATATTGACAGGGTGTTGCTATAATCAAGTCAAATACAGCAGTGAATCACATCACACTGAATGACTGTGGCTTTTCAAAGTAACACTTTTACAGAGCTGAACACCTATACTTCAAGTGGTAATAGTGGTAGTTGGGTAAGAGTCCATGTCCTTGACATATAAAGCATGCCTTTGAGTAAAAAAATGGATATTAAATTGCTCCAGATGTGTGTGTATGTATGGACTAAATAGACAAACAAGTGTTTTGAATGAATGAAATATAAAACCATGCAAACCACTGCTACTTAAAGACACGCAGCTTTACACACAGTTTGTGTAATTGAAGGGGCAGGTTTTCAAGAGTCTGGCATTAATAAACGATTGATTATCTGTTCTAAAAGGTGGGTAGGAATAGTTAGCATTTCTAAAGAGGTAGACATGAGAATGATGTAAAGAAACCTTATTATCATTGTGATGCAAATGTACTGCTGTGCATTTCTGCATCTCTGTTTTTCCATGAAGCATGGCACCTGTAACTAGCATTATTCTGTCTTTTGACATTTGAGCTGGGGTGTTGGCACAGGATTGGATTGCTTTCCTTAGGGCAGGGTGTGGTCTGACTCTAACCAAATATCGAAAACACAAAGTGCCTACATAGGAGGCAGCTGATGGTTCAACGTTTTGGGGAGGTAAAGGCTGTTTCCTGACAGGGTTTTATCACCATCTGGTGTTGGTCATTGTGTCCTACATGCCAGACCTGACAAAATGCATTTGTTAACAAAGGTTTTGTTTTAAGGGTAAAAGAAGTGCATGTTGTCTGGAATAAAATACTTTATGAATATAATCTAACATTTTTGTGTTTTTTTATGATTTTGTAATAATGATCATCATTTTCTTTATATAGGAAAACCAAAGTAGAGTTCCGATCACACCAGGGCCTAAAAAGAAGAAAGCAAAAACAAGGTATTTATTGAAGTTAAATACATAATTAATACCGTATATTTTATATATTTCTTATATCTAGATGCAAATGCACAAGGACCTGCCAGCTAGCTTGTTTTTTTCTGTTGAATCAGTTACTGAAACGGTTATGTTTACAGATGGCCGAGGAGGATGAAACCAGAGAGGTGCTCTTTCCAGACTGGGAGGGTCCAGACAAAACTGGCCTGACCATTGAACAGACAAGTGGAGGAGAGATTTTCGTTAAGGAGGTGAAAGGAGAGTCACCTGCAGCACGATCTGGAAAAGTATACGAAGGTATAGCCAATTCCTTAGTTTCTCTCATCTGATTTGTTTATCAAGCATAAAATAAAAATACTTTTCACCTACATGCTTTTAATTTTAACATACTTGTCCATTTAATTTATAGGTGACCAGATTGTTGGTGCCACTATCTACTTTGATAACATGAGCTCAGAAGAAACAGCTGACTTATTGAAGACACTGAACCGCCACAAGGTTGGGTTGAAACTACAAAACAGAGACAAATCCCCATACTGTTCTCCCTTGAGTACACCGTGTCGTTCACCTATAGGAACACTGACATGGGAGGGGAAGACTAGGTTTGGAGGTTCCAGTCCAGAAATCATACTTGTAAGTTTTTTTATGTTATTTTTGAAGTGGTATGACAACTTAGCTGTTTGTAGTGCAGCTACCTGACAGGGTTTCCTGGTATATTTAAATGTCCATCTTGTTTGCCTTTTTGTTTTTTCTGTTAAACAGAGTGGAGATGATGAGGACTATAAGAGAATATACACAAAAAAGATCAAGCCAAGGCTGAGATCTGAAGATCTTGCTGAAGGGGTTGATGTTCGCACAGAGCGCCACAGCAGCACAAGCAGTGATGGCAGCACTATAACTACTATCACCCGTCGGATCACTACCTACACTGTGGATATGCCAACTGGCATAAGTGAGCACCTTGAACTTTCAAGCCCAGAGTTCAAAGGGCTAAGGCACGAATCTGCAGATGGCTCTCCTCGCATCAGAATCACACATGGCAGCCCTCCAGGTAAAGAGGGATCGGAGGAGGGAGTTTTTGAACCAAGCCATGTCTCCTACACTGGGCCACACATTAGCTCCACAGAAACACACTGGGGCAGTGGGGAAGTGACCACCACAATTACTAGAGATGTAGAAATAGAAAGGGATAAGGGTCTCAGATTCAGAGAGCCTAACGTTGGCATAACAATGGGTAAAGTCAAGGAAGGTTTTGAGATCTCAAGATCAAGTAGAGAACAAGGAGGTGGAAATGTTCAAATGTCAGAAAAAAGCATGACATTAAGAGACAGCACAAACACTGGTGTTAGGCATGTTAAAATGGGACTGGTGGGAGATACAGAAGAAGGAAGTGTTAACACCAGTTTAGATGACAGAACAAAGGTGAAAGTATCAGAAATTCCTATCAGTCATCCACAGGCAAAGGGATCAGGTAGTACTGAAAATACCAGACTTGGTGGAGGTTCCATAGATTTTGCTACTGAGCAGAAAGGTGGCAGAATAGGAGGATCAGCAATAACATTAAGCAGTGTGACCTCAGGATATTCCTTGGGGCCACAGAAGGTTTCAGTTTCAGGTGTGGATGTAAACATAAGTACAAAGTTGAAAGATGAAGTTAATGTCAACCTGCCTAGCACAAGGAAAGAAATAAAGACATCTGAGATGGTCACTGAAGTTCCGGGCTATGAAACCGAGGGCAATGTGAGTGGCATAAAAATGTCAACAATCAAAATGCATGGATATGGAACAAAAGGAACAAAGAAAGAGGGAACTAGTATTGAAGTTAAACTCAGTGGTGATGCTGAAATGTCCGTATCTTTGCCAGATAAAGAGGTACAAACATCAGAACTAGAGACTAAAAATACAGATATGCAGATCAAAGGTCCAACAACTGTAAGGCTTCCAGAGGCAGACAGTAACTTTAAAGCACCGGAAATTATTTCTAGCATTCACACGACTGTACCAAAGGGTGATAGCAAATATAAAATGGAGGTGTCCAAGGTTAAAATTTCGTCATTATCTGGGACAGATATAGATGGAAACCTAAAGGGTTCTAAGACAGAGAGAAATCTTCATGTAACAGTGCCAAAGACTGAGGGAGAAATAAAGCCACCCAGAGTTGACATTAAAGGTCCAGAAATAAATACTGAGGGAAGACAAATAGACTCAAAAATGCCTCAGATAACCATTCCATCATTTGGAGGCAAGGGTCTAAAGATTGATGCAAAATCTTCTGTTTCTGACATTAAAGCACCAGCACCTGTTGTTGAAAGCACTGATGTAAAAATAAAAGGAACCGTGTCTGATTTGCCATCCATGTCAAGTTCAAAGATTGAGGGAGAAATAAAAGGTCCTAACGCTGACAGTGAAGGACCCCAACTAAACATAAAAGGGCCTAAGCTTAGATTTGAAGCTTCAAAAGTGGACGGTCAAGATGTTGATAGAAAACTTATCAAAGCTGAAACTGACATTAAGGCCTCACGTCCAGAAGTTGATACAGAAGGAACAAACACTGGCATTGAGATTGATACTAGAGGCCCAGATGCAACCATCAAAGGACCTAAACTAGACGTACCAACTATAAAAGGAAAAGAGCTGCCAGATATGGACATAAAATTGAAAGGTCCTAAAGTCGATGGAGATGTTGTTGTTTCACTTGCAAAGGTTAAAGGAGAGATCAAAGGTCCTACAGTGGAAACTGAAATACCAGATGTCGGTATTAAAGGTCCCAAAGCTGGATTTGAAATCCCTAAAATTAAGATGCCATCTTTTGGGCATAAAGGTCAAAAGATCATAGGGCCAGAAGTTGATGGCAAAAACCTGAAACCTGTAACTGATGTAAAAGCACCTGAGATCGGTTTCAATTTAAAGGGTCCTAAACTCAAAGGTGATGTGGATGTGTCACCTCCTAAGATTGAAGGAAACATCAAAGCACCTGAAGTTGACATCAAAGGCCCAGAGGTTGAGGTCAAAGGGCCCAAGGGTGGATTTGAAATGCCAAAAGTCAAAGTGCCATCTCTGGACATTAAAGGTCCAAAATTAGAAGGTCCAGATGTTGATGTCAGCCTCCCTAAAGCTGATGTTGACCTTAGAGCACCTGAACTAGACATTAAAGGACCAGATGCTGACTTTGAAGGTCCAAGCAGTAAAATCAAAGGACCCAAGATTAACTTGCCAAGTTTTTCAGGACCAAAAGTCTCCATGCCAGATGTGGACTTTAATCTCAAAGGTCCGAAACTCAAGGGTGATGTGGATGTGTCAGTTCCAAAAATTGAAGGAGACATCAAAGGTCCAGAGATTGATATCAAAGGGCCAACAGGTGCATTTGACATGCCAAAAGTCAAAATGCCATCTATAGACATTAAAGGTCCAAAATTGGAAGGTCCAGATGTTGATATAAAAGGACCCAAGCTTGACATTGAAGGACCAGATATTGACTTTGAAGCCCACAAAGGAGGAATAAAAATGCCAAAGTTTAAAATGCCATCATTTGGAGGGAAAGGTCCAAAAGTTGAAGGCCCAGAAGTTGACGTCAACCTCCCAAAAGCCGATGTTGACATCAACGCACCTGAACTAGAAATCAAAGGTCCAGAAGTTGGAATCAAAGGGCCTAAGGGTGGAATTGACATGCCAAAAGTCAAAATGCCATCTCTGGACATTAAAGGTCCAAAATTGAAAGGTCCAGATGTTGATATAAAAGGACCCAAGCTTGACATTGAAGGACCAGATGTTGACATTGAAGGCCACAAAGGAGGAATAAAAATGCCAAAGTTTAAAATGCCATCATTTGGAGGGAAAGGTCCAAAAGTTGAAGGCCCAGAAGTTGATGTCAGCCTCCCAAAAGCTGATGTTGACATTAAAGCACCTGACCTAGACATAAAGGGCCCAGAGGTTGGCATCAAAGGACCAACAGGTGGATTTGACATGCCAAAAGTCAAAATGCCATCTCTGGACATTAAAGGTCCAAAATTGGAAGGTCCAGATGTGGACATAAAAGGACCCAAGCTTGACATTGAAGGACCAGATATTGACATTGAAGGCCACAAAGGAGGGATAAAAATGCCAAAGTTTAAAATGCCATCATTTGGAGGGAAAGGTCCAAAAGTTGAAGGCCCAGAAGTTGACGTCAGCCTCCCAAAAGCCGATGTTGACATCAACGCACCTGAACTAGATATCAAAGGACCAGAGGTTGACTTTGAAAGTTCAGGCGGTAAAATCAAAGGACCCAAATTTAACTTGCCAAGTTTTTCAGGACCAAAAGTCTCCATGCCAGATGTGGACTTTAATCTCAAAGGTCCAAAACACAAGGGTGATGTGGACGTGTCAGTTCCAAAGATTGAAGGAGACATCAAAGGTCCAGAGGTTGATATCAAAGGGCCAAAAGGTGGATTTGACATGCCAAAAGTCAAAATGCCATCTCTGGACATTAAAGGTCCAAAATTGGAAGGTCCAGATGTGGACATAAAAGGACCCAAGCTTGACATTGAAGGACCAGATATTGACATTGAAGGCCACAAAGGAGGGATAAAAATGCCAAAGTTTAAAATGCCATCATTTGGAGGGAAAGGTCCAAAAGTTGAAGGCCCAGAAGTTGATGTCAGCCTCCCAAAAGCCGATGTTGACATCAACGCACCTGAACTAGACATCAAAGGACCAGAAGTTGACTTTGAAAGTTCAGGCGGTAAAATCAAAGGACCCAAATTCAACTTGCCAAGTTTTTCAGGACCAAAAGTCTCCATGCCAAATGTGGACTTTAATCTCAAAGGTCCAAAACTGCAGGGTGATGTGGACGTGTCAGTTCCAAAGATTGAAGGAGACATCAAAGGTCCAGAGATTGATATCAAAGGGCCAAAAGGTGGATTTGACATGCCAAAAGTCAAAATGCCATCTCTGGACATTAAAGGTCCAAAATTGGAAGGTCCAGATGTTGATATAAAAGGACCCAAGCTTGACATTGAAGGACCAGATGTTGACATTGAAGGCCACAAAGGAGGAATAAAAATGCCAAACTTTAAAATGCCATCATTTGGAGGGAAAGGTCCAAAAGTTGAAGGCCCAGAAGTTGATGTCAGCCTCCCAAAAGCTGATGTTGACATTAAAGCACCTGACCTAGACATAAAGGGCCCAGAGGTTGGCATCAAAGGACCAAAAGGTGGATTTGACATGCCAAAAGTCAAAATGCCATCTCTGGACATTAAAGGTCCAAAATTGGAAGGTCCAGATGTGGACATAAAAGGACCCAAGCTTGACATTGAAGGGCCAGATATTGACATTGAAGGCCACAAAGGAGGAATAAAAATGCCAAAGTTTAAAATGCCATCATTTGGAGGGAAAGGTCCAAAAGTTGAAGGCCCAGAAGTTGACGTCAGCCTCCCAAAAGCTGATGTTGACATCAACGCACCTGAACTAGACATCAAAGGACCAGAAGTTGACATTGAAAGTTCAGGCGGTAAAATCAAAGGACCCAAATTTAACTTGCCGAGTTTTTCAGGACCAAAAGTCTCCATGCCAGATGTGGACTTTAATCTCAAAGGTCCAAAACTCAAGGGTGATGTGGACGTGTCAGTTCCAAAGATTGAAGGAGACATCAAAGGTCCAGAGATTGATATCAAAGGGCCAAAAGGTGGATTTGACATGCCAAAAGTCAAAATGCCATCTCTGGACATTAAAAGTCCAAAATTGGAAGGTCCAGATGTTGATATAAAAGGACCCAAGCTTGGCATTGAAGGACCAGATGTTGACATTGAAGGCCACAAAGGAGGAATAAAAATGCCAAAGTTTAAAATGCCATCATTTGGAGGGAAAGGTCCAAAAGTTGAAGGCCCAGAAGTTGATTTCAGCCTCCCAAAAGCTGATGTTGACATTAAAGCACCTGACCTAGACATAAAGGGCCCAGAGGTTGGCATCAAAGGACCAAAAGGTGGATTTGACATGCCAAAAGTCAAAATGCCATCTCTGGACATTAAAGGTCCAAAATTGGAGGGTCCAGATGTGGACATAAAAGGACCCAAGCTTGACATTGAAGGACCAGATATTGACATTGAAGGCCACAAAGGAGGAATAAAAATGCCAAAGTTTAAAATGCCATCATTTGGAGGGAAAGGTCCAAAAGTTGAAGGCCCAGAAGTTGACGTCAGCCTCCCAAAAGCCGATGTTGACATCAACGCACCTGAACTAGACATCAAAGGACCAGAAGTTGACTTTGAAAGTTCAGGCGGTAAAATCAAAGGACCCAAATTTAACTTGCCAAGTTTTTCAGGACCAAAAGTCTCCATGCCAGATGTGGACTTTAATCTCAAAGGTCCAAAACTCAAGGGTGATGTGGACGTGTCAGTTCCAAAGATTGAAGGAGACATCAAAGGTCCAGAGATTGATATCAAAGGGCCAAAAGGTGGATTTGACATGCCAAAAGTCAAAATGCCATCTCTGGACATTAAAGGTCCAAAATTGGAAGGTCCAGATGTTGATATAAAAGGACCCAAGCTTGACATTGAAGGACCAGATATTGACATTGAAGGCCACAAAGGAGGAATAAAAATGCCAAAGTTTAAAATGCCATCATTTGGAGGGAAAGGTCCAAAAGTTGAAGGCCCAGAAGTTGATGTCAGCCTCCCAAAAGCTGATGTTGACATTAAAGCCCCTGAACTAGACATCAAAGGACCAGAAGTTGACTTTGAAAGTCCAAGCGGTAAAATGAAAGGACCTAAATTCAACTTGCCAAGTTTTTCAGGACCAAAAGTCTCCATGCCAGATGTGGACTTCAAACTGAAAGGTTCAAAACTCAAGGGTGATGTGGACGTGTCAGTTCCAAAGATTGAAGGAGACATCAAAGGTCCAGAGATTGATATCAAAGGGCCAAAAGGTGGATTTGACATGCCAAAAGTCAAAATGCCATCTCTGGACATTAAAGGTCCAAAATTGGAAGGTCCAGATGTGGACATAAAAGGACCCAAGTTTGACATTGAAGGACCAGATATTGACATTGAAGGCCACAAAGGAGGAATAAAAATGCCAAAGTTTAAAATGCCATCATTTGGAGGGAAAGGTCCAAAAGTTGAAGGCCCAGAAGTTGACGTCAGCCTCCCAAAAGCCGATGTTGACATCAACGCACCTGAACTAGACATCAAAGGACCAGAAGTTGACATTGAAAGTTCAGGCGGTAAAATCAAAGGACCCAAATTTAACTTGCCGAGTTTTTCAGGACCAAAAGTCTCCATGCCAGATTTGGACTTTAATCTCAAAGGTCCAAAACTCAAGGGTGATGTGGACGTGTCAGTTCCAAAGATTGAAGGAGACATCAAAGGTCCAGAGATTGATATCAAAGGGCCAAAAGGTGGATTTGACATGCCAAAAGTCAAAATGCCATCTCTGGACATTAAAGGTCCAAAATTGGAAGGTCCAGATGTGGATATAAAAGGACCCAAGCTTGACATTGAAGGACCAGATATTGACATTGAAGGCCACAAAGGAGGAATAAAAATGCCAAAGTTTAAAATGCCATCATTTGGAGGGAAAGGTCCAAAAGTTGAAGGCCCAGAAGTTGATGTCAGCCTCCCAAAAGCTGATGTTGACATTAAAGCCCCTGAACTAGACATCAAAGGACCAGAAGTTGACTTTGAAAGTCCAAGCGGTAAAATGAAAGGACCTAAATTCAACTTGCCAAGTTTTTCAGGACCAAAAGTCTCCATGCCAGATGTGGACTTCAATCTGAAAGGTTCAAAACTCAAGGGTGATGTGGCCGTGTCAGTACCAAAGATTGAAGGAGACATCAAAGGTCCAGAGATTGATATCAAAGGGCCAAAAGGTGGATTTGACATGCCAAAAGTCAAAATGCCATCTCTGGACATTAAAGGTCCAAAATTGGAAGGTCCAGATGTGGACATAAAAGGACCCAAGTTTGACATTGAAGGACGAGATATTGACATTGAAGGCCACAAAGGAGGAATAAAAATGCCAAAGTTTAAAATGCCATCATTTGGAGGGAAAGGTCCAAAAGTTGAAGGCCCAGAAGTTGACGTCAGCCTCCCAAAAGCTGATGTTGACATCAATGCACCTGAACTAGACATCAAAGGACCAGAAGTTGACTTTGAAAGTTCAGGCGGTAAAATCAAAGGACCCAAATTTAACTTGCCAAGTTTTTCAGGACCAAAAGTCTCCATGCCAGATGTGGACTTTAATCTCAAAGGTCCAAAACTCAAGGGTGATGTAGACGTGTCAGTTACAAAGATTGAAGGAGACATCAAAGGTCCAGAGATTGATATCAAAGGGCCAAAAGGTGGATTTGACATGCCAAAAGTCAAAATGCCATCTCTGGACATTAAAGGTCCAAAATTGGAAGGTCCAGATGTTGATATAAAAGGACCCAAGCTGGACATTGAAGGACCAGATGTTGACATTGAGGGCCACAAAGGAGGAATAAAAATGCCAAAGTTTAAAATGCCTTCATTTGGAGGGAAAGGTCCAAAAGTTGAAGGCCCAGAAGTTGATGTCAGCCTCCCAAAAGCTGATGTTGACATTAAAGTACCTGACCTAGACATCGAAGGACCAGAAGTTGACTTTGGAAGTCCAAGCGGTAAAATGAAGGGACCCAAATTCAACTTGCCAAGTTTTTCAGGACCAAAAGTCTCCATGCCAGATGTGGACTTAGATCTGAAAGGTTCAAAACTCAAGGGTGATATGGACGTGTCAGTTCCAAAGATTGAAGGAGACATCAAAGGTCCAGAGATTGATATCAAAGGGCCAAAAGATGGATTTGACATGCCAAAAGTCAAAATGCCATCTCTGGACATTAAAGGTCCAAAATTGGAAGGTCCACATGTTGATATAAAAGGACCCAAGCTTGATATTGAAGGACCAGATATTGACATTGAAGGCCACAAAGGAGGAATAAAAATGCCAAAGTTTAAAATGCCATCATTTGGAGGGAAAGGTCCAAAAGTTGAAGGCCCAGAAGTTCATGTCAGCCTCCCAAAAGCTGATGTTGACATTAACGCACCTGAACTAAACATCAAACGACCAGAAGTTGACTTTGAAAGTTCAAGCGGAAAAATCAAGGGACCCAAATTTAACTTGCCAAGTTTTTCAGGACCAAAAGTCTCCATGCCAGATGTGGACTTTAATCTCAAAGGTCCAAAACTCAAGGGTGATGTGGACGTGTCAGTTCCAAAGATTGAAGGAGACATTAAAGGTCCAAAATTAGAAGGTCCAGATGTTGATATAAAAGGACCCAAGCTTGACATTGAAGGACCTGATATTGAGATTGAAGGCCACAAAGGAGGAATAAAAATGCCAAAGTTTAAAATGCCATCATTTGGAGGGAAAGGTCCAAAAGTTGAAGGCCCAGAAGTTGATGTCAGTCTCCCAAAAGCTGATGTTGACATTAAAGCACCTGAACTAGACATCAAGGGCCCAGAAGTTGACTTTGAAAGTCCAAGCGGGAAAATCAAAGGACCCAAATTTAACTTGCCAAGTTTTTCAGGGCCAAAACTCTCCATGCCAGATGTGGGCTTTAATCTCAAAGGTCCAAAACTCATGGGTGATGTGGACATGTCAGTTCCAAAGATTGAAGGAGACATCAAAGGTCCAGAGATTGATATCAAAGAGCCGAAAGGAGGAGTTGACATGCCAAAAGTCAAAATGCCATCTCTGGACATTAAAGGTCAAAAATTGGAAGGTCCAGATATGGATATAAAAGGACCCAAGCTTGACATTGAAGGACCAGATATTGACATTGAAGGCCACAAAGGAGGAATGAAAATGCCAAAGTTTAAAATGCCATCATTTGGAGGGAAAGGTCCAAAAGTTGAAGGCCCAGAACTTGATGTCAGCCTCCCAAAAGCTGATGTTGACATTAAAGCCCCTGAACTGGACATCAAAGGACCAGAAGTTGACTTTGAAAGTCCAAGCGGAAAAATCAAAGGACCCAAATTTAACTTGCCAAGTTTTTCAGGACCAAAAGTCTCCATGCCAGATGTCGACTTTAATCTCAAAGGTCCAAAACTCAAGGGTGATGTGGATGTGTCAGTTCCAAAGATTGAAGGAGACATGAAAGGTCCAGAGATTAATATCAAAGGCCCAAAAGGTGGATTTGACATGCCAAAAGTCAAAATGCCATCTCTGGACATTAAAGGTCCAAAATTGGAAGGTCCAGATGTTGATATGAAAGGACCAGATATTGACATTGAAGGCCACAAAGGAGGAATAAAAATGCCAAAGTTTAAAATGCCATCATTTGGAGGGAAAGGTCCAAAAGTTGAAGGCCCAGAAGTTGATGTCACTCTTCCAAAAGCTGATGTTGACATTAAAGCCCCTGAACTAGACATCAGGGGTCCAGAGATTGATATCAAAGGGCCAAAAGGTGGATTTGACATGCCAAAAGTCAAAATGCCATCTCTGGACATTAAAGGTTCAAAATTGGAAGGTCCAGATGTTGATATTAAAGGACCCAAGGTTGACATTGAAGGACCAGATATTGACATTGAAGGCCACAAAGGAGGAATAAAAATGCCAAAGTTTAAAATGCCATCATTTGGAGGGAAAGGTCCAAAATTTGAAGGCCCAGAAGTTGATGTCAGCCTCCCAAAAGCTGATGTCGACATTAACGCACCTGACCTAGACATCAAGGGTCCAGAGATTGATATCAAAGGGCCAAAAGGTGGATTTGACATGCCAAAAGTCAAAATGCCATCTCTGGACATTAAAGGTCCAAAATTGGAAGGTCCAGATGTTGATATAAAAGGACCCAAGCTTGACATTGAAGGACCAGATATTGACATTGAAGGCCACAAAGGAGGAATAAAAATGCCAAAGTTTAAAATGCCATCATTTGGAGGGAAAGGTCCAAAAGTTGAAGGCCCAGAAATTGATGTCAGCCTCCCAAAAGCTGATGTTGACATTACCGCACCTGAACTAGACATCAAAGGACCAGAAGTTGACTTTGAAAGTCCAAGCGGTAAGGTCAAAGGACCCAAATTTAGCTTGCCAAGTTTTTCAGGACCAAAAGTCTCTATGCCAGATGTGGGCTTTAATCTCAAAGGTCCGAAACTCAAGGGTGATGTGGATGTGTCAGTTCCAAAGATTGAAGGAGACATCAAAGGTCCAGAGATTGATATCAAAGGGCCAAAAGCCAAAATGCCATCTCTGGACATTAAAGGTCCAAAATTGGAAGGTCCAGATGTTGATATAAAAGGACCCAAGCTTGACATTGAAGGACCAGATATTGACATTGAAGGCCACAAAGGAGGAATGAAAATGCCAAAGTTTAAAATGCCATCATTTGGAGGGAAAGGTCCAAAATTTGAAGGCCCAGAAGTTGATGTCAATCTCCCAAAAGCTGATGTTGACATTAAAGCCCCTGAACTAGACATCAAAGGACCAGAAGTTGACTTTGAAAGTCCAAGCGGTAAAATAAAAGGACCCAAATTCAACTTGCCAAGTTTTTCAGGACCTAAAATCTCCATGCCAGATGTGGACTTCAATCTCAAAGGTCCCAAACTCAAGGGTGATGTGGATGTGTCAGTTCCAAAGATTGAAGGAGACATCAAAGGTCCAGAGATTGATATCAAAGGGCCAAAAGGTGGATTTGACATGCCAAAAGTCAAAATGCCATCTCTGGACATTAAAGGTCCAAAGTTCGAAGGTCCAGATGTGGATTTAAAAGGACCTAAGCTTGACATTGAAGGACCAGATATTGATATTGAAGGCCACAAAGGAGGAATAAAAATGCCAAAGTTTAAAATGCCATCATTTGGAGGGAAAGGTCCAAAATTTGAAGGCCCAGAAGTTGATGTCAGCCTCCCAAAAGCTGATGTTGACATTAAAGCACCTGAACTAGACATCAAGGGCCCAGAGGTTGGAATCAAAGGGCCTAAGGGTGGATTTGACATGCCAAAAGTCAAAATGCCATCTCTGGACATTAAAGGTCCAAAACTGGAAGGTCCAGATGTTGATATAAAAGGACCCAAGCTTGACATTGAAGGACCAGATATTGACATTGAAGGCCACAAAGGAGGAATGAAAATGCCAAAGTTTAAAATGCCATCATTTGGAGGGAAAGGTCCAAAATTTGAAGGCCCAGAAGTTGATGTCAATCTCCCAAAAGCTGATGTTGACATTAAAGCCCCTGAACTAGACATCAAAGGACCAGAAGTTGACTTTGAAAGTCCAAGCGGTAAAATAAAAGGACCCAAATTCAACTTGCCAAGTTTTTCAGGACCTAAAATCTCCATGCCAGATGTGGACTTCAATCTCAAAGGTCCCAAACTCAAGGGTGATGTGGATGTGTCAGTTCCAAAGATTGAAGGAGACATGAAAGGTCCAGAGATTGATATCAAAGGGCCAAAAGGTGGATTTGACATGCCAAAAGTCAAAATGCCATCTCTGGACATTAAAGGTCCAAAGTTCGAAGGTCCAGATGTGGATTTAAAAGGACCTAAGCTTGAAATTGAAGGACCAGATATTGATATTGAAGGCCACAAAGGAGGAATAAAAATGCCAAAGTTTAAAATGCCATCATTTGGAGGGAAAGGTCCAAAATTTGAAGGCCCAGAAGTTGATGTCAGCCTCCCAAAAGCTGATGTTGACATTAAAGCACCTGAACTAGACATCAAGGGCCCAGAGGTTGGAATCAAAGGGCCTAAGGGTGGATTTGACATGCCAAAAGTCAAAATGCCATCTCTGGACATTAAAGGTCCAAAACTGGAAGGTCCAGATGTTGATATAAAAGGACCCAAGCTTGACATTGAAGGACCAGATATTGACATTGAAGGCCACAAAGGAGGAATGAAAATGCCAAAGTTTAAAATGCCATCATTTGGAGGGAAAGGTCCAAAAGTTGAAGGCCCAGAACTTGATGTCAGCCTCCCAAAAGCGGATGTTGACATTAAAGCCCCTGAACTAGACATCAAAGGACCAGAAGTTGACTTTGAAAGTCCAAGCGGTAAAATGAAAGGACCCAAATTCAACTTGCCAAGTTTTTCAGGACCTAAAATCTCCATGCCAGATTTGGACTTTAATCTCAAAGGTCCAAAACTCAAGGGTGATGTGGATGTGTCAGTTCCAAAGATTGAAGGAGACATAAAAGGTCCAGAGATTGATATCAAAGGGCCAAAAGGTGGATTTGACATGCCAAAAGTCAAAATGCCATCTATGGATATTAAAGGTCCAAAGTTGGAAGGTCCAGATGTGGATATAAAAGGACCAAAGCTTGAAATTGAAGGACCAGATATTGACATTGAAGGCCACAAAGGAGGAATAAAAATGCCAAAGTTTAAAATGCCATCATTTGGAGGGAAAGGTCCAAAATTTGAAGGCCCAGAAGTTGATGTCAGCCTCCCAAAAGCTGATGTTGACATTAAAGCACCTGAACTAGACATCAAGGGCCCAGAGGTTGGATTCAAAGGGCCTAAGGGTGGATTTGACATGCCAAAAGTCAAAATGCCATCTCTGGACATTAAAGGTCCAAAACTGGAAGGTCCAGATGTTGATATAAAAGGACCCAAGCTTGACATTGAAGGACCAGATATTGACATTGAAGGCCACAAAGGAGGAATGAAAATGCCAAAGTTTAAAATGCCATCATTTGGAGGGAAAGGTCCAAAAGTTGAAGGCCCAGAACTTGATGTCAGCCTCCCAAAAGCGGATGTTGACATTAAAGCCCCTGAACTAGACATCAAAGGACCAGAAGTTGACTTTGAAAGTCCAAGCGGTAAAATGAAAGGACCCAAATTCAACTTGCCAAGTTTTTCAGGACCTAAAATCTCCATGCCAGATGTGGACTTTAATCTCAAAGGTCCAAAACTCAAGGGTGATGTGGATGTGTCAGTTCCAAAGATTGAAGGAGACATCAAAGGTCCAGAGATTGATATCAAAGGGCCAAAAGGTGGATTTGACATGCCAAAAGTCAAAATGCCATCTATGGATATTAAAGGTCCAAAGTTGGAAGGTCCAGATGTGGATATAAAAGGACCCAAGCTTGAAATTGAAGGACCAGATATTGACATTGAAGGCCACAAAGGAGGAATAAAAATGCCAAAGTTTAAAATGCCATCATTTGGAGGGAAAGGTCCAAAAGTTGAAGTCCCAGACATTGATGTCAGGCTCCCAAAAGCTGATATTGATATTAAAGCACCTGAACTAGACATCAAGGGCCCAGAGGTTGGAATGAAAGGGCCTAAGGGTGGATTTGACATGCCAAAAGTCAAAATGCCATCTCTGGACATTAAAGGTCCAAAACTGGAAGGTCCAGATGTTGATATAAAAGTACCCAAGCTTGACATTGAAGGACCAGATATTGACATTGAAGGCCACAAAGGAGGAATGAAAATGCCAAAGTTTAAAATGCCATCATTTGGAGGGAAAGGTCCAAAAGTTGAAGGCCCAGAACTTGATGTCAGCCTCCCAAAAGCGGATGTTGACATTAAAGCCCCTGAACTAGACATCAAAGGACCAGAAGTTGACTTTGAAAGTCCAAGTGGTAAAATGAAAGGACCCAAATTCAACTTGCCAAGTTTTTCAGGACCTAAAATCTCCATGCCAGATGTGGACTTTAATCTCAAAGGTCCAAAACTCAAGGGTGATGTGGATGTGTCAGTTCCAAAGATTGAAGGAGACATCAAAGGTCCAGAGATTGATATCAAAGGGCCAAAAGGTGGATTTGATATGCCAAAAGTCAAAATGCCATCTATGGACATTAAAGGTCCAAAGTTTGAAGGTCCAGATGTGGATATAAAAGGACCCAAGCTTGATATTGAAGGACCAGATATTGACATTGAAGGCCACAAAGGAGGAATGAAAATGCCAAAGTTTAAAATGCCATCATTTGGAGGGAAAGGTCCAAAAGTTGAAGGCCCAGAACTTGATGTCAGCCTCCCAAAAGCTGATGTTGACATTAAAGCCCCTGAACTAGACATCAAAGGACCAGAAGTTGAGTTTGAAAGTCCAAGCGGTAAAATGAAAGGACCCAAATTCAACTTGCCAAGTTTTTCAGGACCTAAAATCTCCATGCCAGATGTGGACTTTAATCTCAAAGGTCCGAAACTCAAGGGTGATGTGGATGTGTCAGTTCCAAAGATTGAAGGAGACATCAAAGGTCCAGAGATTGATATCAAAGGGCCAAAAGGTGGATTTGACATGCCAAAAGTCAAAATGCCATCTATGGACATTAAAGGTCCAAAGTTGGAAGGTCCAGATGTGGATTTAAAAGGACCCAAGCTTGACATTGAAGGACCAGATATTGACATTGAAGGCCACAAAGGAGGAATGAAAATGCCAAAGTTTAAAATGCCTTCATTTGGAGGGAAAGGTCCAAAATTTGAAGGCCCAGAAGTTGATGTCAGCCTCCCAAAAGCTGATGTTGATATTAAAGCCCCTGAACTAGACATTAAAGGACCCAAATTTAACTTGCCAAGTTTTTCAGGACCAAAACTCAAGGGTGATGTAGATGTGTCAATTCCAAAGATTGAAGGAGACATCAAAGGTCCAGAGATTGATATCAAAGGGCCAAAAGTCAAAATGCCATCACTGGACATTAAAGGTCCAAAATTGGAAGGTCCAGATGTTGATATAAAAGGACCCAAGCTTGACATTGAAGGACCAGATATTGATATTGAAGGCCACAAAGGAGGAATAAAAATGCCAAAGTTTAAAATGCCTTCATTTGGAGGGAAAGGTCCAAAAGTTGAAGGCCCAGAAGTTGGTGTCAGCCTCCCAAAAGCTGATGTTGACATTAAAGCCCCTGAGCTAGACATCAAAGGACCAGAAGTTGACTTTGAAAGTCCAAGCGGTAAAATGAAAGGACCCAAATTCAACTTGCCAAGTTTTTCAGGACCTAAAATCTCCATGCCAGATGTGGACTTTAATCTCAAAGGTCCAAAATTCAAGGGTGATGTGGATGTGTCAGTTCCAAAGATTGAAGGAGACATCAAAGGTCCAGAGATTGATATCAAAGGGCCAAAAGGTGGATTTGACATGCCAAAAGTCAAAATGCCATCTATGGACATTAAAGGTCCAAAGTTGGAAGGTCCAGATGTGGATATAAAAGGACCCAAGCTTGACATTGAAGGACCAGATGTTGACATTGAAGGCCACAAAGGAGGAATAAAAATGCCAAAGTTTAAAATGCCATCATTTGGAGGGAAAGGTCCAAAATTTGAAGGTCCAGAAGTTGATGTCAGCCTCCCAAAAGCTGATGTTGACATTAAAGCACCTGAACTAGACATCAAGGGCTCAGAGGTTGGACTCAAAGGGCCTAAGGGTGGATTTGACATGCCAAAAGTCAAAATGCCATCTCTGGACATTAAAGGTCCAAAACTGGAAGGTCCAGATGTTGATATAAAAGGACCCAAGCTTGACATTGAAGGGCCAGATATTGACATTGAAGGCCACAAAGGAGGAATGAAAATGCCAAAGTTTAAAATGCCATCATTTGGAGGGAAAGGTCCAAAATTTGAAGGCCCAGAAGTTGATGTCAGCCTCCCAAAAGCTGATGTTGACATTAAAGCCCCTGAACTAGACATCAAAGGACCAGAAGTTGACTTTGAAAGTCCAAGCGGTAAAATGAAAGGACCCAAATTCAACTTGCCAAGTTTTTCAGGACCTAAAATCTCCATGCCAGACGTGGACTTTAATCTCAAAGGTCCAAAACTCAAGGGTGATGTGGATGTGTCAGTTCCAAAGATTGAAGGAGACATCAAAGGTCCAGAGATTGATATGAAAGGGCCAAAAGGTGGATTTGACATGCCAAAAGTCAAAATGCCATCTATGGACATTAAAGGTCCAAAGTTGGAAGGTCCAGATGTGGATATAAAAGGACCCAAGCTTGACATTGAAGGACCAGATATTGACATTGAAGGCCACAAAGGAGGAATAAAAATGCCAAAGTTTAAAATGCCATCATTTGGAGGGAAAGGTCCAAAATTTGAAGGCCCAGAATTTGATGTCAGCCTCCCAAAAGCTGATGTTGACATTAAAGCACCTGAACTAGACATCAAGGGCCCAGAGGTTGGAATCAAAGGGCCTAAGGGTGGATTTGACATGCCAAAAGTCAAAATGCCATCTCTGGACATTAAAGGTCCAAAACTGGAAGGTCCAGATCTTGATATAAAAGGACCCAAGCTTGACATTGAAGGACCAGATATTGACATTGAAGGCCACAAAGGAGGAATGAAAATGCCAAAGTTTAAAATGCCATCATTTGGAGGGAAAGGTCCAAAATTTGAATGCCCAGAAGTTGATGTCAATCTCCCAAAAGCTGATGTTGACATTAAAGCCCCTGAACTAGACATCAAAGGACCAGAAGTTGACTTTGAAAGTCCAAGCAGCAAAATCAAAGGACCCAAATTCAACTTGCCAAGTTTTTCAGGACCAAAACTCTCCATGCCAGATGTGGACTTTAATCTCAAAGGTCCGAAACTCAAGGGTGATGTGGATGTGTCAGTTCCAAAGATTGAAGGAGACATCAAAGGTCCAGAGATTGATATCAAAGGGCCTAAGGGTGGATTTGACATGCCAAAAGTCAAAATGCCATCTATGGACATTAAAGGTCCAAAATTTGAAGGTCCAGATGTGGATTTAAAAGGACCCAAGCTTGACATTGAAGGACCAGATATTGACATTGAAGGCCACAAAGGAGGAATGAAAATGCCAAAGTTTAAAATGCCATCATTTGGAGGGAAAGGTCCAAAATTTGAAGGCCCAGAAGTTGATGTCAGCCTCCCAAAAGCTGATGTTGATATTAAAGGACCTGAACTAGACATCAAGGGCCCAGAGGTTGGAATCAAAGGGCCTAAGGCTGGATTTGACATGCCGAAAGGCAAAATGCCATCTCTGGACATAAAAGGACCCAAGCTTGACATTGAAGGACCAGATATTGATATTGAAGGCCACAAAGGAGGATTAAAAATGCCAAAGTTTAAAATGCCATCATTTGGAGGGAAAGGTCCAAAAGTTAAAGGCCCAGAAGTTGATGTCAGTCTCCCAAAAGTGGATGTTGACATTAAAGCACCTGAACTAGACATCAAGGGCCCAGAGGTTGGAATCAAAGGACCGAAAGGTGGATTTGACATGCCAAAAGTCAAAATGCCATCTCTGGACATTAAAGGTCCAAAATTGGAAGGTCCAGATGTTGATATAAAAGGACCCAAGCTTGACATTGAAGGACCAGATATTGACGTTGAAGGCCACAAAGGAGGAATGAAAATGCCAAAGTTTAAAATGCCATCATTTGGAGGGAAATGTCCAAAAGTTGAAGGCCCAGAAGTTGATGTTGACATTAAAGCACCTGAACTAGACATCAAAGGACCAGAAGTTGACTTTGAAAGTCCAAGTGGTAAAATCAAAGGACCTAAATTTAACTTGCCAAGTTTTTCAGGACCAAAAGTCTCCATGCCAGATGTGGATTTTAATGTCAAAGGTCCGAAACTCAAGGGTGATGTGGATGTGTCAGTTCCAAAGATTGAAGGAGACATCAAAGGTCCAGAGATTGATATCAAAGGGCCAAAAGGTGGATTTGATATGCCAAAAGTCAAAATGCCATCTATGGACATTAAAGTTTCGAAATTGGAAGGTCCAGATGTTGATATAAAAGGACCCAAGTTTGACATTGAAGGACCAGATATTGACATTGAAGGCCACAAAGGAGGAATGAAAATGCCAAAGTTTAAAATGCCATCATTTGGAGGGAAAGGTCCAAAATTTGAAGGTCCAGAAGTTGATGTCAGCCTCCCAAAAGCTGATGTTGACATTAAAGCACCTGAACTAGACGTCAAGGGCCCAGAGGTTGGAATCAAAGGGCCTAAGGGTGGATTTGACATGCCAAAAGTCAAAATGCCATCTCTGGACATTAAAGGTCCAAAATTGGAAGGTCCAGATGTTGATATTAGCCTCCCAAAAGCTGATGTTGACATTAAAGCCCCTGAATTAAATATCAAAGGACCAGAAGTTGATTTTGAAAGTCCAAGTGGTAAAATCAAAGGACCCAAATTTAACTTGCCAAGTTTTTCAGGACCAAAAGTCTCCATGCCAGATATGGACTTTAGTCTTAAAGGTCCAAAAGTCAAAGGTGATGTGGACGTGTCATTTCCAAAGATTGAAGGAGACATCAAAGGTCCAGAGATTGATATCAAAGGGCCTAAGGGCGGATTTGACATGCCAAAAGTCAAAATGCCATCGCTGGACATTAAAGGTCCAAAATTAGAAGGTCCAGATATTGATATAAAAGCACCCAAGGTCGATATTGAAGGAGCAGATATTGACATTGAAGGCCACAAAGGAGGAATAAAAATGCCAAAGTTTAAAATGCCATCATTTGGAGGTAAAGGTCCAAAAGTTGAAGGCCCAGAAGTTGATGTCCGCCTCCCAAAAGCTGATTTTGATATTAAAGCACCTGAACTAGATATCAAAGGACCAGAAGTTGACTTTGAAAGTCCTAGCGGTAAAATCAAAGGATCCAAATTTAACTTGCCAAGTTTTTCAGGACCAAAGGTCTCCATGCCAGATGTGGATTTTAATGTCAAAGGTCCGAAACTCAAGGGTGATGTGGATGTGTCAGTTCCAAAGATTGAAGGAGACATGAAAGCTCCTGAAGTTGATCTCAAAGGTCCAAAGGTTGATATCAAAGGCCCCAAGGGTGCATTTGAAATTCCAAAGGTCAAAATGCCAACGCTTGATTTTAAAGGTTCAAAATTAGAAGGTCCAGAGGTTGATGTAGAAGGACTCGAAGTTGACATTGAGGGAACAAGTATTGATATTGACGGCCACAAAGGAGGAATAAAACTGCCCAAGTTTAAAATACCATCATTCGGAGGAACGGGTCCTAAAATTGAAGGCCCAGAACTTGATGTCACCCTTCCAAAAACTGATACTGATTTCAAGGGCGATGTGGACTTCAACCTCAAAGGTCCGAAAGTCAAAGGTGATGTGGATATGTCAATTCCTAAAATTGAAGGAAACATCAAAGCACCTGAAGTTGACCTCAAAGGTTCAGAGATAGAAATCAAAGGTTCTAAAGGTGGATTTGAAATGCCTAAAATGAAACTTCCATCTTTAAACATTAAGGGACCAAAAATGGAAGGTCCAGTTTTGGACATAAATCTTCCCAAAACCAATGCTGATGTTAAAGCCCCTGATATTGACTTCAGCCTACAAGGGCCCACATTAGAAAGCAATATGGAAGGTCCAAATGCTAACATTACTATACCTTCCATAACTATGGAAGGTGGAAAGACAGGCGTTACATTTCCCAAGTTTAAAGGTCCTAAGTTTGGAACGAAATCTTCAGAAATGGGGAGGGCTGATGTCAAGGTTACAACACCCACAATAAGCGCACAGGCAACAGGTTCCAAAACAGAGGTTAAACTTCCAGAGACTGAAGGAAGTCTCGAAGCCCCTGATATCAACATCAATGTCAAGGGAAAAAAAGGTAAATTTAAACTTCCTAAAGCAAAAGGAAAGGCAAAGACACTTGATGGTCAAACAGAAACAACAGCGGTAGACCTTAATGTAGACACACCCATCATTGTCAAAGAAACAAAGGTAAAGAAGCATCGTTTTGGTAAGCTTCACTTTCCTGATGTGGAATTAGATATCAAATCATCAAAAGTAAAAGGTGATGGATCTTTCCCGGATGTCAATTTGCCATCTGCTAGCATGAACACTGCCACGGGAGGTTCTGGTTTTGATGGTTCAAATGTTAGTTTGGAGGGGCCTGATGTGAAAATAAGGTCTACTGATACTAAAATGCTAAATGTGAAAGGTGGTGCAGATATTTCCGCTGGTGTTTCAGGGGTAAGTGCAATTGGTGACCTTCAATACCCAGAGGGTACAGTTACATTTCCCAAAGGGAAAGTACCTAAATTTGGCATTGCTCTGCCTCAGATAGAAGGCCATGAAGGTGGAGGAAATGAATCACAATCTACAGGTAGCAAAAGCATAAACATACAGTCTCCATCTCTTAGTTTCCAAGGTAGTTCTCAAAATATTGAGGTTCCCAGTCCAGAATTAAAGCATGGTGATGGCAAAGTAAAAATGAAGATGCCAAAATTATTTGGGAAATCAAAAGCAAAGGGCAGTAGTGCAGGTGACCTTCAAGGACCAGATGTGCAAATAAGTACTGGTGGAAAGGACATAAGTGGGGAATTAGTGGGAGGGAAGTTTGAATTAGAAGGTGATCCTAGACTCAGTGTGTCAACTAAAGGCAAGTCAGCCTCATTGGATCTATTTAAGAAATCAAGACATCGGTCTTCTTCTTTCAGTGATGAGGGAGGCCTTGCAGCTAGTTCTCCTTCAGGTAACTTAGAAACTGAGGGTGGCGATATTTCATTAGACCTAGGAGGAAGTAAGCAAAAAGGAAAGAAAGGCAAGTTGAAGTTTGGCACATTTGGAGGTTTTGGTGCAAAGTCAAAAGGCTCATATGAAGTGACACTAGGTGAGGACAAAGAAGTGGGAGTGGAAGGAAGTGCAGGTGTTTCCCTACCCTCTAAAAAATCAAGATTGTCTTCATCTTCCAGCAGTGACAGTGTTTCAAGGGGTGGTTTTAGGTTCCCCAGAGTTGAGCTGTCTGTCTCACCAAAAAAATGATCAATTATGAGGGAAATTAAACATTCTCATGTACCCTCAAACAGACATTCATAGTACTTAACATGAGATGAAGTTTATAGTCATCTCAGTGTCATTAACTATAAGTGCTTTTGTTCAGTAATTAGACAGGAGTGCATGAGATTGTTTAAAATCCATTCAAATTGTAAATATGAATGATTTGTAATGTAATAATAAATAGTTTTTGTACAAAATCCAGATTTATTGATAATATGCCATTTATCATATTTTTACCAAAGGTTTATTACAAAGTCTTTCATTTTATTCTATTCCATTCTATTAAATGAATGTTGCTAATGAGGTGTGGTATATTTGTATCCAAGGGATTCTATTGCACAGAACAGATAGTTACATTAGTTTTTTTTTTGTTTTTTTTGAAGGAAAATGTTTATTCACCCAGACAAAAAAAAAAAAACGTACCTTTTTTGTATGAAATTGTTTTATTTTCAAGCTTTGGTAATGTATAATCAGTACAGATGCATATAAATGCAATAACTTGTTGGCCCCATAAAATAAAGAGTGATGGTGTTGTATATACAATAATTGCAAAGACAATCACACTCTGGAAATGATTAACTCTCAAAAGTGCTTTCAGTACTTTTCTGTTTATTTTTAAGGAAGTTACCATTAAACTGCAAAATATACATTTGTCTTATTTGTTTTCAGTGTTTTGCCTCCTAATCTACTGCCATTTTCATAATTGCTTTTAAAGTTCTCTGTATATTATTTCTTTTGCTACTTTCTCTTTGTACACACTCCTTACAATTAAGCAAGAACAATGTCACAAATAAAGTCACTTTTTGATTGAATTTGTGTGTAAACAAAGTCTGTTTTAATAGAGAGTTACGGTTGAATTTTGATCTGTCATGATGGAGTTTATTATGTGTGCATTCTGCCAAATCAACCAAATAAAAAGATTTATAGAATTTATAAGTTTTGTAGTTTTTTAATTATTATCAATAGTTACCAATTCATTCATGTTATACAGTATGAGCAATTCTTGACTGTATCTGTATTTTTTAAGTTTTACCTACGTTTTTATTTTCACATATATCTCTTAGTGAAAACCTTATTCAATGGTGAATCAGGCATTTTTATTTTACTTACAGTCACTGGCCACTTTATTAGGTACACATGTACAATTTAAAGCAATATATAAAATTATATAAAATAATATAAGATTATTTGGAGTCATCCCTTAACACATCCATCTTAATTATCATTTGTACTATTAAGACATCACTAGAAACTGCTAGATACATCTTCCAAACAGCACAGGACACAAAACAACTTATCGGTAGAAAACACACACACTCAAACAATGATCAACTAACTCCGGCTACAGTGTCTTGCTAAAGGATTCTTTGACAAGTGACATGAGGAGCCAGGAATCAAACCAACAAGCCTGGGATTTGTGGACAAGTGCTCTACCTCCTGAGCATTTTGGATATGTGTCAGTTCACAGCAGTTCACCAATTTATCCCACCTTATTATATGACAACAGGTCTGAATATGTTTGCTAATCATATGAATGTTTCAGTTAAGTAAATTATTTAAAGACAGACAAATGATTTTTTTTCCACTGTGAAGTGCACCCTTTGCAGCCAGGTCCTAAAATGAGTAAAATGCTGCTGCGGTAGTCACCACTGCCAGGGTGTCAGTGGAGGAAACATATGGTAACCACAACTGTCCTAGTTAACCACAGCTCACTTTAACTGCTTAAAAGATGTGCACTCCAAATTTGTGCAGAGAGTAGGATATAGTGAGGGCCTTTTTGAGGATCACATGCTTTTCAAAGACATTTGGAGGGCTTCACCTTATTAACCGATTTGCTTCATGTTCCTTGTGATATTATGCATGTAATGAACAATTTGTAGTAAGTATGGTGCATAGCATAGCACCTAATGCCTGTCCTGATGCTGCCTTTTTTTTTTAGCTTTGCTTTCTAGTACATGTCATAATGCAACCGCAAGGGGCACAAGCCAGTGTCTTCTTGTGCCAGTCCCAAGTCTGGATAAATGCAGAAGGTTGTGGCAGGAAGGGCATCAGACGTAAAACACATGCCAAATCAAACATGCGATTCGTGACAAAGACTTCCATACCGGATCGGTCGGGCCCCGGGTTAACAACGACCGCCACCAGTGCTGTTGACCTTCAGGGTACCGGTGGAAATTGGACTACTGTTGGTCGAAGATGAAGAAGAAGAGGAGGAAGGTGTGTTCGTAGGCAGAGAGAGAAGAGGAAAGCTAAGAATGTAGGACTGACAGTAGGGACTTTGAATGTTGGTACTATGACAGGGAAAGCTAGGGAGTTGATCGACATGATGCAGAGAAGGAAGGTGGACATACTGTGTGTCCAGGAGACCAGGTGGAAAGGTAGCAAGGCTAGAAGCTTAGGAGCAGGGTTCAAGTTGTTCTACCATGGGTCAGATAGGAAGAGAAATGGAGTAGAAGTTATACAGAAAGAGGATTTTGTGAGAAATGTTCTAGAGGTGAAAAGAGTATCAGACAGGTTGATGAGTCTGAAGCTGGACGTTGAAGGGGTGATGTTCAATGTTGTGAGTGGTTATGCCCCACAGGTAGGATGTGAGTTAGAAGAGAAGGAGAAATTCTGGAGTGAGTTAGATGAAGTGATGCAGAGCATCCCCAGAGGTGAGAGAGTGGTGATTGGTGCAGATTTCAATGGGCATGTAGGTGAAGGGAACAGAGGTGATGAGACTGTTATGGGCAGGTTTGGTGTTCAGGACAGGAATTCAATTCAATTTCAATTCAACTTTATTTATATAGCGGCAATTCACAACAAAGTCATCTCAGGGCACTTTTTAGAATAAAGTCAAGATTATAAAGATATATAAAGAGAACCCAACAATTCCCCCTGGAGCAAGCCATAGGCAACAGTGGAGAGGAAAAACTCCCTTTAACGGAAGAAACCTCCAGCAGAACCAGGCTCAGGGTGGACGGCCATCTGCCTCGACCGGTTGGGGTGAGTGGAAAGGGGAGAGAGAAAAGAACAGAGCAACAAAAAGCAACAAAAAAACATCGGGCAGATTGGTAGGACCAGTAGCTGCACGCTGGAAGACAAACAGCTTCAAAGCCGGGGGACACCTGCAGAAAGGGACAGAGAGAGGGGGACAGAGGAGGACAAAGACAACTACGGGAGAGAACACACAGAGTTAATGACATACAGTGGTGACAATTGCGGGATGAAAGGAAAGTTTTAAGCCTAGACTTAAAAGTAGAGAGGGTGTCTGCTTCCCGAATCTGAACTGGGAGCTGGTTCCACAAGAGAGGAGCTTGATAGCTAAAGGCTCTACCTCCCATTCTACTTTTGGAAATTCTGGGAATCACAAGTAGGCCTGCATTTTGAGAGCGAAGTGGTCTACTGGGATGATATGGTGCTATGAGGTCTTCTATATATGATGGAGCCTGACCATTCTGAGCTTTATATGTAAGAAGCAGGGTTTTAAATTCTATTCTACATTTAATGGGAAGCCAATTGAGAGAAGCTAGTGAAGGTGAAATATGATCTCTCTTGCTAGTTCCAGTCAGCACTCTTGCTGCAGCATTTTGGATTTATTGCAGGCTCTTTAGGGAGTTACTGGGGCATCCTGAAAGTAGGGAATTACAGTAGTCCAACCTAGAGGTAACAAATGCATGGACCAGTTTTTCGGCATCACTTTGAGACAGGATGCTCCTAATTTTGGCAATGTTCCGTAGGTGGAAGAAAGCTGTTCTAGAGATTTGTTTTATATGTGAGTTAAAGGACAGATCCTGATCAAAAATAACTCCAAGGTTCCTTGCAGTAGTACTGAAGGGACAGACTTAGGCCATCTAGTGTAACAATATGGTTGGACATCATATCTCTGAGATTTTTGGGCCCAAATACTATGACTTCAGTTTTGTCTGAGTTTAAAAGTAAAAAATTGTGGGACATCCAGGCCTTTATGTCTTGTAGGCATGCTTGAAGCTTTATTAACTGATTATTTTCATCTGGTTCCATAGATAAATATAGCTGGGTATCATCAGCATAACAGTGGAAATTTATGGAGTGTTTTCTAATAATGTTGCCTAAAGGAGACATATATAAAGTAAAAAGTATTGGTCCTAACACAGAGCCTTGTGGAACTCCATAGCTAACCTTTTATGTGCATGGAGGATTCATCATTAACATGAACAAATTGAAATCTATCAGATAGATAAGATTTAAACCAACCTATTGCAGTTCCTGTAATTCCAATTTCATGTTCCAGTCTCTGTAATAAAATGTTATGATCAATGGTATCAAATGCAGCACTAAGATCTAACAGAACAAGTATAGAGATGAGTCCAGTATCTGAGGCCATGAGAAGATCGTTGGTGACTTTTACCAGTGTTGTTTCTGTACTATGATGAACTCTAAATCCTGACTGAAAGTCTTCATACAAATTATTCCTATGAAGGTGATCACATAATTGTTTTGCGACTACTTTTTCAATTATTTTAGAAATAAAGGGGAGATTAGATATTGGTCTGTAATTGGCTAAAACACCTGGGTCAAGACAGGGTTTTTTAAGTAATGGTTTAATTACAGCTACCTTATAGGCCTGTGGTACATAGCCTGTAGCCCATAGGAATGCAGAAGGTCAGATGGTGGTTGACTTTGCAAAGAGGATGGAAATGGCTGTAGTAAACACTTTCTTTCAGAAGAGGCAGGAACATAGGGTGACGTACAAGAGCGGAGGTAGAAGCACTAGGGTGGACTACATCTTGTGTAGACGCTGTAATCTGAAAGAGATCAGTGACTGTAAAGCATTGGTAGGGGAGAGTGTAGCCAGACAACACAGGATGGTGGTGTGTAAAATGATGCTGGTGGTGAGGAAGATGAAGAGGACTAAGGAAGAGCAGAGGACGAAGTGGTGGAAGTTGAAAAAGGAAGAATGTTGTGTAGTTTTCAGGGAGGAGCTGAGACAGAATCTGAGTGGTTTGGAGGTGCTTCCAGATGACTGGACTACTACAGCTAATTTGATCAGGGAGTCAGGTAGGAGGGTACTCGGTGTGTCATCTGGAAAGAGGAAAGCGGACAAGGAGACTTGGTGGTGGAACGAGGAAGTTCAGTAGTGTATACAGAGAAAGAGGTTAGCTAAGAAGAAGTGGGACACTGAGAGGACTGAAGAGAGTAGACAGGAGTACAGGGAGATACAGCGTAAGGTGAAGGTAGAAAGAGCATATGAGGACTTGTATGCTAGGTTGGACACTAAAGAGGGAGAGGTGGATTTGTACAGGTTGGCCAGACAAAGAGATAGAGATGGGAAGGATGTGCAGCAGGTTAGGGGTGATTAAAGATAAGGATGGAAATGTATTGACAGGTGCCAGGAGTGTGATGGGAAGATGGAAGGAGAACTTTGAAAAGTTGATGAACGAGGAAAATGAAAGGGAACGAAGAGTAGAAGAGGTGACTGGTGTGGAGCAGGAACTAGCAAAGATTAGTAAGAGTGAAGTGAGGAGGACGTTGAAGAGAATGAAGAGCGGAAACGCCGTTGGTCCTGATGACATACCTGTGGAGGTATGGAAGTGTCTAGGAGAGGTGGCAGTAGAGTTTCTGACTAGTTTGTTTAACAAGATCTTGGAGAGTGAGAGGATGCCAGAGGACTGGAGGAGAAGTGTACTGGTGCCAATTTTTAAGAACAAGGGAGATGTGCAGAGCTGTGGCAACTACAGAGGAATAAAGCTGATGAGCCACACAATGAAGTTGTGGGAAAGAGTAGTGGAAGCTCGGCTAAGGGTAGAGGTGAACATTTGTGAGCAGCAATATGGTTTCATGCCTAGAAAGAGTACAACAGATTCAGTATTTGCTTTGAGGATGCTGATGGAGAAGTACATAGAGGGTCATAGGGAGTTGCATTGTGTCTTCGTAGATTTAGAAAAAGCGTATGACAGGGTGCCGAGAGAGGAGCTGTGGTATTGTATGAGGACGTCTGGAGTGGCAGAGAAGTATGTTAGAGTGGTGCAGGACATGTATGAGTGAAGTGTTACAAACATACATGAGAACCATCAACACAGAAAGATCAGATTTGAATGCTTTTGCATTGTGTCCTTAATGAGGAAAGCTGACATGTGGATAGAATAGCAGAATAGAATAGAATAGGCTTTCTTGTCATTGCTAATGTGAAGCATCATTCAGACGGCAATAGGTCAAACAAGTGATGCCCAGGATCTGAAAGATCTCCTGTGATGGCTTTGATTTCAGACAGGTTCTTCACCTCAGCCCTGTATGCTGTCAACTCTCCGCCAGAGATGAGCCCAACCACGGTGGTATCATTGGCAAACTTGATGATAGCATTTGTTGGGTCGGAAGAAGTGCAGTTATAGGTATACAGGGCATACAGCAGGGGACTCAGCACACATCCCTAAGGAGAATTAGTGTCAGCGTGGTGCAAAGGTGTGCGCCGAATCTGATAGACTGTGGTCTGTTTGTTAAGAAATGTTTAATCCAGGTGCAGGTGGGGTAAAGAGCCTGCAGGTTAGAAAGGTTGGTGACCAATATATCCAGGATGATTGTGTTGAAGACAGAGCTGTAATCCACAAAGAGCATCCTCGCATAGTTCTTCTGGTTTTCCAGATGGCTCATGTTATGTCAACTGCGTCCTCCATGGATCTGTTTGCTATATACGCAAACTGGTGATGGTCAAAGGAGAGTGGAAGCCAGTCTCTAATGTGCTGAGAGACTAGGTGCTCAAAACACTTCATAATAACCGATGTAAGGCCTATGGGTCTGTAGTTGTTGACTATCAATTGTTTGTCTCCCTGACATGGCATATGTCTCGTCTTTGTCAGCCTGGCCTCAGTACTGAAAAGTAACCTGGAGTTCTTTTACCTCTAATGCTGAAGAATGGGGAGTTCTGGTGCTACAGAATGCTATTTATGTTTAATTGTATATTAAATTATCCAAGCTAAGCAGAATCTTCTAAATTAGTGGAAAACCATTTATTTTCCAGCTTTGGTGATACCTGCTTTAAGGTGCAGGATTGTGAATTGTACCATGAAGCTACCCTCCTGATTCACTGAGATAAAGCATTATGCACAGTGAGGATGCAGCATTATCAACAGGATAATCAGCTTAAAAATGAGTACAGTGTACAAGTGTCATTACCAAATAAATTGTCATCCTATTGTTTTTATTTGATTGATGAAAGCCTCAATTACCAGAAAAAGAACACATGAAGAAAGGATGTGGCCACATCACGTTATAATGTACATGTAAAACTGTGGGGAGCATAAGTTGTTTGTTAATATTGTTATTCTCAGATCTTCACAACATATAGCATTGTTAATTTTACCAACACAATGCTTCAAATGACCCTTAAATGTGTGTGAATCGGATGATTTTGGCAAATTTAAAACCTGTTTTGTGCCCTTAATTAAAATAAATAAATAATTAATTTAATAGCACATTTACATAATTTACACCATTAGTAAAGGTTAATTATGCCACCCAGTGGTGGATTTACAGCACCATCCACCACTGTTACAAGGAAGTGATAAATTGTATTCAAACCACCTAAATGACCTTTTCTGTTGTAAATTAAACATGGACAATGAGACTCATCTGACTCAGATGAGAATCTGACTCATAGTTTTCAAACTTTTTATAAATGTATTACATATTTCTATATATTTGGTAAATACTTTAACTAAATTAAAGCTGCAGTTTGTCATCTTGGTGAAAGCTATACAACTATTAAACAATCATAGTTCATAGGGTAAGGCTTTGTAAAAGCAGGGGTTTGCCTCAAACACAGGATGTGATCCCAGTATTCCTGGATGCCTGAGTGCAATTGTTGTGGCAGTGCAGAGGAAGGAACTTATCAGCAGTTTCCTTTAAAAGAGGAAAGAGCCCCTTTCCTTTCTGGAGAGGCAAACAACTTTGTGCTGTAAAAGGAACACAGGAGAAGAAAAAGTTGGAACAGGCTGCACATTTCTAATGCGTAATTTATTGGAATACATGCTGTCTTGGCCAGTCCTTTAGAAGCTAACTGTTTGAATGCAGAAGAGTAACACTCAGAATCAGGTAAGAACGAGTTCTTGCATTTTAATAATATTGCTTTTTAATATGCATTATAATAGATACCACCTTGGTTATGATCATATCAGCCTATAATCGTATATGCTTTTAATTCTGGAAGTACAGTAATTTTATCAGCCAAATCAGCGACATGACACATTAAACATATAATCTCACAACTTTTTAACTTGTTCCTCCTGATCTCGGTGGTGAGTGAATGGCTGTATTGAGTGAATGGCTGTATCTTGTTTGTAGTACAACCTGGTCATGGACTTACAGTGTCAGGACAGGGATGACACATGAAACAATTCGAGATATACTTATATCTGAAGGTATTTTGTATAGCACTGAAAGTTCAAATCATCACATGTGTGTATGTATGAGTGAACATGATATGTGAGCGTGTGAAGGTGTTGTAATTGGTATCGATTGTGTATTTCAATTCCTTTTTTTTTGGATAGCCTCTTTTTAGTTGCATAAAATCCTGGATCATTACCCAACACTCTAGATTTTCCTTCTCTGACAATTTATATTACAATCCATATAACCTGAAAAGAAAGAAGTAAATATTTGGGATGTTATACCAAACTTTAGCACTTCTCAGAGTTCTTCTGTCATTAATGTCCAGCTGATCCCATACTATCTGACATTCAAGTGTGTCCATCACTCTCACTATTTTACCAGCTGTTTCCTTTTCAAATAAAGTGTGTACACACACACAAACACACACACACGCACACGCACGCACACACACACACACACACACACACACACACACACACACACACACACACACACACACACACACACACACACACACACACACACACACACACACACACACACATTTAACACCAGCCATGCATAACATTATGACCACCTGTGCAATTTAATGGAATCCAATTGTGGCCTTGCCATGAATTCTACTTTACAATGTTATAATTTCTCAGTTTTTAGGTTGAAACAGAAAGGTGATAATACTACTATGTGTTTATTATTGAGGTCAAAGTGGGTACTGGAGTCATACTGGAGTGCATTATAAGAACCACTATAATAATAATAAAAATAATAATACATAATATTATGCCCAATAGGTTTGTAAGCAGATCACTTCCAAATTTCTGGGAGCTATAGAAAAGCAGGAATTTTGTACTCATGTGTGTTTTGTTGCTTTTATTAGTTTACAATTTCTGACACGATTCCCTTCCAGCATTGCATATAATGATGAGGTCTACAATAGATATAAATCATATGGTATTTAATAGTTACACCTTGATGGCTAGTGCAAGCTGAGCTATTCTACTTATCTTGCACGGCAAAGAATTGCGATGGAGCCACGCAGCTATGCTCACTGGAAATACAGATGTTGGATGATAATCTGGTTTTCCACATCAGCCTGACAACTGACTGGCTTGTTACTGTACATTGGATCATATCTCACTATAATGGGCTTTTATTAATTTAGTACATCTAGTCTTTCAAGACACATTTTGATGCACTGGTAGATGAGGCCTTAAAGTGCATAAGGATTAGTTGATGTATCTGTGTTTTTGCACTGAAAATGAGATATTTTAGGGGAATTATCTATTAATATATGTTTTGTATCTCTTTCATTTTCTGAAAATGTTTTCAATACATAGCACATACAGGTTTCTTCAAAGATAAAGTTATTAGAGCTGGTTTCATTTTGTGTTGTGCAAATGTATGCAAAATGCCTCCTTTAAAAGCGTGTGGGAAACACAAGGGGAATTTCTGTCCAATAAAAAAACAGACGGTATATTAAAGTTTCTGAGTTTGGATTTTATGAGTTTATGCATGCAGCTAATGGTAGTAGTGACATTTAATGAATAACAATTGTGCCAAAAGATTTGTTACCAGAGGAAAATAACCCGGAAACCACATAATTATATTGTTCAGTTACAAAATTACCTCAGGATAGGCAATATTTTTTCTGAGTGAGTGATTAGTACACCAACATTAAAGCCCAAATTATTGATTAATAAAGGGTCTTACAGGAAATTTTTAGACAGATGATCATTACCTCGGTGGTGAAGCTATTTTCAAAAGGTAAAGCGATATGCTGAAAAGAGAAGGACAAATGGTCAGCAACCAAGATTGCTTTCTTTACTGACAAAGAAAACCCCTGAGCAGCTAAACCATTGCTGTGGTGAATACATTGAATCACAGCATGTATATTATTCCTTTTCAATTATCAGAACCTCCAGCAGGGATCAATTGCTGTTTACTCATCTTTTTTGGCTCCAACATTACATTATGCCGTGTAAAATGTTTTGATATACACAGAAAGCTCTTTTTATTAATTCAGTTTATTGCCTCTTGACAGTGAAAATAATGTTTGAAGCACATCCATTAGTATTATATTATTAGCATAAACAAAGTCTAGTACTCGCACTCCTTCGAACTACTCCTCTTCATGCAGTTTCTACATACCCTTGATTTTGATTATTCATTGACCTGAAGATTTCACAGTGTGTATTTCTTGATCCTAGTAGAGGGAATATTCTTGTCTCTGTAGAAATCATACCCTTTGGCCCTACTGTGTTTTTGTACGTGTGTGAAGAGCACAGAGACTTATGGTGAGGCTCTCAGTTCATATTAGTATGGAATATGAACTCCAAAATGCTTCAATGAGCACAGGCCCAAGAATTTTTGTGTGGGAAGACAAACTGCATGTCTGTGAGTGGAAAAATGTAAAGGTGAGAGCAACACCTGAACAATTTTGTCAGAGGCAGTTGGGGTAAGGTACACAATAGCTGGTTGCATCCATTGTTTCAAACATAAAGTGGATGAGAGAATATACAGTATTGAAATCCAGCAGGTTAGTGCAGGGTTTGCTTTTTTTCTGTTTTCATCTGTTTTGTGCAGAACAATAGCACTGATTGAGAAACTCCAATGTGGATGTAGTTGACTCCTGATCAGATGCTTTGCAGCAGCTGTATTAGGGCCTGTTGTGTTTCACAATCTTTTGAGATTCACAGTTCATGACTCCAATTACCTCCTGTCCCAAATGCACATACAGTTTCCTTAGACAAGTGGGTCATAATAGAGTACTTAAAACACCCAGATCCCAAATTGTTAACAGAAAACTCTACAAACTATCTCAGTACTCTCTCTTTTAATTGATGCAGTCATACTACCTTGTATGCTGTTTCTTTCCCTTTGAAGCGTTACTAATGGTAGTGCATTACTAAGCTCATGTACTGTAAAAGCAGCATCTAATTTTGAAATGTAAAAGAGTTTTCCAAAGCCCTGACTAGAGAAAAGGCAGCATATTGACCTTGAAGGTTCATCAGTATGGAGTTTTTCACTTGCAGTCACAGGGGGCTTTCAAGACAGTGACTGAGGGAGAATAGTTTTTCTGCATGGGCACCTGTACAGAGACCTTCCCCTATGGGATTATATTTGATGTATATAGAATAGCAGAGTGCACAGATGTGCACTCATGTAAAATAAATTTCAGTTTTGTTTAATAATGGGAATTGATGTTTGTTGTTTTTCTATGACAGTTACTAATGTCAGTTTGTTCCTGTTTATGGATGCGTAAGTGTCTGTGTTCACATATGTTAATACATTACAAGCTCCTATTTGTAGTCCTAATAATACAGCGCAGTCAGTTGTCTTCTGTTTTCCCTCCTTCAGCAAACAGTGAATTACTTTGTTAAGGTGTGACCTCATCATCCTGGCTCCATGATACCCCACCTCCCCTCACAGTATAAGCAGACAGCCCTGATATCATGCACACAGACACACAGACATACAGACACACACACACACACACACACACACACACACACACACACACACACACACACACACACACACACACACACACATATATATATATACACACACACACACATACTTACAAAGGGACAGCAGCAGAGTGGACTGGTCAGGTCTTGGGAGATTTTTTTTATTGTATATATAGAGTACATGTGTCTATCTCTTAAGTGTGTGTGTGCAGAGGAGAGAAGAGCAGAGAAGGAGAGAAAGAGAAAGCGAGACAGGGGAAGGGGAAGGAGTGTGGATCATGCATGTGCATTAACTCAGCTCCAGCGGCGCAGCAGCAGCAGCAGCAACAGCAAACAGATACAGCAGCAGCACAGGAGGGAAAGAGAGAGAGAAAGACAGCGAGAGAGAGTTAGAGGGAGGGTAGTAGTCTCAGGCACAGGAACAAAAGCTGCAGAGGACTGCTTTCCATCTCCACTAAAAGAACAACGGAGGAGTAATAGAATAGAAAGAGGAGGGGGTGGTCATGATAGTAGTGAGACAATAACGGAAGGGAAGAGGCATATTGTAGTCAGTGCAGACTGAAACCAAGGCTCTTCTCTTCTCTGCTCTCCATGTTTTTGGGGAAACAACGTACTATTGCCTTCGTCTCCAAACCCAGAGGAGGATGTCTGTGTCGGGGAAGAAGGAATTTGACGTAAAGCAGATCCTCAGGCTCCGCTGGCGCTGGTTTAGCCATTCACCCCAAGGTTCAGCTGGTGGCGGAGGTGGTGGCGTTGGCGGGGTGGGAGGCTATATCCAACAGGATGGCCTGGACCACAGAGGGACGCCTGTCCAGGGTCGGCTGAAGAGCCACTCACGGGAAAGAGGTGTAGGAGGAATACGGAAGAATAACAGTCCAGTCCACAGCATCTTGGCACCAACAGCAGGGCCCACGCCTGTGTATGTCAGAGCGGGACATCAATCATGGCACCATCAACAGAACACCATCCAGGGACTCCAGGTCAATGAGGAGTCTTCAAAAAGCAGTTCCTCCCCCATTGCCACAAGGAAAGAGGACTCCAACACTCTCCAGGAAGATGTGAAGAGCAGCACAGAGGAACCTGTAGAGGTGGAGGCCAAAGAGAGGTATGCATGTTACTAGATGTTAGATAATGAGGAGACAGACTGATCATGTGGCACCACATCAGTTACTTTGGGCATCATATGCTCTATTAACAGAAACCAGATTAGGAGATGGTAGTTTGATAACACATGGTTCCCTCACATCTCATGGTGAAAGTATGGCTCCTAAATGCTTCTGATGGATGGTAGCACCCCAGGACCAAAAAGTCAAAAGCTTGTCTTGTCTCATTAGGAAGGAGAAAACAACCCTCATTTAAACAATAAAGTACACAGCAGTCAAACTTAAAATCAGTTTTCATCATTTCAGAGACTAAATACTTTCATATTTGAAGACTGTGTCCACAGTACTTCAGTGTCATGGTGCATGTAGCTCCCCTTAATTATTCTAGGCTTGAATTATATGCACAGCTATCATTTTCCAATTTACTCAGACTAGGCAGCTGCCACCATGGCTCACCTGGGAACAGCTCACTGTCATTGTCCACAGCATGTTAGGCAGGATAAACCAATAAAGCATCCTTTTAATTATTCAGTGGACCAAAAGCCAAGGCTTGTTTTGCTCCCTTGTTGGTGCTGTGGTCTAGATTATGTGAACAGTATATGCTTTTGCCTTTTCCCTACAAAAATCTAGTTTTACACAGCACACTAATGCATTCCAGAGTTAAAAGTCGATAGTGGGAGAGAGCCATTACATCACCTACTGGACCTATAAAAAAAGGAAGTAGTGCAATAACATAAATTATCTAAACTGCCTCTAGAAACACTTTATGAGCTGACTGCTATCCTACCTTGTGGCTGGCACAGGTTACTGAGTGCGTTTTCCACCAAAATCTTTTTACATTACCTTCATGCCAAACTCTCACAGTCAGCTATAAATTTAAACTGTTTTTTCAAGTTGTGCTCTTCCCCTGTCTTCTTCAAGGAAGTTAGCAGGTTCGAGATGTGTTTGTATGAGCACAACACTAAAAGCCCCTAACATCAAAGATGGAAAGACCTCCTTTCATCCTGTCTGTGACATTCTAAGGTTATTGGTCCTCACTGATTCATGTGGCCTTTTGCTCCATGCACCTGGTGATGAAGAAGGGAACAATGAAAATGAACCCTTTGTTTTGTGAAGAGCTCAGTATAATAAACAGATACATGTAAATACATAACCTCTGTGTCAATGTGTCTATGTAGATTAAGTAAATACAGAAGGTGACAGACCATCACATTCCCTGAGCAGCACTTGAATTATTCTGAGTGAAGATGCAGTCTTGGACCCAACTTGTTGTTCTGCCCTTTGTGTTGACACAATTGGCAGATGATCATGTTTTGGGGTCCCTATTTGTGATAACTGCACGCATAAAAGATGCTAGCCATGTAAAATACAGTGCAGCTATCATTTTTTGACAATGATATTGAATAATAAAATAGTTCGTTGGGTCATAAAATATATTCTTGCTTTAGCTGTGATTGGTTGCAGAGATATCCATTTATGATTTCGATGAATCAGATATAGAATCGGACCTAAATGGATTTTAGTTATTTAAATGGGTTTGGTTCTTTCTGCATCCAAATTTTCAAAAGTTTTCACAGAAAATAAATAAAATGTACAGAGAAAAGAAAGAAATTATCCATTTTTAACAGCAGCATATCATAGATATAATATTGACATTATGTTGTATATTAGCAGACAGTTCCACTACTTTCTTCAATTCATATAAATAAAATAATCACTCTATCAGCCACTGCCTGGAAATTAACCAAGTACTGTAATCTGTGTTTTCTGATTACTATGAGACAAATATATAGAGCAAATGCACATTGCATGATGCCTCTTTATGATGATGTTCACTTTCAGTGAATCTTTAAAAAACTTTAAATGTAGCGACAAGAATTAAGGAGTAGTTGCTGGAAATGACATTTGGACGTACTGCATATGCAAATGTATGAAGTTGCACATTGAATAAGTCTAGAAACTGTGTGACACACCGTGGCTTGCATGTTCATTGGCAGCTAAGCAGATGTGTGGATATCACTGAGATATGCACATTCATTTACCCCACCAGCTGGGTGGCCCTATTATGTCTCACATCATAAATCCCTGACACATAAATTGTCACAATCCCTCAGGCTGAATCTAGAAATGATTTCTTCTGGCTGTGAAAAATACAAAAGTTTTAGCCGTCCCTAGTTGAATAATACTTCATTGTGTCGTACGTTGATTAGTTTCAGTCACACAATGTCTAGTAAAAATCCAACCAAACACTTTCTTCATTTCTTTCATTTGGACCTTTAAGATTATTGTAAAATGGATTTAAATTTGGAACTTTTTAGAAACATTAACACTGATCTAATGAAACCGGTCTTTGTCTTCATATTTAATGTAGCTGATTATGATTTTTAGCACATTTTAAACTGCGAATATCATTAGTCCTGAAGGTGATTCAAAAAGTCTGTTTAATAATGCTGTGGTTTGCAGCTATAATCATTCTTGTTATCATCTTATTGACTGGCATGCATCCACAGAGTTGTAAAGTCTTAAGTGGGATATTCATGCTATAGGGCCTAATACCTTTTTGTTTCCCATCTTTGCCCCACTGTGTATTTGTTCAGTCCTCATAACCTCTCCCTATCATTGGAGGGGATTGTATGACAGAAGTTAACTTGAAAGGAATGGAAACCCTGACCTCTCCCACATAAACACTAACAAAGGCTTGAGTCAGCGGGTTGTTAGTTTGAATGATATCTCAATTCCCTCCTCACTGCCTTTGAAAAAATATATATCACCTCCTTTCTCCCTGTCAAAAGCAGTAATTCAGATATTTGTTGGATGGCTCTTAATACCACCAGGCTTATACTGCATGGTCTCGGGCTGCATTTGACAAAACCATTGAAGGGGTCTTTAAGGTGCTGTAAAATAGACTTCATTTAAAGAAAATAATTCTTGACACAGCTTTAGGTACATTTTATGGCCAAGAATTAGTTCTGCATTGTCTTGAGGCACTTATCCATTAATTTGCATTAAGGAAATAATCACAGAGGCTTGGACAACTGTGATCATTAAGATAATGTAGACAAAACCAAATTATTTCATGGAATCATGTAATTTTAGAAAATATCATTTTTTTTGGTAATTAACGTGCACTGTTACAATGAGAGTTAAGTTAAGATTTTAGGAAAATGCATAATTATAAAATATGGCAAGAGTGGGGCACGGCGGACCTCTGACCCGATGGTCATTGGGTTGCCACTCTACCAACAGAGCCACTGCCACCCCCCCTATTACTTATAAGTATATAAATATTATAAATATTTTTATGCTGTTATTAAATACATAAAAAGTCTATTCCAAAGTATATCAACCCACTGCTTCAGATCTCTTACTTGTTTGTGCAAGTCACATATGCTGAATCTCAATATTAAAATAAAAGTTATTTTGACTAGTGATGTCTCATTTTATCTGTGCAAAATTTCTTATAGACAGGGAAGCAACTTGCATGGCTGCAGTCATCATCGGTGTGTGTGTGTGTGTGTGTGTGTGTGTGAATGGGTAAATGAGAAGCAGCATTGTAAAAAGCTAAATAGTCAGACCATTTAATATTTAAAAAAAAGAGTCAATTTTCCACTTCACCTTCTACCATAAAGGACCCTGTGGCTAAATTCAGAGCAGATTTCAAAAGATGTAGTAGTTCCTGTATTCAGCTGCATTTCCGTCATCCTTGTCAATATTTAGCAGGTACATCTGGCATAACAATGGCATCTGAAGATTGCTGGGTTGTGAACCTTGGTGAGACAGGAAAAGTGCAGAAAGAATATTCTATTACTTTGCAGTTATCATGTCAGTCTCACTGCCAGGACCAAGTTATTACATTCAGAGTGTATACTTGTCTCAACACAAAGCCGAATGGCAGTTTACTGACTGTCAAAGTGTAGAGAAATATATAGACTTGGCACAGGCTCTATGAGCCTTTGTAGGAGTTGTTGGATTCTCAATCCAGCCCAAGCAGCCTTCAGGGGCAAATGGCTGTTAAAATCCATTTTGAGAGAGGCATTTCCCATTTGGCCCTGGCAGGCATGACTGTCTTTCTTGTAGAAGGATGGAGCTGACAGTAGTTAGAGTAAGACTGAGATCCTCAGCAACACATCTGACTCATAACCTTTACAGCTAGGGGCTAATCTGGGCTGACGAAAGCACATCTCGAATTGTCTAATCGTTCATCTAGGAGGGCAGGGTCGGCGCATGGAGGACTTGATTTAAGCAGATGGAAGAGACATCAAACATGAATGACTGTTTTAATTTTGGTGCCACAATCCCCATCAATCTGTTAATAATTTAATAATGAGATTTCTCTATTTGTGTGTGTGTGTGTGTGTGTGTGTGTGTGTGTGTGTGTGTGTTGTGTTTTAAAAAATGGCACATGTGGTTTCCATAGCACGGCCTTTGTCTTGACAGCATATTTGAAAACTGCATAAATTTGACTTCACTTACCTAGCAGAGTATTTTTTGAGTATGCATAGTGTTTTGTCAGATCCAATTAGGCACAGTGTGGCGTGATAGCTTTGAGAGGGTGTGAAGAGAAAATGACAAGAGTACAAGTAAAATGTGCTCACCAAAGAAAATCTGATAGGATAAGGTAGAATAGGAAACCACACTGCTTTTTTATTTTGTCAGCTATCTTTTACTTTTCATAGCGCTCATAGACATAATGAAATAGTGTTTAGACTACAAAAGAAATCCATATGCCCCGTACAGCACTGTGACTGTATTTGAATTGCATAGTGATATGCAATGTACAGCATTGTCCCTACAGCAGTTTCTCTGGTGTAAGGTGTTAGGGGACTTTAGTGCCTCAATAAACTTGGGCTGTATCTCTGATGATCCAACTGACTACTGAAAGCAAAATATACACCTCAGAGAAATTTACTGCTCCCTTGAATGTGATACCAAAGCAATTAGTGTTGGAGAGATTGGTGGGCATGAAAAAATCCTTGGAGCACACCTCAGAGCCAATACAAAGGCAATGCATCTCTGTTTTATAGCCCCATTGCTTATTCAGTCTTGTTTGGTGTTCCTCTCCAAGACTTCAGAGTCACTGGGGAATTAATGTAGCGCTGCAATAAATTACTCTTGCATTTAGTATAAAGTCTCCCAATAAAGATTAGACTATAGCATACTGCACTGACCGAAGTGCAATATAACCAGTTCCCAGGGGGGAAATGTTGTTGCTTTGGCTAATCAAAGACTAGAAAATAACACACTCGGCTAAAAACTTTATAATGGTGTGTTAATCAGAATATCAATAAAGGCCATGACGCCCTCCATTCTTCCTACATAATCAGTCCTATAGTGTGAGCCAATACATTGTGCTGCCAAGCATTACAGGTTTTACTTCATTTTTATTGATATATCAGTAACTTTACAAGTTTATGCAGTTTTCATATCAGTGTATGAGAGGTAAAGAGTGGGTATTTGCAACCTCGCTTTAAGTAGAAGTGACGTTTTCTTGAGCACCATCAGTCTTCATAAGGCAGAAGAACCATGAGATGACAGTACATTCTGTCAGACCCAACTTGGCTCTGTTATGTAGCGTAACAAACAACCCTAAATGTCAGTGAGTGGACTTGCTCTGTGAAGGACACCAAAGTGTCTGGGCTGCATTATTTGCCACGAGTCTGAAGGATTACTTGGATGCCTGTAAAACAGCATGTAATCTAACAGTCTGTAGGGACAGTGGCAGCCTCACCACAATGCTGTGAGGAACAGGCTTATTCTCTTGTTAAGCCTCTGTCTTTGGAAAACACACACACACAAACAAATACACACACACGCACACACACAGGCACATACACAGATCTGCAGACGCTCACAGGAAAAAAGACACAAAAGGAATGGACACATAAAGACACTGGGAAATTCTGTCTGGAAAGCTGTTGCATAGATTGTGGTGCAGCTTACTCATCCCAGTGGACAGAAGTGCTTATAGTTATCCACTTGTGCTTGGATTTTACTCCATAACAGTTCTAATTTCAGCTTAGAGTGGCAAGAAAAATGCAGATGCACAGCAAGTCCAAATAAGCTCTTTTGTGTCATTCATAATTTGTCACTTATCTTGCAGTGTACAGCTGTTTAATTTTTCTTTTTTAAATGTCATACTAGGACAGGGGAAATAAATAGTGAGTGACAGTAATTCATTTTTATTCTATTAAATCAAATCTTCTTCATTAATTTTCATTTTTGTTGTTTCATCCTTCTTCTGTCTGTGCCCCTGAAAGGGAAATCGCTATTTATTACACTGTCTATGTCCAAAATGAAAAGTAAAGGTTACATTTAAAGTGAAAACCCTGCTGCAATGTTCCAGCAAGAGTAAATAATTTATGGCGCAAAAAATGTTCAGAAAGTGCAGCAATTCCCATTAAAATTGTACATTAACCGCACTAAGTGCAAAGATGCAGTATTTCTTCACACCACTTTCTTCTTCCTCTGTCTCTGATTGTCTTCCACAGGTTGGCTCTGAGCACTTTCTCTAGAATGAACACCAACTCCTCAGATGAATTTTTCCAGGCCACAAACCATGCAGAACAGACTTTTCGTAAGATGGAGACCTACCTCCAGCACAAGCAGCTGTGTGATGTCCTTTTGATTGCAGGGGATCACAAAATACCAGCTCACAGGTTGGTGTTTGTGCTTCTGTCTGCTTTGATTTAGTAATTAAACCTGCATCTGCTTTAGTTAAGAGCTACAGAAACATGTTTGGATTCAGTTCATTAAGTAGTGGATATGCATGTTGTGGCTTTGGTCTGGACATTAACCAGGTGCAGAAACATATTTTGTCCAACCCATCTGGGGAATGATTTAAAAAAAATTATAATCTTTTAAATGCCAAGAATCTTTGATTTTCAGATGGCAGCTTACACGAGAGATATTCAAACACCATGTTCACTGGTTTGCATCTAAATAATGTAAACTGCTGTAATTCCACCTCTATCCTTCGTCAGTTCCACATTACATTCATACATGGAAGAACACTAAGAACACTGTGAATCTTTACATAGGGGTGTGAATATTTGGGTATCCAGGCCTTAGAGTGAACACATAACATGATATTCCCTTAATGCTGATAAGCATTGTCTTCACTGAGTGCTCACGTTTGTACATCTATCCACCGGCGTATTTTGTTAGTTCATCCAGACAGACTCATGAAACAGAAAGCAGGATGCACTGCAAAGAGAGAAAAAGTACTTGAGAATGACCTAGATGGGTGAAATGATGAGCTCTCTGGTTTCAATGTGGCTTTAGTTTTGCTTAAAGGATACAGCAAAGTAAGGAATAGACTGTGACAAAATAAAGGAACCTCTAGAAAATGTACCCTAAAAACCATAACATTATGGAAATATGGATGCAGATTGATGAACAGTGTCACTCAATTACAATGTCTTATGATCTGTCCTTTCCTGTGAATCCACCAATGTGTCATGCAAGCTAGACAAATGACTTGACATGGTAATTGACAATCCGAACAGTGTAACTATTAGCAACATGAAGGACTGCGAGCTGAGGCAACTTCATTCTTTGGGTACTGACAATGTGTAAAGATACAAAATCCGGGGGGAACAGTAAGTTGCTCAATTTCTGTTTGAAAGAGAACCACATTAAATATAACAGTATGATGATGTTATCCAGTCCACTGCAAATTATGACATTTGTTGTGATGCAAAGTGTTTGAAGGCATAGAACATAATCTTCAAATTGATTCACTAATCACTTAACATAGTCAGTATCATCATAATCAATTCTTTGTGTGTTCTTTATGGCAGATTGGTCCTGAGTGCTGTGTCGGACTACTTTGCTGCGATGTTCACAAGCGATGTGAGAGAGGCAAAGCAGGAAGAGATAAAGATGGAAGGAGTAGATCCAGAGGCTCTCAGATCCCTGGTTCATTTTGCCTACACTGGTAAGTGCTTATAAAAACATTCACTAGCTCCCTGTAAGCAGTAAAAGACATCTGAAATCCTGCATGAATAAAATGGATCGATAAGGGCGTTCATTGCTCTGCCGACTGGCTGGACAGGGCGTCAGCATAAAATTATGCTATCTTGCCATGCAATTTGTTATTAAATGATTAGGACATTCACAATATCTACTTCCACATCTGGAAGTGGTTTTAATGGAAAAATAAACATGTTATTACCCAAATATTTATTAATACTATGAAAAGGCCCTTTTTTTAACAATTATTTTGCATACAATGATTGTAATATATTGTGAATATAAAATATTTCTTGCAGTTTACTTAATTAAAGTGTAGCTTACCTCTCCCACTGCTGTGCTAGCTATTTCAGCTATATGCTCATGACGTTAGAATGTATTTCTCCTGCCCTGACATTTCAGGTGTCCTTGAGCTCAAAGAGGAAACCATTGAGAGTTTATTGGCGGCTGCTTGTCTCCTTCAGCTCTCACAAGTCATCCAGGTTTGCTGCAACTTCCTAATGAAACAGCTTCATCCCTCCAATTGCCTGGGAATTCGCTCCTTTGCAGACGCCCAGGGCTGCGTGGACCTGCTAAATGTGGCTCATAACTACACTATGGTATGAGGGTGGATAATGTAGAACTAGACCACATTCACAGGCAGAGAAGTTGAAGGAATAAAAAGAACAAGAATATTTACAAATATTATGTTAGTATTTACTTTTATTATGCACATTCACATAAAAAGAAACTTACCAGAATGTTAATATCATGTGTAATCTGACTATACACAGAGAAATTGTTTTGTAAATTCAGTCACTAAATACAATATGTTAAAATAACACCATGGCTGGTCTGTAGATGCATTTAAATGTTTGTGTTCATTCTTTGAATTCTAGCTCGCTAATTTAAATAACCTGCCATAACCTGTGAAACAGTTGGTGTCTTGACTATTTTATTATAAAATTTCAGCTGTTGATGACTGATTTGAATAGAAATTGCAAAGTTTCATGCATTCACCTTATCTAATTTGGCTATGTGTCTGTCAGTATGAGATACCACTTTGCTGCACGTTAATTGGTGCACTGCTAGACTTGTAAAAATGTGACTTCTATATATTTTATATATATATTCTATATATAAGATTACTTGCATTGGATTAAGACCCATGAACGTAATTGTCAAATAGCATCTTTCTGGTCACATAGAAATGACAGTGACAGACAGGCGTTATCTGTTAAAGGACATCTGCTCAGCCTGTTTACATAGGACCCATCCAGGAACGGGAGGTTAATCTAATCATCAAACAGCACAAGAGGGCCGACTTCCTTTTCAATCACTTCAGTAATGAGCATAGAGAGCTGTGGGCTTCCTGGAAGTCCATCCTCTGGGTTCTAAGTGGAGAGAGTTGTGTTTTGATAAGCTTGTTTTTCCTGGTTGAGAATGGCAGGCGAGATCTGCCTCTGACAGCCTTTTCCTTTATCACATACAGTTGTTGCCCTTTTATGTTTGAGCAGATAAAACTTTTATGTTTCATAGTTTTAGAAAACAGTATTTCTTTTCAGAAAAAATTATATTTCAGTTAAATATTATTAAACACTACGTGATTTGGATTTAATAAGTACATCCCATTTTCAGAAAAAAAATAATAAAATAGAGCAGCCGGTTGTAGCCAGCCTCTGCAAATTGCATGTTAATCGAAAAGTTCTTGAAAGATAATTCCCGCAGCCTCACTTCAATTAAACATCAGCCTTCCTCCTCTTCAGAAAAAACTGTTATTACACAATTACTCTTTTGCAGTAGTTAAATCAATTAGTATCCCCTCCTGCCGATCTTGTTTTCCGAGCAGTTTACTCACCAATGAGTTTGCCAGCATCTGAACACAGATCCTTTTAAATGGATATGAAAAAACTGCGTTGAGCATTCAATTTGGTTGTCAGCTGTATGGAACTGGTAATTACAAATAATTGGTCTAAAGCAACGTCAAAGAGTTGGATGAAATTTCTCCCACAGCATTACAACAACAGATCAATAGATGTCCCTCATTTAATTAAGGCTGTCTGTGTTAAGCCCTTAAAGCGTGCTCTCTTAATGGATCAGACCAAGAAGCTGTCATTTGTTGCAGGTTGATGATCAGTGGCATGCTTGTGTTTCTGTAAATCTTGAACATTCACTTCACAATGAGCACATGAATTATCAAAGTTATTCTGGCAGCTTAATGCTTAATGCTTAGCTGCCTTGTCCAAAAAGGACATGGGTTGTTATCATGTCCAAGGATTGCTCTGCATGTCTTCCATGTGTTTACAGTTGGGCATATCATAGAGGCATTGAGGAGGGAGGCTGTGTTATATAGCATCATCTCCAATGAGACTGCCCAGAGACAATGTCCTTGACGAGGCAGCCATGCAGTGCTATGATATTGCCTGGGCTTCTGGCCAGTAACTGGAAGATCAATCTTTAGGAAGGCAATAGAGCTTTCACAAAACTTAGAGATGGACACTGTATTAGTGTGGCACTAATGTTGGTGTACAGCATCTTTCTGTTTCTCATTAGAGAGCTTACAAAGGCTTAATGGTGCCATGTATGATCTGTAGAAAAAACGTTTTATAAGCCTATGAAGATGCTTTCTTTGGAGATGCTTTATGCCAGATTGATTTGTAGCCTGCTGTTGTGTGAATTATTTAATTTAATGATCTAAGTGAAACAGATGAACACTCATCTGTTCTTTGGAAATTTGAGATAATTTCATTGGCTCTAGTATTGGTTATTATAGTTACAGACCTCCAAATGGGTATGATCTATATCTTTTCATTCATTTCTTTCTCACCTTTCTGTCCTTGTGCCATGTGACCCTTGCAGGTATAGACACACACACACACACACACACACACACACACACACACACACACACACACACACACACACACACACACACACACACACACACACACACAAACGCGCACACACACACACACACACACACACACACACACACGAACAGACACAATGCTCCACCGAACATACTCCTCGGCTAATGACTGATGATAATCTGCCTCCTCCATGTCTCCTTTATGTTCCAGGAACACTTCCTGGAGGTCATTCAGAACCAGGAGTTCCTGCTGCTCCCCACAGCTGAGATTGTAAAGCTGCTCTCCAGTGATGACATCAATGTTCCAGATGAAGAAACAATCTTTCAGGCATTGATGATGTGGGTGCGCCATGATGTCCAGCATCGACAGCAGGACCTCGGGGTGCTGCTTGCCTACATCCGCCTGCCGCTTCTCCCCCCACAGGTGAGTGCTGTCACAATAGCTCTATTGATTGATTTTTTTTTGGGCCTTGGTTACTGTATACCTGTCAAAGGTTGTTTAGTCTCTAAATGATCCCACGCAATGATCCCAAGATGGTGGAACGAGCTACCAAACTCTGCACGCTCACTCCCAATATTAAAAAAACAGCTGAAAACAGAACTCTTCCGCACCGTACTATGCACTTAAATCTATTCTATATATATAAAAAAATACAACTTCCTTTCTTCTCCTTCTTGCACTTGCATCTCATGAAATGTAAACACTTTTCTGATAGGACTTTGCTTGATGTTTTCTCCTTGACTTAGATTTTTGCTGCATTGTACTTCACTTGTAAGTCTCTTTGGAAAAAAAGTGTCTGCTAAATGACTAAATGTAATTGTAAATGTAAAATATAAAATATATGTATTTAAATGTTTTGCTTTGTCTTTGCAACATTCAATAATAAAGACATGCGTTTTTTCATAGAAAAAATCTAAGAAATGCAAAGAATCCTCACAGTGGAAATCCTGGAACCTGGTAATATTTAATTTGCTGTGCACCCAGAAATACTGACATCAGCCATACTGTTTACATTATTTTTGTGTTTAAAATACACTAATATTCTTCTCTAGCCATACATAAAAATTAGAGTGTAACAAATCATGTGCTTTACCTGCATTGCCATGCTATATATAACTAGTTTATGTTTGAGTAAAAACTGTAAAGCTCATATTGAAATGCTGAACATCTGAGAATAAGCATTGTTTCAAATTTGTATCATTGTTATAGTAGTACTAAATGCATTAAATATAAAAATATATGCTTTTTATTATTGCTGTGCTCTTTCATTTTCAGATGAATCTCCAAAACGAATTAGGCACATTGAATTAATATTTTACTCCACAGTCACTAGATGTAGAAAACATAATGTGCAGCACTATTGTTTGCTGCACATTAATTTTTTCTAAATGACAAATGACTCGAGGAAATATTATCTAATACATCAGTTGTCTCATCCATTGATTTGGGAGCTGTTTGCTGTGAGGAAAATAAACAATAGAAATGAAACATTGTGTTTTTCTGAAACGGGTACTTAGAGAGTGAAAAGACAAGCGTAACAGTGCTGCTGACACTACTTGCGGGCATAACAAGATCAATAACTACATACAAAACTTTCATTAATACAACTGAAATGTGTGGTGAAATGTTCCATAAAATCACAGTAAAATCACATTTTCTTTAACCTAAAGATAAGTGTTAAGCATATGTTCCCCTAAATATACTACAGTCACAGAGATCCTGTGTCTTGTTCCAGAATGAGATTGAGCACATAGTACACACACTTTATACAGTCTATACAGTTTATTACTTTCCCCACAAATTCTATGAAATTGACCACTCGGAAGCTCTTTTATGGGTTCTTCACATACATACCATTTATGCATTCTTGTTTCTTGAAATGTAGCTCCTTGCAGATTTGGAAAACAACAAGATGTTCTCTGATGATCTGGAATGTCAAAAGCTGCTGATGGAGGCCATGAAGTACCATCTTCTGCCTGAGCGTCGTCCCATGTTTCAGAGCCCAAGAACCAAACCTAGAAAGTCCACCGTGGGTGCACTTTATGCTGTGGGAGGGATGGATGCTACCAAAGGTGTGCCTGCTACTGTACATACAGATGGCTAGCAATAAACAGAAAAATGGTATCGGTCCTGTGACACTTGCTGTGTGTGTGGTTTTAGGCTCCACCACTATAGAGAAGTACGACCTGCGGACGGACACTTGGGTCCAGGTTGGGGTCATGAACGGGAGGCGGCTGCAGTTTGGCGTGGCTGTAATAGACAACAAGCTCTATGTGGTTGGAGGGAGAGATGGACTCAAGACATCCAACATGGTGGAGTGCTACAATCCAGTCAACAAAGTGTGGTCCACCATGCCCCCCATGTCAACACACAGACATGGACTAGGTGAGTGTATTTGGTCAAGCACCTGCACCTCCATTTACTTCGTCAATAAGAATGTAACTGGTTTGGTCATCGACAAATATCCAATAATGCAGTCATGCTTTTACACTTGTGTTAGTAGAGGATGCTCACAATAAAAAAAATTATTTTCAAGCTTTTAGTTGAGCCAGACTCCGTGGTGACGTGAAACTCCAAAAATTGTCACAGCTGGAATGTAAAAAAAAAAATACACATTTCTTTTTTAGATAAGGCTTTGATATTTTCCTATTCCCCTATCAAAGCTTGTCAGGCTGTGCTGGCCCTGCTCTTCCTTACCCTTTCCTGCCCAGTCAATCTCATATCAGAAGCGTTTTGATTCGCAGTTGAAACAGGTTTGGGTAACAGTACAGGGAGATCTTGTCAAAGCATTCAGCTCGCTCACCCAGTGTGGTTAGCAATATCAGTGAGCCCAGGAGATCACGCTGTACAGATTACCTTGTTGCATTTGATCTTTTCTGTAGAGAATATCTCTGGCTGCTTTGCTTGTGGCATATGTTTTTTAAGCCTGAATATATTTGAATTTAGTATGTACTAGCATCCCTGCATGACCATTTCCTGTTGTGAGTTTTATGGGTAAACACAACCAAAAACAAAGTATTTCTTTTTTATTCTAAAACCGCCAGTCAGCGATAAAATGGAACTTCACTACAAGAATAGTCTCTGTCTGACAGTGTTTATGTCAGCCGATGTTCTCTGTGTGCAGTCTTGCCGTCACGGTCCCTCGAAATAAGGGTGGTAATATAAAAATCCATTGTGTTAAGACATCCTCTGCATTGTTGCTGGTAGAAACCGCTTTCCTCTGTGACTTGGGAATGAGGAATAACAATGCAGTTTTATAGTTCCTGTTTTCTGAATAGATTTGGTCAGCTGTGTGACTCACTCCGCTCTGTCCTAAAATGAGAACTGTAGCAAAAGTACCTTGGCTCTCTCCAGGAACTTTAGAGAGGACAAAAAGTTTGATCTGGAAAACTAATTTTATTTCTGTTCATTTACTATTCACTAGCAGGTGGTTTACATTGCCTTGTACTGACATTATGCTTTGTGATGGGAATTTGACAAAGAACATCATCTTTGTTTGACTGGCTGTTGTTTCTATCTATCTATCTATCTATCTATCTATCTATCTATCTATCTATCTATCTATCTATCTATCTATCTATCTATCTATCTATCTATCTATCTATCTATCTATCTATCTATCTATCTATCTATCTATCTATCTGTCTATCTATCTATCTGTCTGTCTGTCTGTCTGTCTGTCCGTCCATCCATCCATCCATCCATCCATCCATCCATCCATCCATCTATCCATCTATCTATCTATCTATCTATCTATCTATCTATCTATCTATCTATCTATCTATCTATCTATCTATCTATCTATCTATCTATCTGTCTATCTATCTGTCAATCTACCTGTCTATCTGTCTGTCTGTCTGTCTGTCTGTCTGTCTGTCTGTCTATCTATCTATCTATCTATCTATCTATCTATCTCTTGCATCCATTTGTGCAGGTATTGCTGTTCTAGAAGGCCCCATGTATGCTGTAGGAGGCCATGATGGCTGGAGCTATCTCAACACAGTGGAACGCTGGGACCCACAGGCCAGGCAGTGGAACTACGTGGCCAGCATGTCTACACCACGGAGCACTATGGGAGTGACAGCACTCAATGGAAAGTAAGTTGGACTGTTTAAATCAATCCAAAAGAAAATGCGAGCAAATCCTTTTGAGATCAAAGGCGCAGCCTCAAACTTTACAGCAAACATCATTGTCTTTGTGTTTTGTGAGGTTGAGCTGGCATCTGTAAAACCACAACAGACGCAGGAAATTTACACACACCCAAAAAAATGAAAATAGGGATTCCATGTTCGAAATTTTAATGTAAAATGTACTTATTCTAGTGTTATGATGACCATGTGGTTCATCCACATTCTTGCACATTTTGGACAACTTGATTACAAATAAGACCTTTGTTTTGCCAGAAAGTTATTCTTTCCTTCCTTGCAATCCCACTTTGGCAAAAATATAAAAGGTAAATAAAATGGTTATCCAGAAGATGTAGTCATCTGCAAGTTAGTTGAAATTAAAAAATTTCTAAAATAACGTTCAAAAGAACTTTTTTTGGTAACATTAAACTTGAATGCAAAAAAACTAGCGTGGCTGTGTGCAGTACTTTACAGTTGTTGGTGTGATTAATACAGTAATTTATACACTGTGTTTTGCTTAATAAAGCAAAACACTTTATGTATGTATTAAATGCTTTACACCACTATTTGAAGGTACATTAGGCAAAGAACAGACCCGCTCTCATCATAATTTAAATATGTTTGTGTGCCGAAGGAAAAAAGAGGCTGCTGCTCGGCTGAATTCAGTATTCAGTGTAGAAGTCGATGCCGAGTTATTTCTGCATCTAGGTCAAAAATAGACAACAAGGAAATTGTTTCCCTAGCCTCTACTTTCTTGCTGTCAGGTCTGTTAGCCATAAGCACTTAAAGCACTGATGTGATCCTTCTGGGAGAAAACACTCACAAGGAAAAGGCTTTTGAAAATACTATCCACCGCTCAATGCTGTATTTTATAAAATCGGTCACATTACCACTGTTCTGTCACACATTTTTACAATCATCTGACAACTGATGCATGCTTCGCCTGTCAGATTTAGTATCACAGCAGGTACACGTCAAATATTTGAGCTTTTGAACCTATTTCACCTAATTTCTCAGATTGTATGCAGTAGGTGGCAGAGACGGAAGCTCATGTCTGAGGTCGATGGAGTGTTTTGATCCACACACCAACAAGTGGAGCACGTGTGCGCCCATGGCCAAGAGGCGAGGAGGCGTGGGTGTTGCAACATACAACAACTTCCTTTATGCTGTAGGCGGACATGATGCCCCTGCTTCCAACCACTGTTCTAGACTCTCTGATTGTGTTGAGAGGTTGGTAAATTTCTCTTCTTAAAAAAATTCACAAACTCGAGTATGTAAGTGAATTGTTCTGAATTGCAGTTGACAGGACGCATGTGTAGGGACGAGGCTGTAGGCTTTCTCATTAGAATAAAAAGGAAATAAAACTGTATTGCACCCTGCTCTCTTCCTGCATTTTTCACACGTCTGTGTTGTACAACAATACTCAACTGAAGAGATCGCACTTTCCACACATAGTTTTATTTTATAGTATTTGGCACCATCTGGTGGTGTTAACCTGATGTGACCTTTAGTGTTAATTCACTGCTCAGAATTTCACAATGTGTTCATATCTAATTTTCATTTGCTCCCCAAAAATAATTAAAGACAACAAACAGTAATTTATTGCATTATTTTCCAATGAACTTAAAAAATTTAAATTTCCTGCTCCTCAGACGCATATATATCTATAATTTCCACCATATGTTGTTTCATTGTGTAATTCAATACTCCTTTGATAAGCAATGCAATGCATTTTATACAACAGACAAACATACCTGCATCAGATTTGCGTGTCACTTTAAACACTTTAGTTGTCTTAATCATCTAGTATTCTGATATATTCTGTTAATGCCAGCATAGGAGGCACAAGCCAAAAAACAACATAACGCTGCATGTAAGAAATACACCAATGTCTTTGTTTTCAATATGTAAATAGTCAGCTTGGTGAAATAAATCTTTGTGCAGTGACTTCTGCCCTCACTGATGAGTCCAGCTCTCTCAGGACCCAGCGTCTACCAACTGCTGTTTGAGACAGCTTTGCTTTTAAAGTTTAAATTAGCTTCTCTGTCTGTGCTGAAAAAGAGTTCCCACTAGTGCCCATTCAGACATCTGTGATTAAAGAGGGCAAACATAAGGGTGCCTCAATTAGTGCGGACGGGGTGCTATTTTCCTCTTGAGATGTAGGCTGATTGCATGAATGAATATTAACAACAAATCTAGTTTTAGTGAACCGATCCACAATGCAATAACAGTCATTTGACCACATATTATAATTACAGGTATGACCCAAAGACAGACATGTGGACCACTGTGTCCTCCCTCAGTGTTCCTCGAGACGCGGTGGGTGTTTGCCTGCTGGGTGACAGGCTGTATGCTGTGGGTGGATATGATGGCCAGACATATCTGAACACTGTTCAGTCCTATGATGCACAGAACAACGAGTGGACTGAGGTAATCACACCATCTTAGCTAATTTATTACCTTAACAAAAACACAGTGCAAATATTCTGTTCTTGTTGTTTATAGGTTAATAAAATATTATCATGCAAATGATGTTTGAGTGAACTTGTGACATTTTAAACAGTTAAAAACTTGGGGTTTGTGGTTTGTTTTTGCCAAACTTTTTACATGTAACATGAAGGCTCCAGTTAATGCCCTTCGGGAGCTTAAATCTGCTGAAATTCGTTGAATGCTATAAATATTATATAGCTTGCTCTTGTGTTTTTGCAACATGTTTTCCAATCTTGTCTCTGTAACCCTCTTAGCAGCATGAAGTAAAATGGGATTTTTTTAAAGACAGCCTCAGATGAGAGGCTGTATGTTAACCTCTCTGTCTTCCTGTAGGAGGTCCCTCTCAACATTGGAAGGGCAGGCGCCTGCGTGGTGGTGGTGAAATTGCCTTGAGCGCTCTGTCTCACGACAGCATGGGAAACAAATGAGAGAGCAGAAGTAGAAAAGAGTGGACAAACAAAACAACAGATCAAGGACACATCCTTCGAGAGTCGCGTTTTTATTATTTCTTTCTTTTAACTCGGCTCTCCAGATTTTTCAGAGGGAAACACAGTTGCAGCCGTGCCCATAAACCATTGTCTCTATCATTAGTGGACATGTCTGCCCAGTGGGGAGGATTGTTCAGAAACTGGAATGTACTGCACATTCGCAACCAATCAAGAATTTTCATAGGCTTGGCTGTGCTTTAGCAAATCAGTGCCAAACCTTTGTTGTACTGAGTTGTTATACTAGTTCTGTGTAAGTCCAAAATATTAGATGTGAAAGTTACATTTGAATAAATAAGCCTAACTGCAGGTTAGTTTACATTCATGCAGAGACTTTTCTCCTCAGTGCCATCACATAAAATATATTTTTGGGTTTATATTTCCCTATCTAGGCACTGAAATAAGAATCATTATAATTGGGACTAAAAATGTACCCGTGTCTTTCCTTAGTGGGTGGTCAGTTTCCTTATCTTTACTGATAAAGACCACTGTGAACACTGAGGGTAATGAGTTTGCCCCGGCTGCACTGAAGAACAGAAGTGAAATCAAACCTTTTGCCCGAATAATATATTGGGACATTTTCTTGAATGACTTTTGACTTTTTTTATTGAGCCTGTAGCTAAAGAACACCAAAGTCATTTGCTTGTCTTAGATGTCTTGTTACGCATAAATAAAGGTTTACAAAATTGTGAATTACAGAAAATATATCATATTGATATTTCAAACTGCTGTACAGATTTTTGTGAACTTTCTGAAACTATATTTGTGTTGATAGACTCATGCCTAAACCAGTGCAGTCTGGAGACTACTGTTGATATTTCTTTGGTTTTATTTCTGGGCATGCTGAGTAAATGTTTTACTTAATTTATACAATATTATATGGAAAAATCATCTTCTCCGTATTTTCAAAGATGTAATGCCTTCTTGGCCATTCAGATGATTTGCAGCCACACTATTGAACCATTGGGTTAACCCTGAATAAAGCAGCCTATGGCTACGTGTCACCAGGTCCATCCATACTGCCACCTGTAAGAATCTCAAGTTTTACTTGTTCGTATGCAGCACACAGAAACCTGATTTCCACAGCAGTGCTCTGACTTTTGTTAGAGTTTTTAGACTTGTAGTTTTGATGCTCATAATAGTTGAATAACTTGTTCACAATGAGAAAACTTTGTAACTTTAAATATAACATGTTTCAGGGGCCAAATGTCACTTTTTATGTTTTTATCATAATTTTGTACAGCATGCAAACCTCTAAATAAAATGACTTCAGTCTTCACTGCATGGTTGAATCCATGTGTACTGGATGTGGGCCCTCAGCAGGCAGATTTTGATTTCTCTTGCTCTGCTTTATGTAAACTAAATGTTTCTTTCACTAAACAGACTTGGAGGCTACTTTGATGTCAGCTTTAACCTTATTTTGTTCTCATTGCAGCACCCGCATTTTAATTGAAGCAAGCATGTTTGTTGATATCACACAGATTTTTTTCAGTCTCTTATCAACAGACTGCGGACCAACTGCCATTACTTGCCTTTGTTTTCTTCACTGTTTACCCTCCAAATAGTTTCAAAGGGCCTCCATCTCAGCCTGCTCTTGCTTGTTTTGTGAGATTTGGATGGTTTTAGCATACAAAACACACCCTTGTATGTCCACATGTATGTAGGCTACACCTCTGATTCCGACCTGCAAATGTTTTTAAAAAAACAGAGATCCAACACCATTACAGCATCAGCATCACCTTTGCAAGATTGTGAGAGATAATATCCTTTTCTAACTTTCTATTTATGTTTATCTGCATCTACTCCTGTCAGGTCCTATAAAGAAAATCACTAAAGGATAATAGCTTTTACCCAAGTTCACGTCCTCAGAGTATAATATTACTGAAAGCCCCAACATGTAGAATATTTATCTCAATATATCTCTGCTCAATTTATTCGAGAAGCATACTGTAATAGCCAGGAACATGAGACCACGAGGATAAAAAAACTGCTTTTTTTCAGTTTATCCCCACAGTAATGCAGAAATAATAGATCCTGTTCTTTTTTATTCTTTTCGTTGATGTTCTTCTCTTGTGTGTTAGCTCAGTATTGTAGAGTGTTAAACTCCACATCTGTAAATCTCCTTTACCAAATCAGTCTAGGTGTCACCCTTACTGTACAGCATATAATCAACTACAACTGTAAACAGAATTAGCAACAATGGGAGAGTCATCATGTGGTGAGAATATGATGCAATACACAACTTCAATGTTATCAGGTTTCCAATTCTGATTCTAGCTTGAAGAACCCATGGAAAAATAAGCTTTGTCTTACAGTTCTATCGAACAGCGCTGGGGAAGTAGAACATCAGGAGGGCAGTGGATACACACGTACAGGAGGAATGTGTCTGCTGCTTAGCTTCTGCAGAACTTTCAAAGTAATGAAATCCACTAAGAATTCTTAAATACATCTATTTAAATACATCTACTTTCAATTATTATATATTTATGAGGCTATTGATGGTATTTAGAAATTATTACAGCAATAAATAAAATTAAAACTCTATTTTAACACAGCACCTCATAAAACAGTTCAGATTGTACTCAAATGTGTAGATTCATACAAGCATGATTAGTCAAAAAGTAATGATTAGGATATAGAATAAATCTGTATTTAAGAACATGCAACAATTCACACAAGTTCCAACAAGTTTGATGTTTCAAATTGTGGATGAATTACAAACAAGAACACTGGCTCTTACTGGCTTCTTTTATTTAAAATCCTTTAAAGGAAATGAAGATCAGTAAAAACAAAAATGTTTGAGAGTAAGCTTTAAGCTTTAGGGCAAATAATATATGGATTTTGTGCATTTAGCAGAAAATAATGGGATATGTTTTAGTACAGGTTTTAAGAACTGGCAGTGTACAATTCAGTTTAATTAATTTTGCAGAAAGCTTATGCAAAGTAACTCAATATGACTCTTTCCATTTTGGTTTTGTTAGTATTCAGTTTAGTTCAGCTTAGCAAAATTCTAGTTATATTTCACTAGTATCACACACACACACACATACACACACATACTATCCTCCTTCATGGTGATGTAATCATATCATAAATTATCAAGAGAGGGAGCTGTTGCACTGCAGAGGATAACCCTGGTCACACTTGCCACTGCAAATGGCAAATCAAAGATCTCCAATACCATTACTGTTCATAATAAATGCCAACCAGCATTAAGAATGCCAAGGACAAATACTTGAGCTAATAACCTCACATAATTATAGAGACATGATGATGAAATGTTGGGAAATTGGATGTTAAGGCGTCTCCTTCTCTTACTTTCAAATAAGCATCTTGCTGAGTTTTAATGGGAGCATGAAGCCCACGAACAAGATGAGTTTTGACTTGAAAATGATTTGACAGGTTTTAAAGGGATTCTGGCATTACAAGAGTTTTAACAACGTCTTATAAATGTGTGACAAATGTAGACAGATTGTTCTATTTTTGAGCTCTGCTCCTAGCCTCTTTTGATATTTTTTTAGGAGTGAGGGAGCAGCTCTCCCTCATATTTTATTGTTTGTGTATATATGTGTTTGTGTGTGTGTGTGACAGTGAACAGAGATGGAAAGTGATGAGAGAAAGGTGCAACAGCGGCGCATGAGTCACAAACATTGCACTATATTGATTGTTGGTTGTGACTACATGCCATATGTTCAGCATGCTGCTTTCCTATATACTATATATTTTTAGATTCAACAGGAACTTTATTTTTTCATACATTATAATACATTGAATTATAAGACAACATGTATAACATCACACAATTCTAAATTTCACCAAACACATTCTCTTCTGCCAGATAAATGATAACGCTGCATAATTGTTTGCTGTCAAAATACAGTCTCAGAACTTCAGCACAGATCAGTTGGCCTAATGCTCAGTGAAGAATGCCTGAAAAAAAAAAGGATTTGGATGGTTTATTTGTCAAAACACAGTGTTCTAAGAAAGACTGAGAATAAAAAACAGCATGCGAGGGATCATCTTCACCGCGGGGACAAAAGACAAGATGGATCTCTCTACAAGTTCCACAACAAACTGTCAACTTAGAGTAAGATTGTCTCGTCAAACTTGCTTAAATAAGCCTGTTAACATGGCACTTGTGACATTTTGCAATGGAATGCCATGTCAGGCAAAATGTTGTGTCTTCTCTCTGCAGATGTAGGCAAAGGGGTTTACGCCGCCACAATTGTTTGTCGAGCGAGCGAATTCAGAGAAAGACAAAGATTTAACATATCACACAGACAGCGGGACAGTATCCGCAGGGATTTGTGCTGCGGTTCTGCTCACAATATAGGTGAACCTGAGTCCCCTGCTTGATGAACTACAGCACAACTCTAGCCTTTAGGTGACACAGACGCTGATAAAGTAGTTAGCCAAGCTTTCATGACCATAGCACTGATACAAAGAGTGACAGTTGCTTTTCTTGTCTGATCAAAGGCAACAAACTTGTGCTAAGGAATGTTTCTCCCACCGTCCTCCCCCCAGACCCCGTCTTTATCTAATGATAGTTGAATGCATTGTCATCTCATTATCTTTGAAGAGGGGAAGGATTCCTCCCGTAGGAGTGGGCACTGTGTCTCTTGCCATCAGACGGGCCCTAAAATTGGTGAAGCGCATTCTCATCTCATTACTTTGAGTGAGAGATATCAGACACATCCCATCTGCCTATAATGCCATACAGGCTGATACAGAAATATGTGAGTAGTTGTGAGTAGCTGACCCTACATTCTATAACTCAGCTATTTTTTTCTATACACTGGTATTCCAAGCAGGTTCAGTCACTACTATTAGCTTTATTCTAACTGCATGGTTAAATATCATTGTCAGTAACAAAACAATACAGAATTACTTTTTGATCACTGGAAGCTGGGCTGGTTTATGATGGTTACCATCAAAGAACCCGCAGAACTCTCACTAATGTCCTGGCATATTTGGTTTTAAACTACAACAAATGACTCAATTACCCCCAGGAAACTGGCTGCAAAACTTTTGTCCAAAAGCTTCTTTCCCAAAACAAATTGATAAAAAAGAAAATATGTAGTTCCTCCCTAGTTAACAAATGATTAGCCATCTCCTGGGTAAAGAAAAGTAAAAAAAGCAAAAGCAAAACAAATATATTACTGAATAACACAATCTGATCCAATCACACCACAGATTGCAACATCAAAAGCCAAGATGACAGGATTCCTAAACAAAAAATGATATATAATGTAAATCTACTTTTTCAATTTTCAATTTTAATACACTACACGAAGTTCAATTACATTAAAGGGTCGTTTTAGTACTTGTGTGAATCTTTTAATGTGGAGGGACAGTGCTCAAAGTCAAAAGCAAACAATAGCTTGTGACAGAAATGCCAATTTGGACCCAGTTTCTCTTGACCGGCTCTAACAGATGCCACGGGCCAATTGCCAAAACATCTTATCGTGGACACAGTACAGTGAAACCACAACACTGATCTACATGATGGATGTCAGATCAAAATGAACCCAGCCATGGTTTTACCAGCTTTGAATTCATGCATGGGGAAGCCTGTCAGGGGCGAGAGATGATGTGGACACTGGCTCTCACTGTTTGTCAAGATTTTACATCCCTCCCCCTCGCTACTCGTTTGAAGCCAGTCATCTGCTGTCTGCCAGCTTGCTGCCAGTACGCCTGAGAATCTAGATTCAACATTTGTGGACTTCTCACAGGAATGAATGCAATTAGACTGTTTTGTGGGTGTAAAGCATCCCTTTGCATTCACTATGCAATCTATCATTTTAATGGGCCTCAACTTTCCCAGGGAACATGCTTTAATTTGGTAACTACACTTGTCTATTCCTTATTTTATGTGTCTAATTCAGACAGTAAACCAGTGACCCATCAATGGCACATTTTTTTTTTCCCACAGCAGTCTCGCCTCTTTAGAAGGCTGAAGAAAAAAATGCACAACTAAAAACAGACTTTTGAAAGTTGAGCATCAAATGCTGTTTTGACATCAAATGGAATAATGAGGAAACATCAAAACCTAAAAAATATCACATACGCAAACAGCCCAATATTTTAAATGAGATGTGTTTGTTTTTTGACTGATACAACAGAGGCAACAAAGTTGCTCTTGTCCAACTCACTTTCTAAGCCTTTGTGTGCATCAGAGAACATCATGTCCACTTCAATAACACAATCTCTAGCTCCTTAAAGGACACACACAGCATAGGTTTTATTGCCTCTTTTCTTGTTGAGATAAATTTACAATAGTACAAAAACACATCCAGCCTTGCTTGTGTGCCACTAATGTGTCTGTCACGCCTCTTTCCTTATATGATCTTTCTTTCGGCACATTACTGCTGCCCATTCAGTGCCCGCTCACGAATTGCCTGGAGAACTGCATCGCTTTTTCTCTCAGACCCAGACCCATTTTTTACTGCTATTGTTAGTGAAGATGAACAGCACATGACAATTAAAGGTGTGGATCATTACTTCTGCTGTAAGGAAGCTTAGGCCTCATGCTTTACAGCCTGAGGGACATCACTGCCATATCTGCATCCCGAGCAATAATGCGGGGCCTTGAAATGGATGAAAAGCCAACAAATGTCAACCACTCTGCATGCAGGGGATCAAGTTTATGCAGCAGTGTCGGAGGTCTGATAGATGCAGGGTGAACAAAGCCAAATTAGGAAATAACATACAGTTCTCCATATATTTCTTCCCGTGTGATATGATGATATGAAAAGTGTTAATCATTAAAATTATTTGATTAGGTATTAGTAATGCAAAGATACTCTTGGATGGTGGGAAAGTAAAGTTTTTACTCAGAAATAGTGTGAATTTGAGCTTATCTACATGTGAGGCTTAGGATATGTGTATGTACTGGAAGCACAGCAATTAGCATTAGAGGTTTGTGACCCGAAGTACTACAAGTACTTATAAGTGATTAGCACGTTGGCTAAGTGATTAGCATTAGCATACCACACAGGTTAATCAAAGTGTTAACGGTTAGCGTTTCAGGTAAAGGACAGCCACTACAAAACAGTTATATACTTAATCAATATGGCTAAAATCCTCACAACCTTACTTCACAATATAAACCATGTTTTGGATGATGTATAAAGTTAAGAAAAAAAAATAAAAAATTAATTATTGCTGAATTTTAATCTAATTGGCTTAGTCACTTTACAGATCTGTAGAAAGGCCATTATCTCAGTTGGAAGATGTCGGAATTGTGCAGCTTTGCTGTGAGGACAGGATTTCTACAGGGTAAGAGTGAAATTGTCCAACCTGTGGGCCAGCTGATCCTGTTTAGTACGGATTATGATTTGAAAAAGACTGGTTCAGTTACAATAGAAACATATTATGTAATGTAAGTAACTAGTTGTTGGGTAATTTTTACAGTAGTTTGTTAGTGAATATACTAGTTGATACATTATCTGGTCAGTTAGTTCTTTGCTTGTGACTTTCGGGATTTTATCATCTTTTAAATGTTTTTTTTTTTTTTTCAGCTGCAGTTTGTCGAACTCTCTCTGGGCTGCCGAAAAAATTAGGATCTAGAGAATGTAATTCAACGTACTTACATGTCACTGATAATTTGCTAGTTCAGCAGCCCTCTTCTACTCTTTGTAGTCTGGGTTGTGTTAAATTTAATCTGATAAAGACGGACACTTAATTGCATCTATTTGCCATTTAATGTCTGGATAGAAACAAAACATGTACTGGTGGTTTATACAGTTGGCTTCCGGGCAGCTCAAACACATCGCTCTACAAAAGAACAACAAGTAATGTAATTAATGAGCTATATTGTAGCTTAGTGAGTGTGCTATTCCTTTGTTGTATCTCCAATTTAGCCCTGCATCATAGCCGCTTGTGTAATATTTCAATTAACCACACTGCACTAACAACTTATAGGCAAGACAAACTGATGTTAATAAACAATATTTGTACCCAGGGATGAGCTAACCAACTGGCAATATTTAACATTTGCCAGTGGCATTTACCCATGACGAGAGGGCACCCTTGAGCCAACAAACCTTCATGAATACATGAACCCATTCAACTTAAGAGGAAACACACACGTTACAAAAACCTTTACATGAGGAATATTAAAACAATAACACATATTTTGAATCTAACGTGAGAGAATTATTGTGAAAGGTGGCTCATGATATGTATTATGTTTTTAGTTTTTATACTGTCTATGTCAGGGTACAGCCTTTACATTTGTAAATGTATAACAACATACATTTTAAATTTTTAAATCACTGATACTCCATGTGTATCCTGGGTTTCTTAGTAAAAATCCCATAGCAACAGGCAAGTTGGGTCAAACATAGTTATATTAGTAAAGTCAAAATAATATACATTCAGTTATGTGAATGTGACAAGAAAATGGACGTTATAAAGTAACAATGTGCAAGTACAGTGAAGGGATATTTTAAAACTGAACACTTCTGCTACAACTGTAGGCCATAGTCTATAACTACCTACAGATGGGATCTGAACAGAGGCACACCAGGGTTGATTAAATCCATTTTTAGAACATTTTGTTTCTTGCTTAACCGCAGGCAATCAGCATCACACAGACAAATTCCACACGGCAGCCATTTGCCAGGAGGATTGCCCACGGTGGACAAAAGCAGAACCTTTCTTATTGTCCTATAGCCTGGTGTCTGAATCTGATAACGTATGCATGCAGATAACAACTTCAAAAGTTTAATTCTCATCTCACTACACATTTTTTTTGCAGGGAATATTTCTTGTTTTCAGAGTAACCTGAGTCTTTTGTTACATAGCCTTCAGCTTAGTAAAGAACTTTCCCTTCAAATTCATCCTGAGGCTCATGCCTAATATCCCCGTTTGACGTGCAGAGGTGTTAAATTATTTAAGTTGAATCTGTATTTTGTTACAGAATGGAGCTGGAATGAATGTCAAAACATAACATGCAGGTTACCAGATATGAAAGATGCTTTGGGTGAATTAAACACAAGATATTGATCTTGTAAATAGTGGGTTTGTACACCTGATCATTACACAACTTAACATTTTCCCTGACTGCCACAATACATCACATTTGAGCAAGTGAAAGTGCACTAAAGAAAACATTCTCTTGACAGGAGTGCATGTGAGCTGACTTTTAATGACCACATGACTTAATAGCTAATGCAATTTTTCAGTAAACTGGCAAAAGTGGGCTTGTGTGTAAAATATAGAACAGTGGACAATCTATACCATTATTAAAACAAAAGCTAAATACGCAATTAAAATTAAAAGTTAAACATAGTGGAAGGACAACTGGTGAATGAATGAGCCACTTCAATATGTTTAGTCTGCCCCTTCTCTTGCAGTGCACTGTATGCCTTGGAAACCATGTATATGACCAGACTTCCCAGCATGCCTCGGACTTTCTAACATAGTTACCAGCAGAATGCAACACAGCGAAAAGTGCTGCCTCTTTAAGTCTCCTGTGTAGCATGTTAAGCAATGGTAATCTGCCGCAGTGCAGACAATAAATTCCACTGCATAACTAAGCGTCACCATGACATCGTACCTGGATGGAATATCAGATGGGCAGATGGAGGGATAGATGGATGGAGGCCATGCCCTTTGCAAAACAAATGTATGTCCCCAATGTTGACACAAAATGGGACAAAATCTCACAACTAGTTGCAGTGTCACCACTTGTCCATGTGCCCTATTTGAGAGAAAAGTGTGCATTAATTATTTCTCCTAGCTTAGTCTTGGTCTGGTCAGCATGCGATTCATCTGTTCAGTGCAACAATGGAGCTCAATGCAATGACAAATCTGAAGGCCTGGGCTGTCTTCCCAGTTCCCAAAAGCTTAATAGTGTGCCATGTGGAATGATGTAATGCTAAAACACTGCAAAACTTGAGTGCTCACCAGCTTTAGTGAGGGCAGGGGAAAGCGGGAGAGACAGACTGGAGAGAGAAAGAGAAAGAGGGAGAGAGACAGAAGGAGACTCAAAGGGCCTGATTACCGCATATCATCTAGAATACAACTTGTACCACACAAATCTCCAGTGAGATCCCCGTACTGTCGGAGTATGATAACAGAAATGAAAAGCTAGTTTGTGTTGGGGCTCTCTTAACGCAGCCACCTTGCAGCATTGAGGAAAGTGATCTTCAAATGTTCACTGCATGACTTAGACAGCAACTCTGCAGTTATTTGACAAACTGAAAGCCATTTCAGTCTGTCACAAGCAAAAATATTTGGAACACCCTGTAGCAAGGACCTATAATCCTCAACAAAGAAATGTTATTATTCACAACAGTGTGAAGAGAGACACACCAAAGCTGCCCAGCACTAAGTGTGGGTTTTGCTACGGGTTTTGATCTTTTTTTTTTCTACATTTTTTCACGAAAGACATTAGACAGGCTTTTTATTCTTTTCACTTCTTTCAAGTGCAAAAGATTAAAGGGTAATACTCTATAGCAAGCATAGTAACACTTGATAAAACAGCTCTTTGCATAGATATTGCTTCTTATATAAAGGAAACCAGTGAATGCAATTTTTACATGTGACAGCAATGAGTAATGCTAAATCATGTGAAACTAAAGATAAAGCTGATTACTGAATTTTTGTAATACATGCATATGATCTCTTCTATAAATGTGGTAACTAACCCTGCAGCATGCAGCACTAATCATTCTTGTTATTTAGAAGCAGCACTAAATAGTAAATGCAACATTGCTAGAATGAATTGCTTTGGGGCAAACAGTAGTGTAACGAGTGAAAAAAAAATCCTTATTATTCCTTTTATTCATGCAAACCCACAGTAAGATTAAAATCACTTGAAATTAAACTCTGTTATGATTAAGGTTTATCTCCATCTTTAGTCTGTGCTTATATTTCAGTCTCACCTCACACTGTGCAAAATATGCAGAGGAATTACATTGATCACACAAATCTACTGGGTGATTGTCTTAAGCTTTGGTTTTTATTACATTACCACCCAAATTGCATTATATCATTAGGAAACATAATTGCAGTTTTTATTTTATATTATGATTCAGAGGAAAACATTTGATCCAAGGAGTAATGAGGTCTGATTCTTAAAAGGTCTCATAAGAGTAGTTTCTTCATAGTGAGTCTTTATTAGTGTATGGCACAGAAATCAATTACATTTTTATAGAGAAACTTGATCCCTTGTGAGGAATACATCAAGGAACACTTTGCATTTTTACAGGTCTTCAGTATTTAGAAAGTGATAAAAAGTGTTCACTGGTGACATGTTCATGTTATGAGGCCAAATTCACCTTGGGACAAGTCTCCTCCTCCTCCTCTTCCCCTTCTTCAGAATAATAATGTTATTATAATGTGTTCCTTTATCCAATCACTAAAACTACATCTCCATTTGTGTTTAACCGTGCATACTGAGTCATACAATTTTTGTGGCTGTATGATAAGCTTGGTTTGATTCATTGCTGATTTCAGTTTAAAACCTAAACCAAATTGTTATGATGCATATAAACATGCTCTTTATTATGCATGCCATCCAAATACCTTTTGGCCTTTTTTGGACAAACGGCAGAGCAGAGAGCCAGGGGCATTCTATTTCATGCTCTGCCTCCTCAATCCCAGATGTTCACCTCGAAAACATCTCCACTGGTACAGGTATGAGCTTAATGGCCTGCAAATCGCCCCGAGCTCAGGTAATGAAATGCAACCTTTGTATAATTTTAATTGAGAACTCTGGATGGAAATCAAATGATAATGTGCTCCATGCATGAGAAGTTTTCAAGTAACAGTGAAATTTGTGTCTGGTGTGTAAGTGCAGCTTGGACCAAGGCAAATGGCTTTTTCCTTGTGAGCCGCTCTTCATTTTAATTGCGGATTGCACGCTGTAATAAACGGCTTGGTCATGACTTAGCATCTGTTAAATGAAGCAGAGGATGTACACACCTCTGAATGCACAATGGCGCTCCATATTTACAATTCAATCCGACAAGGTGCCTATTAGAAGCCATAAAGCTGCTCAACTGTTAGATAAGATACCCTCAATAACCCCGACTCCCACCATCCTCACCCTCTTCACCCTCTACACACACACACACACACACACACACACATACACACGCACACACACACACACACACACACAAACACTCATTTCCTGTATTTAACATTGTTCAGTCAACATGTCTCCATTTGTATTACATTTTATTCTTTGCGTTGTCTATTGCGGGTTTCTGATATACTTGATATGCACAGGGCAGTGTCCTTATTCATAATGACCCATCCTTACTTCAATAGGGCTGCTGTTCACCACGGCCTTTTCAGCTGACAGTTGTGGATGGAAAGAGGAAGGCCGAGGATTGAGTGCCCTAAAACTTCATTAGCATCACGGCTTCTTTAAAACTTCCAATATCCATCCATCCATCATCCTAACCGCTTATCCTATTCAGGGTCATGGGGATCTGGAGCCGATCCCAGCTGTCAGTGGGTGATGGGGGGGTACACTTTGGACAGATCGCCAGTCTATCTCTGGGCTGATACAGCGAATACATACTGTATGGAGACAGACAACTAATCACATTTACATGTATGGACAATGATGTAAGCACGTTTCCCCTCCCACCCAATAATATTATCAGTTCCAATAATATTATTTCTATATTAAACCTTACAGAGGGTTGTGCTTGTGTTCTTCTGGAAAGAGGATTGATTATTTTTTTAGGAATAAACCAAAATTCTTAAGTAAAAGTGAAACAACAAACTCAATAATGTTAGGTGATAAGTCTTTGTGGATTTGTCACTATGAGTGATATCTACTGTATCACTGTCACATGTGTCACTGTCAGCTTTTATTCAGTGAATGAGAGGGACATTGTCTTTCTCTGAGTTGTAGGGAACCAAATGTTTGCCACAAGTTTGAGACTGAAAGCAGGTCACAGTCAACAGGTGTTAGTGACGCAGTGACACTGCGGGTGCACTGTGGGATGGTGTTGGAGAACTCAGAGCAAACCAGATGTTGTCAGACGGTGAAATGAGTCCCCTGTCACTGTGACACATACGGTATTTTAACCAAAACCCGAGGGACATTGCCATGCTCAAATAAGGTGTGGGCGTTTAAGACACAGGTCAATTTTTAAAACGTGCTAAAAAGAAACAAATGTATTGCAACACATGTTTCCTTGGCCACGGTATCTGCCATGGGGCGATAAGTGCAAAGTAACCAAAGTGCACCATCTCCAGACACTATTGCTTATATGGCACCTGTCTCTCCCAGATGTTCATGAAAGTCCTAGTAATGTGCACTCCCTCTCTCTCCAGTTTTCTTAAGAAGAGGATCAAATATGTGGTCTGCCTGAAGTCAATTCTAAAGTACTGTATGTACACACACGTGCCCACACATAAATACATACACTTAGGGCACGGATGGACCATATTCGAAAGATTTCTGACAGGCAGCAGGTGATGGCGCCAAGGCCAGCTGCTCCTGCCCCACCTCTGCTCAGCTGTCCGAGACCAGAGCAGCCTTTGAACAGCCTGTTACCCCTACACAGCACCGGGGGAAAGCAATCAGCTCCAGAGGTACACCGCTCTCATGCCAGATGGTGTGGGAGATGAATCGAGCCATTATATTAGTGCTGGATAATTCCTCAGATGAAGCTAATTAAAAAGAAAAATAAGTGCTATCCTCCCTCTTCTTACCTCCTTTGCGATCTGAATAGAAACTCCACTGACACCATTTCACTTCACGTACAAAGAGAGAGATAGGCTTTTTAAGATTCATCCGATAACTTTTCTCCAGACATCGAGAAACAAGAAGGTGTTTGATAGAATCAGATAACTAGAAATTGAAAAACACATGCTCTTAAGAAACATCATCTTTGGCACAATGTGATGCATCTTTTTCAGAAAATAATAAATGATTTTTGCAATGTAGATATGCTGTACAGACTTCAGCCTGTGCGTTTTAATTAAGCTAAATAGGATCCTAATCTAATGAGATCAGCTTACGATTGTTCTTATCCCCATATGTTTATGATTATTAGAGATTTTACATCAGCCAGAGATTTTTGGAGATATTAAACACGTTAGAAAATATCAGATTCTTCTGAAATAGAGAAACTTCCTTCAGCTTGTTAACAGTGAAAATATACTAAGAACCCCTTTTTTGATTTGTCCTAAAATTCTGAATGACACATTAAAGACCGAAGCAGAAGCAAAACATTTCTCTCCATGTGTCTTCTTCATATTTCTAACAGAATCTGTTCTTTGTAGTTTAAGTTTACATGGAAATCTGGGAAATTAACTTTGTCCCCGCTTTTGTTTGTAGTCACACTTTGAAAAATATGGCCGAAAAAGTATGTCAAAGAGCTCTGTAAATATGATACCTGCATTGGCTTAAGCCCAAGCAGACAGAGACAGGCGACACCAGAATGTGAATCTCAGTTAGGTTTAAAGGATTTAGGTAAACTCTGAAACAGTGCTTATTGCTCTCTTATCCACTTTTGTGTTAATGAAAAGCATGTCCTGAATCTGTCAAGGGAGATTAGGTGAATATCATTACTATTGTCCTTTTGCCAATGTAGATTCACTGTATCCACAGGGATTATAGTCCAACCCATCACGTGTATTACCTCTCTCCGCCAAGGAAACTTCAGAAAGGTTGAGCTGAAGATAAGGCCTAAAATCATGTGTCACAGGAAATTCAGACTGCATCAAATTCTGAGAGGTGGATCCTATTTTTGACTAATGCAGTCCAGTGTCAAATCATAGTCCTGATCTTCAGGTGGAGACAGGCCTCCTTAACTATATCTGTGTGTTGATTTCAGTGTCTGAAAAACTTTTTTTGTTAATAAACATCTGATTTAGATTATTATTGACAACTTTGCAATGTGTGGACATGTCGTCACGTGCTCAAAATCAGGAGAGGACTACGACGGTCTTTTAAGATGCTTTATTCTATGATAACAATTTTACCACTATAATCTAAATAATACAAGGTACAAATGCAAAATGTACGGAGCTCAGACAGAGTTCAGAGTTCTTTTCCCTAACAACAACACAGAGTGTCGGGGCAGAAGTCTGACTGGCTATCTCTCCCTTGACCCAATCTTATATAGACAGTCTGTTTTGCTGTTCCTACAGCTTCCTGCTGGGAGTGTCTCTTCTCAGGTTGTCTTCCTTATTAGGAGATGTATACATTAAGGCTGGTTCCTGTTTTTCAGCCGGCCCCCTGCTCTTCCATCTGCAAGACAACGCACATACATTCTTCGCCCTATATCTCACACTCACACACTCACTGTGCTCAGTTTTACTATTACTTATACAATATTCTACTCTAAGCTATAATAATTATTAATTATCAATACAAATAAAACTAAAATATTAAGGCGCATTCAAATAATATTTTCCACAGTGTTAATCATAAACTGGCACATGAGAAATTGAATACTTATGTAGCAGTATTAGTATGTTCATAATATTTTTTTTCATCTGCCAATTGTAAATTACAGTTTATGTGTATTGATTCAACTATTTCCTAAAGTTCAGAAGTTAACTTGTCCTCTCCTAATAATTTTCAGACTGATTTCCTTCTCCATCATCAGGCATCAGTTCTATAATGCTCAGCGTGTGCTGACCCTGCTTTTGTTCATGTTGGTGTAAAAAAAGGTTTTCGATAGCAGCACCACGAGCATAAAGTGAGCTTTTTCTGAATGCTTGTCCCTGGCTCTTAGTGGCCCAACACACCTAAACACACTTACTATGGTAAAATTTTCACAAAATCGCCAAAATGCATATCAAAGTAAAACTATTTGCATTCAGAACTGTGCTGTGCTGGAGCTTAACTCTCAACTTGGGCATGATATCAGAAATATTAAAATGACAAGCTCAAGCTCCTGCCCCACAGCTTTGGAAATCATGGGCAAAAAGCCCTTGGCCTTAATTCGAAGAAAATGGACAGTCCACCTGCTAGAGCCTGGAGACACCTTGAGGGCTTTTCCATTTTCATTTTTAAGTGAACCAATTAATTTAATAATATCTTGCTTTACATTAATAAAGTTTCCAGAGATGACACCTAGACTATACATTTAACGTAATTGAATTTTCATTTTATGTTGTTTTCTAATTTTCTGCTTTATTATTTTCTCTCGTTGTTCAAATAATAGGACTATTTGGATTATATACAATAAACACTATAGGAGATTTAAAATAGGATTAAAGAACTCTAAAGTCTTCTTTGTTGGCTTTTTCAAATTGAATGCATTTCATTCACAGCTGCAGAAAAAATGGCACATCAGTTCAGAGCAGTGAATCTCAGTAATCAGAGGTCATACTGCTTAGTTGAACACTTTCACTGCAGGCAGTTCAATGTTTAGAGTTGAGAGCAATGTTCTCCGCACATGCTCAGCATTTTAAAAAACTCAACACAAAAAGCCAGCTGAGGATGTCAGCTCGAAATAGAGAAAAAGTCGAAAACATCCATAAAATGCAAAGCAGCCAATTATGTAGTCTGTGTAAAGTTGGTGTTAGTCAAAAATACATCACAGGCATGCCAGTTGCTGTCTGTGAACTGTTACACCTCCTAAACTTCATTTAAAGGTACGTGTGCAGTGGTCAGCCATGGAAGAGGGTTTAAGAGAAAAGTTCACCAGAGTATGTTATTTAAATAACTGCCCTTTTCTGACACTAAATAAAGCTTCAACATGCAATGTCTTACTAGTCACTCTTCATTTAACTAAAATGGAACAATGTGAAATGCAATCAATCCCTCTAGTCCACCGTTTTTCTAGTACTGATGATAGAACTAGGCCATTTCTATCAAAATGATGTCATATGTCATATTACTCTCACCACAGCACAGAGATGAAGAAATATACACAATGCCAACATATATGCAAAACATCTACAAACCGCATTTAATTTTCAAACCAGCAAAACAATCCGAAGAAAATGGTTCATTTAAAGCACAATTTCTTCAACAATTGCATTGTTTTTTCACAAAACTCTGATATTGGACACACCAAGGATCATGTGTCTTGTTATGATGGATTTTATACTTCAAACCTGCAGTTTTGAAGAGGGCTGAAGGCAAAAATGATATTGCCAACGCCACAGGTCACAGGCTATTCCTGAAGCTAAGATGCTTTCATTCATAGAATGAAATTCATAGAGTATTGATCTGTGCACTTCAGCAAAGTAAAATACCACATATAAAGGCAATATTTATACTTACAGCGCCTGAAGTGTAATGTTTAAGATATACTGTAAGTTCAGGGCACTGTATATTGTCAGTGCAGGGGCTGGTGCGCTCACAACTAGTATTAGTCGTGTGATGTGCACATATGCTAAACTTCTCAGAAAACTTTAGTTGAAGGGGGAAAAAGGGTTAAATTGAGATATTAGTACTGTTTTTATTGTATTTGTCTTGCACAACAGCAAATAAAACAAAGATTGAGGAGTATTGAAGCGGATCTAAAAAAAAAACAACCTTTTCAGAATAGGCACAGATGAGCTGCTTTCAGAAATACAAGTTGTGTTATTGGTATTCATCTTCCCTAGGTGTTGAAAAAATCAATCAAGCTGGTCATTTGCTTCTCTCTATACAACTGTAATTTCAGGCCAGTGCTCAGCCCCATTTAGCAGTAACAACTAATCATGCAAATGGTATCAGGAGTGCCACTTTTGTCTTTTTCAAAGGTAACACTCTGTGTCCATAAAGCACAGGCTTTCACACAAGCATGCACACATGTACAGGAAATCAACACAAGCATACACTCAAAAATACTTACTGTAGACAAACAGTATGAAGTTTCCATAAAGTTATCATTAATAGAAGGTTCGTCATTCAGAAGCCGTCGGCCTACATGAGTGATATACAATCAGTGAAGATAATCTATAAAATAGCCACACTCACGTCCAAGGTGTAATTGCTATTTCAAGATGTGACTGCATACAGTTGCTGAGTGAAGTGAATCGGATTACTGTTGTAATTCTTTTTTTTCTCGATTGATTTTCTTATCACCAGCAGAATGCAGCACGATTGTGAATATTTTTATTGCATCTTACCAAACAAGATAGCTTTTTTAGTTTTCACAAACTCAGAAGTCGCTATTTAATGAACAAGTAATCCCGTGCCTAAAATCTCTATACTTTAGTCATAACAGAAGACTTAAGCAGCCATATAACTGTAAATTAAAAACACAAAAATAGTATATGCAAAATAGATATGAACATAGTGTAAATGCAGCCTTGAAATGCTAATATTTTGCAAGTCTCAAGAGTTTCTCTGACAGATACTCAGAAGAATAGTTTGATGTTTATGTAAATCATATCTTGCTGACAGATGTAATGCTGTCTTTGGAAGTGCAAACAAAGAAAAATGGGAAAGGGGAAAGTAAGCATTGAGAGCATGTCTATTGTTTCGACAGCTTGTGTCCCCAGCATCTGGCATCAAGCAAGAACAGCATGTCAAGATTAATGAAATGTTACTTTTGTTGATCTACAGGATGCAGTATATAAATATATACTTCTTTAAAAACCACAACCCCTCATATAGTACCCAATGGCAAGTGCACTCTCAGTTTGTAAAGTTGGTGAAGTTCTAGGGCTGCAAACTCAAAAGATGAGTTTTCAGCCATACTGTACCACAATTTAAAAACAAATGTTCAGCACACGGTTTAGGGAATAGATAATCTTAATGTCTTCCTTGCTATATTTCTGGGGCTTTAAATTCCAATCAATGAAGTGAAATTAAAGAGCATGTGAATGACTTTCAGCGCAAGTCGACTGAGCTGACTTGTTAGTGGGAGCAGGGGCACGGTGACAAGAGCGTGGCAGAGACTGCTCTCTCACTCTTCTCTCCCCATTTAATTTTCCAATCCACTTCCTCCACATAGTTAGGAGAAGTGAGTTTTGTTCTGGTTTGATACACCATCTAATGAGAGCTACTAAGAGCCTGTTGAAATCATTCCCTAATAACACATTCTGAAGGCTACGAATGAGGAAAATTTTCACTCTCTTTCTCCATTCAGGGTTTAATACATTCTTTCACTCACCTCTGTTCCACTTCCTTTCCTGCACTGTTTCTTCACGTTCATTAACAGCGGGTCTGGGAAAAAAAAAAAAAAAGGTTTTCAGACAATCATTACACTTGATTTTGTCTTATTTTAATAAGGGATGCATTTTGGTTGGAAAGTATGTGGTCAGTTATACTCCAAGAAAATCCTAGAAAGTCATTCAGAGTTTGTCATTTTTTATGCAGAGACACACGCGTTGATGTCAGCATCACCTCCTATGTCAATAAGACCATAGGCTTTACCAGGTAACCCTGAACTAACCCTAAAATAGAAAAAACGTATCTACCAGGACAATATGTTAAGATCCTGTTTATCAGGCATACAGAACATTGTACAGGCACACAATGCTTTCTACAAATTATAATTAATCAGCACTATGCATAAACAGATGGCCTATTGAACCACGTGGTTCATGACAGCAAAGCTTGTCCACCCGTAATCCATTCTGTTTGCTTGACACACTCTAGCAGTAACAAGAACAAGTGACCTGACCTGTGCTGCTATATACCGTCTGCTTAAAACTCCTCTGTGGTTTAAATGTTATCTGTTCCAAAGATAAAGCACGCTCCCCTCCGCTTCCTTGGGCTATGGGTATTAGTTACAGCTGAAACACTGGTTGTTATTCTGCTTTGAATCCTGGAATTGTGTCGGCACCTTGACGTTTGATTGGATCTGTTCAAATACATGTATATGCAAATTTGCCAGATATCAGTTCGTGCTCGGGGTGAAATAGGAAACAGTGGTTATATTCTGACGAGCCTCATGCATGGACTTTCCTCGCCTTTCTCCTTAGAGAGCAGCATTTGGTGATCTATAAATTCCCAGTAAATCTCAGAGCCTGGGTGCCTTCCCTGACATTTCCACGCTCCCACATAGCATATTTTTAAGCAGGTAAAATCCATAATCTGTGTCAATGGTATCACACAGTGAATACGCAGAGGGCTCTGTACGCACTAAACTGGCCAAGGATGCAGTGCAGAGGCTCAGAGGAGGCAAAAATGTTTGTTCTTACCTCTGTTGTCATACCCATGCCTCAGGGCCTACACCAGCATTTCTCATATCCCAGAAGAGACAATCCAATATACTGCTCAGAATTCTACAAAGCTGTTCATGCAACAAGCCTAAATGTAACCACATTTAAAGAAACTGCTGAATGCATAATCAAAATTATACATACAACAATGCCATAAAATAATAAAATACCATAGATGTGAAAATGTTACATAAATTATTAGTTTTTTATGAGATCATACATAAATGAACAGAACGTAAGATACAATATTCAATTCTACTGCACATCTTCAACTTGCCCTATTTTACAAAGTCAAACCAACACTCAGTGACTTTGGCTTTACACTAGCAGTATGCAGACATGTGTTTATGTATCCATGCAATCTAAAACAGGTTAGCAAACAATAATCTGTTGCGCCATGTAAGAGCTGATTCCAGAGAAAGTGTTGAATTATATATAATGTCACAAATATTATGATGTGTCGACGGTCTTTTATGTCAGTGTTGTCACTATATTTTTAAAGTGGAGAAGCTCTATTCTGTATGTGCATTACATCAGCTACTATACACATACACTGTGTGCTCCATAAACCTGGTACTGTACAGTAGTGTAAATCACAAATCATTTAATGAGTAGTGGAAATGGACATAAAAAGAACTCAAAAATACTTAAGTATTAGTGTCCCATTATGCTGTAGTAATGCCTCAAAGTCTACACTCTCTAATCTTTTGTGGTATCTGGATTTCAAAGCGTTGCTCCTTTGACATTCATTCTAGCGTAAAAGTACAGATAATTGTATATGCTACCCACTAAAATGTGGTTGTGTCACTGTGTCGGCGCATCTATGCATCATGACACTGGTAATCATTAGTCTTCCAGTGATCTTTGTAATTAATCTAAAGTGACATTATAATTTTAGTCTATTCTGTTCGAGGTGTTGTTGTGAACCTTTGCCCAGCAGGATGGCACGACGGTGCGACTCTGTGGAAGAAGCGAAACGCCGACGCGTTCAGTGTGCGAGTCCATTGTCACCACACAGCAGAGATCAGAACAGGCCTTCCAGGTTCTGTTCACTGTCACCAAATTACACTTGACAAGTGGAGGGAAAATTGTTTGATTGATGAACAAAGTACTTTTATACATGTAATTAATACACTACTAATGGCTATCCATTTGTCTTCCCCACGACACAGTAAAACCCAAAGGAAGGTGGGGCAAAATACGCGGCTGAAGCCTCCAAACTGACCGCCCTGCGATGTGAAAGATAGTGTTTCCTTTGTGAGATTTTGTTACCTAATGGCTTGTCGGGAAGCCGTAGGGACAATGTAATGGACCATGTAATGGATAAAGAATTGCAGTGATGGGCATGTGTTGACTTAACAATATTGATCTGGAGAATTTATATTGATAAATGCAGTAATGTTTTGCAGTTACGCTAATGCACTTTTTGTGATTTATAGAAAAAAGAACTCAAAGCCTTTGTGTCAATCCAAATTATTAATCTGTGACATTTTCATACATTTTAAGATAAATTCTGATCCTCAGTGTATTAGGATACACGTAAGATACAAGTATTAAATAATACGAAACCTTCTTCAAAGCATTTCCAAAATCAGTACTAATATTTATTTGTAAGACACAAGAAGAGAAACTGGACACCAGAAGAAATTAAGTGCTATAATCAGCAGCAATGCCCACCAAGGCCGAGCAGAAAAAAGAAAGGAACACCACATACAGACTGAATCCTTATAAACAGGAAATCAAACTTAAAGATGCAGCAGAACTAAATACACTATCGGACTGAGAAAATATCTCCGGGGAGCTTAGTTCAGCAACACCACAACAATGAGCACTTAGCAGCAAAGACACAGGAGAAGAGAAACAACAAAAGTAATTTTGGCAAAGTGTTTCATTTAAAGTTTCAAAGGAGTGTGATTACTCCATCAATTAAAAGTAGGTAGGTGAGACAGACAGACAGATAAATAGATAGATAACAGAGGACCTAATCAAACAATGTGAGGATGGTATAATAGTATAAAGGGAGAGAGAGAGGGAGAAAGAAAAGGCGAAGAACAGAGAGATTGTGATGGATGACACAACATCCAGCATAGTATCATATCTCTGTGGATTAAATGCTCTGGGAAGCTGGCCCCGGAGTGTGCTTGTGCATATCATTAAGCTCCATGAAGAGGAGGAGGAGGGCACGGTGGAGCTGCTGCACGGCCAAGTGCACGGATAGGCCACATCTCAGAGCTGGGGCTTGCAAGACTCTGAAGGCAACCATTTCTAAAAGGGATTGGGTTTTATAACTTGTATATTTTTTCACAGAGTATTTGAGATGATAACCATAAAAAAAATAAAAAAAATCAAAGTAGCCCTGCAGGACCCAGGGGTGGTTGTTTTCTGCATGTCTGAGAGTTTGCATGTGTGTGTTGTATGCGAGAGTTTGCACATGTGTGCACATCCTTGTATACTGTTTAGCTTGTCCACCGTCCAAAACTTATTTACCTGTGGGTGCGTGTTTGTCTGTCTGTGTGTGCCATCCTTCCGCAAGGCAGTTTTAAGAACACACTATGTCAGATATTGGATGGCTACTGTATAATTTGACGGGTCTGTGCACAGAGGCCGGCTGTGGTATGAGTCATTGATTACACATCAGCTTAGTATGCTGCAGTGCAGACCCCTACATTGGTGGAAAGGCAACCTGAAGACCCCAATCAATAGCTGCAGGCCTGTGAAGCTTTCCATCAGGTCTGGAGTGAAGGACTTCGCATCTCTCCTCTGGACCCAGGCCTAACCTTTTCCAAAGAAAGGTGATGAAGAAGCTCATCATTTCTAATGAGGAATTAGTGATTGGGCCAGAAGAAATGACTGTCAGCACTGCACGGAGTCCAAAAGGTCTTAGAGACTGGGAAGTGCCAAACAGTATTCATTAGGGACCTGGAGATTTTCTTGATTTGCTTCGGCAGGCAGCAGGGTTTAACGACAGGGCTGGGAAGCCCGGTGATTAAATATATCTGTGTTCCTGTCATTAAAAATTTTATGTTGTGAATTGGGAGAGAATGAATATTGCTTTAAGATCATGCAGTTGTCTCCTTAGACGGAAGAACAAAGCAATACCAAGAATTATTAATTTCTTTTTTTTTTCCAGCAAGACCTATATTTTAACTTTCACCCCAAAGGACATACACTTGTTCCAAAGTCAGAATCAACACAGCCTTTCTGAAAACACGTGACACATTTCATGTTTAAGAGATGAATCACTCCAATTGACAGAAACATATTCACAGCTAATTAAAAACGTAATTGCGTGCACTTTAGCCATTTAGTGAAAGATGAATGAGAAATCATTAGGCATCCTCTGAAAACCAGATGTTCATTAAATTATGTCTATACAAATGCCATTGTTCAATAGATTGCCAGAATATATGCTTACAGTAAAATGCTGGATAATCCATTACTCAAAACACTTTAATTGATTTGAGCCTGCAAAAATAACCCATCATTGCAGCACATTATTAAAAACCAGAACTGGCATGACAGTTCGCTGTTATTTTCTCCCTTTCTTTCTGTTGTTCTGAAGTTCATCTATTATTAAGATCCTTTTTAGACTCTGAAATGACTTGTGAATGAGTAAGAAGGCTGATTATTCTTAAAGTGTTACCCAGTTGCCAGGCGATGTTGCTTTTTAATAAATAATATCTGTAACCTAGTAATACTTACAAGTGTAATCTGCTTTTCACGAAAGGTAATCACAGCAGACGTAGGGTGACATTCACCTTCGCCTGGACTCAGACAAAACCATCTCTGGAGAATGCAACAATCATTCCTCAGTCTCTCTCTCAGTCTCAATTAGCCCCTGCTGTGCAATTCATTGAGTCTGCTGTAACAGTCCCTTAACAATACTTACCCAAGCTAGTCATTACTCAGTTTTACAAGATAAGGACCGCCATCTGCATATTTGGGAGACATAATGTACAATCTGATGAAAATGAACAAAATCTGATGCCTTCTGACGATGAATATGAGCCATAAAATTCTCAAAAATTCCTGAGTACTGACTGACAATGGTTTGGTTTCTTACGTACATATTTCTTACTTTCAATTCTTGTCAAGTTAAGCTCAAATGTTGGCCACAAAATCCAAATTCTCGGTTTGGACTGCCAAAGAGGCAGTGACAGGCTGGAAACAAAAATCCTCACAATGTCTCGCTCACATGTTTTTTGCTTTTTGAATTTTTTGGCTTTGTTTCACTCACAAGAAAAGTTGGAATAACTGTTACAAACAGGATATGCATTTGGGACTAGATCACAAAGCTCTGGTTCAGTGAGGGGTTATGGGTCTTTTACTGTGAGACAAAGGGACTCTGACCTCTCTGGTATTATCCTGCTGCCTTGCCCCAGTGCATTTCCTTCTTTTATATACCCTGTGATCCCTCCTTTTTTGTTATGACAATTATTATGAGTCTCTGTCAGACACACCAGGAAGCCAAGTCACTGTGGTTTATGTACCTAATAAAAGCTATACTGAGTAATTTAAATTTCTCTGAAGGCTTAACAACAGCAGCTGCCTCTGCTTTGTACATTAGACAACTCCTGCACTGGCTGTGGATTGTCCTAATGGAAAGTGTAGTTTTGCTTTTTCCTTGGAAGGATTGAGAGGGGAAGAAAATGAAAAACGTAGAGAGAGATATTGAAGATGACAAATGAGTAACAGTGCTGGTACAGCGCTATTAAATACCGATACCCATATCTTATATGCCGTAGCTTATGTTTTGATAAGTTTCAGGTAAAATCTCAGCGCTCATAATCTTTCTTCTGACTTTTTATGCCATATAAAACATCTAACAAATTAAACTCTTTGGGTTCCTTGATGATTTTTCACTAACCTAGAGTTAATTTTCCAAGTTAATGCTGACAAGAGCCTAAATGCGTTTCCATCAAATAGGTCTATGCCATAAAGGCTCTGACACTTGACTCAAAGCAGCTCAATCTATCAGTGGCTTCTCATGTGGATGCCAGATGGGGACTTTCTTTTTAAATCATTCACTAGGTGGCAGTCTAGTAACACAAAACCAAATGCCAGCCTAACCTGAGCCTGCACATGCATCAAGATACAAAGAGATAAGCCGATAATATGGATTAACAAGATCTGGCAGTTTTACAGCTTTATCAGAATACATAATTTGATGTTGGGTTTAAAAAAAATTATGATAAAAGCAGTTTTATACTAACTGGACGCTACTGATTATGGTAATCACTTTTTTTTGTTTCAGTAGATCACTGCGTTTGTCGATGCAGTTCTAATGGTCGGAGCCTGTGTTGCGGTGGGTGGTGGAGGGATGAGGTGGTCTTTTTACTTTAAGGATCTGTAAATTGTCCAAGCTGTGTTCTTTCCTCTGATACCTACCCACCTGAAACTGCTGTTCCTACACTTCACTGAAGCAATTACAGAGAAGGACTTGGCAGATCAATGAAATTCCCTTTAGATGAGAGAGCCGTACAGCCATTTTGATCAATTCCACATCAATTCCACTGTTTTGCCCAAACCTTGGCCAAATAAAAGTGGGACTTCTGGTTGAAGAGTAGCACTTGCCAATATTGATAACAACATCTCTGTCAATGGCTGCCTGTGTCTGTTTTCTGGTTTGTGTCTGGCTACAGTATATTTTCTACACTGCAAGGCTGCAAACACACACCTGCTGGTCTCTCTCGATGTACGTCTTCCCATCTCCCCTCTTTCGAATCTGGAAAAGTGACAGGTGTTTGAATGCAATCTAAGGTGGCAACTCACATCAAAGCTCTCAGTAAATTCTAAAGAGGAGCTGAAAGTCATCATTAAAGAGACTCTGCATGGTTAAATCTGACAAGACTAAGTACTGAGTGTAATTGAGATGGCAGGAGACTGAGTGATAGGGTGACTGTAATTTCTCATTCATTTTTAATTCAGTCAGAATGTTCAAAAATATTGTCAGTATATTTTTTATGCAATGTTGCATCCTATTGGTCTTGAGCTATGGTTACACATTTCCGTTTTAAGAGAGAAAGCTAAGCTCGTAAGTCCTAATCCCAGGTGGACATAGGTATAACTGAATACAAACCTTTTTCTGAACCTGATTTTTATTTGGGCAAATAAAAGCCAAGTCAATTATTTTTCTTTTCTCAATCTATTTGTCTTTTTACATCAAACTGTTCCTTGTGAAGCTTAGAAAAATATCAGAAACTGCAGGACATTTTTATGTGAAAACTGCTATGTTGGCAGATACAGTTTTATTTATTGAATCCCATTAGATGTATGTTTTGTCCTTTATATTTTAACCCTCTGGTCATGTGAAGCGCTGTACTCTTAACAGAGTTAACAGAACAATTGTAAATGATGATTTCATACACTTGAAATATAAACTCTGCTCTGATCACCACACACACACAGGCTTTGCCTCTTCTCCAGCATACACAGGGAGCACAGGCAATATTTGTAGAGTCAAGCATACTCATCCTGTACTTTTGCACCAGAGCAAGTCAGGAGCTGCTAATACATTTCTGTTCTGCTACAGCTCTCCGCAGCTTCATGGTAATATATTTCCATCAGCTGAAAACAAGAAAAACACATCTGAGGCCTTTAATAATGTAGATAAGAGAACCACTTTGCCCCCCGCGCACAATGCTTCCAAAAATTAGTGTCAAATACATGCATCTTCAAAAATAGCTTGGCTGCCAAAGCAGAGTGAAAAATAAATCTGTCAAACGTATTGGAGTTTGTGTGAATAATGGCTATTCTAATACATCCGTGTGTTGTATTGTATTGCAAAGAGCCATATGAAATATACATCATCTAATTAGACAATGTTCTCGGACGTGGTGCAGCCTGTTTTTGATCAATATGAAATAAGATCTAGTATCAATTAGTGATGGCTGGGGTAGAGATTTAGCAGCAGAAAATGGCCACTCTAAAAGGTAAGTAAAATAGCAGTAAAATCCCCGAAGCCCCACGAATAAACACATCAAACAACAAACATTTTAAAGCAGCACTTTGAAAGAGGAATATTGAATGCTGTAGATTTACTGCGTCACTATGCTGTAACCACTGTATTGATCGTAGAAATCACGTCTACCTGGTTTTCTACTGCGCACGAAGACTTCCATCTGTAAGAAGATAACTACTGAAAAAATGACACACAAGTGACAAATTGATAGCTGGTTTAGCAATAAATTCAGTAATTAAAATGATTGGGTTTAATCACAATCATGTGTTCTTTGCATACTAATTATTCAATATGCTTCACTGTAAGGGCTGAGCAAATAGTACATTTACAAACTTTCTTTCAACAACTAATACAGTAATTTTTTTAGGCAAACACAAAAGTGTCCCTGAATGACAAAATGATGAACTTGTCATATAGAATTGCAACAGCACTAAATGAGTAGACCTATTGTATGGGTTATGAATACGACTCATATATTGAAGTCAGTACCCTGCCTTGTTCCCTAAACTGAGAGATTAATCCTGAGTTATATGAGCATCTATCACTCCACTCATAACTACAAGTCAACCCAGCACAAGGATCTCTAACAGAGAGCCATAGGGAAGGAAGATTGGGATCTGACCTGTTCTGCCGCTAGTGATGGCGGCAGGCAGCCTATCTGTAACACAGGGCAGTGTGTGAGTTCCTATGTGCCTGTGAGTGTGTGTTGAGGCAAGTCACTGAAGCAAAGACAGAGCATGCACTTGAGTGATTGAGGTTACCCAGGTGACCTCATAAACCAAAACCCGTGGCAGTCTCTCAAGGTGAACGCTGAATTATGCCGTCATTAAAGGACAGGCCCAGTTGCCAAGGTTAGTATGTAAAGTATAATCATCTTCCTCCCCCTTCTTCCAGTCACTCATTAGTCCCCCTCATGGGCCAACAGAGATCATACCTTGAACTTGCTTGACTATTGCTATCTGCCCGCTGGGAATAGTTCCGCTATGGGCCCTTTATATCCCCTCCCACTATCACCAGCTTGCTAAGCCTACATTTCTGCAGGTGTAGTGTCTGTATGTGTCTGCAAGAGTCTGTGTGTGTGTGCACATGCGTGTGCGTGTGTTTCTTCAAGCTCACAGTCAGGCACACAGATCATCGAGTTTGTCCCATAAAAAATGAGGGATGCTTTGACTTACTGCCGCATTATGTCCCAATTTATAAAAGAACCACTGGGAAGAAGCCCAGTAGCGTTGCAGCAATTTGTTAGAATTAGGACCATTTGTTTTTTTTCCCTGGACACTTGGTGCTGATTCAAATCCTTTGCTTCCAAAATGGTCTCGCTGCCATTTTAAGTGCAACAATACAAGCAAACATCACATAAATATGTGTCAAATGTAATTTCACCCTTCAATTGTAAAATACTATCTGTTGAACATAATGGAATCAAAACAGATGCTTTATTTTAGGGCCCTCCATCTCATAAATATGTATACAAGATAGACAAGTTTAACTAAACCCTGGAGAGAAACCACAGGTTATGATTTTAGAGGTGTGAAATGATCTGCTACTCCAATCCACCTGACCATTAATCACATTATTTCCTTTTGTTTACCTGATACTGGCCACTCAAAAACAAGTGTCATTTATAGTTAAAGACATAAATAAAACACTCTGCTTTAATTATTAAGTGTTTTTTTGTTTCATGGCCCAACATTCAAGGTACTGTATTACAGTAGCAAAAGTACACACATTCTTTACTAAATAGAAATACAGATACATAAAGACTTCTCGACTCTGAAATGTAACTAAATTATAAAAGTAAAAATGTAAGTTTCACTGAAACTAGCTGTTTCAGTGCAAAGCTAAGTGGACCTCATGTTATATTAACATAGTTTGAAGGTAATGTAACCATTTAATTAAAATAAGAAAAAAATTCCTACTTTGTGCAAATCAGTTGTATGCAACACCACCACCCAACCTGAAAATGCTCTGATTTTTTATTTTATGGAAGCTATTGTTATCCATTCAAAAAAGGTTTTTATGTTTAATGCCTATTTTTAAACAGCACAAAGACATAATATATTATTTAGATACTTAATACAGAACTATTGGCATTAACAAGCTGTACATTGCTGCATTGAAGGCAGCTGCACAATGATGCCAAAGGAAAACCAAATGATAATTCTTTAATGCATTTCAAAAGTAATGAGCCTGTTTTGAATACTAGAAGTAAATGCAGAAAGTAAAAATAAATAAATAATGAAGCACAAATACCTGAGAGTTCTACTGAACTACAGTAACAAAGTATTTGTACTTTGTACCCCCACCAGCAGTAATGGGAACAGAATGTTTATGTTTGCATGAAGTGACAGATAATGTTTATCCACTTCCTCATTTACTCTAGCCAATTGCCTGTTAATGCTGCTATCGGACGCTAAGAGAGGGTATTCATTTCAAAATTGACAGCAACACTAAGCACACTTCAAGCAATGAGTGCTTCTGGTCCTTCTGGATGTACAGCTGCTAAAATATAACACATTGTGACTCAATTGATGTGCCTCCTTTGAGTTAGTCGTACAGTGCCGTTCCATTTAGTTAGCATCATTTTCACTGCTTTGTGTGAATGGTTTTATAACAATAGAGAGTCTGTGCATCAGGTAACCATTGTGTTGTAGGTTTATAGCATCACAGTCTCTGACAACACATCTCAATTCCCTTAAGAGAATAAAGAACTGCTTTGTTCCTGTGAAGTTGGGAAATAAAGAATATGATCAAGATAACTGAGCCTTTGCTGGACAATGATAGAGAACCAAAGGGAAGAGAGGGAAAGGTGTAAAATACACACTCCAAGGATACAAAGCTTCATTATCATAAAGTAGATGTTCTATTGGCAATGTAAGCTTTTTTAGCTTCTCTCAAATGGATTAGAGCCAAGTGACATGTACTGTAAAGCAAAAACAGCCTTTCATGGTTCCAACAAGCTTTCATGTACCTGTGTTTGAATGAATTGCACAGTATTGGAAAGTATATACAGGATTACCGTAAGAAAGATTCACCCTCAAGATTCAAAAGATAACTACATGTAGAGTTAGTTAATGCAATACCTGTAGCAAGGCAACTAATGCGTGTATTTCTGTGACAGTTTAGCTGCTACTATGAGGCCAAAGCCACACACTGTATCACATAGATAGACATAGTTGGACAGGTCAGCCAGCAACTACTCTGTTGCCCATGAAGTTACCTCTTCTCATGAAAGTATTGTGACAACGTGATTTCAAATGTGTATATCTTCTCTAAATAAATTTTGATCAATCTCTTCCAAACATATCACGGTGAAAATTAAAACACAATTAACCTTTGCAAAAAAAGCGGAGCGGAGGATTAAGTGTCTTGTGCTGATGTTCTAGAGCTAAATGTCAAAATCCTTAATGCAAATTACGTTTAATGAAAGGTACCCACATCACTAACTCTCTTTGTTGATGTCAAAGCAAATAGTTACACAACTTTAATTTTCACTGTCTTTAGAAATGTGCCAAATGTGCTCAAAGGGCTCTCTTGAAACAGCTAGGGAAAGAAAAATCCAACTGAGGGACCCTGATCAGTTTGAGCAATGGACAATTCCTTAACACTCAGTGGGAAATACTCCAAGACAGAGTGCTCTTTCTCCGTATACCCACACAAGACTGATGATGCATACAATTCAACTAGAACTAGAATTCAAGAGTTTGATCAGAATGTGCCAGTCCATCCCCTGGGGGAAGCAGAACAAGTTGCACTTGTTCATAAGACAGAACCAGTATGGAGGACTAGTATCAGTTCCTGCTCACAGAAGTACAAGCATTTCGTAGAACTATTAATTAGAATGCGAACTATCGAAAGCAAATACATTGATAGATCTGTATCCATCCAAAGACACTAATAAGCGATTCTAAATGACAGCACAAACATGCAAGCCCTACTTTAAAGATCAACAAAAGTAAATTAATAGGCAATGACACACCCGGGACTGTACCTCTTCTCTCACTACAGCACAGCAATACCCTGTTATTTATACAACTAAGTGATCCAGACCAATGTTTTATTTACACCAATAGATAGAGAATGAAGAATAGATAAAATGATTTCTACAATTTTCCAGAAGCAGATACATACATACTGTAGGTAGCACTTACCTTGTTATATATGATGTGTAGCCTACATAAAAAGATTCACTTACAACATCAAAATTATTGAACTTCCTTGGGAGTGAGTAGCTTTGCCTCTAGCACCAGCTTTGACAGTTAGTGGTAAACAAGCTTTACCACAAGATGTTCTTCTTCTTCTTCTTCTTCTTTTTGTTCTACTTCTTATTTTTATTGACAGTCTTGATCATTTTCTGCCTTACAAACAACAAAATGACTTTCATCCAGGGTCCTACAAATACATTGCTAGCACTTGTTCAGACCAGCCTAGTGTGGAGTTTTCGTGTGAAAAAGCCCGGCTTGCTGTGCCAAGCTCAGTAGCCCAGTCTTTCTTGCTCAGCAGCTTAACCATAAGAGCAAAGGGAATAGGTTTATTGCAAAAGGTCACTGCACTGTGGGCCAATGGAGTGAAAGCTCCGAAGAGCAGTTAACCCGCTGCTTATGTTTGGACACAAGAAATAGAGGAACATGTGTTACATTTTAAGAGTTACTGTAGGTGCAGCTGTGAAAAGGGTTCAAGTGTTTTCCAGCATGGCGTTTCATCATCAACAGGACTGAGCAGTCAGCCTACTGCCATAGCTCCACTTGGGCCGTGTTTGGTTTTTGCGGCAATGGAGGCTTCACTCTTGAGATTCTCCCATAAATTTAAGCACACAGAGATGAGTGGAGAGGTCTACCAATGACTGGCTGAAGGCAAGGGAGGAGCACACTTTACAGTTAAAAGACTTTAGTCTAAAATGTAAAAAAAAAAAAAATAGATCTTCCACAACACTTGCAAATGCATAACTAAACACATTTATGTAATGGTGTCAGTGAGAGAAAAAAGGAAATGAGTATTAAATTGTTCTAATTTATATTGTGTATTTTTTTAGTATACATTTTGTTTGTAGATCGATAACTTTTTATCATTTTAGTTTAGAATAAAAACTGCATGCACTTCAAGCAAACAACAATGCACTTCAAGCAAGGTGGCAAAAGGTAGCAATTTAAGTATTATTTCTATATATATTTGTTTAAACATATTTATTTAATATTATTTTTTATGTTATGTGAAACATTCAAGGCATTTTTTACATGCATATATATTATTCATATAGACTGTATTCATATATAGACTTGAGTCCATTATAATTGTCTTTAACTAGTTGGTTTAACAAAATACAGTAAGCTACTTAATCCATATACAGAAAGAAGAATTCCAGTTTTTCTGATACAATATTAGTCCGTATACCATATTGTCAGGTTGAGATGTAAAGATGTTTATCCACACAAACCCAAACATCTAATGACAAAATAGTGGTTCAGTCATTCCATCTAATGAGATGTTTACCTGTGTTTTAAAGACTGTGTCTTTAAGCACAGTACAATGTAGAGAAAAAGCAGAAAATGTTTAAATAGATGTGTATTTGTAAAGCTCGTTTTAATTTGTGTATCAAAACACACACGTTCGTTGATTCCATCGCTTCTGTGTCTCCACCCTGCTACGACCCAGAGTTCAAGTATTGACCACAAAAGGTATTAGAATTCACCATTTTTGCGTTGACTGTTGGCTGACTGGTGGCATTATTTTATTAATGATTTAGCACTGAACTTTGCATTGTGCTGACACCAGAGATGGGGTAGCTAAGCTGTGAATTAAACCCCAAATCCCTTCGATTCCCCCAGGCTTTCAGTCTGCTCATCACCATTACTTATTCACCAGAAATAAAAAAAGGGACTTCCAGTGTGGTAGCGGCCCTCTACATACACTATATCCTCCGAGTCTTACCTACCTGTTATAATCCTGCATAATGGAAAAGTGGAATGTCACCTTGTGTGAGAGGCAGCTGATATCTCTCAGCAAGCAGAAAAAAAAAGTAATTTAGCACAAGTGCAGATCACATTTAATTAGACGAGAGGATTTAAATTGCCATGCATCAAACACTGTGGATGACCAAAACGGAAAGAACTTGGGCCACGGGCCAGATTCCATGAGCTCTTCCATAACCCATCAAAATCCCTTGAGCTACGGGGGTCAATAAGTCAGAACACAGCCGCCTTAATTAACGATGACCATAGCTAGGAGGTGCCCGGAATTTCAATGCCTGCCACCTGCATTCCACTGAAAAATTGAGGAAATTTACAAATTAGTAACGTTGGTTCCAAAATTGCCATTATGGTTTTATTCAGTGCAAGGTTTTATTTTAAACGACTGTCCAGGAATGTGGCATTAAAAATATTCCTGCATGGCTAAAATCATCGGAGGATTATAAAACTGTAACTCATTACATGTACAAGATAGATATTTCTATAAGGCATCTCAAATAAAATGAGTTTGATGCTTCCAGTTCACTAATGACTCTTGTCTAGGTATGGAGGGGGGGAGTCATTTTTTGATACATGTTAACCTGTCAGAGTAGGCGAATATTTTCACCATTTAGCTGCCACCTATTGTTGAGGAGTGATTTCACTTTCATTATACTTTGCAGAGACATCAATAATAGCCATACAGCTGTCAGAGTCCATTAAGACACATCTACATAAGGATGGGAGCAAATATTCATAGGCATATCAGTTTTCTGGGAACTGCTCGGTGAGCTGGATTAGAATGACACAGAGATGAACTCCCTTTTGAATCCATTGTGAGATGGAAATTGCCATATTGGCTCAAGGTAAAATATTACCCACACATGTACACACATATTAAACAGGATACCACACACATAGAAACTTATTCATGTACTGGATTTCTAATACAACTGTCATACAACAGCTTCACTTCAACAGGGGTATAGTGGTCTGAAAACTTCGGCCACTGTACAGAAACTATAGCAGTTGGACACATGGACTCACTGGTTGCGTGGAGATTTGTTTGGTTGGAACTCATTATTGAGGTGATTTTTAAGGAAGGCACAGTAATGATGGAAAGAGTTCCATGTTTTGGACTTGTGAATGTTCTCATCATTGGGCAGTTCAACACAGCAGCTGTTAGTCTTTTGTTATTAATAAAGACAACTTTGACAAACTGGTAGTGAACTTTAGCAGGCTCAGCAACTTTAGCATGCTCAGCAATTGCAAGCTAGTCCGTTCCTCTTAATAAACAAAGTAGTTTTAAAAAATGGAAGCTAGCCAGCTGGTTAGCCGCTTGGCAAAAACAAAGTAAGCGCACACTAGTCATCTGAATGTGTGTTTTCTCATTGGGGATTTTTAATTATGATGTCGATGTACTTACAGCAATGACTATTTATTCATAGCACATTTTTTACATTACAACAACAGGTAATTAACTAATGCCAAAATTGTGGCATTGCACTGTATTGTGCTACTGTAGCAAACGTTTGCCAAATTATGTGAGATACCAGCAATATTAACAGTGAAAATAGCATCTATCTGAATATAATATGAGTTTTTAAACAAGCATTAATAAATGTACTAAACAAACCAAAAATTAATGAATCAAAGTAATTTATACAATTACATGTCAAACACCTCACAGTGTTTTGTGCTCTGTACAATAAACAAGAACTTGCCTCATTGTTCTTGATTCACATCTGTAACATGCAGAATAAAATGAGTAAATTGAGTTAACAGGCACTGACATTATTGCCTCGATAGCACAATAGCCTTCAGCAGTCTCTGCGCAACAAGAACAACGGGTGCTTGATGGTCTCAGGATTACTGCATATTGCTTTCCATGCACAAGACTTCAGTTGCAAGTCTCACTCTAAGGTTTACATGCATTGTGCTTACATTAATATTCAAAGGACTGTTGCCTTTATTGTCTGAGCTCAGCAAAAAAATAAATAATCAAAAGAAAAAGAGTGAATGCCCTGTTCTAAGATGGGGCAGTATGCAGTTACAATGACTGAATATCCCAGCTCACATCCAGGTGTCCCCAGAAGCATTGGTATTGACCATCACAACAGTGCCGGAGCAAGAACAAGTTTCCCTGTGGGGCCCAGATGAGTAAGGAGCTGTCAGGCATGGCTCCCCTAAGTGTTAATAGACCCCCTGCCTTCACCTATCTCCAGGTCTGCATCTAGCATCCAGCTGAGCTCTCCAAAGCTCTAGCTGTAGAACCCTGTTTCTATATTCACCTTCATCTCAAGAAATGGATAAGCTTTTGAGACTTCACTGAAATAGATGGTGAAATTTCCACAAACACTTATGTTATGAAGAACATGAAAATATTTTTCTACGTCCTGCTCCTCTTCGGTCATGGAATATGTACATGTAGTTAGAATGTGTTTTGTTATAAATATATTGTTGAAGATTGTACATTGTCATTAGTGTAATACGTACATGAAATAAAACTAAAAGAAACACATTTCCAAAACTTTGAAGCATATGATTTCATGGAACACATGCTTATACTGTTATACATATACCAATCATCTTTTTAACTTCTAATGTTTGTGGTTCTTAAGTGAAGATTACACTGAAAAATCTTTCTCACTGAAACTCATATAGTCTGTGTTTTTTCAATCAAAACATTTTGATTGAGGTACAAATAATTTTGGCCTTCAGCAGAATAAAAGGCTTGTGTTGAAGTAGATTAGTTTGAGGGACAAGTTTGAAGTTGCAATAGCTGACTACAAAGTGTCTGCCATTGGTCACAGGCCCATGGTTACACAGACATAATCTTTGCTTTAAACCAATAATGTTGCGTTGTTCAAAATGAGCTATGTGTCTGGGTACACAACTGGACAATACACCTTCAATACATTTTCATTCAATTACCTCTTTAGAAATATATTTATTTTATTGGTAGTGACAGAAACTGCCATTCCTATGTTAGAGCTGAAATCACCAGTCAACGTATGAGGGATTCACAGGAAATGATGCATGTAATCCAGATTCACTGTTTGTAGTTCCATATAATTGTTTACTCTTCTCTCTCTAGAGCAATATGAGAGGCATATTAAATTACTGCCACTCAAATGCTGTTATTCAAACACAGAATATTAAAACAGGCAAGTGGATTAACCTGCAGGTTTTCAAAAGTTTCTTTTTTATATATATTTTTACTCTGCAGTGAAATCAGGTCACCAGTCCTTAATAACCACAACGTGTCTCTTTTGCACAGGCCGTGTTTAAATCAGCAAAGAGACTAAAGAGGCTCTTGTGTGTATTATTTCATACTATGTTGTTCTGAGACAGCTGCCATGATAATGTTTTTTTTATCTCCCAGCACGTGCATTTTGTGCGGAAGAAACATGGGTAAAAATTGTTGAAGTTGAATGTATATAAATATCGTCAGATACTGTTTATAGGCACTATCATTACAAATGGAGCAGCAGAATAGTGCCACATTAAACACTAAAACTATTATACAGCTGTTACTGAAACAAAAATTGAAAATGTATTAAACTTGAAAAAGCGCTCTTGAGTTCTGTCTTTGGCAGCACAGATACTGACAATAGAGATTGTGGTTTGTTAAAGACCTTGTCACAAAAAGCACAATAGCTTTTCAAACATTCATTATACAACTTGATGATTTTTACTGGTTTTAGGAAAGGCTTAGCAAAGCTGCTGAATAAGTTTTATACAAAAACTGTTCTCCTGTAAAATACATGAGACTATGTCATTTGTATGGTTCACAAAAAAACAATGAAGAGATTTACTGTATCTTACCACTTAGCCTGTTGAGCGCCACCTGGGTCGCCTGCGCAACAAATGCACAATCACCTAAGATATTTCACAGTTGCACCCGTCTTTCGAAACGAAACCCGACAAACTATATCTTGTTAAAAGCAGAAAACCTTACTCCAATTATATAAAGCAATCTAAAATGGAATGGCCACCGCAACAACAGTTTTTCAAACTGTACCGAGAGTTCATAAGTAGCACATTGCCGTTCCACACCTTTTATGATGTTTTCAGATGCACAAAGTTATTGAATCCTCAAATGGTACCAAGCTTTTAGTCCAAACTGTCTTGTCTAAGAGAAAAAGCCTTTAAACTGTCCACTTCACTGTTCAGACATTGCTAAAAATGTTTTTTTTTTTTTTTTTTTTTATACCCTTATATAAAACAATCCAGAAAGCTAATTTTCTGCTATATTTTCACTGGATTTGGAAGATTTATGGTCCTCAAGTGTGCCTGTAATTCCATTTTGTTCCTTGGTTCACCTGGCACATCTCCATTTGACCATTTTCAGTCAAAAAAATGACATCAATGACACCAAACTTTAGCTGTTACTATTTAGGAATCACAACCATTTTATTTTGGGTATGCTTTTTTCAGCCTTCTGCTTTATTGTGCACAAAAAGAGGGGTGAAATTTAGGAAACACAGATTTGAAGGCAGACCATGACTGTTTAACTAATCCTAACATATTTATTTAGTGACTAACCCTGACCTAACCTTTAATGTTTTTAATCTCATGGCAAAGATAAGGCAAAATAAGCTTGACAATTTTATCAGACGCCTGCCTCCTTACATGGCAGTGCTTTTACAGTTCACTGATCCATATGACCAGGGGCTTGAGCCAGAGGGGCTGCCCAAAATCTGATTGGCCACCCAGATGAGACCCCATCCCATATTGAGAAGGTAGAAGGTACTGAACCAGCTTTAGGACTTTTAGCATAAAAAGAATTGGCCAGACCGGAGGCTGAAATAAATCTTTATTAATTTAAGATTAATTTAAGATGGTTTCAGAGTTTTTGTCACGATAGAATTTTGTAGCACTAACAACCGATCGATGCAATGGATGATTTTTTTTATGTCCCTTTTTTTTCTCTAATAGCTATAGAAAAAGGTGGTTGTTCTTATTGTCCTCTATTAGTGTTGAGTAATATGCTGTTCTGGCATTATGGAGGACTTTTTAGGACAGAACTGTCTTTTTCCAGTCTGAACGGGATTCTTCTAAATTATTGGGATGCCACTTGCTTTCTAACTGTCTTGTTACATGCTATAAATTGCAAGTTTGTGAACTATACAATGGAGATTGCCACTTCTGGTTTACTGCCTTCTTTTTCAGGGCGACTGTATCAGGTATTCAATGTAGCGAGGCTGCTGAATTTTCAACAAGATGATCAGCTTGTACAGGAGTATGGTTAAGTTGGCCACTCTCCATTGTATTGGCACCTGGTGAAGCACATAATGAAAGAATGATTTCCTTACATTTGTTGACAGCATTTTCACTTAAGCACCTGCTGTAGTGGATTTTTGTCTAACTGCTGCATAGTCCATTATTGTAAATTTAAATGTTATTAGAAAATGGTCAGATAAAAGAGAATTATGAGTAAATACTGTTAATTATTAGTTTCAATGCCGCACTAAAGGACAAGCTCTAGGGTGTGACTAAAACATTGAGTGGGTTTATTTACATTTTTGGAAAAAACAATTCAATCTAATATTGAAGTAAATGCAGTGTTGAGGCAGCTACTGTCAGCATCTACATGAATGTTAAAGTCATCCAGTGTTATTTCCTTATCTGTATTAAGCACTAAATCGAATTGAAAATCTGACGGTATAGAACAACAAATAGAAGTGTTTTTTGAATTTTCCAGTTTGGGTAACTAAGAGTAAGACTCTCAAATGAATTATAATATATATAAATATAATATATTTAGGTCTAAGGTTTATTGGTAAGCTAGAGTGGAAGATTGCAGTTACTCCTCCCCCTCGGCCTGTGCTTGTAGGAACATGATAATTAATATGACTTTGGGGGGTCGACTCATTTAGACTGACATATTCCTTCTGCTGCAACCAAGTTTCAGTAAGACAATATAAATTGAATTGTTGATCACTTATTAAGTCATTTACTAACAGAGATTTAGACGAAAGAGATCTGATGGTTAATAATCCAAATCTAATTGTTTTGGGGTTTTGTTATGTAAGAGAAGTTGTCTTAACTTTAACTTTTATTAGGTTATCATGATTAACTCCCCTTGTGTTCATTTTTGGTTTATGTCATTTACAGTAGTTGGTCGGGGAACAGACACAGTCATAGGCTAAAATTTGGATTGTCATACTTTTGGTTGCCTATAAACCCAGCCAAATGTCATCGCTGGTCAGATTTGGCAGGGGTCCAGAGAAAGCTAATGAGTAGTTTTGGCAAAGTTACACACCGATTCAACATTCATTTTAGTGACCTCCGGTTAGCCTAATTGGGCATCATCAACTGCTGTGTCAATAATAATGTTACTGTATTTACATTTAGCTGGGAGTTTCAAATATGATTCATTTCGCCTGCTCTGACCCCAGGAATACATTTGACTATGGCTGCTGTTTCTGACTATAGAGCTGCCAATTACCAGGGAATGGCAGGGTTTATCTTTGGGTGTTTGAGAACTTGTTTAAATGGGATTGAACTGCAGGGAAAATAATTATTATGGTTTATTCATTTTTCAAATTCATATTACAGTATATATAACCACTGCGTCTGAGTCACTTTGTTAAACATTTGAACACATTGTATAATATAATTGATGTCCAGGTGAAGGTGTGTGTTTGTAGTAATCAAGTTAGCCCTCAGATTCTGGGTTTTCTTATAGTCAGACACCCTTCATTATTTAATTCTTGGCCTTAGCTTGAGCAAAATTCTGTATCTGCCATATCTTCATTAAACCTTATTTTCCCTGTCTTTCACCTAAATCCAGATACTGATTTAAACAAGGATTGTAGCTCTAATTGGGAGGAACAGTGATTGTGGGGGTTCAAAACTTATTTCACATCCACATTTATCTCACAGCTCACAGAAATGCCTGTTTTCAAGGCCATGGCTGTGGTGAGCGAGAAAACCTGCATTGACAACAATGAGACTTGAGCCTTTCAAGTTCATGTAAGGAAATCATTGGTGTCCTACCTGTCAGTGTAAGTCCAACACGGATCTTTCAACTAATGAGGACCTCCTCCACATGCTACTTTTTTATTTTCAATTATATTTGTCTTCACTATAGTATAGAACAACACTTGTTAACCTGCACATTGAAGGGTTATTTTGGCAAAAAAAAAAAAAAAGAGTAAACAAGTAAAACTAATATATTTTTTCATCAACATACTATTTAATGCACCATTCAGCCCATTCATTTGTTAAGGAGAATGCAATGTATTGCACTCATTTTCATTATTGGCTAGCACAGTGGTAAGGTGGTTAGCACTGATGCCTAACAGTAAGGTCCTAATTCGAATCCTCGATGGTTGTATCTTTTCTGTGTGGAGTTTGCATGTTCTCCCTGTGCTTACGTGGGTTTCCTCTCACTCACCCTGTGACCCTGAAAAGGATAAGCAGTGGAGATAGTGGATGGTGAATAATTCTCATTATTTTACTATAAGCTTTTTACACACTTTTTGGACCAACTTTTGGACTATAGCAGAACGTGCATTCATTTTACGTTAGGTTTAGGGTTGACTTTGCATCTGGATACATGTAATTAAAATGTAACACTATAACAACTTTCTCTCTCTTGAAATCTTGTTTGGTTATTTGTTGGTAGCAATTTAATACTTGCTTTTTATAATATGTTAACAACTCTACTATCATCAATCAATTATTTGTTTTCAGTTCAGTTTCATTCTCCACATGGCGAATGTGAATAAAAGTTATCCTTAAAATTTATGTAAATTAACTTAAACAAGATTCCACAAAGTTCATGATGACAACAGTTGATATATTTGGGTTTAACGAGTATTGTAACCAGTAAATACTCCAGGTCATATCTTAGCAAATGTCAAGATAATTTTTCTTTCTTTCAAAATACATTTACAGTCATATCCAGATACATCCAAAGTGGACAATTTTTTGTGGCCACTTTTCAACAACATGATGAGTCAGTCAGTAATCAACAAGAAAGGTTCTGCTGAAAGGGGCCAAATGATACCCTTCCCTGTTAGGAGCCTTTTGTGATTGAGTTATGTGACCAAGCTGTCACTTTCACAGAGACTGTCATTTAACAGCTCGGAAAAATTATATATTTAAATAGCTACATAAATTTCCTTACTTTTTCATTGAATTTGCCTTAGCATTGAAGTTTTAATTGCCTAAGCAAACATCCCACAATACTTTACTTGACGTATGGTTTAGAATTCAGCAGCTCTTTAAACTCTGCTGTAAGTGTCTCATGGTGAATACCATCAGAACTCTGCCTCACAGAGATCGACAGGCACAAAAAACACATGTGACAATAGGAAATGTAAAGGGTAAAAGGTTTCCATGGCAACAAAGAAAAAAGGCTTTGATTCCTCTGGGCACAGAATGATGAAGATAGAGAAAGACTACTTGGTCCTGCACTGTGTGAATAGGGCTGCTATTAGAATACTTGTCGTCCATGATGAAACCTTCAAACTTGCTCAATTGAAACTTAAACATTACTTCTTTCATCTATTCAGTTATGTCTAGGTTCATGGAAGAGAATGGAATGACACTGAGGAATAATAACATTTCACGAAGAGTCGTGTATGTACTGCAAACACAATACCCTGCTGAGGCCTTTGCCACTGGCTTTATCTGTACTGTCTGAAATCCATTACTGGACCAACAGAGCTGTTGTAGTATTACAAATAATCATGAATAATTCAAACATCTCTGTATGAGGTGACTTTAATGTGTAGCAACATATAGTTACGTTTCTGCACCCTAACCAAATCACCTATTGATATGCTATTTGCTGAAACTGTTGCCAGACAGTTGATTTCAAATGTACGTCTCCTCTTATGTCTTCTGTGTGAAGACATGTCAATTACTGATTTGTTTTTTTCTTGCAAAAGAACATGGTATACTGTGCTGAGATGTAAGAGTGTTTGCCCCCTTTTTATAGCCAGTATGTCAGAGTACATTATTACAAGCCTTATTGGTTCCCTGATTTTCATGTAATCTGCCTCCGAGATGCATTATTGCTCACCTTTTATGATCTCATAATGTTTTATTGAACATGCATTGTGCTTCTCTGGTAGTGCTAGCTTTTATGGCAATGCAGTAAATTCCACTCTTTTAAGATGAAATCTTGACTTACTTCAGAAAGTTGGTGCTGAGCAGCACAGAGGGCATAGGCTAAATTTGGAACATGCTGTGTGCTGAGGTGTGGTTTAGTGTCGGGTTCACAGAATGTAACAGCCAACTCTGGTGGAGTGGGATTTATTTAACTGATATCTGCTGCACAGCAAACCAGTTGAGCTTCACAGTAAGATCCAGGCGCTTTCACCATGGCAGCTCAATAATGACACTGATAAAACTTTAGCACTTATTGGTTGTCTTGCTCTGGCTTGAAACTCCCTATGGCATGCACCTACAAAGAAAAATACAAAGGTGACATTACTGCATCTCAGTTTTTCAGCAAATGATGGCCTCATGATGACAGCTTTCAGCTGATGTCATAGAAAAACACATCCCAAATTTTGAAAATGCCACTTTTGTAAAAAAAATCTGATAATACCTGAGAGAAGATTCGCATTTTATTAATAATCATTTTCTGTTTACTGGCTGTACCTCATTTCTATGGCATCATCAAAATACCCATAATTCTGAGTTTAAATCTCTTAACTAGATACCAACTTGGGAGGACTGACAAGAGGACGGATTACATCAGAATGAAATCATTATTAATCGTTGATAGTAACCCTATATTTTTAGTATAGCAACCTGATTTTATATGTTTTCAGTAAAACGTTATTTTGAAAGTCAGCTCTAATTAAATGTCACTGTGTTTCCAACAACTAGTTTTATAGTGGTAATATTGTGCTACGAACCCTGGCTGTTTGGAAACGTTTTTATTGTGAAGTTATTTTACAGTAACAGTAACGGTCACAGAGCACAGAGAAAAATCAACCATGTGAAAATTATAGAAAGCAAAACACTGACATTTAATTGGTTGGTATATTTTAATTGTTTTTTTGAAGTTCTTTTAAGCAGTAGTGTAACTAATTGCCCCTGAAGTGTTGGCTATGCACTGTGCATTCAAACATTTTACAAACAATTCTTTTTAGCTCAACATGTAGACAACAGTAATGCTATTTAATAATAGGCTAATTAAAGGTGCAACTGCCTGAATCTCATGACAATTTGCAATAGCCTACAATCTTATAGTCAAATTACTGTATACTGTATACTTATATATATATATTTTGTTATTTTACTCTTTGCTTTTCCCTTGCCTGAAGGTCTGCAACCATCACTAATTATGCTTGCATTGGCAAGCGATGGCCTTTATGCAAAGGGTGCAGCTAGCCAAATGAAAAACTTGTGAATTCCTTTTTCTTATTATTTTTTTTAAACTTGTAATCATTACATTATCTGACATTTGCTTATTGTGTCCTTAAAGTAAAGTGGTGCATTTCATTGTGTAGTTACTAATTATTTTCTTATTAATTCATAATTATCTCAATGCTTTTGTAGTTGCGTCTGTAAAGTAAGGCATTATAATACATAACCAAACAAATGCTTAACAATGGTGAGTAACTAAGTAATGACATATGAATAAGCTAATCAGTGTCATAATCAGTGTCAATATGCAGCAGAATGAGTAAGATAATCAGAAATGACCTAAAAGGAAAATTGACTTTTACTCCATATAAACCAATGATTACCTACTAGGTTTTCCAGGATCTACTCATAAATGATCAAAAATGTTTTTCTTCAATGGTCCCTCACTTGTTTCTCAGTACCCGCTCACAATTTTGTGTACCATATGACAGATGTAATGTAATGATGTGAAATTGTTTTCTGAACCTGTTTTATGAATGAATGAAAAGAAAAGTTAGTATGGTTTCCAGTTTTGAAACTGATCAAATATGAAGTTAACTGTATCAACTCAAACTTGGAGAAGCTATAGGCAACACCTGAATGGTTCCAAATCCAGCAAAGAATGGACATACAACTAAATACTATAACAAGCTCTGCAGTTTCCACAATTGGCGTAGCAACCACAAAAGCATGGCTAGTTGTACTTTATAGGAATCACTTCTAGTGCATCATTGAGCAAATTGCCCGGCTGAAACTACACATATGTAACAGTGTATTAAGCACAAACTGTCAGCCAGTGCATTTATATATCTACTTTGTTATGGCAGTGGTAAATGGGCTTATTTATATAGCCACGTGTGCATTAAAAAGAACACAGGTACATTCAAGACAAAGGGATATTCACCATCATCTCAAACATCCTAGAGTACACCTACAACAAGTAAAGTAGTTCTAAACTGGTAGTTCTATGACGCTATACTAAAACCCTTTGTTGACCTTAAAAGACCTCGTCTATATCGAAACGTGAGTAATGTGCATATATTTCTATTTCAGAACATCTTTTTTGGAGAGCTTGGAGTTGGAGTGGTTAGCGCTGCTGCCTCACAGCTAGTAGGTCACAGGTTTGTATGTTCTCCCTGTGGATGCGTGGGTTTCCTCCTGGCACTCTGGTTTCCTCTCACAGTACAAAGACATGCATGTTGGTGACTCTGAATGGTTGTCTGTGTGTATGTCTCTCTCTGTGTTGGCTCTGAGATAGAATGCCGACCTGTTCAGGGTGTACCCAGCTGCTCGCCCAATGAGGAGGTTCCAGGCCCCTGCGACCCTGAACTGGATAAGCGGGTAAGATAATGGAGAGATAGAAGTAAAATGTTTCTTTACCAAAGTTATCAAAATTTTAAATGTGTCAGTGCAGTGGAGTCTTTGCAACTATTTCTCATGCTCAGGAGGCCTAGTGCTGGGTGTAGGAGAATTTTTCACAGTGAGAAGGATCATATGGACGTATAGATCAAAACGTGCATTCTTAACTGATAAAGAGGAAGATAAATAGGCTCAATCCAATAGTGTCTGTGGAAGGAGTTGTAGGCTTGAGGCATTCAGAAGCAGCCCACCCTCTTCAATAAGCCACGAACAGATGAATGAACTGTTCTCCCATTCCAGGCTGATTGGTGCTGACAAACTATAGATCACCTGTGAGGGAGCCCATTTTACCAGGACTTGTCTCACTCTATTCCTCAGCCACTGAAATTACTCTGCCCAACACAAAATAACAGGTCATGCCTTTTGTGTGCTTTTGTGATTATGTTTTCACCCTCACAGCCAGTTTAGTTTAAATAAAACACATGTTTTGAGGCTGCAGTATGTAATGCAAGCATTAGTTGGAACATCTTCCCCGCTTAATAGCATGCAATTACACTTTAATCTAAAGAAATAATTGCAATGTCTTCTTTTGTAAATTCCTGCTTCATCCTTATGTGTGAACATGCTCCGGTAGGCATATTTAAGTTATTTCTTTTCTGATATTTCTCTGTTGATATGAGGTTGTGTTAACTGGAGAAAAGGCTTGTTACATAAGTAACATTCACCACTCATCTCAGCTGGGCTGTATCTGAAATCACTCTTTGTCCATGTGGGTGATGAAAACCCTAAGATGAATAAAAAAATAAACATCACGAACATGCAGAGACTGTAGCTGAATTATGCTAATATAGAGTAAATATGAATCTTCACAAATCATCCACTTGAGAACATATGACAAATAATGTAATGATTCCACACCCCCAGTGATTTTTACTTTGAATACAGCTCATTAGAGACTGAAAAGTGTATCTTCCATGCTGTAACAAAGAACTGCTGGTTTACGTGTTAGAACTGTTTTATTTGTGAATGATGAAAACACCCCGTGAACTACAGGCAATGCCAAACTTATCAATTGGGTAAATTGCATGATTTTTATCCTGTTAATATCCTTCAACCTCATTTTTAATACATTTTTTATTGCCTAGGGCAAAACTCTGTTCCTTTGATCCACTGCAAGTCTGTGCATAAAGGATCATAAGGAATTGTGCCATTAGGATTAGGGGAACAGCTTCTTTTATCAATTACATCAAAGTTTCAGCCAGTGCCCATTAAATACACGCTCCCACAGACACACAAACATACAAATACGCATGCACAGCGTTTAATTCTCTGGACATCCAACATATTGTTGGTAAAAATAAGGAGCACATTTTTGTACTCCACTCAATGTCTGCATAGTAATCAGCTTGTAAATTTGGGTTGAATAACAAGTCAATCCTCAAAGCATCATGCTTGTTAGACCCATAGGCTTGAGGCTAGGAGCTTGGAAGAAAGCCAGGGGCATTTAAAAACAGCCTTCTATCCAAAGAAGGGATGAAAGCTTACTTTTAACTCCTGCTATGCTGCCAGTGTTAAAGGTGGACTGCTGACACTGTTACCATGTTCTGTGCAAACATGCTGAAATGTACACTAACCGTAGACGACACTAATGATAATAGGCAGCAGGGAATATCTTGTTATTACAAAATAATGCTGAGCCTCTCCAATTGAAAATCTAGCAGCTGTTTTCTATAAAAACCCTTCAGCAGGAAGAATTGTATGACTCGTCCTGATTGAGACAGAACATGTTTGTCAGGGAAGAAACCAGTTGAATTAGCACTCAGTTACAGGATGTAAACAGCACAACCTATACAATGCCCTTGTGAGGTGGTAAATTTTATGATGGCGCCCTCCGTGTTGGGCATTCATTGAATAAAAATCCCTCATGACTTGTTATATGGGAACTAAGAGGACATGGATCACCCGCTCATAACAGATGTCGCTGCCACACACAGGCCCCTTTGAAAACAATGTGATCCACGTGGAGCAACTAAAGCACACAGGTACAAACAAACACCCGTCTGCTACACACACTGATCTTAACATATTACATGGCTGTGCCCCCTGCTTGTAGGCTATGCACACACACACACACACACATCAATATATGCCTTTTATGTGATTTCAAAGTATACACACACAAACACAGACACAGATTTTGCTGGCAGACAGAACGGACATCACCCAAGCTTTATTTGTTTGCGTTTTATTCTCAGCGCCACTATAGCAGAGATGATATCACACAGCGAAGAGTTGTTGATAAAACCCACTCAGCAAGCCCTCTAGTGTTTATTTTAGCATGAAAGGCAAGTCCACACGATGGTACAGACAGCGGGTTCCTATAGAGCAAAAACATCCTGACCTCAGTTGCTGCGTTCCACCACCACTTTTGTTTGTGTGATTATGTTATTCAAGTTAAGAACATTATGGAAAAATCAAGAGGGCTCTAAAAACTTGATAAACTTAAAAGCTTCTTCTTAATGAAGAATCAGCTCATAGGGGACTTAATATTCCTTTTTAATATTCCATTTTACTTTAGAAGTTTGGATGCTTGCATCTTTTGTAAAGTCACCATTGCCTTGGGAATAGAAACAGAGCACATGCACACACAGAGCTAAATGTCAGCCTGGCTCCCCTGGGTAAATTACTCATATCGTGTTTGGAAACTTAAGTATAAAGGTGTGTAATAGACCTAAGTTGGACCCAAGTTAAATGTTGGTAGAACCTAGACTATTAAATGCATTTTGTCTAAGCATTATTTTCATGTTTCCTACATTTAGAAAGTAAATCTTTGTCTCTACTCTGAAGATTAACATTGGGAAATTATTTCCTCCTGTTTTAAGAGAGACACAACATCAGCACACGTGATATATAAGGCTGCAGGCAACTCTAATCTTGCAATCTTATGTGAAAGTCCATCTCTCTTCAGCAGGAAGGACTGTGCTACAAGCTATATGTGCAAACCTCATTGTCTCTTTTGTGTGATCTGTAAAATGAGAGACGATTTGCGTGGCATTGGTAAAGGGATTAGGAGACATGATTTATGCTCGAAAGACATTTATCGTTCAAAGCAAATGAGTTTCTTTTCTCAGAGGAACAATGGAGGACCGCCTGACTCCTCCCTTAATCTTTGTTAACAAAAAAGGGCTCACTAAACTGGAACTGAGGGTCCATGTAATTCAGACCCTGATTAGGCAACTTCTCTTAATTTTACATTAGCCTGGTTTTTTATTCCCACAGTTATGGGCATTAATCACAGTTGCACGAGCCAGTCAGAGGTCAGAACAAAGCAATGTTTTTTTTAGTTATTGTAAAGACAGAGAACAAAATGTTTAAATCGAAAGTTTTCATCTTTGAAATAGTTATAAAATTCTAAGAAGTGAGAAGTAAAGAGAAAATTGTTTTGTTCTTTTGTTCTTGCTTTCTCTTTGTCCAAAGAGCCATTTGCAGACCATGAACTGAAGGTGCCTTTCGTTTTTCTGAAATAGGCAGTTGTAAAAGAAAGAACAAAAAAAAAAAAAAAAGAAAAACTCCACTGTTTACTACTGTCCCTTTTGAAAATGATTTGTTGGAATTGGTCCCTGACACAGCTCCAGGATATTTTGTCGTTAACATCCCAGATCAGAAAATGTTTTTGACCTCCTACTCCCTCTATCCCTTCTCTAGCACAGCACACCTGCACCACATATCTGGATGCACATGCTGTAACTCCTGTTTGAACCTTGGTCTAAAAATAGCATGTTTGCAGTGGTGAATAGAGTGTTTAAAGTGAACTGTACATTATGTTTTTTTTAACATATCAGAGACTTGTCCATAATTACAATGAGCCCAAGGGGACATCAGAGTCAAAGGAGTCAAAATTATTGGCATGACTTTCAACCTTAGTTGTGGGGTTTGGTGGTGAAGTGTGGGTGGGAGGAGGAGGGTCCTGGATCTTAACACATGGCATAGTACTCAGCCAGGGAGATTAATGGTTCAGACTGCATCCGCCCGGTGACTGGGGATCAGAGGATGTAATTGGGTTGAGACCAAATACGGGAATTCTAGACAGCTGCTCATAGCAGGAGCCAATCACACAGTCTCATCCCTGCCACGTTTCCAGTTGTTTGCCATCCTAGGTAAAGATACTTGAATCTTTTATGCATGGAGGAAACTGCTTTGAGATTTCCTTCTTGATTACTCATCTGATATTTTAAGACGTTGTTTCCAAAATCAACATCCATTATTTTTTAGATTGAATAACTATTCTAAAAAAAAAATTACTCAACTTAATAGCCTGAGGAACTACTTCAAATGTTTTTTTTTGATGGTTTAACTATAAATGTTTTTAATTTTGATTGATCTTTTACTGTAACACAGCCAGTAACACAGTCATCTGATTTCCAATATGCAAACTGTATAAATACTTTAGGAATCAGGAAACAATTTTATTTCAAAAGCACCAAAAAACTGGGCGTACTGTTGATCGAGTGGTTAAGGCTGCAAGTTAGTCACTAGGAGTGATTGTGGCCTGCAAACTTTGTTATATATCATATATTTTTCCCCACTGAGTCTCTTTTTTTATTGTTAAAAAAAATCCTTATATAAGGAGCATTATTTGGGTAAACATAAGTAGTGTAGTTCGGAGTTGAGAGTATACATAGGTATATATTGTTGTAGTCTCATCAGATTGATTATTATAATGTTTTGTGTTTACAAATTGTACATAACTTTACTTAAATGAAGTGATAATCTTTACCTCAAAACTAGCCAACTTGAAATGAGCTGGTCTTGCTCTTTTGACATTGTTACGCTCTCCTAATTCCAGCAAAGTCCTCGCTCTGATCCCAGCTGTAGTAGGAAAAGAAATCATGTAAATTTATTGGTGACATTGAGATGGTTCTTTGCTATTCAAATGAGGCCTGCCTCGTCAGATGCTAAACGGTACCGCGTATTGGCCGGTAGCGGTAACCTCCCTGCAAACAGCTGTGACCCCATGCAGGAAGTCAGACATCCCACTTCCTGTGGCAAGCTGTGCCGCTGGCTCTCGTGGCCAAGGATGGCTTTCTAATTGGTGTCCTCTCACCCCTTTACTCTGAGATGCTCCTGCCTGACAGGTCTTGGCAGCAGGAGGAGATGTCCTTGGGGGGCGGGGGGGAGTCTGATCTGAGAAAATGCCAGAGTACAACATTTTCGAAAAACGTCCCTCAAAGTCTTTTCAGAAAGTAAAGTGAGAGCTGGTTTGATTAGATATAAAGAACAACAGTAAAATGAATCTATGTGAGTTTGTCGTGAACTACCTAACAATGCAAGTGAGGTGCTTCAAAAGTAAAGAGGAGTCATGTAAAGGAAATCTTTATATGTATGATGCTCCATAGCTATGTATGCAGTGTGAATTGTTGATTGATAAAATTCATCCAAGGTTTCAGCAAGATATATGCACATTTTTAAAAATTGACTGTGATACATTGGAGATATTTTCTTTTCTTTGCTTGTGCTTTATTAAGTTGTATCTAAGTAACCGAACAACTTTCAAAGCTAAATGCTAAACAAATGGTGTGAAACGAAAGTGAAGTTATTTTATAATTTTCAGTAAACAATGGAAAAAACACATATAGGCACTTGTGTAAGATGTTCAGTACCTAATGATAACATTATCTGGAAAGAACAAAGAAAACTACATGGGGATAACAGAAAAGACAAATAAGATCAGCTGCATTTTGATGATGCATTACGTTAGAAGACACATTTACTGTTATGCATGAACTACGGTTTGCTCAGAATAACCCATGCTTTGCAAATTTTAGCCTTATAGTCTAAAAAGCAAATATTAGCATTTAGTTTAAGCATATCATATATATATATATATATATATATACTTGCATATATATATATATATATATATATATATATACTTGCATATATATATATATATATATATATATATATATATATATATATATATATATATATATACACACACACACACACACACACACACACACACACACACACATATATATGTAATATACATGACTTAAACACATTTAAGTGGAAGTATTTGTTTCGTGAATTTTTTTTGATACACAAGGGTCACTTTCCTTCATGATTCATTTGCTGCACTTTTGACTTCAGGTTCAGGTCTGGATCATGCCCCCTCCAGCAGTCCTTTGATGATTTCGTTATAGTGGGTGTCTGGTAGAGTAAGGAGAACCATCTGCAGCAAAATGTCAGCAAGATCAAGGGGCCGGTGGTGAATTTCCGACAGAGCGAAAAGCTACTGACACCTGTCATCATTCAGGGTGAAGAGGTGGAGATGGTGTAGACCTACAAGTACCTGTGTGTGTACACAAACCAAACCAGTCTGACAAAAGGGAGACACCGTACAAAAGAGGGCAGTGCAGCCTACTGATCTCAAAGAGACTCAGTATAGGTCTATGCAACCGGCTACTCTTCATGTTTAATCCAGCCAATGAGCCCAGGGGGCTATTGTTTCTTTCTACAAACTATTGGTTCTTTCTACTTGAATCAAGTAGATTCAAAGGTTTAAACAAAGGCTGTGTTTAAAAATGTTGAAAGGACTATACAGCACATTTTCCCCCCAATTTGTTCTACCAAACCGGAGTTTTCCAGTACCTATATGTTGTTTTATGTTGATTTTCTGTATTTACATTTTGGTTAATATTCTTCTCTGAAGTATCATGCTGCTACTTACTTCTGTAAGGGTGTCCCCAAGGTGATTATTAAAGCTCCATCTTATCTTATCTTCTAATACACAGAATACAATGCTTCCCAACTCAAATTTCTGCATCCTATATACAATCCAATTGTATGGGTGAAGATAGTGCAGGAAGAGTTAATAGAAAAAAGAAATGGAACACACAGCATTCCTGATACCCATGGTTTTGATACCTACTGCACGTGCTGTGCTTTCAGACTTTATCTGACGATGCACAGAGGAAAGGAATAGTATCTATATTGTTAAAACCGTAGCCCGTGGGCATCAAACATTGAAATGTCTAGGTTGGGCTAAATTTAAAGGATAAATTATTCATGTGGCCCTAGTAAAGGCTGTGCATGAGGTCATCAGTGGGCCTCACAAGCAAAGAAGAAGTTGACAGGAAGCAGCACACAAGTAGTCTTCCAACCCCTGTTAGGGAGAGTAAGGGTCATTGTGAAGCAGCTGTTCAAGCAAGCAGAGTAAGTGACCTGCTCAGTAAACCATAAACAAGTGTGAAGAATATGCAAAAAAGGCTTCTGCATTGTATACTGAGTTGGATTTGGCAAGATAGCGTGATCACCTTGGGGAGGTGATGAAATGAGATGAGAGAGGCATGCCAAGTCAAACACACTGATGTCACTGCAGATTTCAGAATGCGTTTGATCCTGCAGATGTACCGAACATCATGACAGGAATCTTTGCCACCACCTATCAGATGACAAGAAAACACTCTCAGGTCAAATGAAACACGATGTTGTTGACTGGGTGACTCTGTGGATATTAACAAATAAAAGAACATGTCAAATTTTATTCTGTTCTCTCAACTTAATTTAGATTGCAGGAAATCTTAGAGGATTACAAGGCACATCAGGACAAAAGACTTAGACAGGTAATAAACATTTGATCTTAGAATCAGTCTACTGGGGAGTAAGTCCAAATAGATATGATAGCTTATGAAAGATTATTTAAACATGGAAGCCCATTCTAAGGGAAGATAAACTGAGTTTCAGCTGTTATCCTTATTTGCTGGGATATTTCAATCTATATTGGAGAGGGGTTAGATCCTTGCGTAAGACAGAGGAACTCATAATCTGTGATGTTGCACACTATGATTTACCAGTTTGATACTATTGAGCTTTTTGAGTTTAAAAACTTGAAACTGGAAAAAAATGGCAATTAATAATATAAATGTACCTAGACTGCAATAGACTGAGGTGAGATACTTTGATTTCGCACATTAGAGGTTTCTTTTCTTTATATTTTAAGAAGCATTGCCAAAGTTAAAATGTTGTAAAAGTCAAAAAAATGAAAACATAATTCACTTTTACTGGTGTTTTTCTTTCAACATGGGTAATTATTTTTCTCAGATACTCAAACAGTATTGTGCATGCCTTTAGAACAATGAAAACTATGCTTATGTTAAAGTTTTATTGAGCCAATTAATCCCTAAAGACCAAAGCAACCTCTTCCTGTACTGCTAGACCTTTTTCTTTGAAAAACACAGATTGCAACTGTATATTTCTAGTGGGCATCTCTGTAGTAGTGACAAGGCAACCAATGCTGACCTTCATTTAGACCAAAGAGTGACAATACTAGAGAGGAGTAAGAAAGTGAGTGGGAAAAGAAAAAAGAAAAATCAATAGCTCATTTTCTGCTTTTTTGTATAGGGATTCTGATGTTTGCTGAGATAAAGGTCGACAAGCCTGAGAGATTTCGTGCACTGTCTCAGCTTTAGCAATCCTGAAATTGCTATTGTGTCCATGGCAATTTAAAAGTGAGAAATCTGATTTTGCCCTATAGCCTTTAATGTGCCTTATGAAAATAAGGGTAATTTATGTTTGTATTTTGTGCATTAAGAGTTTAGATTATTTTAATTTATAAATTAATTAATTTAAACCAATAATCAGACCATTCAGTGTATATTATTATGGCATAAACAAACAAAATGCATTTGATTTGTTTGTTCACAATATACAACTGTAATATCTTAATACACACTGTACAGTATGGTATACACAGTTTTGCTACACATTAAAAACACTGTAAACATTTCACATGGTAGGAGAACCCAATCATTAACCTGTGGTTATTTCTGATTTCATGAACTGATAAGGAAATGGGGACAAGGGTATGGACTAAAATGAAACAATTTTACTCAAGCCTAATAAAAAAACCTACTAAACCCTTAATGCATTAGATTCATCTGTTTTTTCTCAAAATGTTAATAAACAACTCACTGTTTAAATTACACCCTAAACCTTATCCAGACATATGGCATTGACACTGAAAATATAACTGTATTTTCCAATAATTCTCTTTTTTCTAATTTTATATTATTCAGTGGAATTTAAATTTACACTATATGGCATATGGCATTCAGAAAAAAATATTTTTTTAATCTCAAAATGCTGTTAACAAATTTATGTAAATTATTATTTCATCATGTGGTTCACTGCCATGTGTCAATACAATGGGGAGTAGCCAACTTAACTTTACTCCCATATAAGTGGATTATCTTGCTGATAAACCTACAGCCTCCATACAATATTCAATGCTGTTGCCCTTCTGAAAAAGAAGGCAGTTAATCAGAGGAGGGTAGCTCCATGGTACAATTCACAAGATAGTGGCATTCCACTAATTTAGGAGAATCACGCTTTGCCTGCAAAGAAAGTTTAAAACGTATTAAAAAGGCCTCCGAAGTGCAAGAACCACATATAATTTGTCATTAATAGAGCAAAAAAGAACAACCCCAGGTTTCTTTTCAGCACTGAGTGTTAGCTCTGTTGAGCCATGTATTCCCTTAACTCTCAGCAGCAATGACTTCATGAGGTACTATACAAATTGTAACTATTAGAGAAAAACTTTACCAGATCTTTCCCATAATTATCAAAAACAGATCCTCCTGTAAAGTAGCTCTAAAATTGTACATAAGGGCTGGTTCCTACGAAGACTTGTCATGATTCCATTGTACTTCCTCCCTTTCGACTTTTATTTTGTGGCCCCTTCTCCCCACTTCCTGGGCCTAGTTCTGTTCCTTAACTTTACCTTCGTTATCCCTCATTGTTTGCACCTGTTCCCTTCACTGTTTAAGTCCAGTCTTCCCCACATTCTCCTGCCAGATCCTTGTTGTTTTTCAACTCATAGTGACTGCTCTGAATTCTTGGTCAACCTGATTGTTGGAATCCTGGTTTTTGTTTTCTGGACTCTGTGTAATTCCATCCTTTGATCTGAGGTCTGGTGAATTTCTGTTGATTAGTTTCTTTAGCGTTTTCCGAGTGTTCATTTTTGTTTAGTAGTTGATGTTCCTTGTCCGTGTCCTATTTGTTTTGGTGTATCTCTATTTTTCCTTAGCCTTCCCCGTGTGTTCATTTGTTTAGTAGCGTATGTCTTTTACCCGTGTCCTATTTCATTTGGTGTGTTTCAGTTTGTTAGTCCCCTAGTTTTTTTTTTTTTTTTTTCTGTGTTTATTTAGATTGATTTTCTCGGTTCATAGCCTTATTTTATCCCTGAACCTTTTGGTTGTTTTAATTTTGGTAAATTATGTCTCCCTCCTGTTGTCAATGTTAGTTCTATTGTCGTCTTGTTTTCTATTAAGTTAACTCCCCTCCTGTTTGGTCCCGTGGATAGTTTGTTAGTCTTTACCTTTGGTGAACCTGTTTCTTGTACCCTCCTGTTAGGAGCGATTTTCGTTTGTCATCAATTTCTTGTCAATAAAAGCCTTTTTGTTAGTTCAGTCACTTGCACAGTCTCCTCCCTTGGGTCCACCCTCACCCTAATCGTGATAAGACTGCTTCTTCCCTATGATTTTTGCTGTTAAGTCAAGTTAAACTATTACTTCATCAATCCTTCAACATTTCTCTTAAGCCCTATCCTCACTATACTGTTCAAAAAGCTGTTTCCCTTGAGATACATTCATACTAGATTTTATCAATCTATATTTAATAACAGGCTATGTACTAAATGCTTATAAGGATGCTGTAATCAAAACCTGACTTAAACATTGTCTTGTCCCAGGTGTTTTAGCCAGTTATAGATTAATAAAAAGGGAGCACATGTGACTGCCTAAAAGATGTAAAGGCCTAAATGGCTTGTAACGTTATCATTTACCATTGCCCATTTTTCTACTTCTAATGTGAGCCACCTTGGAGTCACTTTTGACCAGGTTGTGTCCTTTCACTCATACATACACTCAAACAAATCCCTAGAACGGCCATCTTTCACCTGCATAATGTTATTGTTAGAAACATCCTGTCTCATAGTGATTTTGAAAAACTAGTCCATGCATTTGTTACTTTTAGACTGGAGTACTGTAACCCCTTACTAGTATGATTTCCCAGTAACTCTCTGAAAACCCTCTAATTAAACCAAAACCTTGCAGTGAGAGTGCTGACTGGAATTACCAAGAGAGATCATATTTCTTTTCTCCCTTGGATCTTTATAAAATTCATTATAGATTTCAAACCATTCTCCCTGGTCAAGCCTGATCATCTCTTAAAGCCCTTTATAGTAGCATATAGATCTGAAAGGCAGGTCTACTTGTGGTTTCCTAGAATTTCCTAAAGAAGAATTGGAGGTAGAGCCTTTATTTATCAAGCTCCTCTCCTTCGGAACCTGCTCCCAGTTCACATTCGTAACTTTCAAGCCTTGAAAGTAGAATTGTATATAGTTAGACCTGGTTTAAGTGACTCTGATCCATCTTAGTTAATCTGCTATAGATGCCCCTCTGATGCACTAAAGCCCTTTTCGTCACCTCCCTCTCTGTCAACATTGCAGCTTTGTGTCTTCATTTCACTGTAGTTGTGCTTCTCCCTCCCTATAAAATTGTGCAGGTAATGGCTGCCCAATGTTTTGTTGTTACAGTACTTTTTGTTGCTTTTTTTTCTTGTCTCTCTACACTCTCCACTTATCCCATCTGGTTGAGTCTGAGTCTGGTTCTCCTGGGAGTTTCTTCCATTGCTTAATCAAGAAGGATTTGTTGCGTTTTCTCTATAAATCCATAGTCTTAACTTTGTAATGTAAAGCACCTTGAACTGCTTTTGTGATGAATTGGCACTGTATTAATAAAAAATAAAATTGAATTCAATTGAAGGCAGCATGGTAGTAGATTGATTAGCTCTGCTGTGCGTGTGAGTATCCTCCAGGTACCCTTTTTTCCTCCCACAGCCCAAAAACATGTGTGTTAGCTTAACTCTAAATTGACCAATAGTGTAAATTTGAGTGTGGATGGTTGTCTGTCTGTGTATGTGTCTGTATGGCCCAGAGACAACCTGTCCGAGGTGTCATTGGGCGAGAGGTCAATCTGCCTAATGTCAGATGACCTGCCTAATGTCAAAATGGATTGGAATCCTTCCCTTTTATTTCAGCAGAGCTGTCCATTCCCTACCAGATGCTCCCTGTTGTGTGTTCTCACAATAATTTGTAGGTTCTGAGGATGGTGTGATTATGTCCACAGGAGACTTCCACATCCATCCTCACTTCCATCATTTCCCCTCCACTCAAAGAGGACAAGTGTCAAGTTCAAAGCCTCTTGTAATTATGATGTCTTTTCTTAGCAGGAGGCATGTCGAGATGGGTCAAAAACGTTAAAATCAACCTGTATCTATTTCTAAGGAATGATAGTGGACAATTCAAAAGACAACAAAAATGGAAAAACAAAACCTACAGAACATGCAGTAAATATAGAACTACTCAGAACTACTACTGTAAGTCATAAACCTAAGTGTCTGTGATGGTGAATGAACAGCAAAATGTATGACTCTGGTAGCTATGGTCAGTATTTCAATATAGTGTGTTTCCTCAAGGTTGCCCCATACAGAATTAAACATTACAGCATCAATCAGCACTGTTTGCTGAATAATGCTGTGTACTGAGTATTGTTGAGACATTGTTTAGGAGGTGTTGGTCCAATTTTGGATGCCATAATTTTGCCACAATAACTGGTACATCTTTTAAAATGATATTGTTAATTGAACAACACACAGGTTGAACCTTACATAGTTCATTGGGCTGCTCTTCTAGTTATTATATGAAATGGCATTAAATTATAGCAATGTTTAAGATAGCACCATTGTATTGTATGCTTAAATACCCCTTCATTTGACTTACACAACCAACCACTTGGTTCCTTTTTATGGAGATAGGCCCTTTGAAGGATAAGGCAAAAAAATAATCTATATTTTTGTTGTCAACAAATCCATGATCCCCAGATCAAAGCCAACAATGGGCTGGCTGTATCTCAACATTTTCTGACTCTCTACCCTGACTGTGCAATTGGCTCTGTAATGTCTGAAAATATAAAATAGGTCACGCATATGTAGTTAAGTTTCTTTTTTTTCCTAATTTCACGAACTTTCTGGGCATTGTCTTTAGCACTTTATTTAAACAGTAATTATAGACAATTGAGAAAAATAAACTAAAAGTAATTTCAGATATAATGAGATTATGAGAGTTGCCAAAAAAGATGCTGATTGCTTAGAAGTTGCTGAGTGTGCATTTATAACTGAAACATCAAAACATTGAATGAAAGCAAAGATGATGTAAGAAAAAAAAACTATAGAAGGAAATGCTGAAGAAAATTAAAATAAAGAAATACCCTGAACCTTAAAAGGCTATTGCTTCCTTGTGGTTTTATTTTAAAAAAGTCACATACTTATATTAGCACAAATTGAAAGGTGCAGGGTTGTTTAAACATGTAATTCAGAATGCCAATGTAAATTTCTAACTTTTGCTTTATTTTGAAACCCTGGAAACTTCAGTGTGTCCTGGTAAACTCTAGTTCCTAATTTGTTACATTTTAAAAAATCTGGCACATTGAAGGCTTGAGGTACTGCTCTAGAAAGACTCTTATTTTGAAAGTGACAATATTGTGCGTGTGTTTGAAGTTATCATCAGCAAAAAAAAAAAAAAAAAAACACATTCAAGCGTAAATACCAGAAAGGAAAATGCTGAATCATTGTTGGCAGAATTAGTGATAAAACACAGCGAGATCGAAAAAAAGACACCTTGGGTCAAAACTTATAGCTCACGCTGATTAAGTCTCGCAAGAAATAATAGTGTCAGAATCGCTGCCAATGACAGTAGAAGGATGAATTAGAAAAGAATAATTTAACTGAGATACTGAATGGCTTCATTAGCCTTCCTCCTATAAAACATTGTTCTTTAGGCTGTAGCAGCAGCACAAAATGACAAGGAAACTTTTTTCTTTCAGTTACATCTAGTGCCTATATTAAACAAGCTACAGTCACGTCAAAGCAGACAACCTTCCCACAGTAGACTAGGATCTACTCCAGCCCAGTCCAGCCCGTTCAAACCCAATCATCTATATTTAGCGCATATGCCTGACCCATATAACTTTATTTCTAAAATCAGCAAATCTTCTATATTAGCAGAGTGGTAATGCACTGTTTTTGAGTGTGTACAGTAAAATGAAATATGTTGTAAAGCCGGCCACAATTGTGTGTCTGGTGCCAATGAGCTGAAATTAAGAAGAGAAGCTATTACGGTTAAAATAGGTGTTGGACTTGTGTTTTGTATGTGGAATTTATTTATGAAAACTGAAAGTTGTATAATTGAAAAAAAAAAATTATGGTAGACGATTAAATGTATAATGTCATGGACCGCCATAAACTGCCTAAAAAGGTATAAAACATATGAAGATCCTGACTTAAAGGACAAAATTTGAAAGGATCTAAACTTTAAATGATGTTTGCAGCTAAATGAATCACAATAGGCTGAATAAATAGCATATAGTCAAAGATATTAGTAATGAAGTAACTACAAAATTATGACCATATGATACAATAACAATAGTGTCAGACTTAGAATATTCTAGTATGCAATTTTAAATGACTCATTTTATTTTTTAGATCTTTGTCTAAGAATGCCTTGTAGGGCAGTGCAGCTTCTGCTGTATTGAAACTGCAGTAACTTGTTTACCTTCAATACCTTGTCTATCAATCAGCAGGTTGCAAGCGAAGTGCAATGTGCCAAATGTCCTGCTATTAAATAATAAAATTTGCTGCAAACTGTGAAACTAAATACTAAAATAATGACACATGTAAACACATTCTTCATCCCCAGTAATGTTTTGTACAAATGGAACAGTGTGGTGACAGGAAATGCATCAGGTTGGACGTATTGAAAGTACCTGTAGCTGTAAAACCACCTGTTATATGTGATTATTTGTGACATTGATGGCATAAGGACTGAAACCAGATAACAGATGCTTACATCTAACCAGTCTACTGGGATACTAATGAATTGCAAAGCCCTTGAATGCTAAGTGGCATTTGAGAAGTCCGAGGATGCTCTTGTTATATTTTTCTCTTTTTTTTTAGTCTGAATATTTTTCCCAGTGCACCTGCACAATGACAGCTCGCTGTCTAACTCCAGGTGCCTCATATGGGTAGCCTGTCGAGTGTGAGGTGGGGGATTTTATGTCCTAATGGGGAGATGGAATTCTTAACCAGTTAGAAATAAGTTATAGAAATTTGGCATGTTCCTGGCATCATATTTGACAGAGATGCAGAGATGTAAGCACAATTCCTAAGAGGACACTAGGCTGCCAGGTTGATTCACTGTTGATGATGATGCCAACCTATCAATGAAAGTGACTGGTTGGATGATACAGATCTTTTATCTGAATAAGGAGCATCCTTTTGCCCCCTACCATTGACTTGCACCCATCAGCTGTTGTCTGCTGTGATCAATTTCCTCAGATGAAAGTGACAAGGCTACGGCACCTTTACAGTGTAGCATTTCCCGTGCAAGCCTCAGCCCAAAGAGTGATGGGATGCCTCTGTCAGCAAATCTATCTCTTGAAATTCAGGCCTCTCAGCTGTGACACATGCTCAAACAGCAACAAAGATGTGACTACGGTATGGAAGAGAGGTGTCAGTTATTGAATGACCCCCTCGTATATTTGGTTGGAAAAGAATGAGGTGTCAGAACAAAAATGGTAATAGACTGGAATACATTAAGTGATGTGGAGTGTCTACCGGACTGGAACCAATTCTGCCTGTTTCTTAAAAGTTCAGCTCCCCTATAATCAGCACCAGCAACGAAATACCCATCTGTGGTTTAGGGGATTTTTGAGGAAGGAGAAAATACTGATAAACTATTATATTTAAACAAAACTTTGCATGCTCAAAATCCTCTTCGATATCATCTGCATTTGGGTTTCATGGGAAAGAGTTGTGATACTTGAATACTTGTTTTGTTTATGGCTTTTCTGTGAAAAAAAACACTTACATAGGATATTAATTAAGAATACTAATTACTGGAAATATGAGAGAAAATAACTATGTATGTATATATAAGAGGCACGAGCAAAACAATGAATCAACTCAAACACTCCAAACATTCATTTACATTGTGCTTAATTTTAAAATAATAAACATTTGCATTGAGTGCAAACAGCTGACAAGCTTGACACATCAAAGTGCACGTGGTAAAGGGGAAAACGGATTTAATCCATTTTCTACGGCTTTTAAAGGAAAAAAAAAGTCACAGCTTTATTATCTAACACATTTGCATGTTGATGCTACACTTAAGCTTCACCGAATGATCATTATGGGAACATTAATACCTGTTGTGACTCCTATTTGTCTGACATTTCAAAAGATTTCAAAGTACATACACACTCCTCCCCATCTCTCTTTCTCTGTCATACACACAAACACACACACACACACACCGTCCTCTGTAGTGTAGTAAATCTCATAGCATCGACTGTGAAAGCTGCTGGGATCTGCTATTTTGTTCTCTTTGGGATTGCTGCCTCTTCCCACTTGATCCAAACAGTCAGCTTAGGGAGCTTGTGGCACGCAAGCATACAAGTTGCCAAGGAGCTGTCACCAAGATGTCCACACAAAGGATTTCTGCTGCAGACTAGTAGAGTTTGATATACAGAACAGAGCTTTCCCTTGGTATTTGAATGTATAGCGGTAGGGGGTGATCCAATTGCAGCCCCAGGAAATGCTGAATTTTCTACCACAAACCCGGTTTAGTAACAAAATGACAGCTTGAGAAATAAATGGGTGTCGATGAGGTATAAGATGCAGTTTGACAACACTGACAACAGGATTTATTTGGCACAAAATAGTCTATATCTGATGTCATGCAAATGAAAATAAGGCAGAACTGGGTGAAGGCAGTTGGGGATGATAACATGGTTATCATGTATTTTTCAACCCAACACTATAGACAGGGTGCGTATATAAAATGCGAGAACAACGCAGTGAGACATGGTTTAAAATACACACATGCAGAATATTTTTAATCTTTAAAATCCTAAACTACGACTGAATCTCCACACTCACTCCATCATAATTTCAAAATTACCCATCCTCCCTCCTGATTATTAATGACAGCACAACCTTGACAATTGTTGTTTGTGTTGTCCCTGTCACTGTGTCCTGACGATTACTGGCACACCAGTGTCACTCAGTTTGGACAGGTTTGGTCCAAGTGTTGAAAAACTTCAGAGTGAATCTTCAGCCGCTGTCCATCTAATGGCATCAGAGACTTGAGCGAGCCCCCGACCACAGACAGCACTCAATCAGTCTGAGCCTTCAAACTGACCTTGCTCTGCAATCATCTAGCTACAGGGGATTAGGCAATCACTCAAGCCACCTGGAAAGGACTTTGTTCACATCTCACAGTCTCCATCATATCACAGATATACGTCAAAGGTCTTTTTTTCCTTAAGCCCCTGGATTCATCAATAAAGCTCTGATTAGGGAGCATCCCCAGTGTTTCAAACAAACAGTTTTACTGTGTCAATTATTCTTTATCCCTTTCATTTTTTAGACAGAGGCATGTCTATGTTGTGCTAATTGGACATTGTTGCTTGATTATATCTATTATACAATCAGTATAATGGGGAACTTCACAAGAGACATTCAGCCTTGCCTGCTTTTAACAATAACGCGTGCAGAATATCAAGTTTGCGCATAACTGCACATCTCTTTTTTTCTCCTTTGTTTGTCGTAATTGTGTTTATATTTGTCGTCTTCAAAAGCAGTCCCTCTTTATAACACTTCTTCCAACCGCAGGGGTGTCATGGAAGTGACAAAGTCGTTCTTAATTTTTCTAAATGTAAATGTTATTTGGTGAGAAAAATCAACATTCCTGTTCATACGTTGTATAAGAATGGAACCATGCGGAGCGATCAGCAATAAATATAAAATCTATCTTTCACTAAAGCACTTGCCCAGCTGATATAACCTGTTCAACAGGGTGTTGGTGAATAGCGGAAGGCCACCACATCAGGGCAAAGGTCATTACAACCCTCCACTCAACAAAAAAAGAGTTTTAGCTCTCTGTGTTAATGAAGGGTGCTCATTGCATCCATAGAAAGCACGATTTGTCTTTTTGTTTGTTTGTTAAACCTTTAGATTTATTTACACTAAACGCTTGTCTACCAAGCTGGTGTATTAGAACTTAGTTTCCTTGAAAGGCTAACATGAACAACATTACAATCAAACCACTCAATGACAAATGTCAGTGTGTATGCATATTCATTAAAATTGGATGCCAGCTGTTGGAAAAGGAGCACCTAGTCAATGTCAAGCCTTGGCTGAAATTTTAATAAATGTGGCGTGGATGCTTTTATGTGGAACAAGAAGACTTACTTTTTAAAATGTATTGACAAAGCCGTCGTCTTCGGCAAAACGCCCGCTGCCCTAATTCAGTAACATTTGCCCAAACTAGCAAAAGGAAAATGATTATTGCATGAAGTGAGGGAGCCAGCTCAGGAGTAACTTTTCAATTCAAGACACCAAACATCGACTCCACTCATCCTTAGACTCACTGCTAAATGTCAGTGTGTTACTACAAATGAGAAGGATTTGCTGGCGGTCATTTTCAATCACGCTGCAGCATCTCTCTCATCATCTCTGTAGTGTTCCCTATAATAAAGCCTTGTTTCTGGAGCAAAAAGCCCCATCATGTCCCTGCTTTACGTGATACTTCCTGCATCCAATTACGGGCCACATTAGAGTAATTTTCTTCCAGCGCTGCATTTGCATTCTGTAAGAGACAGGCGACAAGGATGTCAGTCATTAATCATGGCCCAATGAGGGCTGTCAAAGCATTGTCATGCTTGTCAAACGTCTGCTCTTTAAACTCCCTCCAGTTATCAAATCCTGGGGCCAGATGAATAAAACTCTGTGTAGATTCATGACTCAAACTGTGTGTGTTCACAGAGACAGACATAGGCATACACATTTGTCTTTTTTTTGCCACAGATTTATAAAGTATCACGTACGGCTGGTTCTGTTTTCTAAATCTCAGTCATCGTGGAAATGAGCACGCATGCACGAGCTTCATTTCCACTCCCACAATTCGCCATGAATGGAGCAGAAACGCCCTTAAACATCAGTTTGCATATTGATACTGGTGCTTGCTCTAGCGCAAAAAGGAAGAAGATTGAGAAAGAAGATTTGCAGATTGTACTGTGTTGGGGAGTTTTCATTACAAATGACATTTTGCACAACTGTGGCCATCTGTAACATCTGTGCCACTGATTTATCAAGCATAACAGTAAAGCAGCATGGCTTTGATATCTTTATTTTCTGCACTAAACTTCTGAAAGATGATCAGTTGTCTCACTCAAAGTGGACACTTCACAGTTGAAGTTAATTTTTAAAATGCCGATGGGGAAACAATGTCATTTCTGTAACTGAACAGAAAGAGAAACTACACCGCTTAAACAATTATTTAAATTTTTGCTTTGAAATTTGCATTTTTATAATGTAGATTTCAAGGTAACAAGACAGTCAGGAATACTGACAAAACCAAACAATTTTCTAACACCGGACTGTGTTTTGTGTTTATTTTCTTCTTGATAGTTTCCTCATGGTCAGAAGCATGCTTGAGGTGTGCACTTTCCCCCAAATGTTCTGTGTTTGTACATACCAGTTTGTATTGTATGTATACCATATGTATTGTATATACATCTGGCCTCGGATCTCTGACCCACCCCCCAAAAGCTTGACAGACCTGTATCTGACCTCTCTGGAGTAAATGAAAATGTAGAAATAGGGAGATATGAGAATGTGTCTTGATGCATGTGCATTTTTCTGTCTGACTGTCCTTTTTTTGCCCTGTGTGTGTGTGTGTGTGTGTGTGTGTGTTTGCGTGTGTGCGTGTGTTTAGGAGGATGTGTTCATGCGTGGACTTTGTTGTTCAACAACTCAATAGCTAATCGCTCTTTGCTGCTTCTGTTTTCAGGGGTTCCTCGGCAGATAAAAACATAATAGCTAAATGACTTCAGGCTTAGGCTGGTGATTGTGTGTGAACATAAAGAAGAATCCAGTGATGAGATAGTGCTAAACAATGCTAATTCAACTGTGGCTAAGCAGGGAAACAACAGAAACATTGTTAGTTTTTTTAGAATACGGTGACACTAAATCCATGCCAGAAGCGCCAGATGTGAGACAATGAAATGTTTGCTCTATTTGAATTGGCTGTATGTCACCTCTTCTTTTCGGTCACTCCAAATAACACCTTGATGTCCATTATCTGCACACATAATTGCTATATTGATTTTCACTGTTGCCTCTTTCTTTTTAAACCAGCATGCTTTTGCTTGCCATTGTTCAATAGATGCTCTTGAAAGAAAAGATTGATTGTCTAGAATAATACTGCTTTGGAAAGGGATTAAAAAGCCGTACCACTGCTTTTGCATATTTTGGCTTCATTACCACAAATGACACATATTTTAAGTTGCTGCTGTTCATTTCTTGAAGCAAAGTCTGTAAATGTTTATTCTGTGCAGGTAACCACTTCTTTTTAATATGTTATTATTTTCTTACTTTTCCTAAGTTTTTGAAATATTGATAGATAGATAGATAGATAGATAGATAGATAGATAGATAGATAGATAGATAGATAGATAGATAGATAGATAGATAGATGAACAAGGTCAACATACAGTGTAGTATGGTATATTATTACATTCATTATCAAGTTAGTAATCTAGCAACAATGCAAGAACAAATACAATCCTCTAACCATGGAAATTGATTATATATTCAAACCACAAACACAACACGGCCTGCATCAACACTGTTGTTTTGTTTGATCTTCTGAATTTCAAAGAGGAGGGAGAGACGTCCTACCATCGGAGCGACTCTGACAATAAACTCCGTGGAGGAAGAGCTTCAGGGACTTGCTGCCTTAACTGCAGGAAAGCTGTGTGTGTGCTGAACGTGAACAGGCTTGTCAGGCACAGTGGCTGCCCTGTGATACTGTCTTTACCTTTGCACAAAGAACTCGCAGCAAAAGCAGTTTCTCTGATGTACTTCCTTACTGTGAAAGGGGCATAAAGTGAACTTAGTGTCTGGTTATTACCTAACAGGCATACCAACACAGATGTATCATCTTTTTTTATTTAGGCAGGAAAACCCTGAGAGAATTTAAAAGAGAGGGAGTTGTTATTAATGGATTTAGAGCAACAAACATTTTTATACTGATTTAATTATGATTCCACAGATGGCAAAGTTGGTTTGTGTCTCACAACAATGCTAACAATGCTAATATTTTTAGGTCTATTGCGGTGCAGTTTTAAATACTACTTGGATGTGAAAAAATTACAAAAATCAGACTTTAGCCCAAAAAAATCCAGAACAGGCATTACTGGCAGTTATGGTACAGAAACACTGCATTATCAGTATCACTAGATTGCCAATAAATAAATACATACATACATAAATAAAAAAATGTATGTATGTAACAAAATGAAAAAAATAGGACATAACAAAATATGTTTAAAAATGTTTAATGTAAATATGCTTAATGTGTTTTAAGTGTATAATACCTAAATGAAATGTAGGCCTTGATCATTATTTCACACTGAGCACTGCACATTTTGAAATACAGACACACACACAGCTGCACAGATTTTATTCTGCTGTTTGGGCCACTGGCTCCTATCAGTAAATGCTCTTGATCAGAGGAGCACTGACAGGGGGAGATTTTCTGGCATAGCTTCGGTTCTCTAATGTCCAAGAGGACAAGGTCAATGTTAATTACCACCAATTACCCCAAATTTCTACTAATCACTGGGGTCCTGTGTGATGGCAGTGAAGAGCACTGTCTCTGACCCTCTTTCAAAACCTTCCATAAATACTGAACTGCGATCATACTAAATGTGGTTATTCAGAGGGCCTGGCCATATGGTTAACATCATTGTCATAGTGCTCAGGCCACTGGGTAACTACTTGTGCCTCAGTAATAGAGGCACTGTCAGTCTAAAAGAGACCTGGCCTGTGAAAAACTATTTATTACTCCTCAAATGTTATAGAAGCACAGACATCCCAGAGTTATTCTACATATTCCACAGATTTCCTATTTAGGTATATCTGTGGTCACTTGAGTTTCACACTTTGAAGTGTATTTTTCCCACTGTTTGTGCACTGATGTAGCACAGAGGTGTAGAAAACAGGTTTTGTGCATGGTCCCAGGACTAATATCTGCAAAGTGTCCCCAAATGTTGAGTTGAGATAGGGAAGAACCTCTTCAGGATCTCTGCCCTTTCTGTTCAAAATAGCCCCAGGACAGAGTTAAAGCATGATGCTGCTTGTGGCTTTGAAAGTCAGTGTAGGAGGACAAATCTGTTACAAAGTGTTGCCGCTGTTTTTCTTTTATGCTCTCTCCCTCTCTCTCTCTCTCTTTTTTAATTTAACATGACCTCCTTTCTTTTACACTATGTCATTTTATTTTTTTCTTCAAGTTTTGTTCTAAGGTTTATAAATGCATGTCAACTTGCATCACAGGATAGTATTTCTTCTTATGCCACTGTGAGACAAGAGACGGTATCTTTTCTCCCAAATTCTTTACATTAACTTTACATGAGTAAGTCTGTTTTCTGGTTGGCAACATCCCTCATTTCTTCCTAGTTTCGTCTTTCAGGGCTTATCTCAACCATCTCATTTTCTCGCTTAAACAAAGCTACAGTTTCATCCATTCGCTGACCTCATTTTCATGGCCGTGCTGAAATCTTTGAGTTGAATTTTACTGAGTGTGAGTGTGTACACGCCGCTGTCTCTTGGATGTCGTTGGCGTGTCTCTGAAGCAATTTTCTCAACTATGAATAATTCACCAGATATTATTCCAAAGGTCATCTTATAGTAATTAGTACCCTACTGTTGACTAAACAGCCTCAAGGTACCTGATGGCCAGTTTAATTACAATTTGAAATGAGTGTACTGTTTGACAAACTCTATATGTTCTCCCGACACTTCAACAGATGACACCTTGAGAACTAAGTAGGCTTACAATAAGTTGGCTTGTTAGCAGATGGGGAAGAAGGGTGTGTATGTGTGTGTGAGTGTGTGAAAGAAACAGGCACTCACTATGCCGTTAGGATCACAAAGTCCTTTCTGTTCAAATATGCAGTAATTACTGGAAATGCAGATTGGTTTAGTTGGGTATGCATGTGTTTTGACAGTGTGGACATCCTCTGCACTGTCACTGTCTCATTATTAGCCAATTACCATGGAAAACTAATGGGGCAGGTCACAGTTGGCTCTCTTAAGGAGATCGGGGACTGAACATATGCTGAAGATGCGGCAAGATGACACAGTCCAGCAAGCCTTTGGCACTTTACGAAGTACATGACAGTGTGCTTTGTGTTGCACAAGCTAGAAGTCAGTGCAAAGGGATCCTGTCATGTCCTGTTGTCATGAACATCAACCCCTGCACTATAGTGTATGCTTGAGGTTTCCTCTCTGAGGGCTTGTATGCATTCGAAAGAAAACAGTGGATAAAGCATTAAGCCAAAACAGCCCAAGGTAGGATCTATAGCTCAGGGGAATTGTCAAAGCTGTTGCGGAGTTTACCATTAAGGCATCAAAGCTGTCATGGATGGATGGATGGCAAAATGGACAGATGGATGAACGAGTACATGTATGGATAATAAAAAGTACAAAATACAGATTTATCACAAGCAGTGCCCATAAAAAGGTTAAAACATTTTCTTTACTTTCACTGCGTAGGAGAGTAAATGCCCATATGTAGAGTAGACAGCTTCACAAAAAATGATAACATGCACTGAAAAATGGTGATGCAGTGTCTGAAGTAAATCAAAAGTGTCATTCTGAACAGCCACAGCACATGACTAGAACGATACTAGTGGCTTAAACTTGCCTTCATGTCTTGGCCCTGCAAATAAAAGGCTAAAATTAGGGTTTATTGTCTTTATTGATTTTACTCTGAAATTTCTAGGCTACTTCCGAGAGCCTATGGCCTACCCTGATATGATAATGGCTGTGCAGCCTAATGAGTAGAGGAATGACCTTGTGATGGGAAGCACATTGATTTTTATTGTTGAACCAAATCAAAAACACAGGAATTGATCAATAAATGCTCTGACCTTCCCTAATATAAAGTATCAAAGTGCTCTTTAGACTCTACATTTTAAAGGCTCAATAACTATCACATACATTCAAGGTTTATTGACACACACTTGGGGAATTATATATGTATATAAATCAGTAGTGTGTTTATCTGTCCCACCTTGTCTCTTAAAATTAAGTTCCTAAACAGCACATGGAAAAAACATTTTTTGAGGCACGTAATCTCAACCAAATTGTGAAGGCAGCTTTGAAAGGAAAATCAATATTAAACCTAGATTCAACATGTTGCTACAGACATAAAGCTAATGTTGCATGATATATGCTAAATGATTCAGTGGAGTTAAAGCTACAATTTCCAAAGTCAGTTTAGCCTGGCGTATGGCCCTTTTAGCAGAAGAATAAATAATGTACTTTCTGTGGAGGGGTTAGCGCTGCCGCCTCACAGCTACAAGGTTGCAGGTTCGTGTGTCCGACTGATCGTGGCCTCTTTCTGTGGAGTTTCCATGTTCTACCGATGCTTACAGGTTTGACGTGCGTGTCGGGTTAATTGGTGATTCTAAATTGCCTGTAGGTGTGAATGTCAGTGTGAATGGTTGTCTGTCTGTGTATGTCTGTCTGTGTTTGCCCTGGGACTTGCCATGCGGAAGGGCTGGATAGCCCTCCCGCACGGCAAGGATGGAGTTCTGTTCTCAAGATAGCTTTGTCCTTGAGCAAATGGAAGATAATAGATTTAATCATAATTTGTCTGTAATTATAACAAAGCATTAACAATATTTTGTTGATTAATTGTTCATGCTTATAAATTGTTCGTGCATATAAAAACAATACAAAGCATCTTTGACCCTTAAGTTGACAAATGCTGTGATTTTGTTCAGATAAGCTCAGTAGTCCTCAGATGGAAGTGTAAAAATGTAAAAAAAAAACTTATTTATTTAACCATATAATCAATCTGGCTAAGTTGGTAATTTTTTTACATGAATGACAGAGGTAAAATAGCATGTCCAGTTTGATGTGACTTCTATCATTTGTTTGTCATTGCCATGTTTGGAATAAAGTGACAGTATGCTCTCACATCACATCTATCACTAATATGACAACGCTTTCAGAAACACTTAATCAAACAGCAGTATAAATTGAAGGACAAACATGACACACAAATACTTTGAGGACTCAATATTTAATGGCTAAAGTAAAATTCAATGACAAGAAAAATCTTTTCACCATATGGAAGGTCATTTTTTGTAGATTTAAATGGGATACTTTACAAAGGCATGACAACACAGACTGTATAGCTTTGACCGACCAATACAGATTCGCTGGCAAGCACTGAAGCCATCTTTCAATGCCTCTTGACCTACTCACTGATGACTAATTTACAAGCATATACTTAAATCTTATATTTTGATATAGTTTTTGTACAAGATACATAGTGTACATAAAATATTCTGGCAAGGTGCATGCCAGTATACACATACAATGTATGTGCACACAGGCACACACACGCGTTCATACATGCAAGGAGACGCTCTCCCTCACACACATACAGGATCACCTATAAACACATTCAAACACACTCTCACCAATATTATGCATATGTATCCATTTACATTAAGAGAGATTGTCATCTCATCACTTCTTTTGCCTTTGAATTCCAGTATTTAGCCTGTAGTCTAGTCTTTACCATATATGTCTTTCCAGTTTGTAACCATTACGAGTTCTTAGGGGTACTGCTATGTACAGTTTAAAGTCCAGTTTACCTGACAATATAGATATCAGTGTACGTAGAGGCATAAGTGGTACGCACACTTCACAAAATTTTAATGTGTACACTGTGTAACATTTGTTTTGTTTCATAAGACAGACAAACAAGTAAACATCAATTGTGACACTGAATCTAATGACTGATGCATGAACTACATAGTTCCAATGTCAAAACAGTTCATGCAGATTATGACAGAGGCGGACTTGGTAATAATGACACACGTTTTGAATAGAATTATTCGGAAAATGAAAAGCAATGTTCAGTCTTATGTAAAGCATCTTTACTGTTTCTATCACTAGGGCAGAGGAAACCCAAAACTGGAAAATAACTGTGAGAGGAAACATGCAAAGTGAAAACCTGTGATCACTAAACATTTTTGTCTTTTTTCACTCTTTTTTTTTTTTTTTTTTTTTTAGTTTAGTTTTGTTTTTATTTGTGAAAGATGAAACACTCAGTACTTTCTCAGTGGAGGCTTATCCCAAAAATACAAATGCACATTCTTTCACATCATGGTATGCTCACTTTAAAAATAAATATATAAAAACACCTTTCTTCTTACCTCTAAAAGGGCATATTGTAAAACAAAATGGGACTGCGCTCGACAAAAACCCATGTTAGTATCAAAAGCAACATCCTATAAATGTACATTCATGCAATTTTTATACCATTCGCCCTAATAGTGGTCTTTTAATTAATGTAGCTGCTGCAACATTACAGTACATATGGATTATGTAGGCAGAGTAAGTTAAAACACAGTGAAGTTACTGATAGGTGATATTGTGCTTACTGTACACCTGTGATTGGATACATTTGAAACAATCACATTTTTATTCAAGTCTATTAGTGTATTACTTATTTATTTTATGGATATTCGTTCCCTCTGCAGTATGAGGAAGGGCACAGTTTTCTGTGTCATATTTATTAAAGACCTAATTGTTATTTTTCACATTTATTTTTGTTAAAAGCATCCAGCCATTTGCCCTCTTTATTCAAATTGTAAATACAGACTGAAAAGACTACTAAATATCATATGTTTTCATGTAGTTGTCAGAGCAATATAATTGTATTTGTTGTAACATCATGTTTTATGTTTCCTATGATATGTGCTCCCTTTGATTAAATATGCATTGTTTCTAACATTTGCTGATACATGTCTGTCCTATAACAATAAAATGAGATGTCAAGTGACAGTGAAAAAAAAAGTATTAGTAAATGAGTTCAAATTGGATTTCCAGACAAGGGCATTTCATCAGCGGATGTTTATAGGAGGATTTATTTAAGTTGCTTCTTTTGTTTTGAAGTGAATTCATTTTTGTAATTGACTTTTGTAAAATTGAATTGCCCCTTCCTGTGTCTTTGACACACTGTTCCTGATAGTGATCATTTCACCGGAGTCTCCTTTTCATAATGACACAAGTCCTGACCCTAAGAATACAACAGTAGAGCTGTGGTAGCTAAGAGGATGCAAACACAATTTGCCTTCCACGTTCCCCTGAGAACGCCACGTTACTCTATAGATTTAGGCCTGTTCCCAATTTGCAACATTGTGCAAGAAAATTAATCACATGAATCATAGACCTGATGATGTAGACACCTGGCTTAGATGTTACTGGAAAGTAAAACTGGATATCAGCAAAGTCACTTTTTGCTGTAGCAATAGATTATACTGCACCCAATCTGTTACAGATGCAAGTTAGTCTGAAGTACTCTAGTTATAATGATCAGTACAATTTGCACACATAGGCAACGATGCAGTGCGTGGATGATGAAACCATGGTGAGGGGCAGCCTTCAGGGAGGTCCCTTCAAATAGTGCCAATGCCTATTTCTATCATGACTGCAAAAATAACATTAACATGAATAATTCAGCCCTGAAGAAATTCCTGCACCCTGGCCTATTATTCCAGTGTCAACACAAAGTAAAAACTGATAATAGAAAGTCTGCAGCCAAACGGAGCTGTAAGAAGACACAAAATAATAATTAATAGCAAGAGCTTAGGTGTTATCAATGATGTGAAATGAAGAGAGGGAATGTATAAAGCTGCTATTTCTGAGCGCCTGTCATCTTTCCTTTACCTGTACACACGCAGGGCTTGTTTCTGGATAGCCAGAAAAACGCTTCCAGACCTTTTAACCACGCTGAGGGTCGTTACTGAGATCACACATCAAAATAATTCAGCTGAGAATTTTATAATTGGCTACATAGCTGGTATTAAGTGAATGTTTCTGATTAAAATGTGAGAAATAGAGACAATGTGAGGGAAACAAAGGGTGCTTCTACAAAGCGCATTTCTCTGCGCTTTGCAAGGCTAAACTACTGAGATAATGCTAGAGGTGAACATTTTCTTAATAGAATTGGCAGATTGAGCAAGCACCATATGGTAAACATCTTGGCTATGTGTGAGTGTGTGTGTGTGTCTGTGTATGAATGCATGCAGCAGTTTGTGTCTTTTTTTTTTTTCTGTTATATTTTGTGTACTGCTCCATAGTGAAAATGTGGAATACAAAAGATTACCGGTGCTGTCTACCATTGGCCTAGTTATGCTTTGTAGACTTTTTTTTTAATCCTTCTGCAGTCCCCTGACCAAAATAGACTTCTGAAACACATTCAGGCAAGACAAAGGAAACATCTTCCACCACCAAAGGAGTTTTTGCGGCATGTTATACAGCGCAATACTTCACTTGAACTTGAACAGAAACGCCATCCACCCAGAGCTCATAATTAACATTTAGCCCAGTTTAGCTCACTCAACACAAAGTACTGTATTTGCATTTGTTTCTGTGCAAAATAATCTTTTAGGACACAGTTCCACTAAGCTACAATAGGCCCAAGGAGCTTAAAGCGTACATTGCCCTTTCTTATCACTAAGCATCACCAAACTAAAAGCAAAAATGTTATGTTTTTTGTGATGGAACTACTTTGGTATAGAACTACCTTTGATTTATTGTACATGGGTCTGCTATGTTAGGACTTACACTTCCTTTCATATTTGTCTGAAGAAAACCATTATGAATAAAACCATCCCCAAATGTCTGCATTGTCTGGAGCTGGTCAAAGTTACTCTAATTATGCATACCTCCACACGCAGCATACATACTGATCATAATCTCACTGACAAAACGCCATCCACAGACGGAGTCACATTTATGTCAGGTCAATGAAGATCTGTCTTTTACAACTGGTGCTCATGTAAGAAAGAGCTGCTGCCCCCGCCGGTAGACATCTGCTGCCCGAGAGAGGAGAAGCTTGCCAGGGGGATAACTTTGACTGGGTCCTCCTTCTTACTACTGCAGTGTCTATCCAGGGTGTTGTAGAACTGTGGCCGGTTGATCCCTTTGTCTAGTTCATCTTTTTTGGGCACAGACCTACCCAGGGTATGGCGGCCATCCATGACCCCCATGCTGCCCATGTTAGCTTTGGCTCCCCGGGCACAGCTCTGCTGAAAGCCAAAAGAGGGGAGGGTACCAGTGATGGCGGTGGTGGAAGGGGTGGAGGTGGGGCTGTTGCTGCCAGGACTCTGGAACTGGGCCAGGGCTGGTGGCATCCAGCAGCTGTCAGAGTGGCCCAGTATCAGACACTCTTGGGTACAGGTCTCAGAGGCCTCAGCCAAGGCTTTCTGCAGGTTCACCTCGATGGCTGAAAAAAAAAAAAGAAGAGAAAAAGACAAACAACGTAGTTAATCCAACAGGTCAGAACATACAGGGAGTGCAGCTGGAATGCAATGATTTTACAAGGGTGCTGTAAATGCACTGAATGAACTCATGAATCATAATGTAAACAGAAGAAAGTTGTCGTCTTATCAGTGGTTGACCCACAAAATGTCAGCCTTTTAGCGAATTGAAAGTCAATGATAAATGTTTCATTTCATCTCATAATAAAAAAAGCAGCGGCAGAGCATTTAATTTCCATTGGTATTCCCACGACTCTGTCTGTTTACCTACAATATGCAATGAATTCCCTGTTGCTTAATTAGAGTTAGAAAAAAATGTCTTACTGTTTGTGTCACAGATTGTCTTTACAGTATTAAATATTTAATGAACATCTTAACAAAGCATTGTTTATTTTAATCTCTGTCAATATGGCATGACTTAAACCCTTTGATCTTTTAGAATCCCCCACAAATCTGGTCAAATATAAAAACTCAAATCAAACAGACAAAAACAAATCACATCATTCCCAGGTTCCTGTGAGCCTCTGTAGAATATTCAGGTATAATTAATAAACACAGATAATTGTGGCAACGTCTAAGTTGCATGCATGGAAGGTAAGAAAAAAATGAAAACTGAATGAGGAGGCGACGCGGGCAAGGCTAAGCACTCAAACTATCTTATCTCATTATCCTGGCACTGACATCACATGTGGAATGAGTCTGGGATGAGGCCTCAGCATTGAGACTCTGCAATAAAGCCTGTCAAGCCAGATAATTAGAATGTAAAACACTATGCACCAAGGCAACCAAAAGCCTGCAGTGTTATGTTTCCCAGGCCATGCAAAGGAAAAGGGGGTCCTCATTCAACATCACAACACTCCTCTAGGCCTTAGCTTCAAGCTGTCATGTAGAAATTATTTAGTATATTTGCATAAGTAAGAATGCTATACATAATTAAGCAGCCTAAGACCCTAGTATACTAGGACAATGATTTCCTTCACACACACACGTTCTGCACGCTCGGTGTAATTCTGTTTCATCGGCAGACATCTGCAGATCTTCTTTGCCACCTTGTTTATTGTTGTTTATTGTTTTGTGGTATTTTACCAAACCAAATCAAATGAACGTTCAGATTGCTGTGCCATAGTAATATGTCTTTTAAGTATCTGGATTGGTGAAAAACGCACTCACTTTTTTGTACTTCTGTGCTGCCACACATTTAACAGCACAGCGTCAACTTTAATTATGAGAGCGGCGTCTGAAAATGAATCGCCGGGCATAAATTCTGAGGATATATTTGGAGTACCCACATGGAGTCAAATCTGTCCTCTCCATATTGAACTGGAGCCTTGGAGCAGGAGTGTATAAATCCCTTGGGTGGTAAATGTGTCACCTTTCAGAGGGTCACTAACTTCATTAAGGCAAAAATGGATGCTGCTTTCTCATTCTCTGAGCTTGCACAATAGAGCTGAGCCAAGTCTCTGCCGTGCCCCGACTCAATCTCTCTCAGAGTGTTTTCTGCTGTTAGTGATGCCTTTTCATAGTACTGGCATTTTTGATGAAGTCATGCTATTAGCATAAATGTCTTATTGCCCAAACATGCACCTGGACACACACATGAAGTAAATGTGTGTTTGCCTTTGTCAGATTTCTTCACTCTGCCACAAGTTTAAATGATCAGCCCTTTAACGTAGTGTACTTTACAAATGCAAGGTAATCCCTGGCTCTGTGACTTTGCACAGCTTAAACTCTTAGTAGTTCTGTGTCAACAGCCTTCAGTGTCTCCAGTTTTGTATTTCAATATTTCACATTCAGCCTCTCTAAAAGACATGAGCCTGTACTATTTCCTATTCCAGAGGGATAGTTTGGGAAGGCGGTGGCGGGTTTGGGAGGGTGGGAGCATGGCGTGAGTGATGTCGCTGACAGCTCTGGCTGCTTTCGTCAGCTAGGTATGCCGCAGCCTGCTTGTGATACCGCTGTCTTTTGTATTCAGGGGAAACAACTGTACCCTGCGGAGCTTTCGGGAGGAATCACACATCACTGACGCCACAGATCCCCTGATGCAGGGAACATTGTTTCCTACATTCCCTTCAAGGAAATCTGAATGGCAGACAAGTGGGGATAATGGCAAACAATGGGGTGTAATAGACAGATCAGACCTACATGCTCATTTGAGATGATTCATCTTCACTGAGCAGTAGTGATGTGGTTGATACATGTTTTGTTACTCTGTAGATTTGACTGAACTTATAATACATTTAAACTGAAAAACTGGTAAGTGGTGTTCAATTCGTGTTTGGTTCAAAACAGCCTGCAGGCTAATATATCTGATCTGTCATAAGGTAATATCTTATCTGTGGTCTTGTTGCCCATTTCTGGACACCCCACTATGCAGCTCTAGGTTTTTAGTTGACCTTATGGTCATACGGAAGGTCAATACCAGCGGTAGCCTATGGCGTTCTTGTTCTGCAACATCAACACATCCTTTGGCCAGCCACAGATCGAACACCGCTGCATCTACCTTCGACTGACCTTACTTTCGTGTGGTCAAACATTACAGCTTGTATCAACATGTACAGAGAGAGCTATGAGAATGCTGAATGGCATGCAGAGCATTCCCCTAGAATTTTATTTTGGAATTAATGAAAATACCAGATGCATTACAGCATGCAATTCGTCTGGACACAAGATGGGGTTAACAGAGTGCAGATACTTCTCTGTAATGTGAAATCTTTTAATTTCGAAGTATACGGGGCTTGGACATGATAACTTGAATGCTTGCAATATTTTGCAATCCAGAGCTATTCAATAGCCTTAAAATATTTTCTTTTGTGACACACTGTATTTAATATTTTGTTCAGATTTCAGTATTTAGAATTTCTGGGACTATACTTTGTTTTTTTTTTAAAGCAGGGAAAGAATAAGTTAAGCACTTGAGTCACATTGACATCTTTCTAATTCACTCCAGTATTACACTCCATCTTAGCTTAACAAAAGCTTCATTACATTTGTTAGGTCTGTAATATTAGAATTTAATATATAATGTATCAAAATTATAGTGTAAAGTTTTTCAACTTATTTTTTCCAGCCCCTGTTCAAGCACATTTTGGAAACCACCTGGAGTGCAGATGATTCACCAGTGTCCTTTTCAGTGCAGGTTTGATGCTAAACCATTTAATTTTCATTATAATCATCTTAAATATGATCAGCTAATCATATGTCTTAAGTTTATTTGTGCATGGTATTTTCTGTTTTCAATATTACTACAGAATGTATTGCTAAAATATTAAGGAGTGATTAAAAATTTTGAGACTTGTGATGCCTTATGATTATGGAGAGGTCATTGTACACAGTCTGTAATATAGGGATAATTGGTTCAATTATCATCAAGGTAATGTCCTAATTATTTGTTTTAACCATGATAAAACTCAAGGTGTTCAAGTGCTAAATTATCCATCTGCAGTATTGACATTTAAGCTTTAAGTAATGCATTTTATTATACTTATATGCATTACAAGTTACACACACACACACACACACACACACACACACACACACACACACACACACACACACACACACACACACACACACAAACAGCTATGATGCATATTAGTCAGCTGATTGGGGTTTTTCAGTACAATACTATGAGATATTTAACATGACAGTTGATGATATTTACTGACACAGCTAGTTACATCTTGATGAGCTTCACATTAAGGTCTGCACACATATCACGATTCAACTCATTATTTCAGCATGCACAAGCTCATTATTGCTAATTAAAAGGATAATTGCATGCATCTAGGACATTAAATTCCTCCAACAGCCATCATGAAGGTGGACTAGGCCCCTGACTCATCCTACAGTGTTGACGAGTGCATTCTATTCAAACTTTTATGCCACAGCCATGAAACATATGTATTGTAAATGAAAGCTTTATTGCAGAGTATACACTGCCTCCATGTGAGCACACAGGATCAACAGATAATGTTTCCGTATTTTATATTTTACACAATGCTGTAACTGTATGTGATTTAAAAGTGTTCAGGTGTAGCCTATGACTACAGTACAGTTCTTACTGTTAGGAGTTTGTAAATGTGAAGTCATTGTCTAAGGTTTTATACATATCAAAGAAAGTTTTCTTCACTGCAAAGCTTTTTTTTCTAGTCACACAACATTCACTAAAGTGCAAAAGTTCATGCATTCTCCAGAATGTAACTATGCAAAAAAAAATAAATAAATAAATAAACTTTCACTACCAAGAGAATTATCATTCAGACCTCTGCCCCTCTCGCTCTCAGTTAATTCGGGATCAACAGGTTTGATTGTGCCAGAGAATAGAAGAAAAAACCAAAGAGGTAGATATTCAGCTATATGAGATATTTAAAATGGAGAGCTTGTCAAGGGTTACAGAACTTGAAGTACTGCGAGCACTACAGCTATCATGAGTGCAAAAATATTATCACTATCATATTATGTGTTTTTGTGTATAGAAGATGAAATGAGGCTGAAAGTGACAGGAAAGGTGGACGGGATAAACTATCATGTGTCTCTGTGTTTGCAAAGACAGACGATAGTCTGGCTCCTAAAAATTATGTTTACATAGAACCAAGTTGCAAATGCAAATCAGCTGTTTTAATTAGGAATGTAACTGGATTATGTTTCAAATTAACATAAAGAGGGTTTGTTTGCAACCAAAATGGCAATTTGCAAATTAATTCTCAACATATCTTTAAAATGTTCTCAGACAACATTTTTTTTTCTGTCAAAATATTCAGTTTTGTAGTACAACATCCAGGTTGTCTGCCTTAAGTACTTTTTAAGTTTCATTGTGTTTAGTTACTCACATCACTTGGCTCAGGTTGGAGCTCAGCTGTTTTCTGGATTAAAAGAAACACTTTTAACATTAAATGAACTCATGTTTAGGTCTCCGTATGACAGTACTGTCCTTTGTATGTCCTCTATCCACCTCATCCGCTTTTTTATGACTCATTAATAAACGTAGTGCTGTTTTCTTAAAAAAAAAAGTTGCATCACAATAATTCATTATATTACTTACAAAAATGTTTATGTTTGCTGTTTAGATTCATAACCTTTAGGAGACAGGTGAGGTCTGAAAGGATACTAAAAACTGAAACACAAGAATATGGAAAATTCTTTCAAACATAGAATATCAGTATAAATAATTGGGTTTGTAATTACTGAGACTTTATCAGTTCGCTCATATACCCACTCCAAACGTACAATCTGGATAAGCAGTGGATGGTCATTAATAATACCAGCGCTATTAAAACCTCTTGGTGTCGAACAGAAAAGAGCAACGTCATTATTTCATCACAGCCCAAGCAATCATCATATGAAGGAGATTAATGTTTCACTTTAACAGGATTAGAAATCGAGACAGCGTACTTACTGTACACCCTTGGTGCTTTTCACTATTCCTGCTTTCTGTGGGATCGTGTTTGTGTTGAACACTTGTGACAGATTTTTCGTATTTAAAAATCCGATAAAAATATCCAGCTTTGGAGAAAAGGTCTGTAACTTCTCTGGGAGAAGCCTGTCTCCGGCATTGAATCTGAAAATTAACTTTTCTCTGCACGTCAGACTCAAATGCTATTTGGTTTTCTTTACTTTTATCAGAAAGAGGTACAGTATAATCCCCGGTGAAGGCAATAAGCGCTGTCATTGTCACTGCTGACAAGGGCATGGAGGAGGAAGTAAACATTCCATTTTGGCAATAAAAACTTGGTATGCTCTTTGGAAAACAGAGACCAGTAGAGGTCAGTGATGCCATGTGGGAGGCATGTATTAAGATCAATAAGAATCTGTGTTTGGATACATGCTTGTCAAGGCCTACTGAAGATTTTGTTGTGCTGTACAATGGAATGAAGCAATAGAAATATCTCTATGGAGCTCTTATCTCCTGGCCATCCGGATCCACATCATCACATGGTCGAAGAACAGCACGCCATTATGCCACTTCCAAAGGTAATGGGTTACCTTAGGTAATGATTTTTCCACTGGAACATACGCATTCGGAGCAATTCTGCAGAGCAGCGATAAAATGCGAGATATATGAAATGGAAGAGCCAGTTCCCCCTTTTTTAACTTTTAGAAACAAATAGTGCCAGATGTAATGAATAGTCTCCTCTTAAAGGAGACAATGTGACGCAGATAAGAGTGGAGCATTGTTGTCCATATATACTCTAGACTAATTACTCTTGATGCATTTACTGAGGCATCGCTGACAACGGTGAGTCTCTGAGCCACATACGTATTTATCAGCACTTGTGGGACCTATACAGTTCCTCTCCTGTAATCTATCTAGCCTTGTCTTTCCTCGACCCCCTTTGCTTTCCTAGTGTTTGACCCATTGTAACTGAAAGTAATTGCAGGCAGAAAACAACGTCTAATGATTACTTTATCTGGGAGTCTGAGAGAGAGAGAAAAGTCACAGACAGGTACTTTCAACAAAAGAAGGAGGCCCTTTTTGTTCCCGACACACAATTTCAGACAACAAAGAATATTATTGACTTGGCTGAGATTAGAACACCAAAACAAATAACAAAGCACAGGGAAAGGACAAAGTGCACAAAGAGAGAAAGGATCTCTTGAACAGCCCAGTGCCAAGCACTTGCTTCTATCTTTTTGTTGTCATTGATTAGAAATATGTTGTAGGTTGAAGCACCCATTTCTCCACTGAGGATATACAACACGAGGACAATGTACAGACTTAATTTAATGTAAATTCCTTTATTGCCAAGTCCCTTTTGTTGTGAAGGGCGGAAAAACACCCCAAAATGTTTGTATTGGCCGAGCTTAAAATGTTTACCAAAAAAAGCAAGCTGCGACATCAACAAGCACAATTGTGTGATTTCCATCAACAGGGACCACAGTTGGGAAGGTAGAACACAGAAAAGCACTTTTCTGACACTTGACTTTTTTGTGTGCGACTTTGGTTGATTAGATATCCTTCATTATGTCTGGACTGCTATTGGGCCCCCCCACCTGAGGACAAGATGCCGGTGTCACCATCAACACAATCAGGCCTGGCCAAATACCCAGCATGGGCCAGATCCATGAGAGGTGCAAACACCATAACAATCTGCAATCAGTGCTCATCACCACAATGACACACAACACACAGGAGGAGGAGGCACAGAGATCCTATGCTTGTGTAGACACACACACACACACACACAAACACACACCTACTCACATAAACCCACGCACACATACGCAGATGCTCACAGATTAAAATCTCATACAAAGGCAGATTTTCATTCTCTTCTCTGTGTCTGTACTTGTGCAAGCACTGGACGATGCTGTAGACGTACAGTGGTTGTGCAGTTCCTGACAAGGAAAGCAATACATAAATGCATATTTATATGATAAAAAAGTGAATCCACCTTAAAATTCATGGCACATCGATGAATGTCATAAAATTTCCATATTGTGTAGATAAAACAGGGCCTGGGAAATGAAAATAAAGAGCATGGAATGAAAATTAAGTGAACATATTTTAGAAGGATTAAGAAAGAAAGGAAACTACTGGGACCTGACAAAGCTGTCTGATATTTGCAAGTAGATTGGATTGTTCCAGAAGAAATACTATCTAAACAATCATGATTTTTTTAGGAAATGACTTCTCTAAAAATGTAAATGTCACTTGTAACACTCTAAGCTTTCCTTTGAAAATCCAATTAGGAGCTGATTTGAAGCATAAGGACGTCTTCAAAGAATTCAACTTGTTGCCTTAAGAGCCAGTAATAACTGGATATTTTCAGAAAAACAGCTAATAAAAATAAAGCCCCTCCTTTCTGATGCTGGAGTAGAGACAACGAGAGAAATAAACTGCACCACAGACACCACTCTGCTGCATCCTGTGTCATGTAACAAGCAAATTCATCACACTGACCCATTGCCCCCAATTATTATGGAAAACAAGAATGAATCAAATTAACATTGAAGAAGCTCTCAGATCTGGCGGTGTGTCTGTATAGCCGATGGATTGAGCAGCGGGAGAAGAGAGGGTAATAAACAAGGTGCCACTGCATATGCTATATATCTTGCAGTCATTGATGATTAGCTCTGTTTTCCCTTAGCCATACATTACTGTTATTGCCTCCATGGCCAGGCAGATAGGACTGGATACAAAGGCATCTTGAAGCCCATCTTTCAGTGGATAACTGGCAGGCTGAAAACCACTCAGCACCAGCGGTGGCATGATTTCCCTGCATGAGTGATCTGGGCGTGGGGAAAATTGTAATCTCCTATATGACGGAGCTGAGAGGACGACCCGCTATACAGTATTTGCTGTGTTTTTCTACGGTGTGCGTTTATTGTACAGTGTGGTTTTTCTAAGTGAATCGCTCAGAATATTCACAAAAAAGGAGACTCTCCTCAGATGTCAACAACTCAAGTCCTGGCATTTTGTCCAACAGGCAATCCTGAAAATGTGTAATCTATATGAGGTGTCAGGCGCAGACATTCACGCTGTCCTTTTTTTCTTTCCTTTTCTTTCACAATCTTGGGTATATTGCGGACAGCTTAGGCATGAGTGCAGACTGTGTACGGTATTAGTCACAGTCATTAGTGCTGAGCAAACTTACATATGCAGTATCAGTGTGTAGTGTAGCATGGTAAAGGTTTTAATATGAGAGGCAGACTCTCTCCAGATCCCCTAGAGCATGTACACTTTAAAGGTTTTCCCTTTCCGTAGCGCCACAGACCCTCCTCCGGGGACAACTATTAATTTTTCACGGAAACCTCCCCTGAATAATGAATTCTGTCCTATTTATACACTGTGATAAGTCCACTGAATAAAGGGGTTATCATGAAAAGGGTAAGGCTTTCAGTGAAAGACCTGTTCCTGCTTAACATGTTTAATTCATCCGCATCACCATGTTCTTGAAAGCAGAAGAAAAGTCATATAATGTATCACTGGCAAACATAAAAGCAGACACAAGCAGGGCATTCAATAAATCACAGCTTTACTTTTACTGTTTTGACATTGACTGTCACAATCCTCCACCCCAGAACCCAGCCATGAAAGTTTGGAGATCTGCTTTTTTCTCCTCCAGGCCTTTGCTGATGGATACAGTAAGCAGTTACAAAAAATCACAGAGGTACTCGGGGGCTTGTGTTAATGTTTTTGTCACTATGCACATTGCGGTGTGTTGAGTTCAGGTGTTGTCAACTGGCATTGGCAGGGAGACAGATACAGATAGACACTAGGGGAATAAAAGACTGTGAAAGAATTTGGCAGGTGCTGAAACGTAAAAAAAAAGTCATAAACTTAAACATATAAATAATGGAGAAAAACTTCTTCATACATTCTTGATAGTTCAAATAACTATTGTTGTAGTGACTTCCATTTACTGCAGTGTTGAAATAGTCAGACACGGCTGCTGTATGTGTGAGCACTCTAAGAGAATCAATTCAAACAGTTTCCTTCTGAGACTAAATAACCATAACGCAGTTCCATCATAAAAACAGTGACTTTTACATAAACATAATTAATTGACATTAAACAGCATTAACAGCTTCACACAGTGCTATTGACACAGATTAAATGTAGCACACAAGACAGATGTAGTGATATCATTCATTACTGTATCTTGAGTAATTCTAAATGTTGAAAACATAAATGTAATAAAAAACATGGTTAATTAAACAACTTTGTTAAGAACTTTGTTTACATTCGGTTAAAAACTATAGACATATTTCATATTGAATCAAAACAGCCGTATACCAACTGTCTACAAGTGATTGGTTTTAGCATCGTTAAAACATATTCGTCCCATTGGCCTGAATATTTTGCAACAAATTTGAGTGTCTTCAGCACTGCTTTTACTCCTTGGGTGGTATGTCTAATAGCTGCTCTTTCATTTCCAAACACTCACAATAAAAGAAATAAATAAATAATGTATAAAAAAAGGGGACAAAAACAGAAAGTACAATCGCTGATTGTGTTCTGCCTGTGGTGATGAAGTGAATGCTCCAGTGGCGACAACAATCCACAGAGGAAAAGGTGGTGAAAATAGCCATGCAACTACTTTGCTCTAGAGACTGCTGGCAACCCATTGACCTCAATGTCTTTGATACTGTTTAGCCCAGAGTGCTAACTATGCGATATTAACACCCTATGTCTTTGATTTTGTGTGCCCGTCAGACCCCGAGGTTTACATTGTTTACCCCGTGGTGCCATCCTATTTGTGGCCATCGCTTTGCCCTCCTCTAAAATGACAAACACCCACAAAAGGGGCCAGGGTATGCCACGTTTCTTCTGTCTGGCATCTACTATCAGCTCTAATGTTGACATGTCTTAGCAGAGCCCGGCGGATGGTATGGAGAGACAAGAAGTTTGCACAAAAAGTAAATAAATAAAGAAATAGAAAGCCCCGAATGTCACTAACATGTCCGAGTGCTTGTAGAACTGTGGGAGAAAATTGCCAGGGCTCCCTGACTCATCGTTGACACCGGCACCAGTGGTGCAGCTACTATGACATCACTGTAGCCAATTTCACCCATGCAGTTTATTTCAAGCTACTGTGTCTTTGCACGCATGCACCCCTATGTGCATGTGTGTGAGTGAGTGTGTGAGACAGAGAAACTGTCTCGCATTCTATGTAATTCAGTGTGTGAAGGCACCAATACCCATCTCTATGATAATTTCCTATTCACTATGAGCAAAGACAGCAACACTGATACAATTCATTTCCCCTTTATTAACTGGTGCGGAAACGTTGGGCCGGCAGAAGTGACTTCTGAAGTCTTTCAGGGCTGAGAGGTGGCAGAGTTTGTTTTACGGGTGGGAGGAGAAAGCTACTACTACAGGGTAGATGATTTTGGGAGCCATGCATCCATAATAGTGTTTTTGCCGGAGACAAGAGGTTTAGTTTCCATGAACATTTAGTGGCCTATTGAGTCTCTTATTTTGCATAAGACCATGGGTCAGAGCTTATCAGCTCCCAACATTACACTTGCTTTTTCTATTAAAAAAAAAAAGAAAAGAAAAAAAGTCTTTCCCATAAACCTTGGGCAAAGTTTTAGTGTCATCATCTTGTTTGCATTACTTGTATGAGTTTCACGTGTGACATCCAGAGTCAAGTCCAGTCAATCACGCTGACATTCAATTCACCAGAACTGATGACTTGCCACCAGTCTGCCATTTTTATCTGCGGTGATGTCCTTTTTATTTTTCTTCATCCCTGACTCTTCCTCTTTCCACTCTGTTATTGCTAATTATTTCAAACTCTCAGGTAGACAGTTTCAATTTCAATTAAATCTCGTCTTCTCCACTGACCTTGGGGTGGAAAACAGGGTTGCTCTCTCAGCCCTGAACAGTTCCCCTAGCAGTTACGGGTGCCATTTAAGAAGAAATTTAAACTCAATTTGAGCCTCACTTCAGTGAATACACACTGAGTTCACCCTTGTCAGGATAGAAGTGTGCTCAGTATATGTATTCCAGTAACACACTTAATGTGATAATTCAAAGGGGCCCAATTAAAGCTTCAAGGCATAACTGACTACTCTGATGGACCCTAGGGTAGCTGTGAAGGACAGATTTACAGCCATATGCAGCTAATCTAGCTGTCTAGTATGGGTTGTGAATCTTAATGGACTGATATTATGATGACATACTGTTTTGGGTGGTGATACAAACACATTTTATTTTGCTCTCAGTATCAACAAAAGGATACACCTAGCCATAAAATCGCTGTTGTACGCGCAGCAAATGTTCGGTCCTCGTAATAATTCATTAAAATTATAATAAGTTTTGCCAAAACAGTAGCTCCACAATGCAATACAGACAAACCGAAAAGTACAACCTGCTGCAAAAAACAGAGGGTACCATGTATGTAAGAAAAACAATTACGTGATATTGACAGCTAGTGCAATCAAAGGCTCCCCTGCCAGACTCAATGAGGTGCCAATCAACTGAGTGTCTCTGCCTCATGTTGCCGCCGCCGCTGCTGTTGCTCCCTTTCATTTTAGAGTCAGAGATCCTGCCATGGTGAATCATCAGTCAATACCTCAGAGCTGATGGTTAATGCTGATTGATGACATTCGCCCCCCTCCCTCCATTACCCTCGCATACCCGCCCCAAACCCCATCAAAAATACCTAGCATCTAGAGCCAGGGTACAAAGCAAACTGAAATGGGGAGGGGGTCTGGGGTGAGGTGATCAGGAGGCGTTTATTAAACATGATTATGAGAATAATGAAAGTTTAATGAATAATTTATATTACTATTTTTGTTTCAGCACAGTAGTAGTAGTGGTAGTAGTAGCAGTAGTAGTGGTAGCAGGAGTAGTAGTAGTAGCAGTAGTAGCGGTAGTGGAAGTTGTACTCAAGTCTTGCTTTGAACATTGTTCTAACATAGCTTTAAAGCCTCTGTCACTATGTTTTGACGGATTCATTATTTCTCCTCGAGAGAAACTGGTTGCTCCTTGAATGTTACTAAAGGTCGTTCATGATTGATTTAAGCCATAATTAAATTGATTATTAAAATAAATGATAAAGCACCAGATGTTTTTTTCTTCAATGTCCCATGAAATAATGTGAATTAGAATGTCACTCAAAGCATGGCATTAGCCAACACATTGTACAAGCGCTGAGGAACAATTTAGTACACACATGTAATTAAAGTGATTCTATCAAATGTGACATTTCTATCACCACAATATTCTTCCTTGCTCTGCGATTCCCTTCACCTGTGGTGACTTGCTCATGAGCGGAATAATAGAACAAGATCGCGCCTCGACAGTGAAAAAGATCGTTTCAGTTCAGATATCTTAATGTGAGTTTATGTGAAACATGCAGATGGTGAGCTGTAAGAGGCACTTTCTAACCCAGAAATGTCAGACAGAAGGAGGAACAGTGCAACACAGCATACTGTAGGTATGATACTGAATTGGTTAGAAGTGTCACCCCTAGAAAAAATTATTTTCTCTCTCCCCTTCTGTCTTTGTCTCTACTCACTCTGCCTGTTTCTTGCTGTTCTTTTTTTTCCGCTGCGGTTTATGTGTTTGTTTTTCTTGACTGTATTCTCATCTTGAAAGGACAATTTCAGGTATTCTGCTATATTATTAAAGCATGTGTTTGGATCGGGCAACTTCCACTACAGGCTGTCCACACAACAAGGGAAAGCCATTTGGGGATAGAGTTTAAAGAAACAGAGCTTGTGTTGGGCAGCGTCTGGTGATGTTTTCCTACAGCAGAGTTTGTAGTATTTCTTTCATTATCTCTCTTCCACTCCTCACCCACACATCGACCCTTATCTACAGTAGCTCTTAGAGACTCAACATATTGAAGTCAGACTTAGGGAAGGCTGGGTGTTAACAATCCATCTCTTTGACAAGCAGAAATAAAACTAATTTACTAATTTGCAAGCATGCGACCTCAGTCATTTCTATTCATAATTCATTATGAAAATCTAATCAGACATCATATCTCACCTCAAGACAACATTGAAATGTTAAAACAAAACACTGTTCTTCAATATGGTATGGGAGACTTTCAAACAAACTATCTGCACTGCTGAAAGAATCACGACAATGTCTTCAGAGCTTAAAGACCATGAGGAATACTTGTGGCTCCAAACCCCTATTCATTTCAATTGATCTCTGAAGAGCTCTTTGTGAGTAACACAATTACCATTCAAAGTAGTTAACTTGCGCCAACTGGTATTACTTGCTGTTTTCATCTGAAATATTGTCATTATTAAACATGTTTTGAGGACGTCTGTAGGTTTGCTAGGTTAGATTGTGCATCTTAGCCAAGAGTGGTGATAAACAGACTGAAAGCTTTCAAACCCAAGTGGAAAAAAGGGAATAATCAGCATCCTTGAGACACATTTTGGTAAAAATAATAATAAATAATAAAATTAAAATAATAACAATGATAATAACAATTATCAAGAACTAAAAAGGCTTTAAGGAACAAATCATATTTCATATATGACACTTAACTCCCCTTCTATTTCTCGTTCACACTGGACTTCACAGGGCACACAACAAAGAATTGTAAACTCTACTGGCAGAAGAAGAAAGGGTATTAATTTTCCAAACTGGAAACTGGAAACTGGAAATACCTGTGAAGTGGATAATTCTGTCTGGAGGAGACATGTATTTTCTTCTTTTTGTATGTATTTTCCCTTCCTTGTGTCAACACAACTTCGTTTGAGGTGCGCAGCGATGTCTGTATGGGCCTGATAAGTCTTTTATTCTCAGCAAAGAGTAATTTGCAAAATTCAGACGGCTGTACACAGACTCTCCACATTGTTAATTAAATCATTCTGCCTTTGATGTTTTCTCAGGTTTTAATGGGAAAATAACAAAATTAAATAGGATGCTGTCTTCCCTCCTTGTGAAAAGGACGATTCATGGATGGTGCATCAATTATTGAAGCAGAAATATTGTAAATAAATTAAATTAACCATAAATAAAACTGCATGACGTCCTACTGAAAGCAAGTATTGTTTTTTCTTTAAAGCTGTCAAGGCTGGCATGTGAAAGCAGGCCTATATTATTCACAGTTATTTGCACCTTACATACCTGTTGCCAAATGCACATGGACCATATGGTCAGACAAAAACTAAAAGGTATGTGTAATATGAACAAAACATTTCCTTGTAATTGTGTTATTTAGAATCCATCCAAGACATTAATGAACAAAGGCTGGAAAATATTTCACAGTATTTGTTTAGTCAATACACTGAAAATTTGAACATATCTCCTGACTTAAACAACTCAGTTAAATTGACTTGCTTAGCAATACTATGAGCTTCTTGTTAGTTTTATGAAGTTTTAATTCATTAGAAGTTAAAGAAACCAATTTACTTAATTGCTACTTATCAAGTAGCGACAAAATAACAAATCCTACAATGTCACAGAGGTTGTTTTTACCGTCCCTCTTGTGCAGTGAATCATTTGTTGAAATAGCGCTGCTACATACAGGGCAGGTGTCTGTTAAAATTGCAAATTGGGATTGCAACAAAATGGCAGATACCATTGTTTAGAATGGAGCCAAAATGTTTCAAAACATTTCATATGCTGACATTTATAATGTGGAGGAACTGTCAAGGAATTGTTAGGCTTCGTAAAGCACTAAATCATACACCTAAAGTAATGAAGTACCCTATGCAGTATTTTTAAGTTCTTTTTCTCGTAAGTGTACTATAGAAACTAAGCATTTGCCAGTACTGACAAAGACTGCATGAATCATATTTTTTTCTCTTCCTAAATCAACATTCTTTCTCCTCTCCACTTTGATTTGCCAGTCAAACCACTACAGTAAAGCTACTTTGGAATAAAAAAAGATAAATAAATAAATAAAAAGTGAGAAGTTGGTGAACTGATGTGGTTGTGATCCTATTCACCAGGCTTCACCTTGTACACCTTTCTGACCCTTTTTCCCTCCTGAAATCCACTGCCTCTTAATTTGATCAATAAAGATGAGTTTCTTTTCCGTAATAAAATTCACACTCAATGACAAGTTTATCAATGGCCACCATGAAAGGTCAAGCAATAACAGAAGATTTTGTTTCAGGAAAAAACAAAAGACTGCCTAATTAGTTTACGCTGCCCTACATGGGGCTGCTAAACAACAATCTTGCTGAAAAGTATGATGCCATCCATTTGGTTTAGTCAATAACTTCCTGGACCACAAATATGCTGGGAGTATTACAGGATGACCTTTGCACTAATCAATCCACTAACACTTTGTGTCTAAAGAGTAAAGCCTGCAAATCAGAGGGGAGAATGTGTTTTCCTGCTAGGGTCAAACTGATAACAGAATATAGTCCCTAAGGTGTTAATGGCAGGCTGATTATCTGAATGGTTAGTGTTTTTACTCCAACCTCTAATTACTTCCAAGGCTAGTCTTTGAAAAAGCAATTATGAGCTGGGCCAAACTGTACATCTTACTTTAATGCTTCAGTGCTTTTTATAATTCATTTGTTCTTATTTGCAAAATATCAGCAACAAGCAGGAAAAAAAAAGTATCCTATGCTATTTGCTTACATCTTTATGCTCCATTCAAAATTAAAAGCTTATTATAATCTGCTTAGTTGTAATTAAATTCCGTTCACACCTGCAGCTGTAAATAAAGCAAAATAGATGAAGCATATCACAAAAATAAAGCAAAAAGTACCGAAGGTTGTTGAAATACACACATAGGATGCATTAATTAATTGCCTCTTTCTAGTTGATCCTGTACAGTAAATGCAATAAATGCATCTTATAAAAATCTGTAAAATAATAATATTGAGCACATTATATCAAGTGAGTAATTCTTAAGCATACTCTCGAGTTCTTCATGTATACTCTCCAGTAGAGGGCATATTATCTCCCTCAGTTTCTCTTTTCAATGTCTTCCTGTATTGAGAAGTTACTTAAGACCTCACTAATGCTGCAGCAAAGCCCCTTGATGTGCTATTTGGTCTGAGGCACCACTACAGGGCCCTCTTTTGCAGCATGTAACCAGTAATACATCCACCCTACAACATACATAGCAAAGCACAAGAGGGAGCAACAGACATAAATAAACCCTACCATCTAGAAATGTTCAGTAGTTTTTTTTTCTTGTAGTCTTCCTTGAATAGTCAAGTAGTCACAGAAGTGAAAAAAGATGGCATTGTATACATTTTATGAATACAGCCAGTTTTGTTTTTAAGGCACATGCACAGACTAGCACAGGCCAGGTTAAACATTTATCAGCTTCACACTTTCGACGTTCAGTGACACTGAATTACCATACTTTAGCACAACAAACTAGGAGCTGCAGGTGAGGCCAGATTATTTTAAGCCATATTGTCACATGGCAAAGGTGTGAGGTGCCTGCTTAAATGATGTGTCCTGCTTCGTTCTAGGCACAGATGTCCAAAAACAACCTGATAGCATGGCCTCACAGACAGGCCGAAGAGTAATGATTTGTGACAGCTTCAACGAGCCAGGATATGAACAGTCATCCTGCAGCCATTACATAAGTAGAAACAGCTGTTGTATCGGCAGAGGCTTTGATTTCGTGCTGCACCCGCTTCTCATAGAAGCGTGGCAGGAGAGGGGACCTCCCGTCACATACAAATAGGCTGAACAATATTGTGGAGGCAGCATGTTTTGTAGAGAGCATATGGGTGGCTGCAGCCCTCGTTGCAATTGCAACAGGGGTGGAGAAAGTAACTTTACAATGTCCACTCTCCTTTGTAGCCCTTCAGTACTGAGAAATCAGTGAAACTGAACTGACTGTATATAGTTTATGTTGATGGCTATAAAGGCTCCTGCCAACGCCTGTTGTGTGACTGTAACAGCCTGAATTATATTTGCTGGTAATTCTGCTGCACACATGTTATGATTAGCAGGGGCATGAATGGAGCTAGATTAAACCCAGTAGGAGAATATAGTGAAGAAACTGCAATTAGATACAACATTATTCCTTTTCTATTTGATTCGGAGAACATTGCCTTGTTGTGCAACAATAGGATTTAGATAGCCCTATTGTGATGAAAGCCTATTTTGAAACATGGTGAATGTACAGAACATGACGAATCACTTTGTTTCAACTGGACAAAAGAAAGACTTGGCATGTGTTTTCTGACAATTGCCTTTGTTTGCTATTTCTGAGGCTTTTCTTTCTAGATCACCCCAAAGAGCCATGCAGAGGAGCTTTGAATAGATGTCCTGAAAACAGCCAGGAGATTGCTTTGTATTGAAGGTACAAATGCCAGGCTGAATCTATTTGAATGACCATTTCATTTAGTTTCTTACATCATCTTCTCCTTTTATGAGGTTTTACTCAGGTTTTGCAATCCAGGAAATGTACCACTGTTCAAATATTTCATATAAGAAACATTTAATATTAAAATGGTGAGTTATAGAAATAGCTAAAAGATGAACCTTCCTGCCTCATTTTAAGTTTTTCTTGGTACGTTTAAAAAAAAATGAAATACACATTTTCCAGCAAAGAAAATCCTCCATTTACCTTTTGTACAAATCCACACCAGGCTTGCAAGATGTCAGTGTCTCAGTTTGCATGTCTGAATGCACTGTCCTTGCTTAGGATTCAGCAGATGGAACCATAGGATGGAGGTTATCAGCCATCCCATTCCCCTCTGGACTGTAATTCGTTGTCGACAATGTGCTATGGACCCTAAAGGCCTGCCATCTGCTTACTTTCGCTCCTTCCAAAGGTGAGAAATTTCAAACTGCCACCTGGTTGATGTTTTAGCCATGCATGCTACATATAGTCACCATTGTCAATGTTTTTACTGTGCAAAAATTGAATAGCTACGTATGTGACAATGAAGCAACAAACACTAAATATACACTTGCAGTAATTTGCTATTAAAATTGTGTCTTGTAAGTAGTGAAAGAGCATTATTAAAGATTGCAATTTGAGTTTGGCACTAAATAATTTAAATCTTTCTACTTTGGTTTTTATGAAAATTATTTATGTCTCACATGCTGACTCAACTGTGAAATAAGGTTTAGACAAACTATTCAGAGTTCACTATAAGTTAATAAACTACTCACATTAATTTTGGAATCTTACAGTGTCATTTACTGATCTGCATGGGCACTGATCAGACTGTTCATGGGGTGGAAACATACACACAGAAAAACACTTACATATGAAGTGTCTGTTGTAGTTTCTGTCATATGTAAACCAATCTTTATGCCGGTATGAAATATAACTTTTGATTATGGAAACAAGTTTACTATTTACTGTATAGGTTTGCCAGAGAAGAGCAGGACAGACATTAAAATGAATAGATGAGATTTCATTCATTCTTTCATGCCCTGTTCTTCCTCTGTGGTCTCAGACTAGCTTGCCGATAGAAAATAATTTTTAAGCTCTTGAATGGATGTCTCTTTGCCTATAGATCATCAATGTGTTCAGACAAAATTTCAGACATTTCAGACATAAGAGCTTAGTATTGAGTTAACCTTTATCTAAGCAGGTTTTTCAAGCTGCCAAATCTGAATGCATCTCAGAAAGCAAATAATATCAACACATCCTGCCAACTTAAACAATTGTACAGGCTACTTTTTCTTACTTGCTAGGAGCATCTCCTGATATAAGACCCTGACTGCCGCGGGCACACTGAATCTTAATGCTGAGGATGATAATGGTTATGAAGGCTTATGGAACAATTATTTTTTACGCTTAGGGAAGGTATAAACTGGGTTACATTTACGGTTAGTCAGATAGTCATGGTTTCAACAGCAAACATGGTGTTATGGTTGTAGGGTTGTAATTACAAGGTTTGAAATATGAAATGAATGGGAATATGATTATTAAATGTCCCTTCTCTGACAAAGACGTTTCACATTGCTTCTAATATAATTACTACAGCTGCTAGAAGCTGCCTAATAATAAAATCGAACTAAAAGTTGTAATAGGCTTCTTGAAAAAAGAAACAATAGGTTAATTTTCAGGGCAAGATAGTCTTAATAATACATGTGGGTGTGTACAATTATTAGCTACTGTCCATGTAGCACAAAGGTGAGGCTTTTCCTGGTGCTGTGTCATGTCGCTTTTCTAATCTAAAATGTGTAGAAAAATGAGAGATGATTTAACAGATACACCATGTCCCATGTGTGTCTTTATACTTAGATACTTATCCAAAGCTTCCTGCCTAACCGTTCATACATCATCAAATTGATCTAGGGAGGAAGATTTAAGCCTGCACTCAGAGACAAAAATCTCATTCCAAGGTCAGGTAGTGGTCGGCAAAGGCCATGGGTCATCTGGCTCCTAACACGTGCCCTTGATGTATCCCCAGCACAACTCCCAAAGGACCCACAAGATTCCTATTCTGCTGATGAGTTAAACCGGCTTGAGCCATAGGAATCCACAGGATTTCTATTGGCCTTGTCTAGTGCTGCGTAAGACAGCAATCGCACCACTCGGCTACATCAATCATTATCTGTGGACATGAGCACAGCATGTAGCAGCTGATGTGGCCAATGCAGGACGTCTAAAGTTTGTCCAGCAAACCAAAGTTCATCTTGCAAAAACTCGAGGTAATTCATCATGAGATGGATTATTCCAAGACACTTTGACTCTGCTTAGGCACATAGATTCCTCAGGAGGTATAATCTCATTACACTAAATCACTCATTTCCTTGATGCATAGATAGGGGGAGTGGTGAGCTGTGTTGCCATACAGTAAGATCCACAGTTGCTAAGAATAGTGCATGCAGCCCATAGAAGCTGTGGACAGAAGGTATCCTCTGGGCCCTCACAGAAATGCAACGTATTAAATGGAGCGGCAAACTTTCTCTTTTTTGAAATGGGGCATTATGTATGCATGTGAGGATGTTTGTTAAAAAACCCTTGTCTGCTGTCAGGCTTCACCTCCTTTCCCCTAAGCTCGGAAAGGGAAACGTAAGCTGTTTACAAATACAGTATGACAGGTTGGATACTGCTAACTTAAGTTTTCATGTCAAAATCTGTCAGTGACATTTAACAAGAAGAAAAAGCATGTCAGATCTAAAAGAAAAAAAATATGAAAAGACCAAACCAGCTGACATGTGGATGAAAATAGCACTTAACCTGGGATACACTAAAGAATACACAGAGCTTAATTCTGCACACATGTGTTGTGATCTGACTTACTGTATAATTGTTTTATGCAGTACTATAATCTTAGAATTACCCACTGGAAAATTAAATCACTTGATTCCATAATAACCAATTTATTCTATGAATATTTTCTGTGTGTGTGACTAGATTGAACAATATACAGTAGGTGCCCTACTGTAATTCACTGTCACAAATACCAGTGTTTCCTCTCAGTTATGTTTCTTGTCCATATATTGCCGAATAGATTCAGAGAAAATATTGAGTTTGGTGAGAAAGGCTTTGGGTTGTTTGAGTTCAACGGGGAATAGTTTTTTTTTCAAAGGCAGAGTGCAATCATGGAGCTGTGTTATTCCTTATGATTGCCAGACCACTGGCAAAAACCAGGCGTGCGCGCAAACACACACACACACACACACACACACACACACACACACACACACACACACACACACACACACACACACACATAACAACAACTACTAACACACACACACATAGAAGCGACTGTGTGAAAATGTGACTTCACAACATCAACAAAATATTCAGAGTGAGGATCAGAGTGAATTCAAGCCCAGGTGATATTGCCATTTTTGTACATCAATCTGCCCTTTCTTTGGCCCAGTAGTTGTGACCCATACACTATAAATTAGCCATGTCTGTCGTCAAAGCAACATGATGGACACATACAAATAAAAAGGCTTTTACAGTTACAACAATTTCTCAATATGATGCTGTGGCAAAACAGGTCACTGTAAAAGCAAACAAAGGGCAACTGGAGAGAGTGGAGAGAATTAAGGATTCAGTGTGGAGTTTCAAAATAAGCCAGATGGGCAGCAGCTGCACATTCTAAATTAAAATTGATATGGTCAGTATTGATGTAAGATGCAATGTCATTTTAAAAGATAATGATTGTCAGGTTAAGACTGAAATTTAGAATGTTTTGTGGAAAAAACACAGTACTCCACTCTGTTCACTCTAGGTAAAAAAACTAAACAAGCATTACGCATCATTTATACTAGTGGAATGATTTGTGTTAATAGATAAACTCACAGCTACTACACTACATTAAAATACTGACAATGATTCATTACTTTTGCTTCATGACTTAACAGTCGATTGTTCATTTTCGCTATGAACCTACTACATGCATTTTGCTCCACTTTGGTCATCAGATTAATTTCTTTTATTAAGTTACCATTTTTATGATTTTTAATTTTCCCAGCTTTGTAATTTGTGTGTATATATATTTTGCTTGCCTGCTGTGCTCTAGGACCTCCAGTAATAAAAGGGAAACAACACAAAGATTAACTTGTCGGCTTTGTATATTAATAAAACAATAAGATAGGGCCTCCTGTTGCAACTACTCTATTAGAAATAAGGAAACATGTTGAGTAATTTGATTATATTTTTTTCCCTCTGCATCCTTTTTTGTTCTAAGTCTTTATTTATTTATTTGTTCATTTTTATTCAGAAGAAACAATTCCGGGTAAGGATGGTATGATGGCTAACAGCCAATGATCTAAACTGTGCTTTCAGAAAAAAATAAAAATAAAACTATAATTGAACCCAGGATCAGAGGCTACTGTTCTTCCATCTCTGCAAGCAGCAGTAAAAAGTCAGGGAGCAAGTCAAGGCAGACCATGAACTTAATTGCATGGAGAAATATTTGTTCTCCACTATAACTTATAGTCACAGCCAAGTTTGTTAATCAGGAACTCAGCAAGAAGCTTATCAGGGCAAAGTATATTAGAGAACGGTACAAATGTGTAGCCTGCGCTGTGGGTGTAGTATGGCTTCGAGCTTGTTAAAAGGGCTTGGTCAAGTTATGTCAAATTTTAACAGCCATTCGCACAGATTGGCCTCTCTGGCACTCTGAAGGCCCATAAAGCCTGATTCATCACTCCTCTCGCTTGCAGAGGGCATGCAGAAGGCAGGAAAAGAGCAGCGCTCAGGTATGCTAAAGTCATCCATGATGGAATCTGTCAACTCTGCAAATGGCTCCCTTTCGCCCTGCTGCCTTGTGCATTTTATCAGCTGAAGGAGTCGATGACAGAAAGTCTATTGAACTCTGACTGTCTCTCCATACAAATTATTTTACTCTGTTGAGAAACATTTGTGTTAGGACTGAGCTTGATTATCAGTCAAATTTGGGTCTGACTTGACATTAGGAGGAAGAACCAAGGAGACTACACTTGTCAAAAGGTTGAGCCCAATTGTTTGGTCAGAGCATATCAGCTCTACTTTTTCCCCTTCCCCCCTTAAAATCATAATTATATTGGGAAATTGTATTTTTTGCAAGGCTGCTGACAACCCTTGAGAGTGAAAAAATACAATTTAATAATTTGCTGCTGCAGACACATCTTCAAACACAGCAGGATTTGGGGGCAGAAAACAACGGGTGGGCTTTAGGGGGATTATGAATGCTATTGGATCGTTTTTTGAGTGACAGATAACAAGCACAGAGCCCTAATGAAATATTCCCCCGGATGGATATAAAATGTTTTATGCTAGTTAACAGACCCATTTCTTTTTGTTTTTAAAATCATTATCTCCTGACTGTAAATGTGGAAATAAGCTTAACTGACATTGTAAGATGTATTATGAATGGATTTTGAAAGCATGTCATTCATTGGCTTTGTTACCAATAACTGAACATTGCATAAACTGTATGTTTAAAATGTATTAAATATTAATCTCTCATTCTTTCTAATCTAAGCCATTTCGTTTCTGTCCTAGATTAACTGTGTAGAGGCTGCGGTGTGTGTTGCAAGTATCTGTGGTCTTGACATCAAGGAAAACCCTGCGAAGGTAGAGTAGCCTAAAGTTTTTTCCCTCTTTCTCTCTTTCTTTCTCTCCTTCAGAAGGTCTGCCCTGTGTTGTTGTGGTACAAAATGGAGTGTTGGGTTTGGGCATACAGAGTGCTGGGCTGCCTCTTTACATTTTGTTTCCCTCCACTAGTCCAATTTCATATTGATGAGCTCTGCAGCAATTCAAATTGCATGTCTTCTTTAAACATTTAACTAGCAAAGAGAGCAATCACACTCTTTGCTCAAATCCTGGCTCTGTTGAAAAATGCAAATGCTATTGCTGTGAAAGGAAAATCAGAAAGAGCTACAAGAAGAATTTCAGGTTTTCCAGCTAACAAAGCTTTGTCTTACAAACATGACCTGGACACAGTAGGTTGAAAATGCAAACACTTGACATGACAGACCATTTGTACATTATCTCCACTAAGAATCAATAATAATACTGAATTGTAATTTTACCATTTGATTCAATATAAAAGTCAACTTGCGCTCAAAGATTTGGCATGCTGCATATACAGCTCTCAATAGATATCAACTGCATAAAACAATAAAGTGGGATGCCTCTGTGATATTTGCTTTGAAATCCATGGAGAGATCAGTGCCACTCTTTTCCAAGAATCTTCCCTTTACCGTCATGAACTCAGTTCTGTTTTGTTTCTTTTTCCAAACCAAAAGTTTATATTAAATCTCTATGAAAATGAAAAGAAACTTCTTTGCATCAGCACTGGGTATAATATCGCAGTGTTATTCCCTCGTCATTAATAAAAACAAATCAGGAGCAAAGCATTCTTTCCGCATTAATCTGATGATAGCGCTTGCCCACTCCTTATGAAATGCATAAACAGAACAACAAAGTGCACAGGCTGAGTATGTCAGATAAGCGGGAAAAAAATCAATAAACTGTCCAACTTAAAGTAGTTCCTGTAGTAGGCTCACATTGCTCTTGCTTTTTTGTCAAAATGAGGCAGGATAAGGGTGAGTAGTGCGTTTTGCAAATCATATGAAAGGAAGTAAATTGGTGAAATAACTAAATTGGTATGGTCTTTTGGTATGGTATTTTTTTTACAACCCCAGCTTTTATAATGTTCATTCTGGATGCTCCCAAGGAAGCTGCTTAAAAATGATAATCCAGGGGAGGAAGAGAAAATCTCCACAGACCTGCCTCAAGCGTGCTTTCAACCCTATTAAGAAATATTATGCAGCCTTCCAGAGAAACCTAAACTCCAGCCCTAAACTTTGCTGCCTACATGACTTCTCCATCCCTTATCATCCCTGGCTGAGCAAGTTCCCTAATGAAAATGTCAGATATATGCACAATAACTAATTGATAATGGATAATTACCTACCATATTAGGCACTACAATAAATGCTCCACTTTACTTTTTTGGATATAATTTGTCTTGTTAAATATTATTTAAAAAATCAATAAGGCACCCAAAGGTCCCAGATCCCCTTTATTGGGAACAGCTTTGATCTTCAGTTTTTCAGGGAAAAATAACTAATTTCAGTGAGGTTGAATTGCAGGATCAACACATTGTTGAATGTAATTTCAACAAGGTGAAATATACAAATCTTAGATTTTACACACTACTAGAAAAAAATAAAAAATAAAAATTCACAAACATTGCTGCATAGAAAAGTGCCCTGCTTGGCTTCAAGCTATATACTGTACATGAAACTGCCTCCAGCAAACTGTGGGACTTGGCTTCATTACAAGTAGCAAACACTTTATGCTGTACTCAAGGTCAGAAAACATTGCAGATGTTTGGTTTTCATTGTTTAAAAAGCGTGCAGCTCTACACGCTTTATTCAGAAATGCATCTTCTTCTGTACTGGTTTAAATAGAGGATGATGAAAGTAATACATGTTTCTTTCTGTTTGGCTGTACTGTATCTTCAGAAGACTACTTTTGATTTACACTGTAATCTTGGGAATTGCAGCTAAAACGTGACACTGTAGGTTGTCTCTTCTGCTGCAACAGCATCCTGTGGTCACTGTCATTATAATCAATATTTACTGTATAGTATTTAATGTGTAAAAATGATACAGTTTGTAATACGTAGTTAGATATGAATAGATAATGCACTACATAATATCTCTGCCCAGCAGGTTGCCTTGTTTACCCTGCATGCATCTATCTCACATGGTGAAGGCAGACAGGAACACCCTCAGATTAAAACCTCAGGTATACAAGCTTCCCTGCAACCTGAAGGTTTGCATGTAAATGCTAAAGTGTGAATTAATGCATTATATTGCAACATCTTTGAAGTTAGATTTTAAACTCTGCAATGTTGCTCACACCGTAAGGTTCTGTCCAGCTCCATGTGGTCTGAGGTATTTCAGAGAATCGGTTATTGGTTTAAATTCAGTGCTTTGTCAATATCCATCATGGTCCTTATAGTGCATGCAGTGTTCAACGACTCCTTTGAAGACGGTCTCTCTTGCGGCATATATGTCAATTTGTCCTGTGATTTATTTGTTGGCTAACTGAGCTGGTATCACCTAACTCATTCAGGTAGACAGACTGCATGTGTATGTGTATGTGTGAGTCATATTGAGAGAGTGAAGTGAGAGAGAGAGAGAGAGAGAGAGAGAGAGAGAGAGAGAGAGAGAGAGAGAGAGAGAAAGGGAGAGAGAGAGAGAAAGGGAGAGAGAGTGAAAAAGAGAGAGAGACTATGTGATGTGATCGTGCATCCACTCACTCTGTAATGGGAAAAGCAGTGTGTAAGCATAAATCTCATGAGAAAACAGGGAAAGATGAGAAAATAAGTGGGTCAAGCACTAGGCGTGAGGGGCAGGACTGGCGAAGCAGACCCTGCTGATATCAATGCACTTCTCAAGGCCAGATTTGGTGGGATATCAAACACCAGAAAAGTGTACTTTGATGGTAAATGACGAGCTAAAAGCTGGAGGTGCCCTATCTGAGTTTGATTATATCATTCCCAAGATATTCTTTGTCATCAGAGCTTGTGAGATAAGTATCATAAGAGTTGTTTATTTTTGCCCTTACAGTAAATGCTACCCAAATTGTTGGCTATTACTGTAGTACACAGCTTGTCTCCCAAGATAGAAGGAAAGATACATTACAGGTACTCTTGTGCGAAAGAAGCTAATTGGTCTGTCAGTCTCTGAGCAAATGCAAGATGGCTTCCACAGACAACACCGGAGACATTCATAAAAGCATGGCAAGACACATCTGATACAATTATAACTTTTGGACTTTTCATTTATTGCCAGTTTAACATTCTAATGTATTATTCAGATTTGTAAGGGTGACAGCCATTTTGCATACAGCCTCGATATTTCTGAGAAACCCTGGTGAGGTTCTTTATTGCTCAAAACTGGAGTGTATTGTTATATTTGTGTTTATTTTTGTGGCAGCCACTAGACAAGCAGGGCAGAATAGATATGTGCAGAATAACCAAGTAGTTAGTAGATATTATAAGTAGTAAAGCGCAAACACTTAAAAAAAGAAATGGTTCATCTTGAAGAAATGAATTGAGACAGAAAAAATTAAATAAAACATGTCTCTACCACAAATTGAGGTTGCAGTTTACATGCAGGTCTATCAAGACTGATACAGTATAATACATTTGAAGGCTTTTCAGGAATTTTAGGTTAAGAATATTGAGGATACTTTTTGGGGGGGTCAAAGTTGCTGCTATATAGACATAAGTCAATAAGAAAAAAAGTGTTTTTTCACTTAGAAACTGCTTGTATAGAGGAGTACAGAGACCTGAGAGCTCGCTCGCATTGTGAAATGACATTCACCTGGAGCTCAGTATCATCAGAACCAGTGAGCTTGCGGCGGTCTACCAGAGGAACAGGAGACCTCCTGTCCTGAAAGTGAAGAGGATGGACTCCTACGGGTACCACGGGGTCCAAATCAATAAAAGAAACTGACACCCTCTTCAGGTGGAGACACAGTGGACATATATAAAACCAGCAATGTGTTATAAGTTTTTCTATCTAGAGAATGATACAGGGACTTTTCAGTAATTTAAAATGTGTGAATCACATCAGGTCTCCAGATGTATGCAGATCAGACTGTTACATGTGTGTCAGGCAGTACAACCACCTCAAGCTTTTTCACTACTGCTGAATGGCTAATCTCTACAGTTCCGTAGCTATCCATCTTGATTAAGAAAACAATGTCCATATGCTTTATTGGTCCAGGAGACAGCCTTCACCAGATGGAGCAAGTGAATTAAATCTAAAAGGCAATGCACAGATTAAACAGGTTTCAGAGTTCAAAGTCTTTTTCTAATGTTAAATTGTGCACACAGGAGCACAACTAAGTTAATTCATATTTAAATTGGTTTCAAACCGTAATTTTCTGTAATGCTGTTTTTTTTCTAAACTACTGGGAAGGTCTGATAATTGGTTTAAATTTGCCAGCACTACATTCATCTATAAATGTTTACATAACCAGGTTGTAGGGGCTCTCACTGACATGTTGAAACCTTTTTGGGCTTTTGGTTCAATTACCAGGAGTGCAGCTGTGGGAAATCGCAAAGTGCTCTGTCACAAAACCTCCTTTAGGCAGACAGCTTTTTTTCTATAAAGGGAATCAACATATGGAATCCCTTATACTCACAACACAAAATTGACCATAATTGGGACCACTTTGAATACAAAAAAAAACACTTTCTAAAGAACAACCAGCCGTGATGGAATCGGGGGTGACCTCCTCTCTCTGTGGCTTTCTTTCTTTCTACAGCTCCTTTTCACAAGTGTTCTACCTTTTAAGCCAATGAACGTTTCATAATAGTTTATGATATAGATATTATTTTGAATAAATATTTTATGTATTATGTGAAGAATTGTACAATAACTGTCACAATCCAAAGGCTTACACATGTGCAATAGTATATGTGGAAGTAGACTCCTCAACAGTTTCACTTACTGTCGGTCGTTCATATAATGTAGAGTTAAATAATTGTTAATCCTTGTTTATTCGAAATGTTCTGCCACCAGGCAAAAGACTGTAGCCATCAACACTCTGTGGCATTTTTACAACTTACTAAGCTTCTACAAATTGAAGCAAATGATAAAATAACAGACATATAATGGAACTTTTTCCAGAGTCCTTAGGGGAGAACCCACCATTTCAATGTCACGTCGTCTTTATGCAGTGTATCAATGTGATTTTAGTAAGCGCTTTCATGTGATAAAAATCACCATGGGTCTAGATCAGAGGGGGAAAAAAATCTCATTTACAAATTGTGTCCTCGTTTGTTAGTGGAACAGCACCTCAATTACCCAGTGAGCAGGTTTTTATTTATTCATGCAGACAAAGTCACGTATTCATGAGGATTAACCCAAAACTCGCTCATAGACTGGCAGGCACAGATTGCATATTTTACCATATGAGGAATAGCTGACGCTTTTCCCCTCAGAAGATTGAGAGAAAGCAAACTGAGAGAAGGAGGAATGGCTGAGTGAGCTTTTGGGTCACTGCGTGGTCAGTTTCTCTAACTTTATTCTGATTTGTGTTTCAAGAATATATAAGAGGGTATTATGAATAATATGTGTGCAGTGGAGAGTGCTCTTGCTTGGGAGAAGTGAAAGAGCATATGGTGCTATAACAGAAACAAGAAGTTGTGTAACACTTTGTATTTGTAACCTTACTTTATGTCTTTCCCCTGTGGAATATGGGTTTTGTATCTGAAATGGCAGAAACAATTTGAAAGGATGTATTGCCTGAGCAAATCCAAATAGAACATTCGCATCCAAATTTACAAACGAGCCTAAAAAGAAAACAGACAATCTAGGCACCAATTTCCATAACTAAAAAAGTCATACAGTGTTACACTGAATGCCAACAATATACATTCCCTTCAGATCAAATGTACTCTCTCTGGAAAATATCAAATCATCCTAATAGCCAAACATCTCTTCAGAAATTGTTAGGGAAATCCTCTGCCCCTTGTCATATTACCCACATTTATCAGGATGCAGCATAGCCATTACGTCTGGGGGTTTATCAAATTATCTGCTTGCAGAATGGCCGAAAAGGGACACATTACAACCAGCCGACTTTGTCTGAGCTGCTGCAAAACAATATTCCGGGATGCTGCAGCAACCAAAAGCAAATTATGGTGAACATAACACAGAGCTCAGCGAAGCGTTAACTGAATGGATGGCCCTCTCCTGATTTTCTATCTGTTGGGACAGATGTCCCTATGTCCCCGTGACTCGTGAGGTGGACGGCCCTGTAAGCTATGGCAGATGCTCCAAAGGTAAGACAGATGGATTTTGCCAGGTTTCTGACAAAATATGCACATTTTCCACTTTGGGAAAATTAATATTAATCATTTGCAACATCATGATCATAATAGAACTTCCTAGATGGAAATGATATAGGATCTGCGCCATGCGCGACAATAAACTAGAAATACCTTTACAAATAATTAACTAGTAATAGTCCAGAGCCAAGATTTTTTTATACGAGCACAAATCTTTTTGACTTTCTGTCCTCTTAACTTTCAAGGCAAAACATGTTTTTCAACACCGGAGACACAACACAGAGAAGGCATCTATTCAGTGCCTATGATGCGTGTGATTGTCTTTCTGTCGGCATTTGTCTGCACTGTAAGTGGTGGACATGTGGGTGTATAAGTATATTAAAGTAAATGAGCGCCTAGTGAGTGTCCGCTGCACATGTGAATATGTATGCCTGCTCTATTGGAATCCTGGCAGCTGCAGACAAGTGGCCCAAACCAAGCATTTCACAAACACTATGCCTTCTAATACACTGTGATATCGAGCTCTCATTGTTGGGTAATTGCCACTGATGGAGAAAAAAGAACAATATTTCATTCAACACAATCTGTGGTAAACTGAAATCAATGAGGCTGAATAGTGTGATTAAAATTTGATCGGATCACTGACGACCAACAATGACAACAAACATGGAACAGCGCTCTTTTTTTTTTTTAATCAGACAAAAGCCGCTCAGTGGTTTAAATGTTGTTCAGTGTGGCCAGGATAATGGCAGCCTATTGATCCTTCTGGAATTTATTCTGAAACCCCAACTTTTTTTTTTTCCTTTTTTTTGTGCATCACATTTATTTTGAGAATAGGTAGTGACACTATGAGAGACCTGGTTATTGAGAGGCTTTTCACTTTCAGCTTGGGAATGTTCTCGTGTTGGCCTGCTGTGTTTATGCTTGATCTCTTGCAGCAGCTGAACCACACAGAAGAAGGATCAGCGAGTGGAGGCTTTCAAAGGCCCTTAGGTTGTCATTGGTAGTGTATTGTGTTTGAGATATCTGTTCTTAGTTGTACAACGTGGGAGGTTTGTTCAACTAGATGCAGATCAAGGTGCATGTGTACAATGTATATATATATGTGTGTGTGTGTGTGCCTTTATGGATGCTTTCTTTGTATGGCTGGCGTGTAAAAATGCCGCATGCGCTGTGTATCTGTGAAAATTATGGTGATTAATCAAGAAAACCAAACGCCAAATAAGTTTTTTTTATAGAACAAGAGCAAACATACAGAAGAGGGGAGGAAATTAGGTCAGATTTTAAGCTTCGATAGGGTATTGGACTTTGAAAGAAACATTCTGGGCAACCCTTTCCTGTTATTCTCTGCAGATTCATTAAAATGAACAATTAGAAGAAAATTTGTGTTTTTTTTTCCAGAACATAAAAACTCTGCATGTTCTGCTCTACAATATGCAGTGTAAACCAAATGTTCTTTTATTTTAAGACTAACATAGTTTTTCAGAGGCTTTCTCCTCATTATGCTATTTTTCTTTACTTTGTTTCAAACATTTAATTTTTGTGCTCTTCCTCGCCACTGTGTGTTAAGACAGAATCATCAAAATAAAAGGCATAACACGGCTTCAGGGAGACAAAAAGTTTAAAAGACATCTTTTAGTAATTACATTTGTCTAGTCAGTAATGACCTCAGCTATACATACATAAAAGTATAGGACACTAAGGTTTCCTTTAGGGTTTTATTTGGAGTTGTATGCCCTAAAAACCCTTTATACCACAAGAACTAGACGAGACCCCAAGGCTCCGTCTGTCCACAGTTGCCATGTGTTGCATTAAGGGTTTGTTATGGTACAGACCAGTGACTCCCAGATGTGACAGCAGGGCTGATCATCAATTATTATACCTCAGTGGATCAAAATGAGCCTATCTGCTCATTCCAACATCCCCAGTGCAGCCCTGTGGCGGCTAAGCAAAGGCTTAGTGCACCCCCAACTCCCTCGTCCACCATCCCCTCTGCACCTGTAAGCTCAGCGACACCAGCCGGAGCCCTTGTGGAAGCAGTGGGACATGCCTCAAGTCAACATCTGCCTTCCCTTGGTGACCTGCCGAGTTAATCCAACGGCAGAATCAAGGGCATACTTGCAGACATCCCTGATTTTATCATAACAAAGACTTTGCTGCTGCTGCCGCCTCTAACTGGCTTCAGGAGACATTCCAGTCTATTTTCTGCCAACTCTGTGAGCTCACTTTGCGGAATGCTGTCTTTCTTTCAGTCCGTAAGTCGTTCACTCTCTTGCCATTCTATCTAAAACAAACACAAAAATAATATATGATACAAAAGATGCATACAAAGAAGTCATGTCTATGCGTTTTGAAAAACACCAGGCACTTCTGCTAACTGCTCTGCTTATTAAGGGCCATTATCTAAAGCGCTTTAGAATGTTACTCCACATTCACCCATTCACACGGATGCCATGCAAGGTGTTGCCCAACCCACTTGGGAGAAACTTGGGGATCAGTGTCTGGCCCAAGAACACTTTGACATGTAGCCAGGAGGAAGCAGGAGTCAAACCACTGACCCTGTGGTCTGGACGCCTGCTCTGACAACTGAGCCGCTTGAGTAGACATTCTTGTGTATCTAATTTATGCCTTTTTGGCCACAATGTGAAAAAAAATGTAATTAAAATAAATTTACACAATTTTTATTTGCTCATTTTTGCTACATATTCACATTCGGTTCTGTGCAATTTTCACCCTTATGAGTATGGTAAATTAGTCAAGATAAGAGAGTCTCGGTATGACAGATGTTTGACACTTGAAATCCTGCGGGACCCCTGGCTGAATGAAATCAGAACAAATCAATGCAATCACGCAGGTGTTTGGGGAAAATGGGGACAAAGGGACACAGTCTGTCTGCCTGCTTGCCGGAGCTTCTGGAGAAGCTTGAACGCCAGGTCTGCTTCTGCATGCATGAAGTGGCAGACAGCTGACTGACCTCACAAGTGCTACATTGCCTTGAGGTCCCCACAGATGCCTCACAAAGAACCCGAGCAGAAGTGCCTCGCGAACTTGACCACCGTGAATGTGATGAATGCCTCGGATCGCTTGCTGAAGAGGGTACAGAACAGCCAGGTTTATATGTTCAGTGTCAAGCCCCTCAAACCCCCCCTGTCATTTTCTGTTAGGCCAAACATGTCCTGCAGGGCTTACCTGAAAATCTACTCCCTCAGCATACCCCGTCTAGAAACCCCATACTCTTCCTTCTCTTTCCTACTCCACTCATTCAGCACAACTTCTTCTTTCGTTCCTTGCCACACTCTCACTCCATTTGTCAGTGTTACCAGCCCATGAGTGGTTTTTGAAGTGATCCATTTGTCCACAAATTCCAATTTTTCAACCAGTCAGTGCATACATTGATCAGAGGGGGTGGTCCCATGCAGTACAGTGGGGAGAAATCTTGTTCATGCAAGTGCATTCAACAATGGGATTAAATCACCGCACTAACTGTGGATGCAGATTAAAAACAGACTGTAACCTGCATGCTTTATTATAGTCCAAACAATTAAATTAACTGCTCGTAACTTCATCAAAATTAAAGTGTGTGTATGGGTTTGTGTGTGCGTGTGTTATATTATGCATGAGATTTATTGCAATTGTATGTTCGCGCTTGTGAAATTAATGATTTCACAGGGAAATATTGCATTTCTCGTGAATGACACATTTAGTTGAAATATGCAAATAAGTGAAATATAGACAGATGGCAGCATAGTTGTAGCCGTCTGTCATCATATCATTGATGTCATTGCAGCAATACTGCAACTATCACTGTAAATAGGATCTCATCAAAACTGCACTTTATCTCATAGTGATTTCATATTGAAAAATAAGCCGGAGAAAAGCAGCAATATAATTTTACAGTGGTCCCAGCGTGTCGTTCTTCAAGCAGATTTCTCTTGTTTCTGTTCCTCTGAGCATACTTATAATATTCATTTTGCCCTCATGCAGTGCATCAATAAATGTGCTCTTTTTAGAACAATGAAGCTTTTAGAATGTTTTGCCATATGTTTCTATCCTGCCATGCTGCTTTGCTCCATATCAGACACCAACATTATTAAAGGCCTGAGAGAGCCGGTGAAAATACAACTTCTGTGATGCTGTGGTCCGTTCAGCCTTCAGGAGACATATTGACACACAGTTATTTTGGTCAATAAGTCCTTCTAAGCAGAGGCCATCCTTATCCTTGAGACCAACTGCATGTGAAAAATGAGAAAAGGATGAGACCATGCATTTTAATCTGTCTGTGGTGCTATATCTTAACAGCAGAAAGAAGGGATGGGAGATGATGGGAGGGAGAAAAAGGAGAGAGAGACAGATGCACTTCCATTAACCCCATCTGAGCCTCACTAATGCAGTTGTTAACAATAAACCATACCATTGGTTATACTGAAATATGACACCTCATAGCCACAGCATAATGGCTTTATTGAAATACGAAGCAGGCTGACCTCTGACCTCGTAACACAATTTATAGACAAACATAAAATCTCAAATGAAGAAAATTTTATATTCACACATTTCCATTTATCCAAATGTTAATTTTTTTCCTGTTTGAATGTCAATGAAAAGCTCATTCCTATTTCAAAGATGCAGTTTTATTGTGTGCTGCCAAGACACTGGACATGAAATAGGACATATCCATAATGCTATGCTCTGAGTTAAAGTTTGAACTGGGAAGTGGCAGGTGTGTTCTGTGTAGTGTGCGTGCATTTGTGTACATGTTGTGTAGGGTTGTTTTTTAGGGACGAGAGGTGCTAAATCATAAAAACGTTAATGCTAAATGGAGTTCTTAAACTTAAAATGAAAAAGAGTGAGTTTTTTTAAAAAAGCTATCTATAACAAATGCCCATAAATAAAACATTAGAACATCTATATTTTATGCCTTCCGATGTTTTCCTCCTGCTTCTGAAGGGAAACTTTCTGCTCTTTCAGGCAGGTGTAACCTCAGCTCATCACACTGCAAGAGCAGTGTGGTTCTTATGAAACGTTGGGAGGTTTGTCCACATCTGTAGTGAGATTTCTTCAAAGTTTAAAAGTTCAAGCGAGTTTATTATCCGAGGATTTCTGACTTAGCGGGTTCAGGCAACATTTACTGGCTGCTTCGTTTCAATCAGATTAAACTAAATGAGAATTTAAAAAAATGCACCATGGCCTTTTGATACCACATGTGATAGACACCATTGGCAACTAATAAATTGCTTGCCCCCGTTTGATTTCAGGTGTGTTGTTGTTTTTAATGATTCATGTTTGGTTTTCTTGAGATCATATCAGCTAGAGGGGTTCAAGGACCAAAGCAGCAGAACTTGCTCAACCCCAACATTTCACTGGTTTAATATGCAGTCTGAGCCATATTCCAGTTTAGAAATCACAGAGTCAGTGAAATGGAACAAAGTGAATTGCTGGCTCGGGTCTTTGAGCCTCTATCCTTGTTTGAAGTCTCTCTCTACCCCTGCTGAGTTCAGAATGGATTGTCCAGAGACACGATCAAACTTGGCAGCTATTGATCCCTTCCCAAACCAGACACGAGACTTACTGAACATGTTAACAACTTCGGAATGAGTATTTTAATTGTACAGGTCTTTGAAAAACCCACTCAAGTCACAGTGCTGCTGACTGAATTTGAAACAGCAACTTTTTGGACAGTCAACCATGGTGTGTCCAGCCAACTGTCCTGTTTTTCTCTTAGAAATCGTCCTAAACTGCTTGAGTATTCCAGTCACACGTTTCAGAGCCCACCAGAGCATTAGCAAATGTTGAACTAAAAGTATTAAAGAATGCATTAACAACAAAAATATGTTTCTCATTTTAAAAAGTTATTTAATCCCCTAAAATAAGCTAGTTGAATAAATTAGCTAAATATGTGCAAGATAATTAAAAAAGGTTAAGTTGTAGATTTATGGTGAAAGCTAAATCAGCTTAAATAAATCGGATCCACTAAAAGTAAAGTAAAAGGCAAATAGTAAGCACTGTATGTGTCACTCACGTCACTCAATATGCTGTGTATTTTGGAGACTGTGGGTTTTATGGTTTAGATAAAAAAGTACTTTCAATTGGTTTGTCAGTCAACTTACAACACTGTGATAATGTGTTTAATATCCACTTTATTTCCTACCACTCATGACATTGACACGCTTCCAATTGAAGGAAAACTGTAAAGTCCAACAACTGATTGTCCTGAAATCGTTTGATATCTTTCCAATCTTGTCTTGGTAAGACGTGGATGATTGCACCAGAAAGCCTCTGTCTCAACTTCACAGAAGTCTTTGGCGGGGAAACAAAGAGGGGGCCTAATACTCTGGAAAAGGAGGTTTCTAACATGACACTTTTGAGTCGTTTGAAGGAGGCCGGAGAGAGATTTCTGCAAGCTGAGTTGACTCCTCCAGATCAATAGCTCGTCTCTCTCTCTGAGACAACTGGTGTGGCATTTGAACCAGATAAAACAAGGGTTCCCCTCCACATCACCTCGGAGAACTGAGCTCTTGCACCAAATCCCAATCAGTTGAGAAGGATACAGATGAGTCCATCTAAATCCCCCTCTGACTCAGCTCTAGACCCCCGGCGGTCAAAAAAAGGAGAGAGAAAATCTAAATCTAAATTCATCTTAAAAGGAAAGGTCCAATCTATGTAGGTTAATACTCACTGTTGCTTCATTTAGCTCTGTTGCAGGCCCACTGGGGCAGCTGTAAAAAGTTCTGGGAGCCAGAAGGCACAAAGGCTTTTATTTATTTATATGAAGGAGAATATATAGCAGGAAGCAAACTGGTGCAAATTATGTGAAAAGAAGTAGTTTGAAGAAGTTATCTTGTAGATTGTGGGATAACTGCAAGAAAAGAAATATGCTCCATTACCATTTTATGTGCATCATGAATTAAATATACACACTGCAGCCAGAATATCTCTGATACCATGACAATACGTGGGGTCACAATGTGAAATGAATGAGAATTGCTCCCACCCATCTTTTAACAACCGCCAGCCATGTACCCTTAAGCAAGGCACTTCCTAATTACCTCAGTGCAGCTGCTCATTTGTCAGCAGTAGATGATGAGATGATCTGCCAGAAGTAAAAGGTTGCAGCCTAAGTGTGTAAATGTGGAGAAGGGCATGGCTTTCAAAGAGAACGCCTTTCTAAGTCAACTTTACATCTATGAAAGTTAGTGGGGGGAAAATCTGATCTAAAAGCCTTACAACAGTTCATCATCTTTCGAACCTGTGGTCAGCCAATTATCTGGATCATACTAAGTATGTTGGACTTTTAACGCTCTGAACAAGGGTCCTCTTCTGCCTTGCATGTCAGCTTAGTCTTTCCCCCTGGTCGCTGATGACATTGTAACACTAATTACAGCTAATTGTTCTATGCTGAATGGATTTAGTCACATTGCAAATGATATGCCATTGGTCAGTGTCACAATGTTTCCACAGAAAAATTCAATGGGGAATGGAAATTTGCACAAATGAATGTAATTAAGAAGCACATTCATTATGTCTAATTGCATATGAGAACCCTCAAAGTGAAACTGAGATTGGACTCCTATGAATAATTAATGCAGCTAACTGTACTGAACACTACAACGTTGTTGCCGTCATATAATGATATGCTAAACTATTGCCGTGAATGACAAAATGTAGTGGTACACTTTTGTACTAAGACTTGTCCCGCTTAGTTGTAGGGTTCCAATCATAACCACACAGCTTTTTCTTCATAGAATCCCTTTATTCATGGGCAGATTGTGTCTAGACAGTTAAATTCCTATCGTAGTGCAAGCTTGCCATTGGCGGACAGTCATAATGGTTAGAGTCTGAGGTTTGAGAAGTATTAAAAATTCAAGTGGTACCAACGTGTTTGGCATTCTAGATCAAGTCAAGAAAAAGAGCAGTTGTAAATCAGTCAAGTGGAAACTTTTGGACCTAAAGAAATCAAAGCATTGAGAACGTAACCCCCACATAGTAAAAACCCAACAAGCCTATAAGCAGATTATTTGTCTGGCATCAGGAATAATACAATGTGCTATATAAGCTTTAGACACGCAATTGTGCAAAATGGGAAAAGACATTAAAAATTTAACAAAATAACGGACTTATATTTTTTAAATTTCAATAACCATTTCTTTTTGGTGGAAAAGGCTCCGCTTTTGTAATACACTTTGCAGAATGTTTAAAACTATAATCTTATTAATGCCTGCAGTGTTTAAAAAGGATTGGCTTATTTTAATAGCCGATTTAGATATTAGACAGACAAGGTGTAAGCTGGTCATTTGAAAGCCATATGCCACAGATTACGATACAGCACTATACTATACAGCTTTTTCATGTTTCTTCCTGAGACTAATGCACCACTTCAGAACTGCCTTTAGTGAGCTGCTGGTGAGTGGGTAAAAGCACAGGCTCCTAAATCCCTGAATTCCAACAACAGGCAAAGGAAATAAGTATATTACAAATTGTCCAGAGAACAAAATTGTGTATTGTTTGAAACATGTGGAGGATTTAGACTCAGGGATTTGTTCCCACTTTGTGCACTTTGTCTGAGGGCTTAGCACTGTTGTTGTTTGTGACATGATAATTCCCATCATTCAGCAGAAACCTTTCAGGACATCATTAAGCCAGCATCAGGACAGGCTCTTCAACATTAGTACATTTATTAAAAAAAAATAAAAACACAAGATTCAATTATTTAATGGTAACAAAGCTGAACTGCTCACAAGTGGAATACCTTCACTCAATAAAAGGCCAGTGGTTGTTCATTGGTTGGTGATTAAAAAAACAACACATTTCACGCGACACAATATCTGAGCCAAGACAGGTCAAGGAAGTTATTTTCATCAGCTGGGTAGTTTTAAAATGCTGCTCTTAATGATTTCACAAAAAAGTCTAGTCTAGTCACGAACCTCTGTAATAGTGCTGCAATCTGAGGTGAGATGAGGACGTCAACTAAGAAAGCTTTGTACATCCTTCTTCTTCAAGGGACATGTGCATCACATACCATTATGCATTCCCCTTTCTGATGTTTTGATGAAGTATTGCGATTTGGCCAAAAGGGACAGGTACGATTCATCACGCCTAACTGTTCTGGATGTGTAGTTCTGCCAAAGCCAGCTGTCGCATGTATGGGGCTGGACCTAGAAACACATATGCTAATGATAATAATTTGTAGCTTTTATCTATTTGTTGAGACAAAGGGGAAAATTTTAAAACCTTTGAAACAAAGCGTGACAAAGAGGTGACAGTGTAAGAGTGATGGGGGGTGGGAGAGTGAGCCTGCAGGGGGAACCAAGTGCCCATAAAATGAACAGCCGTCTAACTCATAAATAATAAAAACATAAAATGTCATATGAACTTTATTTCAAGAGTGGGTGGTCTAATAAAGATGCAGCTTAAAAAAAGAAATTCATTGTCATAAGAAGGCCACATGGCTTGCCTTTGGCAGTGACAATTATTCAGTGCAAGCTGACATTCAGGTCCAAGCTGAAGCACCTTTACAAAACAATACCGCTTTTGACTCCTGAAATTCACTCTTTCTACAGTATTTCAATCTTCCAGCTCCGTTTCTCCCTGTTCACTTGGAGTCAGGCCATCTCCTTTCCCCTCTTTCCACTTTTCCTTGTTCTTTCTGCTTTACAAATTGAGACGACATGATAAGAGATTGCCACCGCCATGCCAGCCTGGTGCTCATTGATAAAACCATATCTAATCCATCTTAGGCCCCTCTCTGTCACCAACACCCTCTTCTCTGAGACAGTCAACATGCACAGGATCCATCTCTTTTTTTGAACTGAGTAGCAGAGAGTCAGAGTTTATCTGACTTAACTTCTGGAAGGGAAAAATGGAGCCGGATGACTCAGACGACTTTCACTCTGCCTCCAAATGATATGCGAGTGTGTGTAAGCAAGTAATAAATCAGTAGTACCTAAAAGCAAATTATAGGAAATATGCAACTTTAGATGGGAATGTATTGTAAAGCTTTATAGGTACATTTGTTAAAATATATTTGATGTGAGTGAATAAAAAGAATCAAAAACCTTTTCATGTGCCGTTCATCCCTTAAATATGAAATTATGTTTGCTTTACTACCAACATCAGTTTGAATTACACTTTAATGCTGCATGATATGTTAAGGACACAGCAGCTTTACAAAGAGCTTTGTCATCAATGAAACACAATTAAATCTCTAATTTCCACTAATAATATATAATATATAATATTATTATTCTACACCTTCAGTTATTCTGTTAGCACTCGCTCTGCTGTGATTTTTATATAGCAATTTACACATGCTTTCACTACATTAGCATGGCTTTCTATCTAAAACTAATGCACTTCAACAAATATTACCCTAGAGGGAAAGTGGGTAATAAGTGCAGTATTTGAGTAAGTTTATGAAGTATGAGATGTTTATGTCACTGAATATTAATGAGATGATGAGCAATTGCCTCTGTACACAAATGAATCATCTACAGTATATGAATCACAGCAGTTACCATGGTGAATATATTAAGGAGAACAGCTGGAAAAATAAGGTTTGGTCATTGGATGTATGTTTTTGTGTGTGTTTCTACACAAGTCTGCATGTGTACTCGTGTGTGTATGAGTGAACGGATATGAAGGTCAGCTGGTTGTCTAAAAAAGGCAAATCTTATAAAAAATTGAAAAAGTACAGTTTTCCTTTTTTCTGGGCTGTAATTTTCCCAACACAAATAGAAAAACACAAATGAGCTGGACTTTTGCATGTAAATGAGCAGGAACCCATTGCCAGGATGTCACCCATCTTGTCTAATGTCTAACAAATTCACAGTCACACTCACACTGACACCCCAGCCCCGGACCTGTCAGCGCAGCTGCAGGAGAGGCAGATTTACCAAGGACTGTTGTCTCACTTACATCTATGACACAATGGCTATACTGCACGTAGGTGTATGCAAAGCAATCTATTTTCCCCTGTCCCGTAGATTTTTTTTCTACTAGACAGAAAAAAAAAGATATTTTTTGACAGGTAACTCTACGCAATGACTAAAGCCTCCCCGGCATTGACACAAACAGGCCAATGGAGGAGTGAAGGTCTGCTCCGAACTGAGCCTCGAACCAGTCTGCAATACATGATGCAGGGTTACCTCCACCACACAAAATCTGATTCACCAGGACTAGAATATCCAGTGCTGGAGAGGGGGGTTCGGTATGTGACAAGGACATATTGATGATAGGGGACTCAGAATAGCCTTGCTCGTGTTAAGGTGGAGCAAAATTATTTCAGCTGCAGCATTGGCATGCTGCTGGCGCACAGGTTTGGAACTACTCTACCATCGGTGGAAAAAATCCAGAGTCCTCTGTGGTGTGTCTTAAGCACTCTTTTTCCCCTCAGCCAGTTATTTGAAGATTGATTTTTAAAAATTCAGTTGTTTATGTATGAGGTAGGAGTTGTGCATCCCAGCGTCCAATGAAGCTTTTTATGGAGAACATCAACGGGCAGTAAGCCATGCAGTGACAGCTGTCTGGTGAATCATTTGAATAAATTCAACAAATAAATGCAGAGTTCCAACTTCAGAAGTATGATTCCCCTTATACTGTAGACTTAGCAGTGGACAACACAACCATTACAAAATTCAGTCTTACTAAATTCATTGTCAATAATAAACGCATCATTGTGCAAACTACACCCTTACCCTAACTTTTCACATGCAACAGACAACACAACACAACAAATTTACTGTGTTGTTTTGATCAAATGCAGTTTGTTGGCATATGTAATTTAAAGGTTTTTTCAATCTCACACAAATCACACAAATATTTTTCCCTCTCAGCAGTGCTACCATCCTACTTGCACAGCTAAGTTGTTGTCCTACTTGCTTGAAAAATGACCTCATGAAAACAGCATGTGTTATACAGCAAGCCAAATGTGATGTTTAACTAGCTTGTTGCTAATTATTTGACAGAAAATGTTCCCTTGTTAAGTATTTGCAAGGCTGTGTGGTTCCTATGACAATTGCATCTGTAAGCACAGTAAACAATTTTAATGTCTAAAATCACAGATGGCTTGTAAATTATGCTGTGGAGAGTTGGCTTAAAAATAACAAAAAATAAAAAAAAAACAAAAAAGAAACATACCAGATTTGCCTGTGTAAATTTAGCAAAATTCAGGACTCACTGGATTCTGGGTCTGAGTTTCCATCTCCCTCAGTACGGCTGTTAGGCGATGTTTGCTCGTAGTACTCCTCCTGTGGAAAGCTCAGAGGAAGAGGCTGGGTGGTGCTGGCCATGCTGCTAGGCTCTGGGTCTCCAAGCCCGCTGTCACTGCAACTCTCCTGGGAACCGTCTGGAAGATGGAACGTCACACGACGCTGAGTCTAGGGCACAACAACAAACAAGAGATTAGGAAGTCTTCCACATTGTGCATGAAAGTACAGAAGTGTGGTGGGGATGAGCATGAAGTAAAACATTAAAGTCTGAGGGCCAGCTTTGCTGGACTGTAGGTCACACCTAACAACCAAAATTGAATTTAAGAATAATCAGAAATTAAATTTCTCAGGGCCGTAAAAACTACAGTTTACTGTAGTGTCGGGTGTCATAATTATTGTTAAGACTCATATGTTTCCTTTGCTCTTTTCTTATTTGATCAAATGACTAAACTTGTAGAAAACAACCTTAGTGAATCACCAAAATGTAAAATTCATAAACTCAAACTTTGATACTTGCCCTCTGTTACGGCATCACTGTGTTTGTTGTGTTTTCTGAACAAAGCACTGACTCATATGTTGCTTCCAGAGATGCATGTACCTTGGTATTAAAGAAACCATGTTTTACAGGTAATCTCTTTGCCTATAAAGATAGTTAATATCATCATGAATGGTGACAGCAATGCTTGTTTATGAGTGAATGAACACTGTAAGGTGGCATTTACAAGGAGGACCCTTGTCTAATTGTATCAAGTGTGTTGTTACGTGCCCAGCGATGCATCCATCATCTTTACCTGCTTTTAGAAGGAAAATGTGCCCAAACTGCATCTAATCATCAAGGGGACTAATTGAAACATCGACCTCATAACCCAAAAATGATTTCTGGAGTGTTAAATCCAGTGGATTTTCAGATAATAAAACGACAGTAAGATTTATAATTGAGAATTTCCATCCTGGTAATAGATGGGATGTGAATTAACAAGATGAACTATGTCCTAGTTTTCCCTCTCACCCAATTTCGACACAAAGGAAGAGAGTGGAGACTGAGACTTTGATTTGTAAAGTCTTGGGGATCACAGGAATGTGGGCATTTTCTTCTGAAAGGTACAGGCCTTTTTGATTTCTCCAGTGGTTTACACAAGTTCATGTTGCGACCTTTCATTGCAGCTGAAAAAGAAAACCCACACTATATGTAGCGGTGTCTGCTAACATGTTAGCAATTCCCTCAGAAAACAAACCACAAACATTCACATCGTGAGGCACAGTGGGTAATCTGCAGTCACCAATGATTCCAGTTTTTACTTTTTTATGGTTTTTTTTGTTTTTTTTTGTCCTTGGCGTTTGACAAAGAGAAAAATGAGCGAGGAGATCTGACTTGGCTTTGAGGTAACACTGTTAAAACTGAGCACTGCCAGAGTGATATATACTGTATACTGGATTCATGTCTTCGCGTGATTCCCTGAGTAACATCATACTGCAGCACACTGTATAGGGACATAAAACACATAAAATATAATTACGCCCTCAGCTTCGGTTATTGCAGTGAATTTTATTCGTCCCATTATTCAAACTGATAAGAGATTTTTTTTTTTTCAAGAGCAAATAGTGGAGCATGCTATCTTGATTTTCTTCATCGCTATAGCAACAAAAGCAATATGCAAGTCCTGAATTAAAAACATCATTAACACATGCTCCTTTAAGCTCAGGAGGAGGTGATGTCTCTTTGTGAATATACTTTTCCTTAGTCACTACAGTGTGCAGATAAAGCTCTTATTGTTCTCTGATAAGACTAAATAAGGCTAGGAAAATAGAGGGGAGAGGGAGAGTGAAATAAAGTCTGGCACTAATGAAGGACAAACTGCCAAAAACCAAGTGCACAAAAAGCTTCATTTAAAAACTATCAGAGAGGGTTGACTAACCTAAATCCACACAATTAGCACCCTGAAAGCGCAACTGAGTGGTTTTCAATGCTGTGATGTTGAAACAGCTAGCTAAATATTCTATTTACTTGATTCATCTAGATCCTGAGGCCACAAATCACTGAGTGTGTCTGTGTGCTCGTGTGAGTGTATGCTAGTAAGAAAACGACATCAGAAATAATGAGAAAAAGAGAAGGAAAGGGGGCATGCAGTCAAAGAAACAAACAAAAAACACACACAGCCTTTAAGATTTGCACTGCTGTTGTTTCTACTGGCAAAATAAGGAAAAAACATACTTATCTGTTCACATGCACTGCTCTAATTTCTGTACCAAGTAAATAAATATAGGATACAGGATTAAAATTAATCTTGCTTTTGCTGCACGCGGTGCGACATGTTCCACTGCCAAAATGATGAGGTATATTTCTTAACTTTTGTATAAAAAGGGATACGACACTTCTCACAATTTTACTCATTTTCTATGACAGACATGAGACAAATACCTTGTTGGCAAAATCTTGCAGTTCTGCGTGCCACATTTCCCTACTCTTTCAAGTAGTCTAAATATCTAGTTGTTCTCAAACAGAGTTGGCAGCTGTTTCTCAAATTACTGGAGGACGCACGCAGAAGCAACGTCCAGGTTCCAGCAAAAAAGAAAGAGCCCACTTACGGAAGGTTGGCAGCACTACAAAAAGCATGCTTCCTCTCCACATGATTCTAATTATTGGAAACTTGCTCCAACAATGACATCCAGAATCTATTAAAACAAACAGCTGTCTGTGACAATTAGGACATAATCATTTTGCATAGGGAGTGGCTTCATTTTAAGACTGCTGTTTATTCAAGTCCATTCAACTTTGTGCCAGATGTTAAGAAAAGACTCATTTGATTCCATGATGCTTAGTACTTAGTTGTATAGAGCTATCAATTACAATTAAATACCATTAAGGGGTCTTAATAATAAAAGTTTTTGTCTCTGCGTTAATGAATAATGTGAATAAAACATTGATGTTAGAAGACAAACATGACACACGACAACAAACACTCGCTCAGGAGTCAAGGTGAGTGTGCTAAGCATTATCACTTATTTAAAGAAGCTGCCAGAAATCCATAAAGCAAAGACAAGCTGTGGTAAGAGATATCAAGACCAAACAAAGCCCGTTCAGCCAGATAAAACAGTGCCTTGAGAAGTATGTACACAGAGATAAAACGAACAGGAGAGATGTGTGCCAAGTTCTGCCATATAACAAGCCAGCAAATCCAAAACCCTCCCTCTGGTAACCACCCAGACAATAGGCAGATGGGGCTGGATCCACGGGTTACCGGATTAGATGTCCGTTATATTTAGACATAGAAGAGAGGAGGCCAAGTGGCTTCCACCGTGTCCTTTGGTAGACCACAGCGCTTTGAGTTTTATTATAATAGTGTACACTTTTTCCCCCAACTACCCCTATCTAGAAATAGCAAAGAAGTCAGTGCTGCACAGAGAAGGACTTGGCTGACAACCACCTCACTGTGAGTGATAAACAGGGACCACTTAGGAGTGAATCAGGGGAGATTGGCTCTGCCATTTTAGATAAGGATCAGCTCGCGGGCACACCTAGACCTGCATAAATCTGTTCAGAGGAGATGGTGATTTGTCATGTCGCGCATGCCTTATGCAGAATGAAAAAATAAATAAATAAATAAAACAGCGATGCTAAGATAAAAAAAAAAAAAAAAAAAAATGCTGTATCACAAGACCTTAGTTGAGATTGTTTGCAACATTCACAAAAATCTGTTAGTGATTTTTCATTGTGGGTGTTTCTTCTCTTTCCGTACATGCTGTTCCAGCGCAGCCTATTATGTGTGAGGTGATATGCCACTGCGTGTGAAATGGTGAGTCGGCGGGAACGAGGAAGAGGGAAGTGATTCTAGCAAGTGTGTTGAGAGATTATTGGGAGAATTTTGACAAATCAAATGGATTTTTTTTTTTTTTTACAAATTTCATCTGTTGTTGAGTCATCTGCAATGATGCTCTTCTCTGTAAAACATAAACTATAGCAATATTAGTAAATCTTAATACTCACTAATATTAATACTAAAATACCTACTCATACGTAACTGAACTATTACCAAACACTTCTGAGCACAAACTTTAAAAATAAAAGTGTTTTTTCATGTGCTTTGCAGCATTACACAGTAGCCGAATTGTGTGCTAAGACTGAAAAATGTTTGAATAAAGTGTTACTCAAACGTGTCTTTGTGCAAACTGCCGAAAGAACTCCGACAGTCCTGCTGCTCAACCCTGAATATGTCTGTGTGCAGACATGAACTGCACAATAAAAAGAAAAACTGAAGAGAAACCAAAACATTTAAAACAAAATAGAAGGTACTATGTCAGAACACAAGTGGAATTAATGGTATTGGCATCTCACTAAAGAGTGGAATGAATTTGGGACCAATATTTCACCTGAAACAATACAGACAATTAATTTGAAAGACGTGTTTGTGTAACTCTCAGCAAATACAAATACCTTTGCTAAACATTGAACACATTGAGAAGATGCCATTGTTGAAATGTTGCTTAATAGAAACAAATTTCTGTCATTCCAACAACGCATGAGTTAAGATGCTACACATTAACTGGAGTTTTTACAAAATTCACTTGATTTCAAAGGTTTCAACTCAATTTAAAACATTAGAAACCATTGGTGCTTTTGTTGGTTTTTAAATGGCAAACATTTTTGTATGAGGAAAAAGATTACAAGATTATGGTTGGACAGGTGAATGGTTGGGTTGATGTGTGTGTGTTGGGGGGTTAATGTGTGATAGTAAAATATACACAAAGCAGCTCACAGTATCATGCTTTAATTGTGATCACGCACATGCAAGAAAGAGCAAAGAACAGAGCAAGACTTACATTCACAGAGGTTATCTTGCCAAGTTGACAGGCCTCCTGCAAGGACATAAGAACAGTCATTTCACATCACTGTCTGACAATTACTCTAAAGAGGATTTTCTATGGAAGTGGAGGTTTGGAGCCAGCAAAGGAAAGTGCACTGGGAACTTTCCAGTCTTCTAAAAGTCAGTTTGAGTTCACAATTGACAATCGCGCAGATTTAGGGGTTTAAAGTCTTTTTTCGAGGTGGAATAGAGATTTAGGATACATATTGATTTCTTACTTGCTTACAGAGTTTGTACAGCACATTTCTGTGCTCAGCTGGCATGCCAATAAACCAGTGTGCAGAGTACACACCCTCTCCCTAGAAATGTAAAGAATAGGGCAAACCTGACACCCTGACAACGCTACTGACACTTTGATAAAGATGTTTTCTCTGCATGTCAGAGAGGAAAGTGAACAGAATATCAAATGAAGCATCAAAAATTAACAATAAACAGCAACAAGCTTCTAAATTGGGAACAAAAGACACCCGCAAGCCTGCAAAATAGCATCCTCTCTCTGGGGACTGAGATAACTCACAGAGAGATAAGAGTATTTAATTTTTAATCACCAATTTTGTTTTCTTTGTACTGTGTATAATAATCTGAGTACATGACTTGATTTGCAAAGAAAATAGAAGAAATCTGGCAGTGTGGAGCCACTTAGACAGCAGAGAAGCAGAGACGACTGCTGGGGTGGAACGGTAAAACAATGAACAGGAAGCAAGTTCATGTCAACAGATTATTCCGCCATAATTGTTCACCCAGGGATGCTGTTACCGACTGAGCGATGGAGCAGTACACCCCAAGCTATTCATCAGAAAACAAAATGGTGCTTTGTGGTGGACAACTAAACTAAATTAAAAAGTAAGGTCCCCATATTTTTGACAAACAACGGTCAGCCACAGTATCATAATTATGACTAAATGTTTTTTCAAAAAAGTTTTGAGAATAAATGTTGGGACACACATTTAAATTAAAGTTATGAGTAACATAAAAAGTAATTACAACATTTATTTACAACAGTAATACAGTTAATTTTGCACCGTTTTTTTTCCTGTGTTTCTCAGCTATAAGAAGCCTTTTAGCACCTTTAAGCTCAGTGTTTTGGTCTCTGCTGCTTTGACTCGCTGTCACCTCTCACACTGCCCCACATTTCCACAGTAGTGGAAAAATACCAAATCAATGTCAGATTAATAGAATAGGTAAAGTTACTGTATTTTATGCTGTGTTTATTGTTGGGGCATCGCAGTGCCATCTCGTGAGGGGAACGTTCCGCCTGCTACAGTGATTAAAATAGTTAATCTTCATACCTTTTATTTTGTCTTGTCCAAAGTTGTTTAAATTGTACTTAAATAATAATTTTACTTATTTAATACACACACAAATTTGAAAAATCTCAAGTAATTATGAAAACAAGAAGGTAAAAGAGATTGGTGCAGTTACCTGCATTAAATTAATGTTGTCCATATTATTTTCATTCACAGTAAGGCAGGAGGCACAAGTAGGTTATGCAAAAACTGTATAGATACAATACAACACATGACGGTTCTTCATAAGAACAAGAACAACAACAACAATCTTGTTTGCGACTTTAAGCACACCAACATTTGTCAGGTCTGTTTGACGAACCACTTATTTGCATCAACTGACTGGTCAAGCAGGATTTTACTTGAGACTGTCATTAGGCAGTTGTTTCTTCTTAAATGAATGTTTTATTCAACACCTCATGACGCATACTCATGTTAGAGCCCTTGCCAGCCAATTAAACGTATGATAATGTACATGAGGAATCTGAAAAGGTGACCTATGGGTGTCTCTCATTTAGATGACATTCAAAATAGTAGTTGTGCATTTGATTGCTGAAGATCTTTTTTCTCTCCTCAGAATGGATCGGTCAGTGACCTTCTCTCTGTATGCACGCCTCTCAAACTACCAGTTTCAAAGCACCCACATGCAAGCCTGGGAGAGAGTTATGCTTAAGATAAGTGCATTTGTTGGTGAACCACATCAAAGTACAGAGGGATGTCTTAGTGAGGAAAGGCAGCAGCAGAGCTTGAACCCAGCCTTTGATCACCCCAGGCACTCTGATCATTAAAATATTGAATAAATAATTGATTAAAAACACCAGACCTTATTGTGCTAATTTTCTATATCCAAATTTATACCAATTTTGAGACACAGTGGCTGTGCAAAAAACAAATAGGCAAAGGTGGGTAGAATGAAAGAAACATGTTTTATACTGCAGCACTGTATGACATTTTTTCAAACAATGCTAATGTGCTAATGTATTGCTGATATATCTGATATTGCTGTAACGTATGAAGTGAACACATTCTGGCTGCAGTACAGTCTTTGAGTTCCTCAGCACAGAGTTCCCTAGTTTGAACTGAAGACAGCATGAAGTGCTGCAACAGCCTTTCTTTTCCAGTGAGGGTCTGAGCAGTGGCATGGCAGGTTGGAACAGAGGTAGAGAGACTGGGTAATAATCAAAAGGCATAGGCAGAAGGTAGCTAAGAGTTCATTCCAGCTGTGCGTAGGTGATTGAAGGGGAGCTAATATTACATCTATGGTGGAAACCAAGACTGCAGTGTGCAAGAGAGAGGTGATCAGCCTACTGTGTGCATACCAGGGATATTAAAAAGACTATTTTCCATCAGCTTTTGTACATAGGCTAGTAAATCAGTCTCCCTCAGTACATATTTACATTTATATTTATACATCAGAGTATACACAGTAACTGAATCCGAATCAGTTGCAACTTAAAGCACTAGGCCACAGAAATAGTGGCTCTCACATAAAGAAAGCCAAGTTTTTTCCTTGTCCATACATAAAGCACAGTTTCTTGCAATTTTGTTGATAGATCTATGTGCAATCCAAGAGAAATATGTGCCAACAAAATTCCAACCCCATAGGCAACGAATAGGACATGGAATGTTATGCGGATGTGAAGTGTGATAATATTAGCATTGAACATACAATCAATACAATCACAATACAAAGCTTTTCTGAGGTCTTCCCATTAACAGTAAGCGCAACGTTTACATACCTGAGGTTTGTGAAAAGTAAAACTTCAAGGCAAAAGTAAAAGCTTTAAACCCCTAATGCCTTGGGTCCCCGTTCTCCTAAAAGTTTAATGAGATCTGCTGCTCCTGTCTCTACAGCCTTCTACATAACAGTTTATTTCATGGTGTAAATACCTTAGAAGGTGGGAAAAAGCACACACAGAGAGGCAACGAGACAGGAAGCATGCTATCTAGCCACAGTCTCTTGAGCTGCCAAAGCTTGCCTTTTCCTATTTCACATTTGTTTTGACTGATTCAGGGTTCAATGCTGAAGCTCACTATAGTGTGCTGCTGTTAAATTCAAGTAGTCCCATTGCATGAAGTCTGTGGAAATAATGGTCAAGCAGGACTTGTCAGGGCTGCTCTGTTATTCCACAAATGTCAGTGCAGTGCCACAGTGTAAAAATTAAGCTGTTTAGAAAGGGTGGGAGAAAAGCATGTGGTCTGCTATAAAATGCTTTTCCCCACAGATGAGATGGATTTGTCTGCATTTATCAATAAGAAGAAAATGACAGCTTTTTTCAGTTGGCCACGTCACAATCGCACACATGCAGACATATGCATGCATAAAACAAATACTCGCAGTGGAAAACTTAGACGTAGAACACCATCTGCCCATGTGTGCAGGCACAGGAGACGTGACTGCCTCAGCCAAGAAACAGTGGGCAGAGTTCAAGTTTACATCCCGTATATTTCTGGCAAACGCAGCATGTCTCAGACAGCGTGATAAAACTGTTGCAAACAAAACACCTCCTCATCAAAAGGGGCTAATAAAGTCTTCAATATACTTAAGTGTAGCCTTAGATAAATAGAATCCCTCTGCATTGGTGTTCAGTTGTCCAAAGTGTATTGATGTACTTATTGACATTCAATAAAGGGAAACCCTCTCAGCAAACCACACAGAGTGGTGTAAATCCTGTGCACGTTTCAAGTATGCGCAAATAGCAACTTTCCTCCAACACAATTACTAGACAGCAATAATGTCACAGTGTGTTCGAACCAATTTTGATTTACAAGTGGACAACATGTTGCCTTTTCATCAGCTTATTATTATTAAGTGGTCTCTATATGTGTGTTTCCCCTGGACAATCCCCCGTCTTGTTTCACTCTCAGTGAGGTATTGATCCTCCCAGCGTACTGGCCCCTCCTGATTTCATTAGGCTAGCTGCTGTTAATTACTCCACACTCTAACCTTTTGCTGTTTCATTTGGACCGACAAATTGGGTGAATTAAAGGAGGGAGGTAGGAGGAGGGAAAAAAAAAGGAAGAGGAAAAACACTCCCTCGCAGATATAGTGGTGGAGCCCCTCCCTCTCTGCAGTGCCTGTGTCAGAATCCCAAGTGGCATAATAATTAAAAAAAGTTCATCAATGTTCTATTTGCTCATCAAATTATGTAGAAGGAGGCTACTCCAGTAATTGTTGCAGAGGATTCATTTACGAAGCCATACCAGCCAGATCGAGTATGGCTGTCTTGGGAGTTGAAGAATTATGAGTCTCGCTTCTTCGTGTGTTTGTAAAAGATTTCTCAGCTTCAAGCGGGGCGATCATTAAAACACTTTTTATTCAACCATGCGTATTTATTTGGAAGGACTGTGTGACAGTCATAACCATCTTCTGAATATTGTTTCACCTGGAAAATGCATCATCCCTCGTTACAGACACACCAATTTGTCTTCTTAGTGAAGATATTAAAAGGTATGATATGACACATAGCTGCAAAGCTATAATTAGACTTCACTTTAATACCTTATATGTCATGAGATTACATGCACTGTGCGTGGCATCTGAAGCACACTTAAATTACAGGGGATGTAAGTGATTAACCATTTGAGACTGAAAACAGATGATGAGGAGGATGCTCTAAATCCATGTTTAATCAATATAGCCACTTCCCACACATCGAGGGATTATTGACAGGAATTACTACTTGCTGTAATTACTGACCTATGACACAACTGATCATTTCTGGCTCGGTGCATTTGTGTGTACGAAAAGACGTGTCGCTGCCGTGACTGCTTTAATCACCTGCTTTGAAGTGGGACAATGTGTCAACATGGGTACATTGCTAACTGAGCAAGTGACATTTATGGGATCTTCTGGATCCTTAATATGAGAGATGCCCTTTCTTCAAGGTTGAGTACATTCTAGTTGAAAAGATTCTACATGATGCAGAAGGAGCCATTCAGAGTACTCCCCATGGCTGAGATAATAACTTCATCATAATTAGCTTGTGGTGCTCAGGAGTGTTGAATTGTCGGTTGCATTGGGATCTGGGCTGATTTATTGCTTGATTTAATTACGTATCAAAATTCAATTAGACATGCTTTCAACCAAATTCAAACTGAGTTTTGTCAAGCTGTCCCTTGAAATCAGGCGCAGTTTGAAGGACATCCTTCACAATGCTGTGACATCTAACTTAATAATTATCACTTACGTAAAACCATTTGTGTGCTAAAAAAAAGACGGGAAAAAAATTGCTATGCCAGTTTTGGAAAAGATGTGCTTTTTAGTCTCCCATTACTTGTTTCACATGTGAACTGACATCAAACAGCATCAAAAAGTGTGAAACAGACCTTGATTCAGTAGTGATGTGAAGAGAGTTGCAGGTACTTTACCAAGTGAAGATACATGACAAAATGCTCTTTGAGGTTGACTACGGCTGAGAAAGTGTCTGACTTTCTTTACCCACATCACTCACTGCCTGCTCACCCTCTTTTGCTCCAGACTACACTAGGGAAAAAAAGGGGGAGCTGTTTTGAATAAGTGTCACACCAGACTCCAAGAGCTACATTGATCTTTACTACTATGCAAATTCAAGATGTCATGGTGTCTATGCTAAGAAGTCAAGTAAAGGAAGGAATATTCCATCCGGAGGTCTTTGACTGAAGTGTCGTCCTTTTCCAGTATTGTAAATACACTCATTGGCAATTTTATTGCGTGTAGGTACACTTTGGTAACACTGTGTATGGTTTTATTTGACCCTGGCTTTTTTTTTTTCAAGCATTGATTCTGCAAAGTGGGAGAGATGTTCCATAGGGATTTTGATCTATACTGACTTGACAGCAGAGATTTTGCAGTTTTCCGGTGGCGTGGATGCTGTGAACATCCCACTTCACCTCATCCCGAAAGAGTTTTTTCAGGCTGTGATCTGGGGACTGTGCAGACCATCGGAGTAAAGTAATTTCCTGGAACCATCTTCAGACAATGATACATTATCTTGCTAGAAAAAAAATGCCTTTTAAAAAACAGTGTTCTGTCAATATGAAGGGTTGCACCTGGTCAACAACAATGTTAGGTGTATTTATAGAACCAAAAATATCATAAATATACCATGTACTGGCAGACGTGAGGTATTATTCTGTTTTCCTTCAAGCTGCTATTTGTTTCCTCCGATATCAAGTCTTCATTGCACTGCAGAGATAAACATTTTTGCCCTTCCTTACTATGCAGTTGGAAGTTGTGCACAATGTGGTCACCTTGATTTTAGCACATTTGTTTTACTTTTTGATTAGTGTTTGTCTTCCATGTCTTAAATGTGTGTACAAAAGCCAAAATAACTAAACAGCCACTTTAGTGTCACTGAGATGGAGTGGAAACAAACATGTCATATTCGGTATTGCTAGCAGCTATTTTAGCCACATTCAGTAATAGTCTTTGGTCTTTTATTTTCTGTTCAAAATCAAAATCCACTGTCAGGGACACAGACATTATGCCTGCTCAGACATTACACATCCAGATTTCAATGTTTCCCATTCACCCCATTATCACATCCCACCTACTGTATTTTGACTTGTTTCTTTACTTGCTTTATTCTAGCATGTCAGCTACTGTACAGATGTCACAATCAATGATGATTATCCTACTGATGCACTGCAATATCCATCATTTTACAAGTGACAGGTTCTGCATTATAAATTAATGACTGAAAACCTTTTTTTTATGTTTGTGTAGCCTGCTTAACTGGACAGGGCAGGGAAATTAGCTGAAATGACACAACAGACTCCTGAATTAAATCACAACTCCATTTTGCCTTAATGTACTCTAAACTATTATCCACTGTGTTAGTATTAATGCATACTGAACATTTGAGTAATATATGCTGTGTCTATGCTTGAAGAATTTGTTCCTGTGACTCACTGTACCAAGACAAAAGTGATGCTTTTTGATGTCTTGGGAATTAGAACAGACTGGAGGTTAAATTACAGTGACATTGCAACAGAAACCAGGATTTGTAAGACACGTTAACGTTCCCTACTTTTCAGAGAAACTGTGTTAACTGTTGAAGTTTAAACAGTATATCTAAATCAAAGTTTTGTCCAATGCTGTCCCTCCATATGTCACTACCATGTGTTCACTCATTTGTACACCTGTGGAGGAAAAATGGTGCAGCACTGATGTTGGAGCCTACAGGTCTGGCTGGACACTAAATGAACCTCTCAACCCTGTCTACATAAGATCTCCGCTTGCAAAATGAGTCACAAAGGCTTGATTCACTGTCTAGAGGAGGAAGCTGCATTAAGAGGAAGGTGCATGTAATAAAGTGGCCATTAAGTGCACTGTCAAAAAAAAAAAAAAGTGTACTGTCAAAGAGGAAACATAGTGGAAAATAGAATGAAAAGCCCTTTCCTGTGTCGAAACTTCAGTTTATCAAGATTCCCTAGTAATGTGAATTGTTCATCCATTTGATCTCTCTCCCACTGAATCGTCTGACAGTTGTCTTCATTGAGACTGGCAGAGGCATTGTGCATAGAGTGTGATGTGCAATGACATACTGTATTACAAGCAAAGAGCTAGGATCATTGTCATTCACCGACAAACATGAAGCACAATGATGATATGATTAATGATTCTCAGAACATTTATGGAAATGATCTCCTGAATACTGGGAGTTGCTTCTGACTTCTGAATTTTAACTCGCAATTGATAACCAAGCGGTTAGCTGTAATGTCATTCAGCTAATTTCATCTGCGTTTTAAAATGTATTCACTGTCGTTCTTCATATCACCATGAGCATAAGGATTTCACAGAGAAGCTTTTGAAAGATTCTCAGTCCAAATGACTGAGGCCTTGTCATATATTTCAGTGAGAGTAAGAAGTGATAATGTTATTATTTTATTATTATTGTCTATAAGAATAATAGCTACTGTTTGGTACAGAGTTGATGGATCTCACTTCAGAAAGCTGCATTTGTTGCTATTCCAGATGTAATCTAATCACTACACAAAGTCAATTTATAATTTAAGAGATTACATTTATCATAGAGAACACAGCACTGCACATTCGAAATGTGTGTACAAGTCATTTGCATTGGGTTATAAGTAAAGAAAAAACATTGATGTTGCCTAGACACAGTATTTACTATGTTTATATGTAGTTTATCATTGATGCAATGTTAGCATCAGCAGCATATTGCTCTTGTTTTTATCAGTGGCACCACAAAGTTTATTTTAAATGCTGAATGATGTCAAGTGTAATTGTCCGGCATCATTTTAATATTGTAAATGTAAAGATGATTTTTGTAATTTGCTCTTTTACTTACTTACTTACTACCAGTAAAAAAACTGGTCATAAAAATCTCATGGGACCTGTGAAATCCTAGTTAAAAAAAAGGCAGATGGCACAATATTAAGCTTTTTAGCGGGACTGCACACACAGGAAGAAAAACACAAGTTGCAGCTTAATTGCAGCTACATTTAGTGGAGCAAGAACACAAAACTACTTTGACCACTGCTGCTAGTGATAAAATATTAAGAGTCAACATACTCAATATTCAGTATATACTATCCAAGAGAGACCAATGCCCGGTTCAGGAATGTTTTCTCACATAATCCATATATCCACATATTAATGTGAAAAACAGACAAGATGACTACTTGGCATGTTGTCCCCGTCTCCATGAGCTCTTTACTGTAGCATCAGCATTCTGTTTATGTTGTTTATCGAAGCCTATGTATTTGTAAACATACAATGAGACTTAAAGTAAACTTAAAGGAAATAGTGGGTCAGGACATAATTTTTCATCTGACTCTTTTACTAATAGCATACATTTCATTTGAGTCTTCCGTGCACAATTTGTTCATGTAACTGTCAGCTTTTAATAAAGAAACTCACAGCGTCCTCATGCTATGCCAATGGCACAGTTGTGCTAAAACATTGATAAAGCACAGTAACAAGGCTCACAGTCATATCCCCATTTGGCACATGCATATCTTCCTCAAATATGTTGATGTCAGTTTTTTCTGGTGTCGGTTAAAAGTGTGTCATTGATGTAACTCAAAAGCCACTGAACACAGAGCTGTCTCTTCTCCCCAGCCTGCCTCGCTCAACTGGGGTCCATCACCAAAACAAACTTCTCGTCACTGCCAGGGTCATTTTTCCTGCTCCTCCACCACCGAGCACCAGTCATATTAATACCTTTGTGGAAGGCAAATGTGTGCTCCAGGAGGCCAGTCCCATGTGCTTTTCTTCCAAAGCTCTCGCTGTTTTTCTGGCCACAGCCAAGTGCATTAACATATGCTCTCACAGTGCACAGTGCTCCTCTGCATTGGTAAATGCCTTATTACAGCGAAAGCTGCTCTGTGCTCTTTCACTGCATACCCATAAGTAGTAAAACACAGCCATATCTGCCCACTCACAACAGTAGGGATGTGTCTCGCATGACAGGGGGGCTCCTTAACATTTTGTCAGAGGCCCTCTTTATCAAATTGATATTCCACCCACTCACTGTAATGGCGGGTGGTAATAATGGCAAATAAAGACAATATTGCTTCCGCATGATAGACTCTGAGTGTAATAAGGTCATCTACTGGTTATGTTTTTTTCTTGTTTTTGTCTTTGTCCGTATTTATGGCTTTTTAGCATGCAGAGTCAAATTCTCTCAGTATGACTTAGATCTCCAAAGACTATGCCAGTGTGAAGTATGCAAAGGCAGAGGGTGAGTAAAACGTCTTATGCAGCATGTTCTTGCATAGAGAGCTTACACACTTGTAATCATTTCCAAACTGCAATTTCCTCTTATTATTCCATTTGTAATTTTTCCCTTCTTCCTGAAGCAATACACAGCATTTTCAGAGATCATGAAATATGTGTCACGGAATAGAAACATCAAAATTGCGTGTGTTACAATTGGTGCAAATTTAGGAGATGACACTGACTATTGTTAAAACAGCCTTTTGTCAATGATGCGTAAACCACAGTGTACTGAATAAAGTAAACTAGCAGGAGGAAAAATAATGAGGTACATTGAGATGCTTCTCATAGTAGTGCAAGGTATTTTTGACAGGATATCACATTTTTGCTGTTAATTTAACTGATAAGTGGGTTTGTAAATAGGAGTTAGGTATAAAACCTTTTAACCTCTGAAAAAACAAAGAGGTGATGACATCCAGGAAAACACTTGAGGTATTATGAATTTAAAATGTAGCTTCATTAGCACCAACAGCGAAAGCACGGCTGCAGAATTGGAGAACAGATGAAGGACCCACCAGGCTACAGTGTCAGTGAATATAGCTTGTTGATGATTATGTCGATTGCTGATAAAATCCAGCACTGTGTAGAATGTGCTTGCAGATATAAATCGGTCACTCAGGTCATTTGAGTCAGTATGCCTGTGATCACTGGCTCCTTGGGAGCTTTTTCAGGATTTGTTTTTTCGATATTTTTTCTAATTTGGGCAATCTTTGTTCTGTCTGTCAGAGACACAGTTATGCTGTGTTGATCTGAAGTCAGATTCTAAAAGACTGTGTATCAAACAACACACATAACTTGTCTTATTCTTGCGCAAAGAACTGAGGGCTGGCATCCATGACATCCCACAGCAGTGCACTGATTTATAATGGTTGTGAGGAAAAAATAAGAGGCCAGGATACATCGCTGAAATATGAAGGCACTGAATAATACTTTGCTTATGAATAAAATCATTAAAAGAAGCTGTTTTATAACTTAGGCCATAACCATGAATCTTGAGAGTTTTATGATTAATGATTCATCTTTAAATGAAAGGTTTGAGATTTTGAAGGTTTTTTATTCATATATTTATTTATGTGTTTAGTTATCTATTATTTCATGCTGGTTTTGACAGGCCAGTTCACCCAAGGACTCAAGTTCTATTCGCTTTAACTTTTGATATCAATTTCTTAGACAATTTAGTTTGGGCTGCACCACTGTGCAAACTAATGAAGCCTCAAAGGCTTTGTTTAAGTCATTAAAGATGGAGATCTAGCTACGTGGTTTTCTTCTAATGGCAAACAATTACATGACGACAACCTGCCCAGGAAAATCAATGCAAAGGAATTTAGTTACAGTGTTGATTTTTCATTTAGAGAAATTTTATGTCTGTCCAAAAAAGAAGTCCAATAATAATAATGCTCCTTTGGTCATTCATAAAATATGTGGGGAAACAGTTAATTTACTAATATATTTAAAAACATGAATGATTCCAAGTGTGACACTTTGAAGTATTAGTTCAGCCTCCATCCTTCCCGGACTTTGCTGTACATATCCTTAATTTTAAACTCTAAATGTTTAATTACAAGTGCCTAAGTTAAAGAACTTTCTGTTTCTCGTTAACATTTAATTCTTCCATCTCCCATCACAGGTCGATATTGCATTTTGTCCTGTCAATACAGCAGTCTTATTTACTACATTAAAGGACAAGTGCAATATTTGTAAAACTATTTGCCAACGTGCTTAAAGCTACAGATGGATGAATGTTCAGATCTCTTTCTGTGCTAAAAGATCACAATTTCCAAGATACAACACACTTCAGGGAAGAATCTACTATCCCAGACATACAGATATTGGGCTTGGTAAGATTGGCATTTAGATTCTCCACACAAAACGTTGCTACTATCCAGGACTCCAAAATTTACATCACCACATATAATTTTTTTCCCCCACATTTTCCTAATGCACTTTAGTACATGCATGAAAACCAATCCTATTACACATCAAGCTGTTACATTCAGCTGTATGTCTCTCTGTCCTCAGTTACTCTGTTGGTGGTTATTGTCAAACTGTTAAGCTCAGTTACTCATAAAAAACTAAGCCACAACAAGCACTTTTTATAAGGTCAGTGGCTCAGCAAACACCTGTTTGCAAGAAATTTATCACATCATGATTTTCTCTATAGCCTTTGTGCTCTTCAGTATGTTTTTAACCAGGATGTAATAATGGCTGACCTGAAAACAGGGTTTTTAAGTCACCATTGAGAGGAGCTCCACTGATTAGTAATACTCCGGTCTGTGACAACAATTTAGTATTGCCACTTAAAAATTGTCTTAAAACTTACATTGTCATCCCAGTTTTAACTCCTACCCTTTGGCTGTGAGTACAACCCAGCAAAGCTTTTGTATGTGATAGAAATTTTCCTCTTGGAAGAATTGTAGACAGAAATCAGCATGATGAACCATCTCAGTTTAATACATGCCAGCATGGAGAAGAACACATGGATGTTGGTGTCTTCTTCTGACTTGTATCTCTCAAACCCCTCCTATTTATACTCAAACCCTCACAAAACATGACTAAAGAAACCAGGTGCATGCAGTTGACAGTCATCACTCTTGTCCCTATCTAGGTTATCTGAAGATGTCAGTTGAGAAGCAATAAAACCCTTTTCATTGCACCTTCTTGTAGATCTTGTGACCCCAGGACTCACTATCTACTACATTGCTTTGGGCCTTGTAACAACAAAGTGCCTGCTGTGATCTTAAGCAGTCCTCTAAACATGACCCAACCTGTGACTTCTTGTCCTCTTTGTGACCTCTTCAATAAGCCCATCTTGGTTGACTGTTTGCCAATTATCTAACCATATGACTAAATTTACTTTCTTCCCCCACATGTATTACTTCTAATAGCCCATCATCTCTCATGTTAAAACTACAGAACACCTGATCTTCTTAGGTTTTCCAATGTGGGTTTTGCACTGTGGAAATCATATGAATCTGAAAACATTCAATTATTGCTAACAACATAGTTTTTTCGACCACAGTTCATGCAAGATCATGGGCCCACAAGCGTAATGCAACATTAAGATGTCACACACAAAAACATTCACCTGGTAATAGTGCAGGTGACAAAGGTGACATATGTGACAGCAGCTAGTGAGCAAAAATATTATAGAAAAGACCTTGACCTAAAAAAACCTCACTGAATGATGACTTCCTTTACTGAAGTGTGGGTTGCTGGAGCTGGACTTACATGCACACACAAAAAAAGCCTCCTAATGAATTGCATGAAAAGACCTATGGTTTTTTGTATACCTTTGTGTATTTACGTGGTAAGAGCAACCCAGTCTTCTAAAAATTAGAATCAAACCACTATATTTAATCTGTGGGTGAATCATATTTGGCTTTAGTGTAATTTTTTAATGATTGAAGCGCTCAGTTGGGACATATGGTGAGTGATGAAAGCACAGGACTGTCAAACCACAGACCACAGTCTGACTGCCGAGCTTGAAGTGTGGTTTCGTTTAGCCCCAAAAGTATTTGGTCAGAAAAAGAGTAAGGCTTTGTTTAAGGAGAAGCAAACATGCTGTGTGTGACGTGTTTGTGTTGATCCCCTCACCAAATGATGTGAGTGCCTACACACATGCACAAAAAAAAAAAACAACTTTAATAACATTGTTGTCAGATAAACAAGATGTTCTAATGTGAGTTTGAATATTTTTGCTGGTAAATTTATTTTCTGAGAAAATGTTATTAACAGTATAAACACTTGCCATTTGTCACTATACCCTCACTGTGTTACTGGACACTGTAATCCACGTGCAATTACATTCCATACACAAACATATTTGCCCTTGAAATTAAGTTGTATAGTTATATTTTATGTTGGCAAGAGAGATAGAAGAGTGACCTTAGTCACTTTATTGTGCACTACTCGCTATTCGTATGGCACAGGTTTGAAAGACATTGACAGATTTGACAGGTTTTTAGTCCCCCTACAATTCAGCGCTACATCAACAGTAGCAAATAGACATTTTCTCTCAAGCCTGGGTAATGAATGAACCAATCAGACGTTAATGACACAACCCATTGACTAGTACTTTGTGCTTGGAAACTTTTTCCATTTGAGATGCACTGTGCAACTTCTCAGAATTGCCTGTTGACACTGGGAACAAGTTGTGAGGAGCACGGAAGAAGAGTTACAGAACATTTCTAGAGTCTAATGATTTACAGCACAACAACAGTGATACTTATGTTCTGTAAATTCTACAACAGAACCTGATTTTAACAAGTTTTATATTCTTACTCCAGACATATTCACTGTATTGTTGCACAAGAGACAAACAGACATCTTTAAGTGGATTTATTATATTGTTCTTTTGATGGTAAACAAAGTTGACATCCTTTTTATTCATGTTACATCTGTCACTCTGCTACTGTCATTTACATCATTTTTTATTTAATAACTCCCCTTGTTTGCTATGGTGATTTAATTATAATGATTTAATTATAATGATTTAATTATAAATATAATTTCTGTTTATTCAGATATCTGCAGTGGCTTCTCATTATTTAGAATTTGAATCATTTAACTCAAGCTCTATGAAAACACTGTTTACCTGTTCGTCTCCATTTAAGGTTGTGACAGTCCATCTTCATCTTACATTTTCACTATTGTTCTGTCTTTTATTATACTTTTCTGTATCCTTGTTTTATCCAATCATCAGATTGTATATTTTGATCAGAATGCTTTCACCTCACTGACAAGAGAAAACATTGGTGTCGTGCACATGTGAACACCTGCACCATGTGTGATGTAAAACTGTATGTCTGTCTGGATATTAGTGTGTTCTCTGCTTCAGTAGATAGACATGTGCTAATGTATATTTTGCTAAAAGCTGGTCCAATGTGATATTGCTGTATTTTTAAAATGCAACCTGTGCAATCCATATGAACACCTGAAGTAGGATCAGTAAAAGTCACATTTTGCCTGTGCTTAAAGTCCAAATTATTATGGTAGATTCTGAGACTTAGTATTATCCACTGGTCAGGTTGAGATGCTAATACATTAGCAATCTAGTGGATCGGCAGCTGGACTGCAGTCCTGGAGCACACAATGACTTCCCCATTAATAGATTGGGGAGCGTCAAGAGAGCCCACCCTGAGCAGAGATTTCCACGTGGATATGGCCTATGGCACAGGGGTACCTGCCCCCAGCCATCTGCACTGATTTGACAAATGATTCTATATCAAGGGCCTCTGCACTGATTTGGGTGGTAATTGATTGGAAGTGAGGCTCTCAAATCCCTGATTGGTTTAGCTGAATATTGAGGGGAGGGATATGCTGTGGCAAGTGAGAGAAAAGGACAGCCAGTAAGAGAGAGAAAAAATACAGTGCAGGAGTTCTGGGAAATATACCATATAACTCTGCCTCATTTGCACTTTGAGAGAATTCAGAATGTAATTTTGTGAGATGTGCAGCTTCTACACACACTATGGGTGGTATATTTTTACAGAACATCCCATGTCATTGCTGTGTGTCTGTTTTGTTTCTAATGCAGCTGTCGGGGTATCCAATTTGTCAGTGTGTCTATAAAAATTAGATTTCACCATTCAAAAAGAGGAATTTGGTTAGAAATATAAAGTTATTGATTTGTTCTACACGGAGGTGTGGTCTGATGCAAATAAGTGTGGCAGGTGTGAAGCATGGATTACATATTCCCTCATCAGTTTCCCCTGAATCTTCCCTAGTTCTGAGGCCCTTGACTCTTGTTGTGAAAACTGTGGGACGAAAGAGATAACATCAAACATGGAGCCTCGTCATTGTTAGAGATTCCCCTCAAGATTACCATGAGAGTGCACACTGAACTGAATCTATAATAAGTTAAACAAAAATCTTTGAAATATAATACCCATTTATGGTTATGTTTGGTTTCATATTCAGCTCAGTCATACTTAGAGTATCGGTAAAGCCTGTGTCTCTTCGCAGTCATGTATATGTTGGACATTCAGCAGATAAGCCAGGAGACTGCAGAGCCCTGTTAATGCAACTGTGTCAGTGATGCTATGGATATATAGAGCTACTGCCTTTATTACACGGCAGGCTGGCTGCACTGCATACCTTTTGCCATTTGACACGGACATGTGGTGCTTGCTAGTGACAGATGCTGCAGAGTACTGGTCCCAGGGGTCACAAATGACCTTTTGCATTGCCTTTTTTCAGTCACAAAGCATTATTTGTTTGATGATGGCCACCAATGCAACCCCAGGCACCGTGATGGAGCCGTTGGGTTGTTGCTGCTTGTCTTCTTACATCACATTTACCTCAAATAGACTGTGCACGTGTGTCTGTGAGAGGGACTGAGTGAGTGACTGTGTGTTTCTGTGCGCTCGGATGTCCAAGGACGCGCATGTATAGGAAGATGCCTCGCTAACCACATGTAGCCTGCTTGATGCCTTTAACTAAGCTTAATTGCTGCATGACTAGCCCCTTGTTTGGATGCCAGAGGGATTTTCTTTTATTATACAGAATGAATCATCATTAAGATGTACTTATTCTCTGGCCTTTTCTTGGCTTAAAAACTGCAGCCGCACACAAGATCTCTTACACATTTTATCTGTGGCGGTGAGCGTGTTTACATTTGAGTCGTAGTCGAACTCCACGGGATACAGTGCGCTTAAAAAAAAAAATCAAGGTGTCTGTCGTGTTCATCGCTCGACTTTTACATTGTTAGGTGGCATTTCAGTGGAGCGGTGCTCATTTGGTGTGGAAAACAAAACTGTGAAATGGCATCCCGGAGTTGCACGCTTTTAGTTTACCATAGCAATTTCAGAGCTGGCAGGAACAGGGTGCAGTGCAAGCCCCATACTGTCAGAGGTGCTTGATCCCCACCTCTATCCCTTGCCCTCTCCATCTGTCACCTAACTAGATTGCACTGTTCACATAGATACATGCACGTACATAATTTCATCAGCTAAAGCGCCAACTGCTATTTCCAAAGGCAAAGACCTCTTACCAACTATCTGCTGTAGAACATTTTGTCAAGCACAGAAACCAGCAGTGTTACAAATATGATTCATGGTTGTGCGAATGAAACATGCATGTATTGTATTCACACTTTATTGCTATTCCTCTGTACTATAATAAGATACTATTATTAATGCTGTAGATTCAGCAAAACATTGTGAAAAACTGATACAATTTTCTTCTGTATTAAACTGAGTGTCAGAAATATGATCTTACCCTCACCTCCTATCCTGACTGCCAGACTGTAATGATGCTCTGAGGTGAGCCCACTCATCAATTATTCACAGAATGCAAGATTTTCACTCTTTATCTTCTTGCCAGCTAGTAGAGACCATTTAATAAAAATTGTGGAGAAAATAAAGGAAACGAAGGGGAGCAGCATGCCACTCGGTCGTTGAAAAAAAGAGTTTGTGGTGGACAGACAATGCTCTCGATGTGAGTTATAATTGTAGTTTAACAATGTGGGGACCTCTGGGATTTTTCAGTATGCAATTTTTGGCCTTTAGACTTGGATCGCTATGGAAACCAAAGGCCCTGAACGACCTGCAGTGCCCACCCACTCGGACAGCCGTTAATCATCTTCACTCAGATCCTGGCACTGCAGAATTTGGCCAATGTGTCAAGAAGCAATTATATATACTTAGTGCTTGGGCACCCGATCTCCTCCCTCCCCTCTCTTTCCTCGCTCTCACACTCTTAATATAATCACAGAGCAGTCAGTTTAAAAGCCCTCTGTTCATTTCACTATCTATCTGGGGGATACACACAATGCAGATGAAGAGAAGTGTAAAAAGACAGCGGATATTCTATTCTGAGAGCTATTATAATCAGAATATTCATTTCATATAAATCATATCCAGCCATTTACTGATTTTACCAGCCTCCTGAGCTGACTGACATACTAAATTACCCCAGCTGGCCCATTGCATTCGCTGCACATATTGGGTTGGTGCGGATCATGGAGACTAATGTGAGCTGACTAGAGGGAGATTATGTTCCGCTGCTAACAGCTAAAACGTGAATAACACTATCCGCAAAACCCACGGTGTTCCCCCATTACATCAGCCCAGATCAGCTGTGTGAAAATCGAGAGAGAGCAAGTCAGAGAAAGGCAGAATGAGTGGCAGTCGGGACAGAAACTTACATATTCTTTAGAGCTACTGAAAGAGAGGCATTCCTATATCATAACATCCGCAACATTCAGTAGTGAGCTATAATTTCCTCATCAAGGTCAGATGAAGTTTGGGCACTACTGTATCTGAAGGACATCCAGGTTTATTTTGCATTGACATATTTACAAACACAAGTTGATTGTCTCCCTTCTCAATGACAGCAAGTGGGGCGTATGTGTGGATGGGGGGTGGGGTAGGGGGGTTACATATTTTATTAATATTTACTATCCTACCATTGTCTGCTGCTTTCAGTGCCACCAAAGTCACTTTAGACAGATAGCTGGACATTAGTGATGTAGCAGGGTGGTAGGGTTTGAACAGTTGATGACAGGTCGTCAGACAACATCTCTCCACTGGGTTCCTTTTACCAAGGTCCACTCTTGCAATAAGCCACTCTTCACCATACCAGCCATTCATCCAGAAAAAGGACACAGGCATTTTTAACACGTTTGGTGCTAAGTGAACTGAAATGGTGCGAATTTCACTACATAGCACATTATCACATTTGCAAGAGGCATGCATCAGGAGCAGAAGTTGATGGGGAAAGTTACTTCAGTCTTTGGAGATGACTTGAGTCAGACTGAAGTGAGGATTTTAACTGTGCATTTACAGGACTAATTAGCATTGAATAAATCTGGCCTTATCACCTTGTTTTAAATAAATGTTGAATTATGACAGAATATAGACAGAAATAATATCAGCAAAAGAAAGTATGCTGTCAAGCTAGTGATGATTTTGAAATGAAAACATTTTCTTTTTAGAACCACTGATGAATTAATTTACGCATCCTTTGGCAAAGAGTCTCGTGGAAGGCATATGGTGAGTGAAACATGTGAAAAAATGAAACAGATCTTGACATGATATACAGCTAATTTACAAATGTGAGATTGACAATAATAATTGTTTAAAATATCTGCAACAATTTCACATAATGTTGTTTGTCCCCTTGTGGGAAAGCCAACTGGAGCTTACCTTATGAGGACAAATTGGGGGCGATGAGTTAAAAGACTTCTCCGGTGTCTGGTTTGGGTTCTACAAGAAAAACACATTATCAGGGACATGTTTTCAGTGAAGAGCATCTCCCTACAAATCTTCAGTGACAGAAGTTGCGGCTTATTTCCTGGTCGTTGCCATTAGCATTTTTGCAATATATTTTAGAGGGGTTAAGCGACTCAACAAGCACGTCTTTGTTGTCCACTAATCCAAGACCACTGCTTTTGTCGACATGATTTAAATCTTTATCTTAACAATATCAACGTATCATACATTATGAGAATGATGCCTTTTGTTTTGTTTTCCAGTTCCCCATACTTTCTATCCTGCCACAAGGATTATAAATCCTTCTTTGTCAGAAGATTTCACTGAACATATGTTCAGAGTTTTGCATACACGCCCGAATGCATTTTTTGAGGTTAAATGATTATCACATTGTTAATACAGCAATACATCACTCAGATACAACAAAACACCATTAAAAAGCAGACACAAGGTAAGTCAACAAGCCAACAACAGATGGTCCCGCTGCTTGTGATTATGCAAAGATCCAAAGTATTTGCATACTCACAATGCCATCATAAAAAAAGAAAACAAGAAGCCATCTTGAGCTGACCTCAGTGAGAAATGAAAAGAGCAACGAGTGAGGCAAACCCAGCAGGGAAAGGGATGAGCTCTGCAAACTTCTTTGGGTATCTACCAAGTACCTGACTCCTGGGAAGGCCCTGTTGATTTCCAAGCAGGTGCTTTCAGTTATGTCCCCATATCCAATTATGTGCCTGTGGTATGTCTGATGCTCCCTGACACTATTAATGGCTGCCTTATGGTATCACCAGGACAGATGAGGCACTCAACTCTCCAGACTCTTAACATCTATATTTCATTGCAACGCGAAAGGAGAACACCTCACTGGCCAAGGCATGTGAGAGAGGAATAAAAAACAGGGAGGGTTTCTCTGCAGCATAAACACCACATCATGAAATATAAATGAATAAATGGGTCTGGCTGGGATGATGGAATTAGTAGACAAATTTTTCCCTACAGATTTACTAGGGTATATAACCATGATATCCTAATTGATGTGACAAATAAACACAAGTTATTTTCTTTGGGGAGAGGAGCGATTTTGTGCGTGCGCACACATTCAGCATGCACATGCACAACAACCCTGTCTCTTAAAAATGTACGTTTGTCTACAACAAACGCGACTCCGTTTTTTTAGGGATTATTACGTTCCAAAACAATGTATTTTTTGATTGAATGAAACAATACTTTGAATAAGCGAAAATGCCAAGAGGTGGTTGTGGAGGGTGGCGGCTGCACAATGCACAGGACTGCCAAGCCAACGAAGTCTGGCCCCGGAGCCCCGTGTCGGGCCAGGCCTAGGAAAGAAAACCGTTGACTTTAGGGTTACAGCAAGATCACGGATGTGTTTAAAAGCGGTAAAAGGACTGTTAGATTTTCCTCTATTAGACCACTACAGATTTTCCTCAGACCCTAACCAGCTCCTGTACCTGCCTAATCACAAACGTAAAATGCTGACAATGCTGTAGTCAAACAAACTGGACATTTTACTCTCGGATCGCGTATTATGGCAGGAAAAAAAACAGATATGTTGCTGCAAGATCTGATATTGTGGCAGACAAAAATACGTTGTCTGGTAACATAATATTGATATATTCAGTATCAACATATTTGCAACTTACACATTTACATTACATAACAACATAATGTTGTTGAAATTACATTTTCCTGGAAAACCTAATTGTGTTTGTAGTTGAGTTGTGTAGGAACGCAATGTATAGGAGACAGGGTTGATTACAGAGTATGATCAACCGTGACAAAGACTGCATGACCTTGATTTCAAAATTTGTACTGTATAACGCTTGTTTAAAGGCCCTGTGGCTTTAGTTAAGGGTGCAAATATAAAATAATGCTTTTAAACTTCTCTCTGACTTCCCCTTTTTTTATACTTTGCTTCTTCTGGCTGAAAAATGCCTCCAGATGACATCACCCGGAGGAGTTCTACATCATTAAGAGTTCAGATAATACCATCTGGGGGAGCTCTGGAAAAGCAGGTTGACCACAATCACACCCTCCATAGTGTGCGCAACAAGATGACATAATCTGAACTGAAGGTTCCTCCAAGTGTTGACGTCTGGAGGCATTTTTCATCCAGAAGAAGAGAGATATTTTAATTTAGGGAAGTCAGAGAGAAGTTTAAAAGCATTATTGTATATTAACACCCTAAACTAAAGCCATGGGGAGCAAGAGGAACATTCAAGTGCCCTTCAAGTTAAGATGGATGAAAACAGAGCACGGTTCCATTACTGTAAGTAGAACATCAAACAAACTTTTGCAATATGCAGATTATTCTATATAGAACACTATAAAACTAACAGAGAAAAGCAAAGGGTCATTACATCTGTGTAATATATGAATTCAAATGCCAAACATGCTCTAATGTTTTCTTAAAAGTCCATTTAAAATTGCCAGTAAACAACAAAGTGTGCATTTCATAATTAACAATCACTTCAATTTGAAAGTACAAACAATGTAAAAGAATAAATGTTTATAAAAACTAAATATGTTTCTAAAATCCCTTCTTAGATTCAGTGCTTTAGTTCACATTATTAAAGCAGCCTGTTCAAGCTTGATACCAACCATAGATAATCTAAATCCTTTCCCTTTCTTGGATACACATACAAACACAGCAAAATCTCCCCAGGCTATAATTATTGTTGTTTTACTTTTTGCTGTTTGCCCATTACAATTTAATTTTTTTTTTCTTTGAGCAGAACAAAACATCACATTTCACTTTATGCCACGTCCCTTTGTCACACAGCTCCAGTACATGTAAAAGTTAATTATTAAAGATTAATATGTCATCAGAGCGGAAACAATGCCACTTGGTGAGCTTTAACTCACACTGTTTTCACAGGAGACACAAATGTGATGATGATCATGTAAGTGGAAGAGAGACGGTAAATAGAAAGACGTGGAAAGGAAAAACAACTGTCATTTTTCAGCTCACCTCTGGTCTGGGACATTTTGCATCTGATAGGGAAACACTATTGACAAGTCTTGCAACAGAGAGCCTTGGATTACACCACATATTGATGTTTTTGTCTTTTCAGAGCACTTGGGGTGGCTGGTGTAATTTGATGAGGCCCAGAGAGCGAAACTGTATGATATATAACAAATTTTATTATCCAAGGAAACGGAAAGATAACTGAAACATGATGTTTCTTTGTCTGCTTTGTTGGCGACATGCTGATTTGGATCAATTTTGCTGTGCCTTGGTACCTTTGAGTTACTTCAAGTAGCCACACTCCTCAAGAATTATTAGAACCTCCAGATCACCCAAGTCTTGGATATAAGTTTTAAAATGTACTTTGTGAAATACGCCATAGAACTAACCAGGAAGCATCTTGTTTTAAAGAAACCCTAGTCCACAACCTGTGTTACTGGCGCTATGTTTTTATGTGCCAGATGTAGTATATAGCAGTCTGGTCACATTCAACACACCGACTTCCCCAACAAGCCGATTGAAAAAACAAGACCACTATTCAGTGCTGGGAGTGGACAGGGGCTTGTGGCACATTAGTGTTTTTAGCCCCATCGGCTCAGCTTTCCGTCCCCCCAAACACAAGGAGGCTTTATACTGTTCCCTCAAAAGTGTTGTGCTACATTTACTAAACTGCATTTCCAACAGCTAGTTACTGATTTATTGCCACCCCCACATTGTGCCCCCCCTCCCCCAATAAAACATAGTTCTCTCACTAGGATTAAAGGAGCAATGTAGTTCAAGGATTATCGAATGCCTTTGATCATGTGACTGCCACGTTTTTGATCTGCAGCTCATAACACCAAATATATTCCCTTTTTCTTGCCTTCTGTCTCTATCCTCTCTCCATGGATTTCCCCTTACTTGATGGTTCTCTGCAGTGTCAGAAAAGCTCCTGACAGGCAGAGAAAGAAGAGAGTGTAACAAGCGTAAAACACATGCAGTGTATTTGTAATATTGTGATGAAGGAGCTCGTGCTCACACTGCTTATCAGAGGTAATCTGCACAAGCAAGTGCTGTGGAAGATAAAGCTGACATGTGCTGACGTTTTTGATTAGCACATTTATGTCCGGTAAAAAGGAGACCAGGGTTGATCTTTTGTTTTCGTCCTCTACAGTAAATGCGTATACGTTTAGCCAGTAATACAAGTAGTGTTTTGAGGCAATGGCACAGATCTTTTGAGTATAAAAATGCAATCATTTTTTTGCCTTTGAAACAGGAAGTTAGGTTTCAGTTGCCTAACCCCTCACTGCACCCCCAGCTGCACCCCGCTGCTGTTCATTAGCAATTTCTGAGCCTTGGGCTATTTTGCAGTGTTTCAATCCCTACTTTATTATTATTTAGTGGGTGACTTGGACATGCAATCAAAGGGACACGCAATATGTGCAACACTTGTATTGCAAAGCAATGCCTTTTCCATGATGCCCAGACTAAAACCCTATAATTGTGAGCCAGGGGATCCATGGCTCAAATTTAGTCAACGTACCTCAAACATTTTTCTTTATCCTCATTGTACAATCACCCCCTATTAATGTCATTGCCAGAACAGAAACAGGACATATCAAAACAATTATTTTGATGTGGTTTCAAGCAACATAACATTTCAATATGAATGGCACTCGAACCTTGGATTATTATAAGGCGTGGTTTCAGGCAAAAAAGCCCATCAAAAATAACTGAATATCATTTTAATGGGTAAAAACCTGTGAGGCTTTCATACTATCTATCTGCCATGTTATGAGATAAACCGTGTCAGTCAAGCTGAGGAGCACAGAAACAACATACAGACAGGTTGACAAGACATAAACATGCTGCCTTCCATCTTCGTCCCAGCTTGGCATGTTTATCTAGTCTTCCATGTGAGCTTAGTGCAGCACTGTGCATATGCATACAGAATAATCAAGGTTCAGAAACTAGTGCCTGAAGGAAGCTGCACATATAGCACAAGCTCTTTGAAATCGTGCCAGGGTGGGCCTCATTTGCAAAGCAATTCAACAACAAAAGTAAAATACTCTACAACTTCAAACTAAATTCTGGAGATGCCAACTGGTATGGCTGTGCAGTTTGCTGAGAGAGGGAATTCAAGAGGGTTACATCCGGTGTCTTGTGTGTGTGCTTCTGACATGGCTTATTTGCAGACCTAGCCTTGCACCAGTGCAATGTCATGATTGCTTTGGCAACGAAAGTGGTCCTAATTTACATGAGAGGGAGTCCTAGAGGCACACAGGAGCTTGCCTTTGACCAAGGTGCCAACAAGCCTGCAGAAAAGCATTGTAATTACAACCTGAAAAAGCTGCTGTGTTGTGAACAAAGTTAGTTACATCACATCAGTTCCAAATGAGTATGACTGAAAAATGTGTTTATGCGAAAAAAAGTTTCATGCTTAAATTAGGTTTATGGTTATTACCTTAAACTTAAGCTGTTTATGACATTTTGATGGCATTTATGTTTATTATTTCCTTATATTTGTAATCGTCACACGTAGTCTGGAAGCAAGTGGACCTCCAACACATTGCAGAGTCTATGGTATCACGGTTTGTTCTGATAAATGCAATAGTCAGATTAACAACAGCCAAATTATATACTGTAGGGGTTTATGATAACATGTCAAGAAAGTGTTTATATACGCTTTCTAGCATTTTTGGAAACCTGACGCCTAAAGAAAACAATCACACAAAGGCCAATATTTCACAGCCTGATGCCATTTCAAATTGAGCGATAGAGCTACTGTGTGCTGTAACACACGCGTGGCTTATTTTGTTTCTCAGATAAGGTATCAATTCCATGCCAATTTTCTCTTTAAATAATCCTGCAGTTTTACTATTTTCTCTTAGTTTCAAGTATTCATATTATGGCCAAATGCTGGCAGCAGCAGTGAGTGACCTTCAGGGGAGTAGGGCTGCAGCATGGCCACACTTTTTCTGCACTCTCACTAAAGTTCAAGCTCCACCTCAGTGCCAAACAATAACAACATTTATTAAACATATTACTTCTTCCCTAGTATGCATTTTTTCGAAAAGGCTGTTTCTGCCAACCTGTAAACACCATTACTTTCTGGTGATAGGAAAATGATCAGTTTGTTTAAATAGCGAATTAAGTATTCTGAATCAATAATTCATCGCTGTGAATCATATTAGCATGATATTATAAAAACAACATGAAGTTTTCCTGATTATTTCTGTAATTGTCTTAAATGAGTTATGTAAATTTCCTGATTTCTAAAGAGAGAGGTCTTCTTGGATTAATCTGGATATAATTATATGTGTGTTTAGACATTTGTGAATATTGCAATGCTGTTAAAATCTGAACACTGTCGCTCAGATAGTTTGGAGACGTGGGGCAATTTGATACAAATTGAGGCCACGAGACGAGAGACTGTGCGCTGAAAAGCTCACTAATCCAGAAATATTTTGGGTGACTTTCTAAGATAAATACTTTGGCATTGTCTTGATGAGAGAGCCTCGCCTCATTTAAGTGTCTTTGGGATCAGGATCAATCCACATGGCGGGAGTCAGACTTGTACACTTGACCATATAATGTGGCATGCTTGTCACAATGCATTTCTCTCTTCAAAGTATATTTCTTGGCCTGCTCTCGTCACTCGCTCCCTCTAACCAATTTGTCATTCTAAGCCTAGCCTCACTGCTGCCAGCGCCTGGATGATAGCAGTGGGCCTCTCTGATCCAGGCAGTGGCTAGGGAGTAGGCCAAGTGTTACGCGAGCCACCCTGGGACACCAAGCAGGCACTTCTGCCGGCTGATGCACGCCTCCACGGCTGAGAGGAACTGGCTTTGCAGATGCTTTCAATTCGACACAGAATGGAGCTCATCTACTTTGCGAGGACATTTGCTTTGTGCTTGTGCACTGCATTTGTGCTTGCTCGTGTATTTTTTGTGCAAGTGGGCATGAGCGTGCACATGTGTGCGCCGAAAAGATTAAGAGAGATCTGCGTGAGTGTTTGAATTCACGTTTTTGCACGACTGAGTATCTGCGTATGAATGCACGAGAGTGTCTGAAGCTGCTGTTTTTATATAAAGAGACAATTATCCTGGAATGAGGCTAAGCTTTTTATTTTTTCCTCCACGTTGTTTGTGATTATAGTATTTTCTAAGTTATAACCTACAATACTACTTATCTGCTGATGTCCTTTACAAGTAAGTCTAGTCACCATTTTCCTCCACTGGCAAACATTCCTCTCAAGAGCAAGAGGCACCACTACCCTGTTGTCTTCACTTCATTATTCCCATTTTAAACACCCATTAATGCCCTCATTCAAACGCTTGGATGCTGCTTTGCTGTTAAGCTTATCAGCAACAGTCAACCAATTTACTACTGCAGTTCTTTCTCTAGTTGGGTGAGCAGAGCATTAATTGTATTCAGGATTACATTAGCTGCACATTGTTATTGACTGCGTCTCACGGTCAGGCAAAACTTTATTTTGATAAATGAAAATAAATAGTTCTCATCAAGCTAAATTACCCAGAGAATGTGCTATAAATCAGCAAATCCACTCTGTGATACTTTACTGTCTTTTTGACAATAAGGTCAGAATGATAAACATCTTGGCTGTGTGAGTTTGGTGCTACAAACAAGTACATTTGAGGAACAAAAGAGCATGACACCATTGGAAGTAAATCTGGCAAATGTATGCTAATCATCTTCTGTTTCGCAAATTATAGAGATGCTGCTCTGTTTTGATGAGCAGCCTACCCTTCTCTCAGGAGAGGTGCTCAATATCAACCTTTCAGACCCCTGTGCTTTTGCATTGCAGTCTTTTGCAGCCGCGTTTAGGATTAAAGTGCGCATGGCTACAGCATTTCCACAGGAGTAGATGTACTTATCTTTGGAGAATATGCTGTCAGCCGCCATAGTCAACCCAACAATCTGCTCTCTGAAAACAGACCCCTTCATTTGTCTGGGATTGAGACTTGAAGGAGCTTGAGGAATGTCTAGCCCCAGCTTTTCTGTCAGACATTGATACCCATCTCACAAAACAACACCAGCGTTTTATCTGTCTGAGCATGATTCACTACTAGACTGAGAATGAATCAGGAAGGCTCCAGTTTCCTCGTATGAGCACAGTTAACATTGACTGCTCCTTGAGCACTGATGGCAGAGACATCGGCAGCTAAGGCCAAAACCCAATCAAACCAGCTGTGTGCCATTCTCTACATGGCCCTGCTGGTGCCAGGCATGTGTTCCACATTACTAGAAGGCAGAGAGGTCTCGACCAAAACCCCAGTCTGGGGAGATATGGCCACACATGAACCAGGACATGTAGGCAGACTGGGGCTTTAGCTATACAAACATTTTTCAGAGACAGAGCTGCTGTGCAAGCAGAAATAATCTCATTGGTTGCGTTAAACCTCAGTGGAGAGTTTTCTCGCCAAGCAGCAGTGGGCTGCTGAAGCCCAATGTACAAGGCAGGAGGAAAGATAGGAGGTAACTAATGTTATGAATCCCACTGCTCTTTCTGAGTAAAATAATGCAATTAAGCCATACTTAAGACATGTTATCTGGGTTAGATAGATGGTCCTGAATTTCATAAAGTCAGACTTTTCATTTTTCTATTTATATAATGTTCAGTAGGTTCTATTTACTCTAAAAAAATAATAAGATCTAAGCCTCAAGACCATATCAACAGCATTATTTTGTATACCATTTTGTGTTAAATAGGTTATGCCATGAAAAAGTAGCATAATCACATGTCTTTACTTTATTTACTCATTCGTGTCTTATCAAAATTTAATTTCTATAGAGCTAAACTCCAACCATGAATACATTTTTTAAGAAATGACGTTTCAAATGTATATTGTTTACATCTTGCTCTGCCTAACACTTCAGGTAGTTGTCGTTATGAAATTACAATAAACGAGAAAGCCTCAAAACCCTCTTAATCATTCCGAAATAATTGAAATTCTGTGTTTGGTTAGAAGGGGGAACATCACTCGAAAACATTTACAAGTGAATGTCTGCACTGCTTGCAGTGGTGTTCATTAAGTCGGGGTCACAGAAGGCTTTTTAGCACCTCTCCACATTAAACTAAGTTTTTGAGCACATTTCTACGATAAATAAATGTTATTCAAATATTGGACATATTGTATATTTAACTATAGATGGGATTCATATGTGAAGTCCGATCTCTGGTGTGAAGGTCAGTAAATAAATAAATAAATAACTATATAATCCAGTCCATTGGTTGACAGCCAGACCCGCTGACAGGATCGGATATGACTGGGAAAGGTAGACAGCCATTGTTTGCTCTTTTTAATTATCAAGGTGATCTAGAGAAATTACTCACAAATGGTCCTATCAAAGTCAGGTTGAAGTCAGGTATATGTCATTAGTGAGAGCCAGAGGATTCTGCTGAGCTACACTTTTAAGACAAAGCTGACAACAACTTCAGAATCTAATTAAAGTCAATTTTGTATTAATTCGTCAAGGGGGATGTGATCATTTGCACCAATATAATTTTCAATATTTTACTATAACTGTTTTAATACACTTTTTTGTTACTTCTGATTATAAAACAACATTTGTACCAGCTGCATATGCACTGTTTTTATGTTAGCTTAAGGAAACATTTGCATCTCTGTACACTGAAATGGCACTTTCATCTGTGTCTCTTCCTCTTTTCTTCTCTCTCTTCCGCTCTTTTTCTCTCTACTATATTCCAGTAGGAGGGCTCCTTGTGCTGATAAGCTGCAATTACCTGGCCCAGCCCACTTTCATTTTTCCCATTTGCAGAGCTAGGAGTACAGAAAATGATTAGGAGTCCTGAATTTTCTCAAAATACTGACATTGATCTCAGGGTTCTGACTTTAAATATCTTTGGACTCTAAATTAAAAGTCAAAACTCATCTGTACATGGTGTTTTCTAAGCACAAACACTTTGTGGACAAGAAGAGGACAATTATGGGATTGTGCTAAATTTGACCAAATTTGTTAGAAATCAGAATCATAGATTATAATTTTAAAAGCATGTATTACAATCTCTGCAGGCCAACCAAAAAAACTCAGCTTCACATCTCCAGTACCAACTACCGTTTTAGGCAAGTGGTGACAATGACCTGCTAGCTCAGACTCATTGTACAGTATGATTATACAAATATATAAACTTTATTAGAGATTGCTATTTAGTAGATGCTCTTGTTCTTCGGGCTTAACCTCCTGAGTGGACCTCACTAAAAATTACAATCTGGTTTCTACCCAGCCCCCTCAATACAAACATTTTCTTTAAATGATAAGCCAAACCATCAGCAGGCTATCAAACAGAGACGCATCCAAAGCTTTCTCAACACCTATTAGACATGGCAGAGGCAGAGGTTATGACCATGGAATGGGGAGGATATTTGTGTCCCTCACTCCACATTACCAGCATCTTTGGAAAAAGCTTTATAGATTTGGACAGAGGCGAAGGAAGGCTTTATCAGCACCAACACAGAGAAACACATTAAGGGATCAGAACCCCAAAGGTCAATTGTGGCTGTGGGCAGTGCTTTGTTATGGTGTCCCCTCTGTGTAAACTGCACTGAAGCCAAGTGACACATGTGAAAGCAAGTAATGGTACCAATATTAGTACTATAAAGTCCTCAGTATGAAATCTAACATTCACTGAGTATTGTGCTTTATTCTGTGTCTATGGCGTTTTAATGTTTATACATATTCATCTTTCTGTGAGAGATGGGGCCTTTTATCACATGTTTGTATTATTAGGATAAACAAGGTCTGATGAAACACAGTAACAAAGGACAACTGAGGGAACAAAATGGCTTAGGTAACTTGTCTTAGGTAACTTTATTCATCTCTTTCTCTCTCTCTCTCTCTCTCTCTCTTTATATATATATATATATATATATATATAATTGACAAATTAACTTCTATGTGGCACAAATACATAAAAACTAAGCCCAATACCAATTTTGATATTCCAAAATTGTCTTGAGACTGGAGCTGTGGCTGGACTGCCAAACATCACTCTAACACTCACGTATTTTAAACCTTAGTTGACAAGTGGTCATTTAAAAGAGCACATTGTCCTTGTTCAGAGGATGTAAACCTTGTTTTTTTAAGATTTAATGACTTCTTTTTTTCACGGTCTGAACAGTAGACTGTGTGTCACTGTGTTGTGATTTATTTATATTTTGCAGGGCAACAGTCACTGGTTGAGACAAATCCTTAATCCCTCACAAGATAGTAATAATAATAATGTAATCCTTATTCCCAGATGGAACCATGTTCTGAAAAGACCGTTTTTGGCCCCGCAGAGGTTGTATTCAAGAAGAAGAGCAATGGGAAGTCATTTAAAATACACTGCAATTAAAATAAGACACACTGCTCAATTCTACCCACCATGCTAATCCTCTCTGAAACAGATGTAACTATTGTAGTGCAAAAAGTCTTAAAAGTTCTTATTTTACTCTATCTATCGTGTATCAGTATATAATGTGGCATTCTCACTCCATGGCCAAGTGTATTTCTTCAGAAAATGAAAAATGTAGTCGTTTCAGGTGCTGGTAGGAGCAACTACCGATCTGTCTATCTTCCACTGAAGAAGCAAAAGATTTTAGTACCAGGTTTACAACAGTTTAAAAAACATGGTTGCAACAGCTGCTGCACTGCTAGTGTAGAATAAATGCAGCACAGATAAAAGGTGATGAGTTCCTTTTTACCCCTGAACGTCACAAGAGACTAAGAACACACACACACACACACACACACACACACACACTCTCACATACGCCAGCGTACACACACAGACGGCATCCGTAGATGCAAGACACGGGAAAATACATGACTGAAGACATGCTGCTCCATTTTTTTGCCTTTCTAATGCAAAAGGAAACTATGTTTGAGAAACAGATGGAAGCATTCCTAACCATGAAAACTTCTCATGATCATAATTAATGATGGTGAATAATCCTAATGAATGCTACGCCACGCTCATGATTGCCATCTTGCTATCTGCATACAGGCTTGTGGAAAAAAGGTAATTGTTATGTTAATTTTACAAACTGTCATAAATATAGATGAGCAAAAGCTTATGTATGAATCATGTCAAGTGTATGTATCGTTTTTCTTTCTGTCCTTCTGGTTTGTATTTCTTTTTGTCCATGATTCTTTCTCCCTCTCTCTCTCTTTTATTTCTTTTTGAAAGGCCTTTTTAAAATCCAGTACAGCTTCTCTCAGCATGAGGCAGCTTCAAAGCCCTGCTCCACGGTCAGACCCGCCGATCCTCTCACCCACCTCCTGGTTGTTTAAGAGAGCAAAAGCACAGCAGTGCAGTTTCTTAAACACACAGATCCACCCCAACACCAACAGAGGGACTGCTGTTTAGCAAAGAGCCTCCCTCTCCCTCTCCCTCTAGCTTTGCTCACCTTGGACTCTGACACTCCTCCCCTTCTCATTACCGACCCTCTTCCATAGAGCTCATTATACCCTGATATTCTTCTCTAACTCTCTCCCTGTCTTTCTTGTCACCCCCTCTCAGATCTCTCAAAGTACAATTTATCTTTCATTCCTTTTCTCACACTCACTCCATATGTCAGCTACCTCACCCTCTCTATCCGTCTATACATCATTTACCTCTTCCTTCCCCGGGTACTTCAGCTGTCCTCACTCTTCACCCAGCACTCCATCCCGGAGTCTCGTGCCTCCCCTCTATCTTCGCCGCAACTCAATCCCAATCGCCGCCTCTGCCTTCCACCCCACTCACGATATAAAGTGATTGATGCCAAAGTTGGGCCCAGGGCCATCCCTCCTACCACACATGCAGGGACATCACAGTGAACCCAGAGGGGATTCTGTTACCTCTGAAAGGGGGTTGAAGTGGATGGTGGCAATGAAAGGTTTGGTGAACAAGCAGTGCCCACCCATGTTGGAGGCTGGGGGGGTGAATTGGTACACTGGAGGGCTCATTATGGCTCTGTAGGGACTGTCCTGCAGGGCATCAACAGTGTGTCTGTGGAGCTCATTACGACGGGCAGCCACAAAGCTCGAGGCACCCAGAAGCAGCAGGGCTCGTTGCAAAGATAAGAAAGGGGAGGGCTGCCCAGATTACCCCTTAATCAGAGGCACCTGTAGACAGTCAGCGCCTCCCTCCTCATTGGCTTCCGTTAAGCCTCCACCCCTCCAAACGTGCGTGCACATGTCTTTCTTGCTGCTGTAATTATTGCAATTGCTTCACTTGACTTTCATTCCTTAGCACGAAGACGCACAGCTTGCCTTCTAATGAGAAACCTAAGCTATGATCCGGAGGTGTTATTTATTTATATAATTATTTATTCAACACAGCATGTATAATGTCAATTATTTAAATTAGTGTGATTTTTGCACGGCATGCTCTGCAAAGCTTTCCCTACTGTGCATTTTCGGCATTCGCCTCACGTCAAACTCCTCATAGTGGTAGATGGAGAGTTAATTAAGTTTTAATGTGACGCTCACCAAACTGAGGCATATGATTCAAATCAACTATTAACAAAACAGGAGGTGACACATATAGGTAAATTACACAGAAGTCACCTCTGCAATGTCTTGTACAATGAATAGGTAAATAGTTCAGACAGTTCCCAAAACAATAAAGTGTAGCTACAGCAATCAGATGTGAATGGATTAGAAAAACCTGGTTCAATAACATTTAGATGTTATTGGAGTTTAGACATTTTAATGCATTTGTGGAGCCGAGTCAAAACTGTTACAGGGTCAACTACTTTGAACTGCATATTTCAGAATTAGGTCGACAGAATCTGTGGAAATCAAATTTTGAAATCTCATCCACTCACTCGATTGCTTTTTTCCACCTGTAACTTGACAGGAACCAATATTTCTTTCCACTGAGCACAAAGAAAACTCCTACCTGCATAATTAGAAGCGTTACTGTCAGCTGTTTGGGCAAATGTCTATTTCTAATGATGACACAACAAACAAGTGTTGACTTTGATGTGAGTAAGAGGGTGCCAGCTAAAGTCTTTTTTAAGTGCTGCAGAGATGTACAGTAGGGATTAATAAAACAGGAACAATGTGATGTGCATGACTGAACCACTTTTGTGATTCTCTCCTTACTTGCACACCTCCCTTCAGGTGCTAAGATGTTCTTTGAAACTAACTGTCAAGCTGTTGTCTGTGCAACCAGCATACAAAGAGTTCATCCAAAACCTGCACCTTCTTTTATGAAGTGCTTGAATGGATATGTGATATGGCTTTTCTTATCACAGCGTTCGAGATGTGTTTGAGACACCAGTAACCACTGTTAAGCGGTGTACTCCAGTCTACTCTAAGTATACTGACATGTACCATAATTATTCTTGGAGCATGATGTCATGGGATATTTTTATTGCTACAATATAAACACCATAATCACACTGCAGGGAGAAGTAAGACTTGATTTTAGTATTCTTAAATTGTTATTCCAGTGTCAAATTACATTATTTAACGCCACTTAATGGGTATTAGGATAAAAAAAAAACAAAAAAAGCATAAACATTTAAACTCCTTAGCAGGGAAAATTCCCCGCCCACATCCCACAATCATGTCACCCAACAGATTTTGCCTCAATTAAATTAATACACCCACTTATAAACTGGTTTGCTGAATTTATGGTTTCAACCTTTTGCATAAACATGAATTTTAGTTTCATCTTTTTATTTTTAATTACAGTATTGTGGCTGAAAAAGCTACACTTTACTGGTCATTCTAAATGTAAACAAAATGAGCACACAGTAAAAGAGTGTTTGCTGGAATAATCACAACACCAATTTTTTTTTACAAAAGAATTCATCATCACATAAATATCTAAAGAGTTTTGTCACAAACATGGAATGTGGCCTCATTATTTCAGCTTGATGAGCTGCCACACCTGACAGAAATATGACATGAATAACAAAAAAAAAAAAATGTGTTGAGACGCTGATCAATTCAATCCCTTGGTGCCCAGTAAGAAGACTTATTTCATGGGCTACACAGTAGCTGCACCATGGGGGGATAAAATCAAGTTCAAAGAAGTTGTCGTCTCACAAACTGGAATAAAGTGGTGAAAAATCCAGTTTTATACGTGTTTTATCTCCAAGTTTAGTTGATGAAATGGAACCGCCACACTTTCTGTTTTGCCTGCAGTGGAGTGGCAAAAGGTGAAACAAAGAATGAAGAGGCAGGAAATAGAAAAAAGGCGCTTTTACTGTAGAAAGACAATGTATTTTCAATCTCTGTCATGGCCACATATCAAAATCCCCCAAGTTTTATAAAACATGCCACCCCACGAGCATTCATTTGTACTTCTTTATTCTGTTTGTAGTTATGCAACTCTGAAAACTAAAAGCTAAGGGCTTATGACAGAGTTACTGAAACTAAATTGTCATAAATTTCCGCTGCTTACAAGATGATGGATTACATTCATCAGTGCAAGGCCTCTAATCTAATCTAGAGCTGTGCTCATCAAACGCCTCTCAGAGGAGGTGTGCTGATCTGGGATCACTAAATATGTCCTTGTTTTTCTTCCATTTTCGGCATGATCTAAAGCTAAAACTGATGTTGGATCAGCATGAGCACTTTGGAAATAATAGTCCTGATCTCATTTGTGCTCTGATAAAAGAGCTGTAAAAGACACTTCATTGGAACATCTCTACAAATGTGGTATCCGGACTATTTAAGACTGTAGTAAAATGAAAATTCTACAATTCAGATAGATAGAGAGAGAAAGAGAGAGAGAGAGAGAGAGAGAGAGAGAGAACATATGCTGTGCTATATTTTACATTTCTGACTGCAATCTGGTTTTCAGTTTCAGCAGAAATCTGCTATTAGGACACTTTTTTGCTTTTTCTTTCCCTGCCCACACATAATGAGACACTTGAGTTGTTAAGCCTGCCGTTCTGCATAGACAAGGGCCAAAGTCCTCATACCAAATGACACTGGAACATGAACTGTGGTGTAGTGTATTTCTTTTCTTCAGCCTGCAAGTACATTTGTTTTCATTAGATGAGACTGGTCAGCAGTCTAGGCCCCTGTGTCCAGTAATGGAGCGTACAATTGCACAGCCATTATAGACTCCCACTGAAATAAATGATATATTGATCTTTAATATTCCACACTATTGTGTCTCTCTGAACAGCTGTTACTGCCACCAAAAATCTTCTTACAAGTCTTCTTTAGGGAATATTAAATGTGCTTCATGCATCTCAGTCACTGGGTTTAACTCTACCAAATGCAATTCTACAAATACATGTGCACTTAAGATATTAAGACCTTAAACATTAAAGCAACAGACTTGGTAAAACAATCACAATTAATGTAAAGTTGTAATGAAAACAAACTGTACACAGAGGTGTGACACTAAACATTAATGCAATTACAGAGCTGGAACTGTAGACTTCTCTCTGCATTGTGCAATGACACAGGACAGAATAGCAACTGATGCATGCAAGTCACAGTCACAATTACTATTTCATTAAGGAGCTGCTGCTATTGGCAAGCTTTGTCTGGCATTGTTGTGGGGAGGCTGGCATGGCACCGGAAGGGGGGCAGGGGATGGGGGTGTGGGGGAAGTGGCAGGGGGGATGTAAAAAAGGAAGGGGGAGCGGTGGGTGGGGAGGAAACGTGCTTTAATTTGGGTCATCTCCCAGTCTGCACGGGGTCGGTGACAGAGTCTCCTCGGCACCTCATCTGAAAACACATATGTTGTACTGGGTAGCCACCTGAATTAATTGCCCTAATTATTTCTGATACAAGACGGAGGGGGTGTTAAAGATAAAAAAAAAAAACATTTCTAAAAAACATGTTAGTCCAACAAAGACTTATTGCATTAGCACATGTGCGCTTTTGGAGACAGAGGCTACCTGTCTAGATGACAGGGTAAGTCTTAATTGCTTTAAAAGTGGGGGGCATGCAATTTCTTCATGGTAAGGAGTGGTTGTAGGGGGCAGGGGGGCATCTTTGTTACCACACACATGCACACATGGAAGCAGACAGACACCATGAGTCTAGATGCTGCCTTGGAAGCTGCAATGCATTACTACAACTGTGTTGCTGGTAATGAATATTTGATGTTATGGCACTGGACCAAACCAGTTACATCTATTAATGGAAGAAATTATCACATATGACTGTGGCCACATCCCAAAGGACGTGAGTGTGTTTGATACACAGATACACTGTAAATTGAAGCATGTTTATACTTAGGTTTTTGTTGCGTTCAAAAAATAAAATGTACCAAATATCTGGAATTATATTTCATTAGTGTTTATTTCTAAATTACCTTCAGTAAGCTGGACCGATACAACTATCACAAAACTGTGTCTGATAGTAGCTAATTTTGCCGGTTGTTATAGTGCACTTTATTCATCTCACTTTATGTGTAACTGGTTATGTTAATAGGATTTCAACTCAATTTATTCAAGTGCTGATCAATGGCATGCAATCTCGGCACTTCATGCATTATGTATTTTAATGGAACTCACTTGCTTTATAGCTGAATGGCTAAAGGTTAACAGTCCCAATAGGTGGGACTCCCTGAAGACTAATCTGAACTTCAAACAGAGCTCTTTTTTTTCACTTCACGAGGCAAAAGCGCACAACAACAGAAAAAGTTGTTTTTATCACCACTTCTTATGGCTCATTGGGAGAAAGAAAGCGATTTATTACCCACATCCTTTGCTCATATCAATGTGACTATAAATGCCCATAGACATTCTACTTTCTGCAGGAAGTGAGGCAGAAAAAAAGAGGAGTTTGAGGTTGGGGAATTAGTATGAAGAGTAGTGGCACAAGGGGGGTAGAGAGAGGAAGAGAGGAATGTGTAGGTGGAATAGAAGTGAAATGAGATGAGGGGAGGGAGGGCAGTAGCACAAGTGTGATCAAATCTTAAACCAACAATACAGATAGATATGCCACAGTTACCGTAATTATGCAACCTTAACTGGCATTTTGATACCAAAAAGTCATTTCACCAGTGAGATCTTAAGCCTCTCCACGCACCTTAATATGAAAAACATCCAGGCATCTATGAGAGCTCTTGTCTCTTTCCACCGCCACTCCCTGCTCAATAAAACTGGCATGCTATTCCCAAGACGACAGTCCCACTGGACTACGTGTAGAGAGTGAGGTAAAAACCCCTCCAGTCCCTACTAAATCTAGAAGTGGAAGGCAGAAGGTGCTATAGACATTTCCTGTGAGGGTCACTTGGCAGTTTTCACCTTATTGTCTTCTCAGTCATCAAGATTTGCCTGTGGCCTTTGGAAAATGATGTTGAGCCGCCCATGAGATGACTTTTTTTTGTTCCTATGGAAACTGTACATTTTGAAGCGCAATTTCTTTCTGTCATCTTTGCAAAGAGAAGCTACATGGAGATTTCTGTTCATTATGCAGGAAATATTAGCAGGGTAATGGATTGCTGATAAGACCTAAAGATTTGATGGTTATTTAAGAGAAATTAAATCATAAAGAACTTCCAAATTCAAATCAGGCTTTTTCAGGGCTGAAATTGAGAGTTACTGCAGTGAGCTTCACTGGTGGCTTGCTTGAATAAATACGAATTGCACTCTTGGAACATGTTATACCACTGCCAGGTAAACAATCGTGACTGCATGAATCAATCAGGACTGAGTTACTGAGAAATAATCTGGAGCGTGCAATCAAAATTTGGCTGCATTAGCTGTCATTATCATTCTGTCATTGTCTTAGTTTTACATGGATGAAAGTGGATTAATGCTAAGATGTATGATTGCTTAGGGGATAGGGGTATTTGGTGAGGTGAGTGGAAGCTTAAAGCTGTCAGAAAATCACTTAGTCGACAAAAGATTCCAGTCAGAAACATGACGTATAACCTGTAAAGGAGCACTTGCCTTCAACACAGTCTGAACTGGGGCCAGTCGTTTTAACTGGCGCCATCAGTCTCCTCCAGGTAATGCAATTAGATGCCACTAATATCTTGGGATGCTCTTCAAACTGCAAATGCACTTTTGCTAAATAGCACGCTCTGTAATAACTAGTGACAGCACTCAAGGAGCCAGATTGAAAAAGCTTTTGCATGTGATTGGTTCAAGTAATTGCACATACAGAATGCTCCCACTGATAGAATTCATGAACTGAAAACAGATGTTATCCAAATCTGTGCTGGCTTGTTTGCTTTGTTGCCAGGCAACACACCTCACCTTGGGTTAAAATGTGCATACTAAAATTTCACAACAGGCCTGGGCAATCCTGAGGTGCAATTTCACTACGGTGGCCCACGATGTTGGACCTCTGCCTGTACTGTAGGTCAAGTTACCAGGTTCACGTTCCAGACCACAGAAAAACTAGTCCACTCGCAACTTGGTGGTCACCACATGGCTCAGGTCTGAACCTGCAATTAGGGCTCAATTCTATATAACCAAGAATCAGGCGTCCCGTTTTTTTTCTCACAGCTAGCACACAGAGATGTTTTGTTTCACTTAAGACAGCATTAAGAAAAATTAAGCTCTCTGGGATTATGTGCTTTGACTATGCTTTGTCATTAGCGTTTAGAATACAAACCGCCTACAGTATCTCCTGAGTAGCTTGAGGGAAGCTGTGGGGCTGTCAGACCATCGATGGCAATGCTCTCGCTATCTTGTAGCAGTCAACGTCGCCCACACGATAGCTGTAGACAGCCACCTCACTTAACACACACAAACACCTGCATATATGCAAACGCACATAAAGTGCATCAGGAACAGTGCCTCAGGGCTAATCATGAGTAGTGCATCATTGAAAGTTCATCGAATCACTGTAATCTTGGGCTAAATCTCTTCACTTGACGGATTAACTGGTCTGGAATATTAAAGTACACAATGCAATATAACTAAACAGGGCTGATGAGGAGCTGTGATAGTGACTATGTATCCAGAGAAAGAGAGACAGAGAGACAGAGAGGGAGGCAGCTTCTTGCTCCCACTATTCGCCTCAAGGCAACGTCAGGATAAATCTTCTAAGGGATTATCCCAGCTACACAGTTTTCTCTGTTCTGCCCATTGTATGCCTCTTTAAGCATAATTGATAAATTAGTTATTTATATTGTGGATGGATAAAAGTCAAACACTGGATTTTCTTGTGATTCATCTGGTTTGGGAAGAATTATGAACAATGGGCTGTGTGTGTCCTTCCTGAGCCAGATTCCACTGTGTACACATCAATGAGCGTGTCTAAGATTACAAACTCGGGCGAAGAAATGTTAGCCCTACAGTTAGCTTCATCATCACCTATTTTTACCTGGTAAATATGGTTTTCAAGTACAAAAACTTTCATTGCTGTCCATAAGACAGTGAACCAAGCCCACAGGAGTTGGACAATGCTATGCAGCGAAATGCTCTGCTACCCTAATTTCAGTTTCCTGCCAGCTCAATACGGGCCTAAATCGGTCTTAAATGAGTTACACATGGGATCAGATGTCTCTGTGGGAACAATACTGCTTTTAATTTAAGGTATAGTAATAGCTTCATTTATTTGTGATTAGAAAGAAACAATCTTAATAAAACTGTATCATACTCTCCATTTCTACTGTCAGCTCACTCTTCAATAGTTCATGAATTTTAATTCATTTTGGTGGTTTGGGCAATCCCCCAGTTGTATGAAGCGACAGAGAGTTTTAGTCAAATTGAATTACCCTTTGTGTGTTTCACTGTTCACACCCCCTACCATTCTCATTTCCCTCATTCTCCTACTCATCCTTCCTTCCTTCAGTTTCCCCTTCTTTTCTGTTTACTCTTCTGCTGTTTCCTCATACTACCAATACATTAAACTCTCCTTATATTCTTCACACATTGCCTGTAGACAGCAGTAGGTTGTATGTCTGTATTTTAACTCTGGTTGCCCCTAGCACATGTAAATGACTTTGGCACTTGATGTTTGAAGAGAAAAGATGAAGAAAAAAATCCCTAAGTGCAAAATCAAACAGATAAGAGACAGGAATTTTCACTTTGCTGGGGAATGTGTGTCTTGACATGCACTGCCTTTTATGTTTTCCTTTTAAAGTAGTCAAGGACAGTTAGTTTTGGAGGCAAACTAATTCTGAATGTTAAGGATACATTTATGGTTCTCCATTCAGGTGGCATACAATATTTTTTATGAGGAATCTTATAGAAGGACAACACACATTACTGTAACTTTCATTCTAAACCTCCCGGATTTTTACACGTAGGCCCTCGTGTTATCAACCAGCCCCATGCGTGTGGCCCTGTACTCTGGAAATAATCAACAGAGTGATCATCCATACATAAGCAACTAGCCACAGTCATATAATAAAATCCTGCTAGAGAGGAAATATCTCATGCCAAGAAGTTGGTAGCTCAGTGCATTTGAGGCTATAAGGCCATATGACCCACATTACACTGAGTCATTCAAATGACCTCTAAGTTGTTATCTCCAAAAGGCAAACATGGCAGCATTACTGACCCCTCCTTCTTTCCAAGGATCCCATAATATATCTGACTTTGCAAAGATCCAGTCTTGCTGCATCTGCAAATTCATATTTTCAAGGTCAAATGTTGTTGTGAGCATTTCAAAGATAATGGTGTTAAAATAAATTATGGGTATATATCTCTAACCGAGTTCTGGCTGAATAAATCGATGGTTGAACAGTCCTCAGGGATAAAAGTAGACACAACCTACATGTCATTGCGTGGACAGAAACATTTAGAAAGAGCACCGCAAACAAAAGGGATAACATTTGGCAGGAGTAACTGTTAAAGGTACAGTGAGAATTAGATTACCGTTTACACAATGAAATCTAAAATGTTAGGAGGTTTATCTTGTGATCCCTCTTAAGAATTCGTTCTTAACTGCTGGTGTAAAGCACCTTGTACTTGTCTGACCTGGATCATCTGTAGTAAGCCCATTAGAAAGAGAACACCTGATGACAAATGCTCCAGCATTGTGCTGAGTATTCATCTGCTATATTTCTCTGAGTGACAAAGCATTATCTGCTGGTGGGGAAGGGTCACCTTACACGGCTACCACGCATGTAGCCAACAAAAAAAATCAACTTTCCTGATCTCACCAATGAAGTCCATCATGTGTTAGGTTGCAAAGAATGACTACCAATGGACACACACAACCACCGAATCCCACAGAGACTTAATTGTCATTGTCTAGAGGGAGACACTGGCCTCCATTTCTTCCCAGCATGTGTCCAAGCACTGAGACGAGCAGTTGTACATTGACAAGTGGATAAAACTCACTAACTTAACCAGAGAGACTGGACACCCCTGGCAATCTCTTTGTTGTGTCTAAAAATAGAGGGTCCCAATGGTCTCTCTTGGAAAAAGCAGAGGCACACTTCATTATTTCATTATATCCCTCCACTCTGATTTACAAGCACACCAGAGGAAGAGTAATTTTTATCTGAGCATCATGGCTGTAGCGAAGAGCGGTGTACTGATCCCCAGCAGAATAGCAACACACAAAAACAAGCCAGAGATCTACTCGGCGCACCCTACCCTCAAGACGCAGAAATGATCTCATGTTATGCGTGTTTTCCTCATAGCATTAAGACAAAGATGCTTCGTGTCAATGACACTTGGAAACTCATCCTTTTCAGTCACTGTGTTAAATAATTTATTAAACTAGAAGCCAAAAGGAGTTTAATATAAGAGGAATCCAGGATCCTGTGTGGCAGCCTTGCTTCCAATGCTTCATTCACTTGATGTTTCCCTATATGTGATGCATATTTAAGCACTTGGATGTGCATATTCGATGATGCATATTTTATATTTATCTTATTGCATTAGCTCAGTTAGCTCATTGTACTGCACTACTTTGCACTTCCATTAAAAGTTGCCACTGAACGTTTTGTGATCTCAGTGATTCTCCCTTTGTGCAGTCAGCACCCATTGCAAGTCCATAGCAATACTGGACACATGAGTAGCAGCACAAAGTGCATCATTTATTGATTACACCGTTTATTATACTGCTGTCCAGTCTAAGCCAAAGAGGGCCAATTGAAATATAAAAAAATATTAATATTTTACCACACATCTAGATAAGCTGTTTACATCCAGAAATGAATGTGTTGGGGAAAAAATACTTTAGGCTATTTATAAAGTTGAACTTTGGTTGGTCACCAGAAATCTAAAAACATGTCATGTTAGGAAGGAACAACATGTTTTCTTACTCCTCCCAGGACAATAGAGTACTAAAAAATCAGGGCCTGCCTTGTAGGTGTATTTAATCATCCTGGCACTCTTTCCAAACATGTTATCAATGGCTAGTGTTTGTGTTGAGGAGGAATCCCACAAAAGACTCCTAAAGGATTTGCAGACACTGGTCGTTGTGTCTGACCAGGGAGGGGTCAAACAATGTGGTGTCTGGGTGACCTTAATCACTTCTAGGTTCATCCAGGCTCAGATTTCACTTGTGTGCCTTATTTCAGGTCACTGCCTCAAAGTCAAAGTTGGGCAGAGTCATTAACTGAGGGAGCATACACAATCATTCACACAATACAATAAGGTCGGCACAATTCACCAAAGTGTTGTCCATTACCTCAGGGCTTGAAGACATTTGTGTGCTCCATCAAAAACAGTGCCTGTCTATTATATATGTGGGCAGAATAGGCAATATATGTAGTGAATTTGTCCGTAATACGAGCAATGCTCCTGGATGAATAGGTCTTTCTGTTTTGCTGAAAACAGACCATGTAACAGCATTCACTCCAGACAGATGCACAGAGAGAGAGGGAGAAAAAAAAGGTCTGTTAGTGCATAGCATTTCCATAGTGTAGTCTATATCCATGTGCTCCTAAAAACAAAAAGAGTAAAAAAAACAGATAAAACAAAACAAGAAAAGATTCTAATTCAATTATTTTAATCATGCTGAACTGGCTGCGCGAATATTTAGTGGAGAAGAAGACCTTAAACCAGAATTACTGCAGTCTTAATAGTTTTATTTGTAAAACGTGAAGAGAAACTCCAAAATCACATCAAAAGAAACTAAATTAAGCCAGTTTCTTTTAAATGACTATTATAACCAAGTCATAACTGGAAAGGGGCAACTCAAGAGGTGTGAGCAAAGCACTAATCCCAGTCTAAATTCATGGCACAGCATGCCATGAAGCCATATTACTTTGCTATGACTGTTTGACCAGTCAAGTAATGCAGACCTGTGCAACAAAAACCTGTTCAGGTGACATGTAATAATCTGTCTGTCTGATCTTGGGAATGAGTTGCTGCTCTTTTTTACATATAAATTCTTTATGTCTATCAGATGATATCACACACATTATTTAGGAAGTCTCTTGAAAACATCCCTGATTCTATTATCATTCCATTCATCGAGCTCTAGTTATATCTCAGCTTTATTGTGTGATATGATCCCCAGCGCCATAACTATATTTTACTACCTGCTGTATATTAAAAGCAACACGTTATTCAGTTAAAGCATCTAAAGGAAAGCAGATCTGCTCCTGGTGAAGAAAGGTTATTAGGTCAAAACCTTGTTAAAAGCTTAGACATGTTTGCTTTTGTTTGCAGTGTAAGTTAATGCCGTGGTTTGTACTCAAAGAGCTAAGTGTCCCAACATTTAAAGATCCAAGACATTAGATTGAGCTATGCAATGTGTGTTACCACTGACTGGCATTTGCTTTTTTGTGGTTCACCGTTTATTGCTCCCTGCTAATGGCTCTACACATACAGTACCGCCTTACTAATACACAACCAGTCTGCATGTGCATCTCTAGTTCATAAGACATATTACAGCACTTAAACACTGCAACACATGACAAGAACATTGTAATTGCTGCATTAATCGTATCAAGTATGACACAAAGATATCAAGCTGTGGATGCAGTTGCAGTTATAATTTATATTGTTTGTGGGTTTTGCACAACCTGCTTTTCATTTCATCAGATAGTGTTTTCAGAGTGTTTTTCGCCCATTTACTTTGTACCCTTTGGCTTTGTCACTGAATGAAGCAGAAGGAAGCTAAGAAAATCTGCGACTGTGGATTAACTTTGCTACATGTTTGAGTGGGATGCTTTTGGGGCTTCTGCTTGTCTTTTGTGTCTCTGCCCCAGACTGAGCCTGACAGCTATGTAATATATCCAGTTATGGAACACAACTGCTGAGACAAAGAAAGATGTGAAAGCATCAAATGCATTGGTTAAACAGTCCTTCCAAACCTTCTAAAAGTCACTTATGCCATGTGAAGCCAATTAGTCAATGGGCTGATCTTATTAGTCAGATGCTTTTGTTGCAGGTGTCCAGTGCAAGCTCACAAGATTGCCAGAGGCATGAGACTAGAGAGGTGGGCTTGGCAAGCCAACACTTACACACTGCATGTAATCAGAGCTATTTTAATTCCAGTGTCACTGACAGGCCAGTGCACTGCTTCTAGTAGTTGTTACAGTGACATTACATTCATTCAGCTTAGCAGATAAGAATGTCTTGACATGTATTGTGATTTTAAACACTGACAATGACATGTGCAAATTAAATAAGAACTGTCTCTTTTTTACTCTACAACATAGACGAGAAATGGTTTGCCTCTGTCTCAGAAGAGGCCAGAACGCTCACTGTTCAGACCTGAAGTGTTACAATTACCCTGGAGTAGATTTCTGGGTTCGTAGTGTGTGTGTCATCATACTGGTGAACTTGCAGCTTCAAACACGAGTACTTGTGGAGATATCACTCCTGGGATGTCTTCTCACGGGCGGATATGCAATGTCTACTGCACCGGAACAGGGGGTGTTTGAAATGCAGTGATTAGCGCGGTGTCCAGTTAATTTTAACAAGGTTTGCAATGGGACTAATCAGGAATTAGGAGTCGGCATCTACTTTAAATCGCCTTCCTTACGCATTTGAGGGGGGATACTGTCAGCATGGAAAAAGGCAATTGTCTGCGGTCTCCCGATTATCCCCTGCAAAAGCCTATAATCTGGCTAAAAGTACTTAAAGAGTCAAGCAGCAAAATAAACAACATTGATTATCATCCCACTGTTCTCCTTCTTTTTTTTTTTAATAAGAAGTGGACCATGCAGAGGGGGAGGGGTCGGAGTGTAAGGTTGCGCCTTCCCCCGTCAGCGCCATCTGCTTGGGCAAATGTTAAGGCAGACTAAATACCCCCTGAGTCCTCTGTTCAAACCAGATTATCAGCTATTCTAAGGAGGCGGACGAGCATCTTATCATCTCCCAATCTCTTTACAAAAGCAAATCAAGAATTCTGTATGAGGATTACCAGGATTAAGGAGGACACAGACAGCCCTTCTTGGACAATGTCTTAAGTTGCTACCTTTGAGCCGTGCCACTTCAGTTTCCTAACATGCAATGGCTGCATCCATGAAAATGTTCTTAATAATGATTGAATCTCTTCAGCTGAAACTCGCTCCCAAAAAAATCACTTCCAGGAAAGGTTGTTCTGATGATATACTGTTTGCTTGTTGTCACACAATAGATTTTGTATTGAGCTACAGTTTTCGTTCATTTTTGACTGTTTGAGACTGAACTCATTTAGTCGTACAGCTCCATTACCCTTCAGGAAAGAGACTCTGCTTTACACAACATTGAAGGCATCACAGAGTGTTGAACAATGACCCACAGTGGGATGTGGCTGGGTTTGAAAACTGCATTTATTAGCCCCAGCAGCATGATAGATTGCTGGGCAGATATGCCACTGTATGCTTCAAAGAGAGTAAAATGAGGGTGGAATTTCAATGCAAACAACCGCTACGTGACTGTACCTTAGTTTCAAAATGCACCATGAGTGACCTGGTATAGCTCAATAAATAAATAAACACATCCACACATGCATACACAGACACATACACAAAAATTGCAAATTCGATTTTGCCTTCCCTTCGCTGTATTTGTCTTTGTGTTCGGAGAGATTAGTGTTAAATCTACATGGACAACACTGAGGTTGAAGCCATGTGATTACTTCAAACAGGGGTGGGGAGAGAGCAATGGGGATGGTGAGTGTCTCCTAAAGAATACTTGTAAATCTCACTTATCCCTGCTGTGACAACTGGAGGTACATGCATTTAAAAAAATAATCAGCCACTGCCAAAGTCACGCCAAAGCACTCGCAACTACATTTCATCCATATATCTGCTACACCAAACATTTATATGGCTGTCTGTCATAAGGGAATTGTTAATCATACGCGAGACATCAGGGTGGATTTCTCTGGCTGGGATGTTTTTGGGAAGACAGAAAAACTGTGTCTTGAAGGCACACCAGCAAACCATACGGTATGCTCCTTGCACACTATCAGCAACCGCTGCTTTAGATCACACTTTTAACAAGGAACAAACAATTGTACAAGCAATCGATGTTCCTCAGATCCTCGCTCCATGGTCACACCTCGTTTAATCAACAGAATTGTTTTCAATGGAAACAATCTCCAGGCTGTAGAGCTACTCAGTGTCTCAGAAAGAACCACTCGGCGGGCTTCCACACTGATTTGATTGTTGCACACACAAAGGTAGCTAGACCGCCGCAGCTATGGGGGATGATTGAATTATTCAGTTTGGCAGAGATTTGGCAGCAGTAGTGTGGAGTGTTGCCTTGAGTGGAGTGCAACAGAAAGACAGCATCTTCTTGTTTCCTGCACCACTGCACACCACATGCATAAACAGCCCCTGCTTAGACAGTCAGTATTGCTTCAGGACAACTTCACATCATATCTTGAACATGCTTGCTGCTTAGCTAATTGACCTACACATCCCCATAGACACCCTTAACATTAAATTTAAATTTAAAGCATATTTAATATTTACACCTGAACATTCGGAGAAGAGGTAGTGAAACAGAAATACCAAAAAAGGGTTTGTTTAATGACAAAAGTAAAAGATGTGTGAAAGTCATACAAAAGTATGACTCCACTACCAAAATGCTCAAATCTGTAACTTCTTAGCCATTTCATACAGATTTTCAATCACAATAAATTTAGAGAAATATGAAATATGCACAGCTCAGCTCATATTTCATTGTGCACATTGCTTTAAAAAATTAGTGGAGACAACAACAACATTACTTAAGCTCAAACAATCTGTAATGTTGCATTGTCATTCTATGCTGCCTCCAGCGATTGGCGGTAATCTAAGTGGAGAATGTGAATGACTTGTAAAATAAATGTGAAAAAAGAAAAGTGGGTTTTGCCATCTCCATAGATCATTTGCAATGTCATCCACACAAATAAGGACTTTTTTCTAGCCTTATGTCATGATAGACCCCCTACTTTCAGACGGAAAGTAGGTGGTGATTAACTGATTGCACTGATTGCATTTTCAAGGTTGTGGAATGTCACCAACCATATGTGTGTGTATGTTTTTTCTTTTAGAATTACAAACTTTATGTGAACTTTATGATTTATCTAAGAGCTTATTTTTCATGACTAACAATAAACATGACTGCTTCATAATTACAATGCACCCAAAGGTTTTATATTACAGGAAACTGCTGCACATAGCACGTTTGCTTGAAGAACCCTACAGCCATACTATGAATCGTGAAATAAGGAAAGTGAAAAAAAATACAATTAATGAGGACCATATGGATAGTCTCACCATCACACCACAATGAATTGCTGTGTGTGTGAGCTCCTGCATGTGTGTGTGTCTGTATATGCTGCACCATCTGCAGACATATTATTGCATTAGATGTAATCAAACTTTCTACATATAACTAGCTTCCTGGCCTGTTAGATGAAATCGAATACTGCATCCTCATAAATCATGAATCAATATGTCAGCAAAGAAACTCTGGAAATACTTCCCTCAGTGACATGCTGTAATACAACCATAGGACAACCTTTAAAATCTCTTTATGGATGATAAAAATCACTGGCAATGCACTTATTGCGAGCTGACCAAAATCACAAGCGAAACAAAAACAACTTCACAATTCTGTGGGAACAGAAAAGCAACAATAAAACGGTCCAAAGACATGCCAAAGACATTTGCTGTTATAACCCAGACTGGCAACTCCTGCTGGTATAATACAGTTTTTCCCCTTCCTCCCATTCCTTCTTTCTCATCTTTGATTTTGTACTCCGAAGCTGAGGAAAAATCAATTTATCGCCTACTCTTCATGCACAAATGTTAAGACTCAATAATGCTTTGGCTTTGTTGATCTGTGTTTTTAATGTATTTATTTATGGTTCATTTACAATATTTTATTTGCTAATTATGCATAACAAAAAAAAAAAATCAAACCATAATTTATCTAGCTGAAAGAGATACAGCCACCTTCTGATCTACTCAAGCTCTCTGTTTTTAAGTGAGAAAGAGGCATTTAGCAGGTTTACATTTATCTATTAATAGAAAGTTGACATTTATGCACTCTCTATACGAGAATGCTCTACTTGAGTGTGCATCATTTTCTCAAATCACCAAGGACACTTCCCCCAAGGGAACTGATTAGCTCCCTCTCAGTTTTAAAATGTGAAGCAACTTTGATAAGCAATTAAACATTTTCTCTTGTCTCTACTCTGACTTTGTTTAATGCCTTTCAAGTCTGTATTTTTGGATCAAATATGCATAAACACTTCATAACAATGTTAGATTGGTGGTTATTGTACCTTCTAGCATCAATGTTCCTCTCAGATATGTTCAACCCTGTGTTTGTGCACGACTGTACATCATAATAGCAGGGTTATCATTATCAAATGATCATTATCAGCTCTCGTGGAGGAGAAACAACAACAAAAAAAAGTTGTGTTGTTCCAAAAAAAGCTTCTGCTCTGCTGTTTTCTGTCTGTGCACTTCAAAGGATGTGCTCCCACCAAATTTCCATAACATTTTTTATTTGTAATCTGTTTCTAATGAGCAATGTACATTATATCTAAAGCGTTTCTCATATTCTTTCTCCCAGTTATGTGCTATATTGTTGCAAATCACATTGCTAAAATGAGCCACTTCACTGTTTTCAAACCAGCAGAGAGACAGGTGTACGTCTACAGGCCACAGCCTGTTTGACCTATAATACAGATACAGTAGATGCTACTGGTAAACTGCATATGAGAAAATTGTGTGTTTGTATGTGTTTTGCCTCCTTTTAGTCTGACAGTTTGCAGCAAGCAGATGCAGTAGAGTGTGCAGAAAAATAAAATGACTTAGTGATTCAGACTGTTATTGAAGGTTCAAAACAATGAATAAGAAGAGTCATCAAAATATGCAATACAATGCAAAAGACTTTAATAAATTTCAGAAGCGCACACATACATAAACAAAACATTACAGTTTTCTCCACACTGGCAAATCAAAGTCAATTACAAAGATCATGTAAGGTGCATATTGTACTTTACATTGAATAAAAGTGAGGTTGTCTAGATCTCCTTTACAAGGACAAAAGTTCTCCCCATATATGAGTTTTTTTTTTTTTTTTACCCAAGGATCAGGCAAATCTAATCATCACACAGTGCTAGGATGCTATGTATATTTCACACCGTGGCTCCTACGCAGTGGTGAATACATTTGATACATAATTAAATGAATATATGTACCTCCTTCAATAATAACAACCTGCCTCACAAAGAGGCAACACACATGAAATTTAAAGCTTTAAAATAGACTTAGTCGTAGGACCATGACATTTTAAGACTGCAGCAAAATCAAAAAGACTTTCAGTCAGTGTGGTAAAATTATTTAAATATATATATTGTCTCTCACATGAGGGGAAACAGCGTCTGGTCCAGCCCATCTGTACATTTTCAATTGACTATGTCCATTTTAATGTCTTTAATTCTATGGTTATATGTATTTACCGTAGGCGCCTTTTATGTCTTACCTATCAAAGCAGTCTTGAGCTAACCAATTAACAGGACTATTGAACAACAATGCTGCTAACCCATCAAGCTAGTTACTTGTGTATAGTGTAGAAATTATTCTAGTCAGGACATATTGCACCCTAATGATTCCAAAGGTATAGAAATAGAGGCAAAACGATGCTCAAAACAAGAGGCCTAAGAAGTAATAAGTGCACCATAGTGTATTCTTCTGTCAAATGTTAACTTATTGCTGTTTTCAAACTGAAGCCTGGATTACCTTTTCATTTTGGTGTTCAGTGTTCTTCACATCAGAAAATTTCTTTTGTCAGTGTAAATAAGTGCACAAAGTCAAGTCATTTTTGCTTAAGCCCACCAACTCATATTAAAGACTGCCTGGGGATTATTATTTTTCCTTTTTTACCATCTGGAGTCATATTATTATGGATCTCACAGGTTAAACCAGTTCTGACTAAGAAATTGAAAGCGACACACAAAAGGTCAGGCTTAGTGCTCTTCAAATCTGCCCTAAATAAACAGCTTTTGATTATAACCCTAGCAGTTAGTCCCTTGTGATTGTGGCTTAGCTCAAAGTATTAAACATGTCCTACCATTTCTCCCAGTGTAATAACAGCATGGCGATCAGTAGCACAGCTGTAAAGCACTACAAACGTGGTCATATTGTGGGGCCATGCGCATTTCTCAACCATTGTCACTAAATTGCTATCAGTTGCATCAAAATTGGGACAGAAAGAGGTAAAAATGAAAAGAAAACAATAACTCTGACATGAGATCAGTACTAATTTACAGTTAGCCTACAGCTTGTAGACCTTGCAGCATAAATACATTAGAAGTCTTAAGTTCCATGATCAAGCCCAAATAGAGCAACGTCAAATGATAAAAAAGATAAAAATAAAAAAAAAATTAATAAGAAAATAAAATGGCTACCAGGCAGTTTTGAAAACAAGGCAAAGAAATAGAATTAATAAATATAAACACCTTCAACTCTGTGATAGATATACATACATACATAGAAACATACTTTACAGATCTACTGACTGTATTTGACACCTATTTTACAGAGTGGGTGCTGGAGTGGGACCCTTTCGAGGAGGGCTCAGGGCATACAGTACAGCATCGTCTGCACTGACACAAGTGATAGCATAGGACTCAATAAAGCATATTAATCTTCCAACAGATTCACAGGAGGAGCTTTGTCAAGTTTCAGGCAGGCAACATGAAGTGTCTCTCTTTTTCTGAGACCCCCCCTCCCCCACCCAACCCCATCCCCCTCCAAGTTCATCTTTTCCCTCGATTGTATGAAGAGGTGCAGTTTGAGGCTGTAGAGATAGTAAAGTACTTGTTTCACCTCTTCAGTTCTTGCCTTCCTTCTTTCCTCCCTCTGCCCTCTCTCTCCCTTTTCTCTCTTTTTCTCTCTTTAGGTAGTGGGAGCTAGAGATTGATTTTAATCCTGTGGGAGCGAGCTGTACCTGTGCCACAGAGTGTGCCATAGTGTGGTGGTTTCAGTGCCGTCTCCTGAAATATAGAGAGACAGACAGATATAGGGAGATTGTAGTTACAATATCATTGAGCTCTGAGCAGCCTAAGCTGTAGCCTTATCAGTGTGAGGCTACGCTGAACACTGAATAAAAAAATCTCTGAAGAGAGCGTAGAAGATAAAAAATTATTTATATATAAGCATTCTTCAAGGTATGGCTGGCAATCATGTCATTTTCTTGTCAGGTTTCCTTGAAGAATGCTACAGGTGTCACACATTTGTGCATTTTCCTGTACTTATCAGAGCATGCAATCTTTTCCAATTATCACTCCCAATTTGTCTTTTTGTCTTCCACCACACTAGTGCAGCACTCTTCATTTCCCCTCCAAAAGCCATTTGGATCAATTTAGGCCCACTCTGTCTTTTGGACCCTTGCCAGTGGGTCCTCTGATATGTACAGAATATGACATTTTGCTGTACCTCAGAAAGTTAACGACATACCTGCCAATAGCTGAATCAGCATAAATCTGACCTGACAGTGCTCACATTAGCAAGGCACAGTGATTGGAGATGCAATGAGTCGATAGAAATAAGACTGAAACGAACAAAAAGCAAACTGTAAAACACAACAACAGTAATAACGCTATAATCAGGCGGTAGGCTTTAATTCTAGCATTAGATTTGATTAACAAGCCTTGTTAGCCTTTTAAAATCATGACTTCTTCCCCTGGCTATGCACCCAATATGAGTCAGCACAAGCACTTTGTCATCAGAACATGGGTGGCTGGTGTGAAAGGCCCATACTTTCACCCACACAAATAAATTATGATTTAGCTCACTGCTGCCCTCAGTTTCCAGCACACTCATATTATGATCTTTTTTTTTTTTTTTTTTTTTTGAAGACAATTCCATAGCTTGCATTATAAGAAAGAAAAACACCACTTATGGTCTACAGGGTATTTAATCATGTGATGTATGTGAATGTGATACTACAAATACAATAAGAGCATTTTCTCCAGCATTGAGTCATAGGAGGTTAGTTTTGTTAAGCAGTGACCCTTCGTGCTCCTGCCCCTGAATTATGGGCCAAACAAAAGAATGTATTAGCCTTTTTATTCCCTGCATATTCATGGTGGTGTCTGAGATCACTCAAGCAGGGTGGTACTCATTTGATCTGCCTCCACTAAAGCACATGCTCTCACAAGTGCTCCTCATCACCAGAGGCAGATTGACCTCTAATATCATGGGGTAGGGGTTAAAAGAAAATGATGAGATGCGTAAGAACTGAGTGGAGACGGGAGGGTTAGGGAGGAGGTTTGCATTCACAAATACAGCTCTAACTGTATAATGAAGCCATATGGTGGCACAAATCTGTGGTCTCTGAAGTATTTTTACAAGCTTAATCTTTATCATCTACATCTGTAAAGTCACTAAAAACATCTTGGTGACCTTCAATCGTAAACATCTTTTCCTTTGTGCCCTTCTCTTTGTGATTTCATGGGTGGCTTTTTTATCTTTGCTAAATTTTCAGTTGATTTACGTGTGTGCGAGAGTGTGGGGTAATGACAGATCGTTGTAAAGGCACTAAGGTGTTGTCTGTCACTTTGATGAACAAAAAGAAAAAGATGACAACCTGCCTATGATCTCTGCTTTTGGACTGCTGGTATTAGGCTTAGTATCAAGAGAGCCTCAGTAGCCAGCACTGACAGAGCAAATGCAGCTTTCTTTTAAACGATACTTAAAACGATCTCTAAAAATTCTAGAGTGCTCAACTATTGTCTTTTTTTTTTACCTCCTTAGTTGAAAGCAACAAATCCACTTTCTGAGGAAGTGCTACTTTTAAGTATTCTTTAGACTTTGGAAATATATTCTCTTTAAAGACGCACAAAGATGAAATCAAGGAGAGCTGAAACTATAATAGGGCCTCAAAAAACAGCACTGCTGGTCAACTATTGTCACATCACTTTGGATCCTGAGAAGGATAGCAAGTGGCATCAGCGATAATCTTAAAGGACGGCTGCCTTTTTTCTTCTTTATCAGCCTCATTCGAAACCTAATTACAGTGATTTTAATCATACTGTATTACGAGTGATTAACCCTTTAGTGCATTTAATTAACCTTTGCAGCCATCAGCCCTCATCAGGCAAAGCTTTGTGCTACTTTTTCTATGACACAGGCTTTAAATAAGCACACTTAAAACTAGTGGGAAATCTAATGTTTAAAGTGGGAGGCATCACTTGTCAATTTCTCAAGGGGACAGAAACATTTTAATGTATTATCAGCTTAACATTACAGGATATAAAGTTTCTGAATAGAGTCAGTGAGGACCGTTTTTTGATCATATTTAAATGCTGGGAGTATATGACATTAAAATATTGGCTATTATACACATTAAACTCGACCTCTCTCAAAAAAAAAACATACCTACGAAATAATCAGATACCAAGATAACGTCTTATTGTGGAACGAACGATTTGGAAGGATGTGTACTAATCAAATATTCATTGATTTTAAATCACTTGCACAAAAATACTCTACTGTGATCAGCTACATAAATGAAAATCAATTTAGATCCTTAATGCATAAAATTCATGACAGATAATAATTCAGAATTAGTAGAACGCAGCCTGAATATTTATGCGTATTTCAGGGCAGTCGCTACCAGGAAGAGGGGAAAATCATCCTGACAACTCATCAGTATGTCGTATAAACACATTAGGAATTAAATTTTTTAGTACCAAGGGCATGTAGTAGGCTTATGTATAATGTACCATGGCAGAGCATATCTTTTAACCAGGGTTTCAAATAAAAGGTGGATGAAGTGAATGATTATCAACTCTGTGTGGGTGTCTTCATAAATTATCTCAAGCACGATTCTTCACGGGATCAGCAGTCATATACCAAAAGTATGCCATCAGGAATTTTAACACAGAGAAGTATACTGGGTAAAAAAAAAGGCAGAAATGAACCAAAGATCTACTGTGTGCAATGTGAAGCTAGACACAAACAAAAGCAAGCACCTCATCAAACAAAATCAATTATTGATGCAATATCATGAAATTGACCCAGAATTGGATGAATGACAGTTGCGATAATCAAGATCAAAACATTAAGAAAAATGAAAGGCAGAGCAACCAAGCCACAACCAAACCCTAGAAAACAAAATTAGGAAAAAAGGAAATGGTTGGAAAAGCCAGCAAAATAAACCCAATGGCTGATGTTGAGTGAAAACTATGGCAACAACACATATCAGTAAAATAAAAAATAAAAAATAGAATCCACTGTGCTGGTGAAATCAGGTGAAATTTTAACTTGTACATATTCTGTGTTTGGGGATACAGTGAAAGCATCCTTCCGTGCAACAAAACATCACCGCAGCAAACCTTGTTGTGATTCCATTACATCTTTGCTTCTGTGAACTAATCTACAGAATGTAAAGAATGTGTATCTACATAAGGTATGTCGTTTATAACAATAATTGGGGTCAATAAAGTAGAGCATTTATGGGCTAAATGCAACGCCAGCCAGGCAGGCTTTTTTATGGACTACTGCTCCCTTGGTGTTTAAGTATATTGGTCTCAAGACTCTGCGTCACCTTGATCCCTGTGACCCCTCTCCCCCACCCAAAGAAGTACTCAGTCTTCCCCACAGCGCTCTGCTCTGGCTGTCAGCACTGAGCAAGGCCACCTCTCCTTACCTCTGATTTACATTTATGTCCCTCGCCAGCTTTTATTTATTGGGGCACTTTGCATTTGGCACATATCTCTTAGGGAATCATAAGCCCTTTGCTGTACCTTGGCATTCAAATGAGCATCTCTCCCACAAAGCCACACTGGCACAGTTAAGACAGCACTTAATATTTTAGGACAGAAGCCACAAAAAGTAGCATTATTTACCAAGCTGTTTTAACATGTCAAAAGCACATTTTTTTGCTTTGTGCCATTAGGTTTCAGGTAGCCTTCACAAAATGAATACCTGAAAAAGACATTAGCCCTTGTCACTCTGGCTGTCATATTTATTTTCCACTTGGCTTGTTTAAACATGCCAGTTAACGATATAAGCATGCAGCCTAATTTGCTCGTGACCTCAAATGCATGAGTAGAGTTCAGTCATCACCGTCTATCCAGGCACCTTCTAAATCAAGCTGCATAGCCACCAACCACACACACTTAAATATCTAGCCATCATAATTATACTGCTGCCATTATTCAAGCGTTTGAACATGAAATTAACTTGCACAGGTATTTTTGCAGAGAATTATGCAATTGTGGTTACTTATGAAGGAGGGTGAATACATGAATTAATAACAGTCTAGCACAATGAAAGGTTTGCTGTAATATTTATGACAAATTGTGCTATTTTTGTTTTGTTTACTTTTGCAAGCATTCAGCACAAACAGTTTTAGGTGCAAATGACATTCATGTAGACATGGTCATGGTCTTTGTGGGAAAATCCACTGGCTCCATGCTGCCACCCTCCCTTTCTCACATCGAGTACCATGGGACAGCAGGACTGGGAGTGCGAGTGGGGACTAGTGTGGGTGGGTTTAAAAAGGAAGTCATGAATTACCTGTCGGGTGGTGATTTGCCCCGCAGTCTTGAATCCCCCCTGACAGCTGCACTCCGAGACACTGTATGGGTCGGAGCTAGTCGATGAGCACTTGGAAAGTGAGTCACAGCCCACCACAAATGTGTTGTCCAAGGGGAGCTCCTGGATCACATGGTGTTTCTTTGGGGCCACTGGGGTCTCCGGTTTGATTTGAAATGTAGGCTGAGGGGAAGCTGACTTGTAATGCTTGGCTAAATCTGGGCTGTCGGGTTTGAAGGTGGTGGGCGTGGTGGCCCAGTTGTACTTCCCCATGGTTTGCTCCTCTAGCTCCACAGGGAGATCCAGTGTACCATTAACATGCTCATGGGTGGGGTCATCAGGCTTCGATTCATCAATTGTCACAAAGTTCAAGAGGAGGCTCTTGGGGGATCGCTTCTTCCTCTTCTTCTTTTTCTTGATCTGACGGTTCTCTTGGTTGGGTGACACCCACTCACCACTCTGCTTCCCCTTCTGTACAACTTTGTGCCTGGGTGTCTGCCGGCAGCGCACCAAGGCAGTCACAAATATCACCAAGATGACGGTCATGGTTCCTGCTATGATGGCAATGACAACAATCACATATCCATTGGTTTGAGGCGTTATCTCACTGTCCCCTATGTTGCGGTCCAAGGGTGTTTCCATACTTTTTCGCAGCTGCTCTTGGATAAAGGTAGCATTTGACACAGTGTCATTGACAAACAAGTGAATAAGTGCAATAGCATGTAAAGACTCAGGTTGGCCTAGATCTTTGACCTTGACTACCAGCCTATGCAGCCCTTGATCAGCTGCCACTATTTTCTCCTGCAGTGTTATGTTACCTGTTGTTTTGTCGATGGCGAAAAGACCTCGAGGAGAGACCCTAGATGTGATGATGATGTTGCTGATAATACTGTACTGCAGCTCAGCATTCATACCTGTGTCATTGTCAATGGCAAACACTCTGGTGACCACAGCACCAGGGGTGGTGGTGGTTCGCACTAGGTCATATGAGTAATTGGAGGGTGGGATGACAAACACAGGGCGATTGTCATTTACGTCGACTACATTTATGGTGACCTTAGCATAGGAGGAGCTTGGAGGTTGCCCTCCATCAACTGCCTTGACCATAAATGTGTAGGAGCTTTGCTGTTCTCTGTCAAAAGTGATATTGGGTTTGATCACACCAGTTTGAGGGTCGATGATAAAATTATCTTTACCATTCAAAATGGACAAGGTTATGACAGCATTTTCTCCAGAATCTGCGTCCGTTACCGTGATTAAGCCCACAGTTCCATAGAGAGGCAGGTTTTCAGGCACATAGAAGTTGTACTCAGGGTGTGTGAAAGCTGGGCTGTTGTCATTAAGGTCCTGGACAATTAGCCTGACAGTGACATTGCTCTGCAGGGACGTGGAGCCATTGTCCCTCGCTATGACAGTGAATGAGTACCTCTCCTGCTTCTCTCTGTCCAGTCGTTTGCCAACAGAGAGGATTCCTGACCGTCTGTCTATGTTAAACCCATCAGGTGCATCAGGGCCAAGAGTATAAATAATCTCAGCATTATGCCCGCTGTCTGCATCGGTGGCGCTGATTTTTATTAACTGTGTGGAGGGGTCATTGTTCTCCGGTATGGAAAGTTGAATTTCCGGCTGAGGGAAGATTGGTACATTGTCATTCTCATCCTTGATTTTAATTAATACCATAGCTGAAGTGTTCAAAGGAGGCATCCCCCTATCCGAGGCCACTATCTTAATTGCATATTCTCGAGTCGTCTCGTAATCTAGAGGGGCAGCTGTCTCTAGTAAGAACTGATCATTAAAGACAGGCTTCAACCGGAAAGGAACATCATGGTCAGTGTAGCAAGCCACTTTGCCATAAAGATCTGCATCCTTGTCAGTAACAGTAATTAGGGCTATTTTGGTGTTGAGAGGTGCATTCTCAGACAGCAGAACAGTCCCATTAACCAAGTTGATAATGTAGCGAGTGTCTATGGACGGAACATTGTCATTAATGTCTGTTACATTCACAATCACTGTAGCTCTAGAGGGAGTGGAGCTGCCATCGCTGGCAAGGACGATGAGTTTGTGAACAGGAGTTACCTCCCTGTCCAGTGGCTGTTTCACAGTGATCAGTCCTGTAGAACTGTCAATGGCGAAGTGACGTTTAGTTGAGGCAGAGATCTGGTTACTGAAGGCAAAGTGGATCTGTGCGTTTGAACCCAGGTCTGCATCCGTGGCATGAAGCTGAGCAACTGATGTCCCCATGGGGGCATTCTCTGGTACCGAGACCTCCACCTCACTGTCCTTGAAGACCGGACGATTGTCATTGACATCAGAAATGGTCACTTGGAGAATGGCAGTGCTGGACTTGGGAGGATTGCCGCCATCCTCCACCTTTATCTTCATGACAAACGTATCTTTCTGTTCACGATCCAGGTTCTGCTGCACAATAAGCTGTGGCCACTTGTCACCTTCAGGAGTCTCAATGATGTCTAAGCCAAATTCGCTGACACTCTGCGAAGACAAGACAATACTTTGGGTTAAATTTTATTAAGTTTAGTACTAGAATGTCAAAATCATACGTAAAAAATACTGTAGTTTTGATTATGTGATTATTTTAGTTTATTTTAGATTAATAAATAAACTATAAACATGCCCTCCTCATTTTGCTCTTCACAATGGTTTTGTTTTTTATTTTTTTGTCTTCTTGGGTTTTTCCTTATATGACTGAAGGGTCATATAAAAAAAAAGGGTCATACAATCACAGATAGAGGCTGAGGTAAGTTGTGCAAATTCTTAAGCTATTTGTAAAGAGACAAATAAGAATATCATATTTTCTCTTGGGTAATAACAAAGATAGGAATAATGAACAATTGATTCTGAAATGTTCCTGTTCATGTTTTGTTCCTAAAGTGCAGTATTTGCTGTTGTCTTAGACAGCTAAAAAGTCTATAAGGTTTATTTGTAGCTCTTCTTAGGCACAGGCCTTTAGGCTGTGATGAAAGTCAAAATCAAATTAAACATCCCAGGAAATTCCTAATCAAGGTAGCTGGTTCTTCCATCCATTCTGAAGATAAAAAATCCAAAAGTATATTCAGACATGCTCATCATCAGCTTGTCTCAACATTTCATTCTTTTCTTATATGCACTTTTCAAAACACAAAAGTGTGAATAAAAATGTGAACAATAATCGTAGGAAATCAAGACGTCCGCATTCTGACAACCAATGCTTAAATTGATTCATTTGGCTCTTTGGACTTCTTGTCACATTTCCGCTACCTTTTATAAACGAGATTTCATTCTACCATAGTACCTTGTGTGAAGTTAGAATGTAGCAGGTAGCCGTTACAACTTCATGATGAGAAAGGAAATAAAGGCACAGCAGTAAACTCCAATGCACAGCCAGATCACCATAGTTAAAAAGAAGGGGAGTGAAAACCATGCATACTAGAAAGGCATTTGGCTCATAAATGTCTAAATCTAGGCAAAAGTAAAGCCGGAGGAAAATGAAAACAAATATATAAGTAATCCTCATGAGAAACCCAAGAAACTGGCACTAGCTGTAGAGATTAACTGCCTTCAACCTAAAACAACTAGCACTAATATTTACAATTTCAAATGATGGTATGGATCTATTCACATTTTCTAATTAGAAAAGAGCAAGAAAAGGAAAGAAAAGAGAGCAAGATAGAGACAAGTGACAAAAAAGGACAGAAAGCGAGAGAAGGGGAAGGAAATAAGGGGAAGATCAAGCCCATGAATGAGCTGCATGCACATTATGAAACAAAGGAGCCCTTTGAAGCTTTTTCAGTCAGAAACAGTTTCATGGTTAAAACAAGAAAAAGCATCCTCTTTAAAGAGATAAGCTTCATGCTGCACATATTGTTGGAAGAGATTACTCTGTCTAGGCACAGCTATCAAATGAGATTAAGATATATACATTCGCCTCGTTCAAGGAAGGAGCATTTCAACCAAATTGTGGGCTGTGAGAGTTCTCAGTTGGTTTTAAAATCTAGAACCGCCCTTGTGCCAACATAGTGTTGTAGCCGACACAAGTAAACGTGCAGCTGCAGCATGTAAATTATTGTGTACTCTGAAAAATTGCTTGCAGAGGGAATGTTGTCAACATGTAAGTGATTGACAGAACTACTTAAAACAGCCAACACAGCAGCAATGATCCCTCACACCTTATATTGGGATCCTTCTGGCAAGGAAAAGTCACATAAGGATAAGAAGACTTGGTATATAAAGCTGTAAATGTACAAAAGCCCTGTGCCTTACGGATGAACTGTGCTTAATCTATGCACATGGCACAACTATTTCTTTCACCACTAAAATGTCCAAGACAACATTCTGGGGGCTCTATTGCTGAGTACAAATCCATCCGCACAGAGCTCCTCAATCCTCAGTTGTTTGAATAGTTCACAGATTCAGCACAGTAGCTGAGTATCTGCACACTGATATTTGGCAAAGCCTGATGTTAATAGTAGGATGTAGAGTTAGTATGTGTCAAAGGAAATGCAGCACAATGATTTATGAGACAGCATTTCCTCTGTGCTTTTGTCTTGGTTTCACACAATTTTACAACTGACAAGACAGCACTCAGCGCATTTCAATAAGTTGAAGAGAGCTATCTCTCAGGCTGTGCATCCTCCTGAATGCAAAATTAGTCTGGTGGATTCTGATAAGATCTAGGGCAGGCTATGAAAAGGCCAAATAATACCATGAGTTACTCACTGGAAACCCTACTGTAAGGCTGTGCAAGAAGGACAAAGTTCTCTAAATGTGCACATTATACAATGCCTCAGTCCTTCACCACACATATACTGCACAGGTAAAGTCTTCTTGAACTTTGATGACTCACATTGTATTCCACATTAAGAGGCCACAGGTCTCGTCAGAGCTTAGACAGAGATTGTGGCACTATATATGTGGGATATGTGTGGTACACAATCTAATCACAGAGTTGGGTAATTTGAATGAAAATGACTGTGGGACAGAGACAGAAGCAGAGCTGGCTCATGATGAGGGAAGGACGACTCTGAACCAGTGCCTCAGATTATCAGTGGATGCATCTTTCAGTCAAGTTGATGACCTTATTAAAACTCAGAGGAGACTGAGATTGGGCTGTGAATATATCAGGAGAGCTGTAGTCACGGTGATGCCCATAGATGGGGCTAACTGCGGAGGGCTATTCATCACAAGCTATAACACCTCTTTATAATGCTGATAGAGACTCACTCTCTCTGTCTCTCATCCCCCCCTCATTCTTTCTCTCCATCCCTCATCCACTTTTGCCACTGGCCACGATCTCATGCATATAATTAAGACAAAAGAAACTGGGAATTGTTTGTCTCTTTTTGTCAGCGGCTAGAAGAGGATAATGTGTCAAAATAGGATGCTAATAAAAACTGGAAATGTTTGACAGTGAGCTCTCTACCCCAAAAAATCCTATTCACTGCCTATAGGCAGCATGCGATGCATTAATCAATTTTTACTTGCTACTCAGGAACTGAGCTTGAATAAATTTTGCATCATCAAATGCAAAGTTGGAATCAGTTTAGGAATACAATTTTTCAAGCTCTTGGATTGCCAGCAAAAGACCACTCCATCCACTCAGAAATCTTAGGTATATTTCAGATTGACATCCAGCGGCCAAGTGGAGTGCATACACCTCAGAAAAAAAAAAAAAATTGATAGATGACACGAGGTTAGGTTCAAGAGCTATCCAGACTGCCAGACCAAAATGCAGAGATCCTCTTCATCATCTACCTTATCAGCTACGCATAGCCCAGCTAGCAGCAGAACAGTCCACTTTAAGTACGTATGTCTGAAGATGCTGACATTAATGCAGCCCGTAATAATATAATGTGTGATTCCACAAAATCATCCATCACAGGAGAAGGAGTGAGTGCTTGTGAACAGTGAAGCCAAATCCCAAGCAAAAACCAAAAGCAGAATTTCTCTTCGTCTTACAGTATATATATTTGCTGTGAAAATTCTGTGAATATGTAAAGTGATCAAATCTGCTTTCATGGGACATCCTCATCCATTCATGCATGTGATTGCTTTCCCTGACCTTGACCATTTCTTAGGATGCCTTCTCTGCAGTTCAGGTACTGCAACACGCGACTGCACTACACTGATGGCAGAGTTTTCTTCAAAGTGTGATTACCCACCATTATGTACGGTGCAGAAGCACCGTGTAGGATGAAATTACCCGCTGTCACTCTTAACATTAAAAAAAGACAGAGTTGTACAAAATTTCCTTTATTTGTTCTGTATGTTGACAACTCTGCTGGACCACCACATGTGGAGTGATGGACAATTGTGTAGGGCTCACTGAGCTACACAATGGTAGCAATTTCAGCACCGTGCCCCGCACAACACAGGAAAACTGGGCAAACTATCATTTTGAGGGAGCCTCTGAGAAAAAGACCATACAAAGATAGTCCAAGGGTGGCTTAGCAGCCAAGAGCTATTCTAGGAAATGCTTTCACATTCTTTCCCACTAAACCCTTGGATTTCTACTGTACTTCTGAAATTACAGATAGCAAAGGTCGAAAACGTCTCTGGCTCCTTTAATGCTTCTTACTGTGTTTTACTCTTATGGAACCTGGAACACAGGGAAATTAATCTCAAGTACAATGAGAATATAATGAGAAGAAATGAAACAGGGATGCAGTGCCAAGGATGCTCTAAGAAGAATTCTCTGCAAAAGATAATACAACCACAGCCTAGGCAAGGGGTTTAGTAAGCTTTGTATTGTGAAAAGGGCAAAGCAAATGATTGCAGATGATCATCATAATGAGCAGAACATTTGGTTGGTGATTTTCTAGGCATGAACAATTCAGGACATTGCACTGGAGAGGCCTTGGCAGTGGGCAGACTCTTTAAAAATGCAAATTGGTATTCAAGGCAGACCCGGATAGCAACGATTGTCTTCATTCCATCCGACTATTAACTATTCACCTGAGACTGGGTAGATGGACCTGTCATTTCTATCTTGCACCATGCTCTCAAATCCCGGAACTTTTATTTATTTATTATGTTTAGGATTTCCTCCAGAGATCCTCCAGTAGTTATGTATCAATAAATACTGGAAGATAAATGAAAATTACATACTAATACGCAACATTCTGGATTTGGGGATGACTCCCCATTAAGCAATAAAGAACATGGCACAACAGTTTAATAAAGCATTACAGAGAACCTAAAGAAACCCTTTACCTAGTTCTGCATGAGACACCTATTAGCATAATGCAGTAGATTCATTCTCACTTGTTTTAATCTACCATGTTCAGCACATGTAACCTGTTGCTGGAAATTGGACGTGCCCTAGATGCTGTGTCTGCACTTTCCACTGCGAGGTCTTTGATTTTACTGTACATAGTGAAAGGTTCCCTGTCTTTACAATCTTCTCATAATAAAGTAAAGCATATGGAAATATTGGCCGGTATTAAACATTGTAGGTTCCATGACACATCCCACTTCATGAAAAAGTAGGTCATTTTTCAATGTTGAGTCAAAATTAATTTTTCTATATGGAGATATTACAGCACACTAGTTTAGTACAGAACACTAAAACAGGTTTAGCTTCAATCAGAATATGCAGAATTATTACATTAAAACCACATCTGCCAAACCAGCAAAGAAAAATACTGTAAGGACTTTATTTATTAAACATATTCAGCAGACCTGATGTAGACAGGTGGCATGCTAGAGGCATAGTGTAGCAGTATGTCAGACTCATCAATATGTGTGCTGACTAATCTGCACACAGACATCCAAAGGGTTATTTGGGGAAAAAAACAACATTAAATACTTCTAACCTAAACAGTTTCATATGTTTCTAATTGTTTCTTCAAGACAAATTGTGACGTGGTCTTTGATGGTTTAGCCCAATGTTACTATTTTAATTGTTCTGTGTTTGGGTTTCCAAAAAGCATATTTATTCTACAAAAAGCTATTTACACTATTAAGTCAATAAAGCAAACTAGTAGTTTGCACTTGGTTCTAGTATCATGAGGCTTTGGGCCCTTTCACACATTCACCATTAAACTAAATTACTTTGTATAAGATGGCTTTTAGTTCAGACACGAGAATGTGGATACACAGCCGACGACTATCAATTTCGGTCTTATGTAGTAGGTCTTTAAAAATCTTTACTTAAAAAAGCCAGCTTCAGTTACCTACTTTAGACATTTTGAATTGTTTCATATTTAATGACAGCTGCCAATGTATAGCAAATAATAAAATAGGGCGTTTCAGGAGTCATGACTTGTATCTGGGTGGGTACCTAATGTAAAAAAACTAAACAAAAACAATGATAAAGCAATGGACGGTAAAACAACATTCATAAAACATTGAACAAACATTTTTTTAACCTGTAATGATTTACAAAATAGGTTATTTATAGATGTGGTCACATAAGCTTCATTTTAAATCCTCATTTTCAACAATCATTCGGCTAATGACGAGCACTGAAGAGCTGTAGCACTGTGTTTTCAACCACACAGCAATTTAAATGCTTTTTAAAACAGTTCCCGTTTTCATACACACAAACACTGCAAATTCTGTTTTTTTTTTGTTTGTTTGTTTGTTTTTTTAGAATTATAAGCACAGTAAAGCATGGAAAATGCCATCATGGATTAAAAACCAGTTAAGACAATGAGGGCTACATTTCAATATAGGAAAAAAAAAACAGAAGTTATTCTCACCTTGACCAGTTCATAATGTTGGATTCCATTGATCCCTACATCAGGGTCAAATGCTGAGGGCACTGGGTATCGAGTGTTGATGGCTGTGTTCTCTGGGATGGAGATGTTTATTACAGTGGACTGGAAAAGGGGTGCATTGTCATTCACATCCTCAATCAGAAAGCGGATCTTGACCAATCGGAAGATTTCATCAGGCAGCACAGCCACCTCAATCTCATAGTAGCAGCGCTTCTCAGCGAAGACCCCTGAGCACAGCTTCTCCCGGTCAATTCTGTGGTTGGTGGTAAAGATCTCCCCTGTGTTGGCCTCCACTCTCACCAAAGGCACATCTCCTGTCTTGTACACAGGCTTGAACTGCAAAGGTGATGATAGCCTGATGTTGGGGTCAAGGTTGAGGTCCAGGTCCTTGCGCAGATTGCCAATGCGGATGTTCTCTGGCTGCTCCTCCTTCACCGTGTAGTCCCTCTCTTGGGCCTGACATAGTAAGACCACACAGGTGAGCAAGACCACCAGCACATGAGCTTGACTTGCTAAGTCCATAATCAAGAGTGGATGGGTGATTCACTTCTACAGCAGTAATTCTGAGGTCAAAGCGAAAGAAAGGGAGAGAGAAAGGAGAACGCACTGTCAATGTAAATGGCATTCAAATTCTTCTGTAATTAGTACAATTTTCTCTCAAGAACAGTTTTCATCTTGACCTATTCATACTAACTAGCTATGAGCCTACATCCTTGCTATGTCTTTCAGAGCAAATTAACAGCGGTTTTACACAATTAACCTCTGGTGACATCCACTGAGCAAGCAGACACGTAAAGGTTAGTAGATCACGTATTCCATCAATCCATTTCATCGTTGTAATGAACCGTTTCATATTTTTATGGAGAAGTAGGAATGCAGTTGAGTTCACTGTTGATAATAGTTTGATTTGAAAGCTTTTTCACAAACTAAAGTGCACAAATTCATATGTGAATCTACGTGAATCAACGCGGTGCAGTCATACGCTGCACCTCACATCCCGACTTCAGCTGATTTAGAGGCAGCTAAAATGAGCCTTAAGCACCGGTGCTTCCACGCATCAACACACACAGACACACACTTGCAGTTGTACCGCTTGACAGCAGCTATTAATGGGGAGCCTCATTTGCTCTGAATGTAAACAATTGAGCTCTCAAATATTTCATGAACACCCATGTGTGTAAACATACGCAGTGTGATAAGAGCAGTGTTAAGAGTATCTGCGGTGGAAGGAGACAACAATGTGAAATTATTTATTGTGGGAGGCGTCATCAGTCAAATTAGTGAAATTTAATTATAACTTCATTACATCCTGACGAATGTGTTTTCTCCAACACCTGATTCAAACAGCATCCAATTCTCTGCGTGTACTGAATAACAACAACCTTAACAGAAAACATGCAGTGCATATGGCTACACCATCGTTGGACATTGTTCATTAATATGCTTTCTTGCGTTGAGTACCAGTTAATTCAATGCTGTTGTTCTACAAATTATTTAACTGCTTAATATGTGCAAACACTTGCCAAAGGGCAAGAACCCCAGTTGCCAAGCCCAAGTAGGTCACTGGAAGACGATGAAGGAGTCATACTTAGCAAGGGATTCACTGCCAGTATACAGTATGCTAGCACGAAATACTGACTGTGTTCCACTTGCTAATTAGTAGGTATTTAGTCAGATATTAGGGAGTTGCTTCATCTGGTTTGTTAGTACCCATTTGACTTTTTCAATCCATTCTCCAATATCTAAATAATGTATATAAGAAATAACATAATTTCCACCACAGTCATATTAGTTCCTAAACACTAGGTCACACTGGCTTAAATTGTGCTTTGACATTGCAGTGGTGGTTATGCAGTGTAATTATCAAAGTTTATCTGTGCTCAGTAGATATTTTTCAGTAGAACAACCAAATTACATTCCAGAATTTTAGCTCGTTTTTAGTGCACACTGACATATTAGGGTAATGCCACCCATGCACATGTTCACATAAAAAAAACTGGCTCCCCATGTGCTTTCCAGTGCAATATATTTAACAACTAATGTAATTTCACTGCTCATATCCCACTGTATGTTTAGGTCCACCAAGCCCCAGGTGTTTATTAACCCCATATTATTTTCCTAAAGATATTTGTTTGTATTAATAAAGCAGCTGCCTTGAAATCAAACGTCCATTGCCTTCAAAGTATGGCAAAAGTGTGTGACAGCCGTTACACAGACGATGTACAGCCGGTGTGGAAAAAGCGCACATACCTGGATTAACAAGGGATCTCAAACAGCTCTTTGGGAACCTTAATATTTCCTACTTTATGAAATTTCCATCCATTTACATGAGTCAAACAATATCCTGTAGAAAAGGTATGACTACCTAAACTGCACTACAGGGGTTCTCTAAATTGGCAAGGCAACAGTGTTCATAGCCATTGAAGCTCTCGGCCTACCGACAAGGGGGAATTGATTAAAAATAAGAATTTAATTAAGCTGGTTTTGAATCAGCAACAATTGCAAGGCATTCGTGCAGCCTGTAAAGACAGATTTCTTTTCACACATTTCATAAAGCAGTCACATGAGACTCATTAAAGACAGTTGGACAGAGGGAAAAAACGGCTGACATTGATCAATGTGAGGATTATTCATTCTACACATTCAGTATGGTACAGGCACCATTTTACTGTCGTGTCAAAATATTGATGAAATATAGCCCATTAGTAACTGTGACACACTTTACTTTGAAGTGTGCATCTTTCTGAGAGTGAGCAGCAATTGCTTTACTGTGATGATCACCAGGCAGTCCGAGGCTGAGCTTGTGCAATGCATAATAAGTTTAAATTGCATTCTTAAATGGGATGTGATTCGCCAAAGTGAAAAAAAACAAAACATAAAAGATCAAAGCATGATCTAGATTTTCTCTGCCCTGTAAGTGACGATAATGTTCCAGCAGATGAAGGAGTATAGTATGTTTTTGACTCAAAGTACATGGAGTACAAATGCAGCAACAAAACGGACACGTTGGCACCGCTTATGTGAAATTAGGAAACAACATTTTACCATTATAGACGGTGTACATATATGATGTGTATAAAGCAGGTAGCTAGACAGAGCTCTTGCTGTGTCAACATGAAGCTCAAATACAGAAATCATCAAGTCGAACACACTTGCTATTGTTTTCTCATTTTATTATATTGACTTAACAAAGGTTTGAATTTTAACCATGACTTTCAAACATTAGCTTTTTACTTGTCAGTAGGCCTTGTTATAAACCTGTCTGTGAGGGACAGGCTAGGTGAGAGAAGGAATTGTGCTGGAGGGGAATAAAAAGTAAGAGGGAGGGAGAAAGAAATCCTAGGTGTCAGTCAGAGTGTCTCCTTTGCTTACATTTCACTAGTCCCCTAGAAATGCTATTTTGAGCCCCAGACAGCAAGTTGAATCCAGTAGGCAAACTCAAGTCTCCCTCTTGGGAGGCACAGAGTGAAGAGGAGCAGGCCGGCCATGGATCACTTTACACAACAGTGTGATGGACAGGCCCTCCACTGGAGGTAGCAGCTAAAGGGGAGGCATAAAGCAACCGCCACCTCCCACCGTCACACCTAAAGACAGCCTCAGCTCTGAGTGTAGTTAGTGTGAGGCTGGGACTGAAGATGTTTGGGGTCCTTAAACTGTCAACACCAAGTTTTCAGCACTGTTGTATCTATCAATACTGCCTGTGGAACCAAAGAGATTCTCAAAAGAGGGCACTGGTAGATGTAATATTTTTGATTGTCTCAGGGTTTTTTTTTTCTCTTTCAACAGCTTTGAGAATGGCTGACAGGCTGACAGACCAGGTCTTTGTCAAGATCACTCAGTTCTTTTTCAGTCCATATATCCAGAACAATTCTCTCTACACAGATAGGGAACAAAAGGTGTTTTCACTTGGGAAACAACTACATCACCTAGGTGGACAGTGGAAAATGAGAAAGAAAAAGAAAACAATGCTTGACATAAATGGCCATATGGACAATGTTAATAATAAATGGAATACTGGAAGAATGTGTGTATTCAGTTTCTAGTAATACTGGGATTACTGTGTTTGCCTGTCTCACTACTGAGACAATATCAACGACAAAGAAATATCGTAATTATTACAAATGAATTGCAGCACAATGTTTGCATCGAGTCTGGCAGTGCTTTTTGACTGTATGATACAGTAATTGTTCACATTTCAACTAGGTTCTTAATTTTTAGATTAGATTATGAAGAGCTGTATTATGTGAGTAACTAAATAGTCGCTGAGTAATATTTCTTAGACTCCTGCATTAGCAAATTAGCAAACTAATTTACAACATTGTAATCATGGACCTTAAGAGGGCAGTCCATACAAATGTAGACAAACATAATCTTAAAACTAAATATAACCGTAATCATTTAAGTAAAGCTCTACGTCATTGTGAATGTAAACTTTGACTTTAAACTCATGACCCTGTGACCACTCGTATCATCTTATTGTGGACTGACTAAATAATTCTGCAGTTAATTGATAAAAAAAAGAAAGTCTCAAGCAATAACGAAACTACATTTTAATTAAAGGGGAAAACACTGGTAAAACACCTTCCAGAACATTTTTATGGATTGCAGCGTGTTCGTTTTTCCAAAGAAAGTAGAGTGGATACCATTATGAGTTTTGAAATAGTCTCTTTCATGTGTACACTTGCACACCGGGTAGTTGTATTAAATGTATTATCATTCATGACAGTTGGACTACAAAAAATATTTATCTGTAAACTATTTAAATGGTGGACAAACTCTTAAATTAGTTTTTCATATAAAGGATGGATCAGAAATCTAAAGGAATGGAGAAAGAGATACAGCATACTGTACAATCCATCGTACACTATAATATGAAAAGTAAGACTAAAGCAAAACAAAGTATTTGACAGCTTTTGCAGACTATGATCAATTAATCTGTGCCTACTGAAACAGTTTTACTCCTACTTTTAAATGCTTCACGCTGACTCTTATTTTAATACAAACGCCTTAGCCTACAGCCAAAATATGCTGCTCACCTGGGAAGGTTCACATTACCGTTTGATTTAATTCTCCAGCAAATATTAAATTGAGTAGACCTTGTGGGAGTCCCTCAAAACATACCTAATAATAATCTATTGTATATTGAGCAAGTAAAACATATTAGGAACCAAATCAACCAACTGTGGCGTGTAATCTTCAGGCCAGCGGGGTTCTACGTCGTGACTATTTGAACTGTTATTCCTTGTGGCTATTATGTTTGGCTTTATTTTTTCTATAAGAGACCGAGCGTGGACAGGTTGGTAGCCCCTGAGGTGATGGTCTATGGCAGCTGTAGTTCTTGACCAGGAGCGCGCTGTTGCCGCGCACCCACGCACAGTGTTTAGCAGCCAAGCTGCTGAGAAACCAGCACTGAGAGGTCCCTGCAGTTGGATGCTCTCGGAAAGTAGGCCTATCTATCTAGCGATCAGTGTTGAAGCAAGACTTAATAACGCCCGAAGTCGTGACCAACCGCGCGGTACATATTCATAATGCGACAACTCGCCTTCTATTATCCACGACGCACTGTGCCCATGGATAAATTCTGTTTACATCAGGTGCACGGAGAGCTGTTGGGAGCAGCTCGAGGAAAACCCACAGAGCATCAATATGACCCACTGTCGCAACACACTGATTTATCCAGGTGCCTTGTAGACTATAACTAAATTCCCACCCAGTTTATTTTGCACTGAGTGATTTAGGTCCTCGCCGGTATTAGGACATCGATTAGAGTCTATGCGAACCAATAAATTAGTGTCTCTCCAGCGTTTACCAATGCGCACAGTAAAACAGAGACCAGTCATGTGCACGTATACACTCAGAGAAGACTAAGTAAGAGACGCTTTATGTGAAAAGTCGTAATCCAGAGTAAAGCTTACCTTTCCGCGTGGATTAGATGAAAAATCAACCGCGAGTGCCGCCGCGTAGGGACATCACTGACTTACGGAAAAGATGCGCCATGAATTAAACTGAAGTAGGGGAAAGGAGGAGAAAAGATCCTCATCAGAAGCGGCACCAAAATGAAATGCAAACAGAAAAAACAGTGTTATCCGCTACAAAAACTTATCCATGCGCTAAAAAACTGCGGTCCTCATGTGGAAGAGAAAAAAGAAAAAGGAAAAAAAGGAACATGCACAGAGATCAACTTTGTTTGGAGGGGACGTTGTAATTCCTCTTCGGATGTGTTGGGCTCGCAATCCCACGGGTGGAGATACGCATTAGTCCAAGCTTGTTTTATATTAACTTCGTACCTCTAGCCTACGTGTGGCTTGAAATCCCTACTTTATTTTGCCAGCCGAAAATCGCTGGCACCAAACTTACACGTGTGCGTCAAAAACGCTTCTTGACCACGCGCGGAAAACTTCAATCCAAGAGCGAAAATGGACTTCTGTTGAAAAACTGAAAGCATAAATATTATATATTTTGCAACCACTTGTTCAGACTGATTCGAGCTTGTGCACGCTCCCCAAAAACTCTTAAAGGAGGGATGCAGAGAGCGCATCGCCCCCCCAGTGGACTTGGATCAAAGTGTGCCTCAGTGCAGCATCACTTACAGGAGCCGGGATAGGCGGTTCACCGTATCTGTCTGCTAAGCTGTAGATGTCTCAGTAGTATTGTATAAACTCAGTTCCTCAATACTGCCCACCACTCGCTCTCCCCTCGACTCTCGCTCTCCCTGCGACTGACATCATGCCGGAAGGAGGAGCCAACCACAGATTTAAGAGCCCCGCTCCTCTTAAAGCCGCACTGCGTTGGAGAGATACTTGCACTGCGATGTAGCTGGATGGCGGGATATCTGTGGACCACAGATGCCCCTGCTGTTTGCAGGAGCCACGCAACTCCTGAAATCGGCCTGGAAGCAAGAGGGGGGCACTGTTCACTTTTATACCGAGGCTTGTTTCTGCGTTTTCATTTCCAGGGAAGGTCCACTGTATCACTTCTGAATGATGATGAGGTTCAGATTCTTTCGAGACATTTCCGAGAGTGACATCGGGCCGCGGTAGAGCTCTTATCACGGCATTGAAAAGAAATGAACCCTATGATGTAAAATAATTACTTTGATGTAAAAGTTCAGCTCATCAACACAAAATGATCAAGTGTTGAGGGAATTATCTGAAAAGTGGGCTAAATGAAAAGGTAACTGAAATACGTCATCAAAACGATACAAGTGTGAACAAGATCTTCAGAAAGTGATAAAAGTAGTTCAACTTGCTGAAACTTGAAGCGAACACACACACATAACTAGGTTGTAGAACACAAAAGGAGAAAGGCATCAATGTAACATATCGATTGGCCTAAAACATTACTGATTGAACATTGTCAAGCTGCCACTTTCCTGTTGTGGCTCACTAAGTTGATGCTCCATTCCAAATACCCTGAGGTGGTTCCAAACAGGTGCTTTTATGTAGGTCATAAAGGGTTATGATCACACAAAGGTCAATCAGTACCACCACCCTGTTACAGCTGACTACACTGGTCCCTTTGCCATCATCTCACACAAAAAAATGGCTTCACCTTTGCATTTTAACAAGTTTAGCCCCTGGCAAGGTTTCATAAACAGCATTCTTCACCTGCTCACCATTTTCCTCCACATTATTTCTTGTCACACTACACATCCCTAAAGACTAAGGGGCAGAGATTTGGTCAGATGATTGTTTCTGTTTAGGCCAAATAATACTTTAATCTAAATGCAACTGCTGGGAGATTGCAGGGCCATCTTTAAGTATTCAAGTGTAATATTTTATGGGTGCATCATTAAACTATTTATTTCTGACACTGGTGATGATTACTGTTTTACCCTTGATTGGTTATTCATGGCAAAACTCCTTAGTTATAATGCTGCCGCAGCCTAACAAAGCAGAAGATTAGCTTTAAGGTCCACTCAGTGATTATTTCATAGATTTCTGTTTTAGTGAACAGTGCCAAGACCAATTTTCCCCCAGGTATTTATGTTATTCTTTTCGGGCTTTTTTAAAAAAATTTTATTCTAAAAGTCAAATAGCTTGGAGTTAGCGTCAACAAGTAATCTGGATATCACAGTGCAATTAAAAATTTCATGCTGTAGTTTTGATGTTGTTCCTTAATGTACGTTAAAAAACTGTGCAGTATCATGTGCAGGATGAAATGAGAATAATTTGGGGTTTTTCTGTCACAATAACCAATCGACTACTCTTTCCGACAATGTTAACACAAAACTGCCGTGCTAAAAGAATTATTTGCAGTCATGTGCAAAGGCAGGTTTTGTCTTTTTATAAATATATGATTAAATAGAGATTTTTCTCAATATTGCTTTTAATCATGCTTGCCGTTGGCCTCCCACTGAAACCATGTCTGGTTATGCACACATGTAAAAGAAATAATTGGAAGAAAGAGCTCACTCACTAATATACCTTATCAGTCAGGCACAGCTGGGGAGAAGGGTGGGTGAATTAGGGGGTTCCAAAGCTAAATTGCGAGGTCGCTGTGCATTAACATTCAGAGGTTTTTAGAAAGGACAGATTCTTTGCAGATCATACTCAATTCAATGCCATTCTGCGGTTTTGTACTACGTTTTTAGCTTTAACAGCACAACTTTTCCAAAGAGACACAGTGCAGTGGCTGCTGTACCACTGTCTTTGTTCATCACTCAGTTAAATGTTGCCATGGATTCCTTTCTTTTACTTTTCAGCATTTGAGTCCAAATTGTTAATATTCAATCTCTCCAGCAGTAAAAAAAAGAAGAACATAGTTCCCCAAAGCATGTCACTCAGAAAAAGAACAGTGCAAATATGTCCATTCTGTAGAAATACTGCAGACATTTTTGAGGAGTTAGAGACATTCTGACAAAACAGGCTGGGTTTGTATCCATGGTAACTTTCACGAACCACTGAGATTTACCACAATGAGTAGAAACTATCTCTATTTTTCTCATTTATTTCTATCTGTTTTCCCCCACTTTCTCAAGGATCTCTGGAGAAATAGAAAGATTTGAGAACGATGGAGTGGACAGAGCGAGGACAATTCAATATTTGCTTTCAACTTATTGGCAACAGGGATAGAATTTAATAGAAATGGTGTAAAAACCCAAGATAGACAAGAAGCCAGAATGAAATAATGTTTGAACTTCACTACACAGTATGAATATGCAGTGTGCATGACCATAGTTTCATTCAGAGGAGTAGATAGAGAAGAAGAAAAAGTCTTTAGGCAAGATTATACTGTCATGTCAGGAGGGGAAATAACTAAACCACAAAGATAAATCACAGTGTTTCAGAGGGTCATTCATATCACTACTGCTTTGATCATTCTGATTATTATCAAATATGCAACATGTAAGATCTCCACAGTAAAAAAAAAAGAAGGCATTGGTTTGCAATATTTCAGCTTTTAATACTTTGTGTATTTGCTCTTTGTACCTAAACCAACAGAGTGCAAAACCTCATCACTTTCAGAAATATAATCTATTTACAGTATCCTTTCTCTCTACTTTATATTCAGGTATGCTTTGCAAAAACACTCTTTGATTGCAAATTGCATCTTAGTAGTGATCAAATATCTGAAGAAACTGGAAGTTACTTAAATTGACCACTAAGTGGAATTTCTCTTGACTTTTGACAGTGCTTTTATAGCACTTTTTACAGAAACTGCAATGCAGAGGTTTTGCCAATTAAGCACTTAAAGAGACAGCAACAATAACCGCTGGTGTCACTTTAACAGGTGATGCCATTAAACAGACGCATTTACTCACATATAGGACCTCATGTGACTCAGCCTACTAAAACTCTAAAGGAAACAAGGAAATCCAAAATCCCTTTTTCCAACTGGCAACACTTCAAAAAAGCTCACAGTCACTATTGTATTTGGTATGATTAGGTAAAGACTGCACATAGTCTTTGAGTTCCCAAAGCACCATTTCAGTTGACTTTAACTATGCTATTGTATTTGTTCTCTATCAAACTGTTTGCCTCAAGTCGACATGAAATTCTGTTGCACAGAGGACCTCTGTCAATAATAACCTGTCAGACAAAGCTGAAGCATGAGTAAAGAAGGATGAGGCAGAATTCATCAAAAAACTCCGAACTCTTGAGGCTAATGAAAGGTCTAACATTGAGTGATGTGCATTTGCAGCACGCCAATTAGACCAAAGCCTGAACCACCATCATTGTCAGTTGTCATCCCCTCACCAAATTAATGTGTGTGAGAGGTATAGGTTACAGCAGAGCTAATTCGAATGTGTGTTAATGTCTTGCTAAAAACTAGTAATTGCATTTTTAAAAAAGCATCTAGAAATTTGACTGACTTCACAATCTTTAGGCCCTAAATATATTGATTTAAAACTATTTATTTACATACATTAATTATGACCTCATGTAGTCTACGTAGGTTTAGACGTTTGGTTATGCACATTGTCAGACAATAACGCTACAGGTAAATGTAACTCAATCCCTTCTAGGGCAAGTGGAGGAGTATAATGATCATTAATAGTAAAGACACAGTAAAGATATGCTTTGTTTATGCATCATTGCTGGTTTCTCTCTGTCGGGATGTTGGAGTGTTGCCATGGCTTCTGTTCAGGTTGCGTAAAGGCAGATTTTACACAACATGAGCAACATACAAAGGAAGAAGGCAATGCCCTTGTCAGTCAGGGATGATGGGACTGGAGTCTGCCCTCTCATAGCTAACCTTTTAAATCCTCCAAACATACACAAAGTACGCAGTAATCTGAATGGATAGTGACATTGATGATGCTGCCATTTTCCACACTGATACTTTGATAAACAGCAAGTATACACACCTGAGGCCTCATGCCCACAGAGGTCATTTGTCCCTATCCTGTCATAGGATCCACAGGATCATTTGTTTTGTCTCCACATAGAGAGGCAGGCGTTTGTTAAAAATGCATCCTTTTTGGTTGTGTAACTGGTGCAAAACAGTTTTTTTTTCCCTAAACACTCAAAAATGCTGCATTACAACTGTGAAAACATAGTAGTTTGGTTGGAGATTGAATAATGATGTTAAGAATTCGTGGCTTTCCTCAAAATTTGCTGCTTTCCTGATGCTACATCATATTCCACATCACAGGCATTGTGTGACTGGTCACAACAACAGCAATAGCAGTAGATTAACAATGGACTGAATCCCCAGTCTCCTGTGGGTAATTCCAGTACTAATACTAATAATGTCCTCAATACTCAATACTAATACTATGTCCTATGTCCAATGTTCACTAGATGTCACCAAACAGTAATAAGTATCTTTTGGTCATTTTTGGCTGGTGATCCAAACAGCCTATATAATCATATTTTACATGACAGTCTCACTAAACTACTGTTTTTGGGAAGCTAACATATGAAGGTTATCTGATTGGAAAAGTGGCTCCCGGTCTATGGTCACATTAACTATAAGATTTTACTTCTCACATTCAAAGCCCCCCATAACCTTGCACCCCCATACCTGTCAGAATACAGTCCCGTCATATACACCCTCACGCCCATACGTTCCTCCTCAGCCCATCTCTTGTCCACTCCACATGCTAGCGTCTCTTCTATGGAGACTTGAGCATTCAGTCGCTCTGCCCCCCATCTCTGGAATTCCCTCCCACCAGACCTCTGATCCATAGACTCCCCCCCCCATGTTTAAATCCTGTTTTAAAACTCACATTTTCCGTCTTGCCTATTCCACCTAAAATCAATCAAAAAAGGTCTTATTTTTTCAAGCTGCTACTGTTGTTAATTGGTTTGTTGTTTTATTTTGTGTCTGCAAGGTGACCTTGAGTGTTGAGAGAAAGGTCCCCCCCCAAACAAATTTGTAATATTATAATTATTAATTTTAAAAGTAGGCACAAAATGTGATTTCGTCAGGATTTACGCACACACAAATCTTTTCAGCGTAAGCATTTACACGTGCAATCAGCAATTTATGAATCACCTATTTATACTAATGACACAACATGGTCTTTGTGCTAAGACTTGTTCCATGTTGTGTTATGAATAGCACAGAATATAGATGATAATTGTATGATGAAGCATGGCTGGAAAAGTGGCAGTTAATGACAACATCCGTGGGTATGACTTCAATTTGTGTTTAATAATCAAACAGTAGTAGTGTGTTGCTCTGTTTCTCCCACATCACACATCTGCTCTCTTTAACTGTGCAGTGCAAGAACAATTTGTAGTGCAAAAGAAGGACAAATGTGTTACCTAGTCACTTTTATCTGTCAATTTTGGCTCAAAAAAACATGAATATTACAAATTCGCATGCAGAACATCAACAGATTTCAGTGTGACAGTGTTTCTTTTTTAAGATTGATGCCTAAATCATATCAATTCCACTTTCTTGGAAAGATTTCTCTTTCTCAAAAAGTAACTGACTGCTGAAACAGCCTTTGTATGTTGTTTGATGAAAGCGATTGTACATGCTGTGGCGATGTTTCCTTCCATCTGTCTACTGTGAAGCAGAGCCTGGGGCAACACTGTTAAATGAGAATAGTTTACTTGGCTGTATACTGTACATTCAGCTACAAAGGCCCAACCTATATCCATGTGCATATGTCATTCATTCACTTGGAAAAAAAAATCCTTAAGAAAGCAAATTGGACTGTATTGATTTTAATCGTTCACAAGTACTAAATATTTCAATCTAAAAGTTCTTTTATAAAGATTGGTATATGTCCTTAAAAGTAAAAGAAAAGCAAATATGAAATATGAAGTTTGAAACCTCTCCAATATTGCACACTGAGGACTGATTAATAAAGATATGCAGCACTTGTTTAACACAGTGCCTCAAAGTTGGGATGGGCTCAACAATGTGTTTGCCTTTCCATGGTGAAGGTCACTGAATTGATTTCAAATAAAATTTTATGTGGTGAAGATTTCTATCTTAATGACGAGCCTTTGTGAGGTCACAAACTAGACCGGCCCTGGTGGCAACAAAAGCAAGTGGAAAAAATGCATAGAAGTGACTTAATGCTGGGGGGCTTAAATCAATCAACACCTTTAAATTGGCACCTTTTTTTTTTTTAAACACATAAAAATGTCATGTTGCTTTTTCCTTTTTCACTGGATGAAAGGAGAATATAACCAATGGCAAAGAAACACATGGTAAGATCAATGCTCACTCTTATTTCTCCTTCATACCCTTTTTTTGGGGGGTGGGGTGACAGGAGAGGAAAAGAATTGTGCTTCCATAACCACTAAGGAGTCATTATTTGGCACTCTTCCTCCCCAGATGGCCAAATGCTTGATGTTCTTGTCACGTTGTGTTGCATTTTCCCTGCCTTGAATGGGCTGTGTACACAACCATTGTTTGATGAGTAAAATTGAAGGCAAGCCTTGTAAACTGTGGATGCCCCCTTGCCAAAGACATGGCATTGCAGAGACAATGTGTGCAGACATCTCTTTGGCACTCTTGAGACTTAATGTTGCTTAGGTTGAGGCTTGAAAGAAGAAGCAGAGTGTATTATAAGCAAAAAAAAGCTGTCATGATCCTCATCTTGGACTTTGTTTTTGTTTTGTTCTATGGTCTCCTCTGTCCTCTGGTCTGGTTCACACACAAATGCTCGGCCTTCAGTCTGCTCACTTACCCACACACGCGCGCGCACACACGATTTTCTCGCTCAGCGCCACGTCTACCTTTGTTCAGTGTTCCTTCTCTCAGCAAGACACACCTGGATCACATTGACCATTGATCTCCCCCCTACTTTGGTTTCTGGTTTGCAGTCACTCTTCAGTGGGATGTCTCATCAGTTATGCCATGATTTGGCAGTTGGTCCATGGCAGTTGGTAGTTTCCCAGCTATGATCAGTCTGATCCTTCTGCAAACCCTGTATTTGTCTTTCCTTTGTCTCATGCTGATTCTGCGCCTTTTGTTTGATTTTCTGCATTGATAATGACTGCTATGTATATCATCTTGTTTTTAATTTATTTTTTATTTTACAATGTTTTGGGTTCATATTTTGGTTATATTCAGAGTGAGCAGAGTGCTTAGATTATGAACATTTTGTCTTTTTATGTTCGACTATTTGGTTAGTCTGCTGTTGTCTCAGCACCTAGCTTCATCTTTTAAAGTGGCCTTCGTGATACTTGTTTTCATACGTAAGTAACATATTTAAATATGTAAGTATATTTTTTCTACCTCATGTTAAAGTAACCTATCTGTCCTTATTTTTAAAGCAACTTATTTGGTTCCATGTAAAAGAGTCTGTCATTATATTCTGGAGTCCCCTGGGATTACTGTGAGGGTCATGTTCTTCGACTTCTCCAGTGCTTTTAACACCATCCAGCCGTCACTGCTGCAGGGGAATCTGGAGGTGGGAGACTTGGACCAACATCTGGCTGCATGGACCATCAACTACCTCACTGACAGAGCACAGTATGTGACTATGTGTCGGATGTGGTGGTCTGTAGCACAGGGGCCCTCCAGGGGATGGTGCTTTGCCCTTTTCACCCTCTAAACGTGTCTTCAAGCACAACTCACTCCACTGTCACCTGCAGAAGTTCCCAGACGACACTGACATTTTGGGCCGTGTGTCCGAGGGAAATGAGCAGGAATACAGGGACGTCCCACCTCCCACCCCCTCCACCACACTGTGGATGCTCTGAGCAGCTTCTTCAGCACATGACTGTTACACCCCCAATGAATAAAGCTATCACACTGTAAAACACATCAATACAGTGAGACACAAAAGGGGGTAACGTTTTTTTGTCATGCGTAAACTATTATCTCATCTTATCTTATATTAGTTACATTAAGTAAATATACATTAATATATACTTAGTTATATTAAGGTCACCTACCCTCACATTATAGGCACATACCTCTCTAACATTAAGTAACTTGTTTTGGAGGACCCATTTAATTCCTTAGCCTGCTGTTTCCCCTGCTTTTTTAAATCACTTGTCATATCTGTACATTCTTGTTATAAATGTTTGAACGGTTTCCCTTTGGTCTGCATCTGAGTCAAGTCTAAAATTGTAATAAAGGCAACTTTTGGGATCTACAGAACTTGAAAATTGAAGAAAAATAACCTTTTTACCACAATAGTTTTATGTAAAACTACAATGATAAGCCACAGATTAGGTAGCATTCAAGTTTATATCTAACTCTCTGCAGTGCACAAATTATCTACCCAGTTGACAGAAAAGATTCGTTCATCTGTCATGGCTACCTCTGCCAGTACCACAAAGAACATATTTTACATTTATTTCATTTTATTTATTTTATCTATCATTCTTACTGAGATAAGTGCTTCTAGGAGCGCCGGGCAGACACAAAATATACCCACCATCAATCAACAATTGAAACTATTGAACTTAACTGTCTACTCATCCATCCATCCATTAATGTGTCTATCTATGCCTGCATCCATTTTGTTATTCTGGGCAGGATCACATAAGAGCACAACAAACACTGCAATCCAGACATCAGTTGCTCAAATATGGGCACTAAGACAACAAACACTGTTCCTCTTGCTTGTCCTGGGACTGCAGTAAGGACAGTATACGTCCACTCAGAATATTGAGGAGAAACAACCTCTTTCCATACTGGGCTGAACTTGGGATGAACTTAAAACAACTGAGATCCAGGTCTTTTCTCCCAACGTCAATACCTTGTTTTTATAGGCAGACTGGCAGTCTGGCCGGTGGACTGACTAACCATAATAGGAACAGCTAACATTATTTGTATGGTGGCCAAAAATTGTATATTGCATCAACTCACATTACAGCACACTCTTTCTCACTAACAAATTGTTTAAGACTCAACCTTCTGTGGACTGGTACTGCATCATATTTGTAGGCTGCTCACACAAGCAGATGTAACCCATAAACACACATTTAGAAGATTCTAAAGGTTTTTTTTTACAACATCTTTAATATAAATTGTCATTATCATGATTGCATGGTTTTTTGTCTGATAAATTACTTTGGACTCATGCTGGGTAAATTGACTAATGGAAGTGGCTATGGACAGGAAGCAGGATACAACATTTCTCAGCATGGGGAGAGAACATAAAGAAAAGGGTGGCCGGGAGAAAATAAGACAAAAAAACTCTAGTGCAATTCCTCCCAGGACAGAAAATTAATGATGCTGGTGGAAGATGATGGTTAAAGTAACACCAGCAGCATCAGCGACGCCAGTAAGCGTAGCAGAGGAAAATCCAGGCAGGGGAGGGACAGAGTGAGACAGAGAAAGGAATTGTGGAACAGGGCCAGGATGTCGACATTCAGAGAACAGTTTCCCACTGTAGAGTGTTAAGCCCTCTTATAAGCATCACATTAGTTCAGTCAGTGCACTGCAGTCAGCTTTCATAAAAAAGTAGGAAAAGGCCATGTTGAGGGAGTGTAATTCATATTTTGGAAGTACACATTTATCACTTTCTTCCCAGTCCAAGTCCCAATTAGTTACAGGGCCTCACTAATGTTCTTTATAAGTACAATATATTGTGTGAAGATACTGTAGCAAAATGTCTATTTCATATTGAACTTTGTTTTTTTCTTTGCAGTTTTTCCTCCATTTGCATCAAATGTTGTAAATGGAAGAGCACTGTAAAGTGATACCTAAAGTGACCCCAAGGGGACCTGTTGGTAGCTGAGGGTTCAGGTTGGGTTCAGACAGAAATGTAGAAATTGCATTTGAGTTCAGGCGGGGTTGCATTTAGTGCATTAAAAAAAAAAAATATGTATATATATACATACATACATACATACATACATACATACATACATACATACATACATACATATACATACATATGTATATGTATGTATGTATGTATGTATGTATGTATGTATGTATATATATATATATATATATATATATATATATATATATATATATACACACACACATACATACATACATACATACATACATACATATATATACACACATACATACACACATACATACATACATACATACATACATATATATATATATATATATATATATATATATATATATATATATATATATATATATATATATATATATATATATATATATATATATATATATATATATATATATATATATATATATACATACAGTGTTTCTTAATTCTAGTTAAAACTGGTATTATTTGGCGCTAAAATGATGAACCTTTAGGGGGTGGGTTGCTTCTGGTTAAGGGTATGTACTATACAAGACACAGCACTTGTCTTTTTCTTTTCTTTTTTCTTTCCTTTATTTCAGGGATATTGCACATTAATCAACATTACTGTAAATGTGCCAGTGTTTGCCAGGAGGCTAATTATTAACTGTTGTCCCTTGGCCAGGTGTTAAGCAGTCATTAAGCAAGTTAGAGTCAGGTTTGGACATGTTCTTCGCAGGCTCAGGCCTGGTCCGGCCAGCACATACTTGGGCTTGTGTCGGGTTTGGACAGAAAAATGTGGCCCGATCCAGGTTTTAAGTTTACATTGTTGGTTACACAGTAAATGAACCCTGCAAGTACTTTAGTTTAGCTAAAAAAAACAGATTCAGTAGTATTTAGTAGTGAGGACTATTTTAAAGGTGTTCCCATAGCGGGAAATGAGTTATTCAATAGGTATGTTTTAATATTCACATAATGTCTTTGGGTGTCCAACATATTTCTACTGGTGTACTGTACTTTGGTTCGGACTCTCACTCTAATACATCACACTCACTACCAATCCGCTTCAATGCAAATTCCAAGGAAACCAGAAAGACGGCATCATCTTCAAGGAGCAGACATATTGATCTCAACATAACCAAGATGCAGACTCTCCACACCTCAGCTGTACTTTGATTTTCTGTCCATGAATATCCAACAGTGAAGCATCAAGAGGATTCTGTTGAGAGTCTGTTGAGAGTCACAGCTTCTGAAGAATATCTGGGCAAAATGTGACAGAACCAACACAGAACAAGTAAAAATAAAGTCAATCTAAAACAAATGTTTATTGCCAAGTCATCATGACAAGCTATTTATAAACTATGGCCAAATCTAATGCAAAGAATGTTCATGTTTTTTTCTTTCCAGTCTGTGAAATAGTCAAAACACATTTTTACACTCACCTTGGTAAATAAACAGCCCAAGGTGAAATACAAAGTATGGTTGTATGTGTTTCACTCTTTCACATGAGTTAGTCACTGACTGGCCATTTCCATGTGCATAAACACATTAGTGTTTACATGCTGAAATTCCATATTTAGGCAATGTAGACAGAAGAGAAAAAATAGCTCAGTGAACACAAGGCGTTCTGTTAAACTGTTAAACTTGAATGTACCTGATAATCTGCCTGATCCTATAATGTTTATGATGCATGTGCTCCTTCACCGAGTTCCAATCTTTATTTTATATCACTAAGCTTTTGATGTTTGCAGGCTCAGTAGATGACTCTGTTCGGAATCCTGACACGTGGCGCTTCCAGCATGACTTATTGATAGGTATCATATCAGCTGAGAGTGTGCTTGATTGACACATGAATGTAAAAAATACCACATCCTCAATGGTGAAAACATTGACTTAGGAAGATAACCAGAAAATACTATTTTTAAGATGGTCCTATCAACAACATAGCACCGCGACCGGTGCTTGCGGCGGCTTCTCCTAGAACAGTGAAATGGCGTGTTGATGTGTATTCAAGTCATAGTTTCTCTTGGAAATTTGTGATAAAGTTTCTGGTTATGATAAACATCTGCTGAGTGTGCTTGGCGTGCTTGGCCTCCTACAGCGAGTAGGTTAGACGAAACCTGAGGCCAAGCCGGGAGCTATACCCCAGAGGAAACACCGAAAGCCAAGCGACAGGATGCGGAAGCAGGGCAAATGTGAAGGAGCTAAGGCTGCACTAGCCGCTAATCCATACAAGTGCCATGTCATGGGGCATCACAGAGGTGAAGAAGCTATATGCACAAGAACTTAACAGTCACTTCTTGTGCAATAAAGATCCACTTCGTCTGTGGCAGGGATTTCAGAACATCACTGACTACAAGCCCTCTCACCATATAATATGCCGAATCAACCACTCTCCACCACAGGAACTGAACAATGTTTTAGGACTACCCATCCACAGATGCTCCCGTTATCATTCAGCAACCAGGTACTCCACCTGTCAACAGCTGAAGTGAGAAAGGACTTCACCAGTGTCCATCCATGCAATGCGGCAGGACCGGATAACATCACTGTATGCATTTTAAAGGACTTTGAAGAGCAACTAAAGGATGTTTTATCTTTAACACATCACTCAGGCAGGCAGTTGTGCCTACTTGCCTTAAAAGCGCTACCATTATTCTAGTCTCAAAGAAGTCAAACCCAGCCTGCCTAAGCGATCTTCGCCCTGTGGCCCGTCTGGTTCTGACACACATTAAGAACAGTCTCCAAACAAACCTGGAACCCCTACAATTTGCATATAGGGCAAAAAAATCCACAGAGAATACCATCTCCACCCCACTCCATCTCACACTGTTACACCTGGAGAAGAAGAACACCTATGCCAGAGTCCTTTTTTTACGAGTTCAGCTCAGCTTTTAAAATAAAGATTCCACAGTAGCTAGTGGGAAAGCTGAAGCTGCTAGGTGTGAACACTGCAACCTGCAACTGGGTACTCATCTTCCTGACAAAGTGGCAGCAGACAGTCAGGGTGGGCATTTAGACATCAAGACCAATCGCAGTGAGCACAAGTGTACCCCAGGGGGGTATCCTGAGCCTACTGCTGTTTAGCCTGCCCACACATGACTGTACAGCTAGGTCCGACGCCGATCACATTGTTAAATTTGCAGATGACAATGTGACAATCACTGACGATGATGAGTCCGCGTATAGAATGGAGGTAGAGCATCTCATCAAGACTCAGAAAGGAAGGACTTCCTACAACTTACCTCATCACATTTTACAGTGGCACCATCGAAAACATCCTGAAGCACAGCTTCACGGCCTGGTTTGGCAGCTGCAGAGCCCAGGACCAATGACAGCTCAACAGGATTATTAAGACTGCCAGCAAAATTGTTGGTGCCCCCTTCCCGTTCCTGAAGGAGAGCTATCAGCAGCGCTGCATATGCAGAACAATCTCTATCATTAAGGACCACCACCACCCCTCTCATGGCCTGTTTTCCCTCCTGCTGTATGACAAGAGGTACAGGTACAGTATCAGGTGCAGATCCAGCAGGATGCTAAACAGCTTCTTTGCACAAGCGGCGAGACTGATAAATGGACTGTGGACTGTGCTGGCTTGTCATACAAAACACTGAGCTCCATACTGTTTGCTGCTTCTCCATATTTAGTGTCTACACCTAAACCTGATGTCTGTCTGTCTAACCCCCAAACTGCTATGTTTGCACAGTTGTAATCTAACATTTTAAGGCTGTTAGAGAGAAAATTGGTGTTGCACAGACTGCTATTTTGTGAGAAAGAGCATCCACCGTATTTGTGTAAAAAGGGTGCCATTTCAACAGACACCTACCCTCCTATGTGGGGGCGCTCTTTGAACAGCATTGTTGGTTATATGAAACAAACCCCTTGGGGTGTGAAGGTTGGAAGAGATGTACTATGTACAAAGAGAATGTACAGATGCAGAAGACATCAGTTTACCATACAGTCAAAGACACAGCTGAGATACTTGGCCAAAAAAACAACATTGTGGTTAGGGAGATGCAGGAGAGGGTTGCTGACCGACCCTGTTTGCTAAACGTTCTCTTTATATTCAACTAAACTGTACTATGTTGATTTGCAACTCTACATTTGTGTGAAGCTGCACATTTATTAATGGCAGCAGAGTTGCAAGGACATGGTTATCAGAAGAATTGCTATTTGCAAAACACATAATTTAACAACATGTCCTCATTATGTTAAAAGAAAATGCAATCTGGTTGCAATTACATTTCTGCTGTTGCAGTTCAGATATATGTAAACATTATTTCTTGGGGACAGAGTTGTAACGAAATGAGCAATGAATGCATTCACCACTACACTCAGAGGAAACATTTTAAAGGGAAATAAAAACAGAGCTAGAGAAAAAGTTGCCAAACAAAGTTTAAGCCTATTACAGAGTTTGACACACATTGCCACATTTCTGTTTAGACTTTGTTCAGGGTAAGATGTCTCAGCTGAAAAAAAAAGCCCTGAAACCAAGTAGCCTCCCTAAGCCAGTCAAAATTCCACTGGGAAGAATAAAGGCATGTTTGTTTCACAGTGTCAGTGCATGAATGTCTTTGGTGGATGACTGTGTCAAAAGAAGGACATCAAACAAAATGGCTGGGTTACCTGGTCCTGATCACGCTCAACTGGTAGCAAAGAGTGGGGGAAAGGAGGAGTTCACACCAGACTAAATGCTGGTTCTTTCCCTGCATGGGTGCAAAATTCCATGCTACATGCAGACAATGCAAACTCGGGAATGTGAAGGTAGGAACCTGTAGGCAAAGCAAAAAATGTATTCTATCACGGTGGAAGCTTGTCTGGTGAAGCAAGGGAGAGTGGCTGAAGATGCTTCTATTGGTTTGATGACTCTACATGGGAGATAAAGGGAAACATATTATCCATAAAACCCAGAATGCTCAGCATCAGTGGAAGGGAATGCCTGACGTATGAGAAATGTGAGCATTAACCACCGATATGAGAAATAGCAAAAGGATGACACAAGGTCATTGCTGATTGGTGGAAAGTCATCTGAAGCTGCAAATACCCACTTATGTTGTTAATTGAACATTACTAGGTCTCACTAGTTCTCATATAGAGATGAGAAAACACCATGAAAGGACAGCGCTAGTTTGATGAACTAAATTATTATGCAAAAATGGTCAAGACCATAATTGATGGCAAACGTATGGTCAAACAGTTTGTCCTTGCAGTGTTTATCTTCTTGACATATTATTGTTTTGTAAAATAGATAATAATTTAGTTCCTAAAACAAGAGCAATTCCGAAGCCCCTGTGTTGGAAAGTTGGTTCAAACAGCTGTATAATGCCAGCTTACTGCACAGCCAAGGCCAAAACATTTAGAAAAAGATCTTTTCAAAACTGCCCACATTAGTGTGACATGATCTAATAGCAGGAGGGTGACGGTAGAGAAGTGGGAGAGGAATGGTAACAGAATGGGCGAAGGGCAGCAGGCTGAATGCCACTGCCAGGACATTGATGACTAAATGAGTAAAATGTGTCCCCACCAAAAGCATGTGCAGATTGTTGCTGTGATAGACAGCAACTTGCTTCAGGGCCATGCCTGCCATCTGTGTTGCTTTCCTTCGCAGGAATGGATGGTATGCACTGCAATTAAGTCTAAAAGCAAGCAGAAAGGGTGACTCTGTGTTGTTTAAAATGTCCTTCTTTTTTCTTTTCATAATATCTGAAAATTCACCTATATGTACATATTAGTCTCTGAAGGTAACTTTACCGTACCACCACAAAATGGAAGCAGCATTAAAATAAACATTTAAATGTACAGTACATGCAAATACTGCTGCTGCCCAAACGTCAAGACTGTTTCCAAGACAGCACAGACAAATTCCAAACAGCTTTTGCTTTGGGGGAGAATATGTACTATAAACTGGCAAAACTGAATTTTTGTACATTGATAATGTCTGAATAGGAATTTCTGAAAATCATGCACTTATAGTAAGAAAGCCAAGATGCTGTAATGCGTAGTTGGAGAAAGCCAATTAGAAACCTGATTACGTGTATTAATGGCAAAGAAATCACCGTTCTGCGACAAACATCTACCGGGGGAAATCAGGTCTCCACCACCCTGATTTTGGAAACCAGCTTTACCATTTACATAAAATCAGCTTTCCCGAGAAAGTCGACTGTAATGTGGTTACTTAATTCGCACTGATTAAATGGTTGAATGAGAGAGAAATAAATTTGAGGTGGAGGAGAAATTCGATTACTTGTCTGCTGCATGTACAGTGTATACATATTTCCAGTAAACAAGTGCGATAAAGTATGTACCCAGATTACCAGAGATCACCAGGTAACCTGGTAAAGTGCATGTAAATGCAAAAAAGAACAGAAGAAAGGAAGAAAAAATCAATTATTTTTCTAAATTGTTCAGCCATAATTTTATTGAAAGTATTAGGAAGCCTTGAGCCAATAAAAGTAATACAAGGTAAAATAATAACATTTAAATAAATAAAAAATAAAAAAATAATTCAAAACACAATTTTGCAAATATTTTCCCACTGTGAAACTTGATTCAAATAACCATTCATTTGCTGGTTGTGACAGCAGGATTTATATGTGATTTGTTTGTTTTTTTTGGTGCGATTACATTAAAGACACTCCAAACACACACACCCTCCAGTTGCTTGTGAATTGGATGGCAATCAAAAAAGGCCAATGTGTGTTTTTAACCTCTGTCTTATTGCCTGAAAAAAGGAGCATTTGACTGTCATCACACTATTTCCAGGGCCATTATCAGTTATCAGCCCATACTTGTGGTGTAGTATGTGGGCTTCTCCCTTCAGAGATCTCTTAAGAGATGCACCATCTATTGGCTTCAGCAAGTATGGCACCAGCAAGCAGGAGCGTGGGGAATGTATTGTAAAGATGTGACTGATGATGTATTTTAAAGCAAGAAGTTCCTCAACCGTAATGTCCACAGACCCAATTTGCGTCTATCCCCTTCTTGAAACAGTTCGATAGTGTAGGGAAGCAGCTGCCTGTTGAAACTACAGTAGCATCAAACTACAAACAAGTAGATACGGTTACTTACAATGGGGCCGAGTGGTGAGACATATTTTTTCTAAAGTTTCCAGCCAGTAGTGAAAACATATTGTCTCTTTCACAGAAGGACAGTCTCTTTTAAAAACAGAAAATGTCTGCTTATGGAGAAGGTCGGAGCAGACAGCAGTCTGTTTCCATTTGACAGTAGATCTTACCATGTGTCATGATCCGACACTCTCGTTTCACTTCCTCCCTCTGGACTTTTATTTTGTAGCCCCCCTTTTCCCCACATGCTGTTCCTTGTCCTGTTCTTTAACTTTACCATTGTTATCACTCTTTATTGTTTGCACCTGTTTCCTCAGTATTTAAGTCCAGCCTCCCCCACAGTTCCCCACCAGATCCTCATCATCTCTCTGTCAGCTAATGTCCTGAACTCATGGTTTACCTGATCCTAGCAATCCTGACTCCTGTGTGTGTTGGACTCTGTTTTCTAGCAACTTTTGGTCTGTGGTTTGGTCTGTTTCCTGTCCTGTCTCCTAGTTATTTTTCTGAGTGCTTTTTTGTTTAGTTGTTAATTGCTGCTCCATAATTTTGTTGCATACGTCTTTCAGTTCATCGTTTTGTTTTTTTAAATGTAGTTGCTTCCGTATTGTGTATTTTGTTTCCTGAGTTACCACATAGATTGATGTTCAGTGCTGTTAGTTCTTTGTGTTTCTCATCTGTGTCCTATTTTGTTTGGTGTGCTTTATGCTAATTTTGTCCCCTTAGTTTTTAGTGTGTGTTGAGTTTCTTGGTCGGTGACTTAGGTTTAGTGGGATGTGATTTGTCTTGCTTTCATTCGGTTTTGGGGTTCAAGGTTGTTTTCCTGGGATCTGTGTTGCTCTGCATACTTGCGTTGTCAGCCATGTTTTCTTTTATACCCTCCTGTTAGGAGCGATTTTTGTTGTTTAGAGTTTTGTTTTAGTCAGTCCATATCAGTCTCCTCACTTGGGTCTGCCTTGCACCAATTGTGATACCCTGAGGTGCCTACACCTGAAAAGATTGTATGTCTGTGTATTTTAAACCATGACAACGGTTGGATGCATGACAGCAGATAAGGACTTACTGAGACTTCTCAGTTGATGTGACGTACGTGGAATAAGAAGTCACTGAACATCCTAGGATCTAGTAGTTTACCTACTAGACTGTAATATTGGGCTGTTCATATTTAATGGTGTGAAACTTCCAGATCAGTTTAAAAAAAAAAAAAAAAACCTGAAATACTAAAATCCATAACTACTACTGAAATCCATACAGTATTTTAGGTCCTATGTTTACTGTAATAAACACAATTGTAATATTAATACAATCAACGGGCTACAAAACCCAGAGCTTACTGCTAAATGTAGTAATTTTAAAAGCTTTCTAAAGTGTTTGCCTGTAAGGTCTGCAAGCAACTTAAAGACATGACCGTGGCCTCAGCCCACGCTGCCAGATGTTGTAGTTAGAAAATGCCTCAAAAAATGGATAACACTGTGCAAATCCTATTCTTCTGAGATGAATACATGCATTGTTCCAAGCTGCTGTGTGCAGTTACTTCATTGCTGGGTTCATTGCTAATTACACAAAGCTAAACATGTCTGGTTTTGTGTTTAAAGTCTTTTATTGTGATGTTAAGCTCTATTAAACACGAGCAGCAGTAACAATACAAACACAGCGTTGCATGTGTCTCCAGATAAAACCAAATCATCTGTCCTAGATTAATGTCAACCTCTAAAAAGAAAGTTACTGGAAGCATGTAAGGAAAGAGCATTTAACAGTTGGAGACGACAGCCCAATCCAGTTCAAATACACATCCTTGCTGTCAGCAAGAGATTGTCACAACAGATCACACAACTTCCTGTAGAGCTGTCTGTGTCAGTCCATCAGTCACATTAGCAATCTAAGTGGGACTCAATCAAGTGCAGACTCGGTAAGGAGAATCTGTCTGTCCCCAGTACGTGTCCATCAGAAAGAAAATGTTGTGTATTGATTTAGTGTCTGGAAAGCCTACAGACTGCAGCTGGTACTGACAGTCAGTGACTCAGTTTGTTCTAGTGACAGACAAAAGCTGAAAGAAGACAGCTTTGAAGGTGCAGTGAGAAACTATCAAGCAGATGTTTATTGTAAAGACAGAAAATAATTTCTTCGTGATAATGTTATTCTAACTTCGTGTGCCAACTAGTTAACGTAGCATCACTGCAGTCATAACTATCTTCTAGCGTAGTTTTGATAAGAAGAATGGCGTTATTATGCCACATTTATGGCAGTCTGCCAGTCGTGGATGCCAGGACAGCAACCCTGTGTAAATTCGCATTAATCTTCTTGCCAAGAAATAACAAAAAAGCTAAGAATAATGAAAATGATGCTATCAGTTTTCATGTTTGGTATGCTGCCATCCTCATTTCTTATTGACTGTTGATGTTTACTTTTTATTGTTTTCTATGTGTTGGCAGGTCAGACCTTTTATAATGAGGGTACACAGAGAGGCCGGGGCGCATTAAAAATACAACCCGTTTATGATCCAGAGTTAAATGCTAAATATTGGCTTGGAGAATAGTGTGAAAAGTGAGAACTGAAGCTTACTGTGAATTAGTTTGTGCCATAAGGGTATGAATTCTGCTTGGTGCATGATAAATGCTTGTCACATTCGAAGGTGCATGCCATGTGTTTGCTGAAATTACTCAGCCTTTGAAAAGTGCTGGATGCCACCCCCCCCCCCCCCCCCACACACACACACACCCCCACCCCCCACCCGCAGTTTGACTTGTATTAAAAGCTAAAACCCTATAAGTCAAGATACATCAGGCCTGCTACTTTCATTTTGACCATTCAACATAGGTAACCTAGTCAGTCCCCTGTAAAAGCACAATACTAAATAGCACAATATTAAGTCATTGTTACAGCCTATTTATAGGCTGTTCTCACATATTTCATAGTAAGAACAGAAAGAAAAAGCAATAGAGATTGACTAACTTAATCAACTGTGAAGTGAGAAGTTTCTTCCCTGAAGAGCTGTGTAGTTGAAACAGACATGTTCCCTTGTTGCCTTGTCTTTGGATTTTTTTCTTTATCATCAAGAAGCAATTCTTAGAGACAACAATTTATTTCACACTCACCCACTGAGAATGATTTTGTTTGGGGATATCAAAGTGCCAAAAACAAAGCAAAAAAAAAAAGCAATAAAATAAAGAATAGTAAAAGCCCATGACAAAAAGTTGCCTCATGCTCAAAGTCTTTAAGCAAGTGAATGAATGAAAAATAACTTCTACATTTTTATTCTGTTTAAAGAAAGACTGAAGACATTTTCACTCAGGCAAAAAGGCGTCTATTCAGTGTTTATTAAAGAAAGAGCTCTTAATGTACCTCTCTCAAAGCAACAACAATACCCCCACCAAAAACTTTTTTTTTTTTGTTATTTTGAGACTTAAATCTGTTTGAAGTGTTTCTTTTTTTAATTTTTCTTTTTTTTTTGGGGGGAGGATGTGGATTTGGTTTGTAACCATGGCTTCACATTTTTCTGCCACAAGATTTACATAAAAAGCCCGCAGTGTGGAAAGTTTTGAACAGATTCTGGCGAAAAGTAGACTAAGGATGAGCGACAAAATGAAAGCCTCAAGGGCCGGCGGGGGTGTGTGTCTATGTGGGGGTGTTGGTGGTGAGGGCGGAGGGAGGGACACTGGAGGGGGTTGCTGGGTAGCTGAGCTTTAGCCTGGCTGTGTTTGGGAGCAGCAAATCCAACTTGGTTAGTAAACAGAGGCTCCAGGGACACTTCTTTTGCATGCAGTGTGCTGCAGACTAAATGGAAGCACTCTGTGATTCTAATAGAGTAAGCTCATAGAAATCAGCGTAGAAAATGTCAATAAGGCTGTCAGCTAACACTACAGCACAACACAGACTCTCACTCAAACACACCAGCACAGAAAATTATACAACGCAGACACATATTTAAATGTATTTGTGAGCTCTCTGACTTCCCCGCATGAGTATACAGTCCACATCCCTTTCTGAAGAATAAGTCAGTCTAAGCTTTCTGTATCATAAGGGCATCATCTCTCCTTAATTTAACCCCCGTTGGCTTGAACTGGGGTAGTTTAAAGGAAGCACAGTGCTTTTCAACTGTACACAACAGCAAACAAACTAATTTTACGGTCATGATTTTCAAAGGGGAATGCCACAGATTTTAGAAATTCCTAAACTGCTGCTGTTTGTCTGCCCTTGGACAGTTTAGTCAAAAGCTGACTTTGAATAAGATGCTGACTTTGTGCAGTCATAATTTTATTTTAAGCAAATGAGGTTTACATTCTGCTTCCCAGAGCTAAAATTTTAATTTCATTTCAGTGTGAAGTTAGTATGGCGGCACATGCCCACAAATCAGCAGCCCTTGATTTTTGCACCCAAGTGACATCACAAATTCAAGAGTTCTGTCTCTGATGTCTAGCTTTAGGAAAAACTGATGCAAGTTCACAGACATCGGCTAAACTGTCCTGGGACATCAAAATAATCTATGAATACTTAAAAACCTCAGCATTACCTTTTAATAATGCGTTTTAACTCCTAAGTTCTGCTATACTGGACTAATGCTCTGTGTACAATATGCACAGTTTTCTCTGAATGCATAAGAAGATGAGTTAGACCTCCCCCAGAGATCTTTTTTTTTCTTCTTCCCGTTCTTTTCCTTTAGAGGGAAGCACCTGTAATTTGTCTTCATCAACTATTATGGACATCCTCAGGAACAAAACCCAGACCTGAAAAGTATCAAATCAACAGCACATTTTTCAGAAAATGGCAGATCCAATTTTATACATGTCCCCGAGGCTTCCCTCTAACTGTTGGTGTGCTGACCCTTCACTCATTTGACGCTGCTTCTCGCAGCCTAGGAGGAGCTTTTCAAGATTGGTTCTGTCTCTTGCAACCTGTGAGATGGGCCTCGATTGGAGGGATGTTAACAAGATGTCCCAGTGATGTTCGATATGGCATCGTGAAGGCATGCAAACCTGACTGGTCAAATAGCAAATAATCTTCATGAGACGCAAGAGATGAATCATCGTATCATTTTGACATCTGGAAAGATAGCGTTGGCTTGTCTGTCACTAAAGTACGATGTGTGATATGAAAAAAATACACTAAAAATGTCAATTTTAGAAAAAAGAACTTGACTACAGCTTCCATTTAAACGACAATGAAACTGAAGCCGCATTGGAGACAATTCATCTCATGGACAATATATCTGAGTCTAAGTTAATAAATTTAATCAGAAAAAATGTATATTTAAGTCCCTATGCCTCATGAAATATATAATTCAAAGGCACATTTTAAAACTTTAAATCTTTAACTACTAATTGATGGTGGATATTGTACTGTATATGATTTTTACTATGTTTTGCAGTTACGCTGGTTTGAGCAATTTGAATGTAATATTGTTTATGTTCATATTCACTTATTCAAACTTTTAACAAACTGTTTGGTTGCTTGGATGTAAATATACATGTCTAACCAGGCAAATATATCAAAACTTTACATGTCATTTACATTTACTTAACTTTGTGCTGTGACACACTGAACATTACTCTCAAGACACAGATTGGGAAATTAAAGAAAAGCCCAAAGTCTGTATCTTTGCAAACTCCTAACTGTCATTACATGAACTGAGCTATAATTAAAGTAAAGTCATATACCCTGGATCATTAGTGTAAGTTTCAGATAATACCCATTTCTGTGTCATTGTGTTGTGTAATTAAAAAGGTTAAGAATTTAATCATATTCCCTGTCATCATGTAGGCTACTGTAACATTTTTCATGTTAGTAGACATTGATTACTGCTTGCTCAATCGCCGTCCCCATTGATATTCTATGTGTAAATCTCACAACTGCATAAATAAACACGGCTTTCCTCTGACACTAAAATCACATTCCACCAACTGTGATTGGAATACTTTATGGGTGTGGGCCAAGAGTGGTATCAAACAATATGGATTGGGTCCACTCAACATACTGCAAACTGTCAGGTTCAAATGATAAAACCAGACTGAAATTGGCCTGCGTGCAAAAGATTGCTGAGGGCAAGGATTATAAAGGTTTTTCACCCACTACCTTACCCCCAATATTGATTTAAGTATAACTAGGAGATTTATCAACACACAATGTTTGACAGGGAGTTCAGTAACACTTAGAATTAAGTTGCAACTCCCAGGGTGGAATAAAACTGCCACCACAGCAGAGATTTAGGAAAAGGACAGTGGGGTCATGTGGCCTTTGCCCAAAATAAACCCCTAATAAACGAACACATACAGAAACACTGTTATGATTTAATCTACAAGTGTTTATTAAGAAACAAAAAATTGTATACACAGTTATTCAAGATAATAACTAAAATTGCCCCTATGCTCCAGTGTTTTGCTCTATTATCTGAGTAAGGATTTTTTTTACTAACAAAATTTTGAACCTTTGAGGAGTTTTTTTTACTAGTCAGCACATATCATTCTAAATTTTAGTATTTTGTGAAATGCAACTACAGTCATTTTCACACCTCGATCTGATGCCAAAGTGATGTTAGCTCCACAGAGGCACTGTTAAAACAAATTATGGTCATATTGGTATAACTACTAACATTAAAATAAACACATTTACAATGATAAACATGTTTCAAAGAGAGTGTATGTGTGTGTCGAGTGTGTTAGGAATATCTTAGATCCATTGTGCAAACGTCCAAATCCCTAACTGTACAGAAGATTTTGTATTTTGTGTTGAAAATTCAAGATACAATGAATAATCTTTTCTATCTCTTGGTGTATCTAAGCCAATACTTATCACTGAGAGAACATTTATATCCCATCTGTTTAACTCAGCAATGTTATCTTTATGGAAAGCAGACTGTGAGCATCGCGTTGCCTGGAAGCACATGTGGGATGAGATAGGAGACGGATACAAGAAGATGGGAGACAACACAGCACACAGAGCATTGAAGCAAAAAAGCAGCAAGGGAATGTGTCAAGAAATCAAAGCCCAGACAAGTTGAAGGGGAGAGGATTCAAATGCACAAACATACACTGTGTTTTTCTCAGACCTGGAGGTGGGAGAGCGCAGCTCAAATCAAATTCCACTTAGCTATTTTCAAACTTGGGTTTGCTTTCAGTGTAAAATAGTTACACCTTGCTCTCCCTCAAAGTGGGACGGCCAGGCCTCCAACTGACCCAGTTGTGTAAACCTGTGAAGTTAACTCTGAAAGTATGTACTTTACAGAAGACAACTACACGACTAAAATGTTATGAGAGCCTCAGTAATTTTAAACCCAAGGTGTAGTGTGCTATGATTTAGATAACTGTGTCATTTCATTTTGTTATGTGTACAACTTTATAGCATATAAGAACTGATTTGTGGTGAGAAGATAATAAATGTAAATTAGGAGCCTTTTTTTTCTTCTGTTTGCAGTCCTACAACTGCTCTGAATTTACATTATTTAGCAGTCCATTCAGGATTTGTGGTTTGGGCAGGACACGGCAATTTTAGAATTCATTTTTAGATGCATCTCTCTTAATTATGTAATAGTGTTGAGTTACCTTTGAGGCATCGGCAAATACAGTTAGCTATTTCTGCTTTTGTATCAATAATGAAATCTTATTTATGTGTAAGATCACACATCTTTTTTTTTATTATCCAGGGCGGCTGTGGCTCAGTTCCTCTTTTGTCCACTAACCACAGGGTCAGTGGCTCACGTTCCTGTTCCTCCTGGCTCCACATCGAAATAGCATTTAGCAACACACTGAAGCAAAAACGAGCTCCCGATGGGTCAGGTGAGCACATTGCATTGCAGCTGCTCTCATCAGGGTGCGAGTGTGTGGGTGAATGATAAGCAACGTTTTGAAGCACTTAGGATAACATCACTACATAAGACCTTTTATCTAATTAGATCATCCTAAGAGAATAATATTCAAACTTCCTTATCTGTTGTGTCTATTTTGCTGTAATCGCTGCTTCACTCCAGCTCATTGCCACTAGTGTAAAGACCAAGGCGGTAGCTTCCCACTGGGAACTTTTGCATGATTTCTTGGAAAACACTAATGCCAAAGACTTTTGAATTATTTAAATCAAACATCTGTATTGTTGTTTACTTGCTTTTCTTTCCTGTTTGAAAAGTCTGCCAGGCGTTTGCAGTATCATCTTATAATGTTTCTTTTTTAGTTTCTATTGTGCCATTTGATGGAATCCTAACTTTCTATATTTTAAATTAAATAATGAGGCTTACAGATTTTGTTACAGGCAGGTGCTGCTTTGTAAAAATGGAAAAACTATAAAATATTATATTAACTATTATATTCACACAAACACTCTTAAAGTGCAAATTCGTTGTCAGGATCTGGATGTGGGGGTGTGATTCTCAGTAGGCAAAATAACTAAACCAAACAAATATGTTTTCTAAAACGTAGTCCATATAACTAAAGCTTACTAACATACTTGGGGAGATGTGCATTGCTCAGTCTAAAAGTGAATCTCACATGTCATTCAGAAGTATAGTCTTTTATTTAGAGAAAGTATTTAGAGCCTGTGAATCCTGAATTAATCATTTAGCACCGCTTCAATGATGAAGGTCAGAAACATTCTGCAGAGAACATCTACAATTAAGAACCACAGACAAGAATTACAGTTTGCTTAAATGAAAGTTATCTTTGCAATTACACTGCACTTGCTTATCTCTGATGATATTAGTACACGGCGGCACAGAATGATGATGAAACAGGATGACATTTGGCTACCCTTGCTTTGTCCTTACTACATTTCAATAAAAATGTAAACAATCTTTACAGTTTGTCCTTAAAGGCAGAAAACTCCTGACTCAACATTATTATAATTTGCATGGGTGGATGGTAGGGGACAGCATGCCACATTTGATTATTTAAGCAAAAGACAAAAGCCCCAAAAAACACATTGTGATAAAAACATTATTACACGACTGAAATTTGGCCTTACACTGTTTTCACCGAGGATGTTTTTCGTTTTGAGCCTAAACGTACACTCTGATTTTTGCCCCTTACGCCTGATGTTTATCCTAGCTGAATGTGAAGCTTCATCGTGATGAGCAAGGACACCAGTCCAAAGGTTTTGCAGCAAGTGACAATCTATCATGGGACTGCAGAGCACCTGCTGGGACCCAGATGTGCTCTGGCACTCTTTTACAGGGTGGCTGGTGGAGTGCTCCCCAGGGGACTCAGCCTACAGCTGTGACAGTGGCTACAGTGCATCTGGCTGATCTACACATCCGAGACCTTCCATGCTGATTTTAATACAGATGTGCAAAAGCCAGTCTGGAGCAGTCATGCATGTGCTCGCTTTATGAATATAATATGCACGTAGGAGGATAGAAAAGGGAAGAGTGCGGCAATTAGAGAGGGTGCATCATCCACAATGCAAGACTGGAGCACGGTGTAAGAGACAGTAGCAGCTGTCTGCTGATAGGTCATTCTCTATCCAACTACAGCAGGATATTCACAGCTACAATCATATAAAATTAACCACTATGCTGCTGCTGATGAGTCAGAATAATTATTGAATTTGTACATGTAAATATATGGACAGGTCATTTTTTAGAAATACCATAGATTTCAAAGTCCACTTAAATGATAAGAAATCTGTCTTCACATGTGTTTAATAATGTCAAAATGTTGTTACAATTACAGGTTTCACCTGTATCACTGATTCCCTCCGGAAACGTACAAACTGTACATTTTATGATTGCTGCCAATTACCACAAATAACATATGTTACCAAATACTACCATCCTATAGGACATTGTTTTTCCTGTTTATTGCAGACAGCATGGGGGTAAGTGAGTCACTGGAGGGGAGGTTTTTGCAGAATCTTTGCCAGGTCATAAAATCTAATGTTAGTCCCCAGAAAGACAGAAACACAGGAGCACAAAGCGTTTCTCTGAGGAAGAATCTCTCACTGGATCCATGTTTTGCCATCGGATGCATGTGGCTGCCTACAGTGTCCCATTTAAGAGATGCCTTTGGCTTTCTGTGGGGTTTTCAAGTGTTTGTTTGTGCATGCAGACTAATGGAACTTCTGTGGTTCTTCGTGTGACCCCATACGTTGTGTATGTTGTGCTGACTTGTAAGGTTAAAAAAAACTGGTTGAAATATGAAGGGTTCATTTTCAAGTCCTTTTTTAGTGCCCTGCAGAGATAGTAAATGGGTCATGGATGTTTTGATTATGGAAAACACTTAACACAATTCAGGTAACAAAAATACACAATGTAACTTTATAACTTTAAAACTTAATAACAAATTTAAATTCATACCTAATTTAAATTCATAATTTTGTATTTTTTAGGCAAAAGGAGATAACTCCAATAGTCATTATTTTAATGATTTTGTTTCTCAAAAAAACCATCAAACAATCATATGTAATTAATACGAGGTTCAAATTGCAGTATTTTGCACAAATTAACATTAAACAAAAACAAATTCCTGATAGTTGCAACTAAACAAAAACCGTCCATTAATAAATAAACATTTAGGTCATACTACAATAGGCAAATTGACTACAAACCCCTGAACAGAGTCCCGATATTGTCAGAGATCTCAATCACGTGTGTAAAATGGGAGATGCACTAAAGTGGAAACACATAATTATATTACATAATTATATAACATTTAGTTTTCAGGGTTGAATATTTTAGCATTTTCTGGTTGTACTCTAACACTCATAGTTTATCGACTTGGAGGGTGGTTCCCTCAGAACTGTGACGGTGCTTTGTCACCGAGGGTAAAAACATCAAATTAACATCATCAATTTCTTTTCATATGTTATTTAAACTTTTATGTGATGTCTTTTACAATTATCTGTTCCACTCTTTGCTCAGTACATTATTTGCAAAACTGAAAGGAATCATCATAAAGTAGTGTCCACTATAAAGAGTTGTTTGTCTAGTGAGTGCATTTAACTGACAAAGCAATCTGATCCGTTTAGCTGTGGATTTTACAGACTAAAATTCTGTAAAGGACGTCGGGTCATTTAACATCAAACCTGTTGCTGACCCCTAGCTGACCAGAAGAGAGCAAAACAAAGAAGAAATGTATCTAAAAGTATAAAATTCCAAACAGACTTGTTGAGAATGCATACCCCACTGACTGAGAAAATAAAATAATTATAAAATAAAGCTTATTGTCAGCCAGTTTATGCAACATGATACACAAACAGTCGCATGAAGGTAAATGGCCTCGAAGCTTTGAAAGAACCAACCAAGTCCTGTCATTTGTCGAGTATGTTGCCACCAGCGACCCAGAGGCTCAGCTTGTGTTAAACAGATATTTGCCTAGAGGTCTTTTCTTTTTGGGGGGATATTTCTTTTGTATGTTACGTTGTGAAATCTACCACCATCTTCACACCTGGTGTCTTTCTGCAGATTCTGAAGGCATCTGCTTTCATCGGAAACCAGGGCAAGAAGAGCGCAATGAAAGATGTCCTCAAATTCTGTGATGCTGAGCTCTTTACATGTGAATACAATTTTCCTCAGCGCAAGATTTAGTTCTGCTGAGGTTGCAGATTTTCCGATTTGCCCCCTTTCCTAATGCCCCTCTTTCCACACAAGTGAGAGTCAAGTGATGAGGCTACTTCGGATAGCTATATATTTAGAAAGTGAATTTAGTTAACTGGTGGGTCACAGCTTCCATATTGCGCACTGTGGATGCAGTTTATGGCTAACAATATGCCATGTGTTTTTAATGGCAATACAAGTTCACTTAAGCAAAGCACTGAGAAAAGAAAACACTATTTTATTCTAACCTTACAGGGAGGAAGACGTCCTGTGCTGCTGTAGAAACATGGTGGTGCAACGTGACAGCGGAAAAGTAAAGCGAGAAACGCAGCAGTTTAAATTCATTCATTTGTAACTAGAGCTGACATTAATGGAAAATACACAAACTGTGATCAAAGTAATGTCTTCCACGCTGACCTGATTTCTTCATATTAAAATATTGTGCTAATTTGATGTGTTTCAGAGAACCGGTACACTTTACTTGTATGTGTCCTATTAGAGCATTGATTGTAAACTGTTAACTGATGGACTAATATGAATATCCATTTGAAGGTAAGAATAAAATGAAATAAAAAACCAGTGTTTACAGTGACTCTCCACATGCTCCACGTGATAATCTGATATTAACATGGAACTAAGTAGAAACAGGTCATTTCGGAGCTGTGTTAATTATTACCCCTTCTATTACTTAGTCATCTGAATTTTAATTATATATCATATTTATACAGTATGAATATGGTGTGATCACATGTATAATATTAATATATAATTATTATTTAAAATGGGCAAATGACAAAATATTTTATTTCACTGCTATTTAGGTTAATTTCAGTATCAAATACTGTTTTGAAGATTTGCTCATATAAGAGTGCACTGCTCTAAGTCAATAAATATTAACAAAAAAAGGCCAATTACTCTTGAGGATAATTGCAAGTAGTTTAATTGGATTATCAAACCAAGGTTTAGGGATTATTCATTTTTAATCGGAGTATCTAAAGATCGTTTAGTTTGGGGATTACCACAATTTGTTTATTTCTTTATCTCTTTTTATGTGTTCGGCCCACTCTTGTCCCAGTCTGTCATACTAATTAAAATAAATAAATATGTAATAAAATAAACACTTAAGCTTTTCTCATATGCTTATTAACACGACACCAGTTTCTTACAATTCTGAAAATAAAAAAAAAGAAATCTAAATTTAAGATGAGATTTTTAAATAATCACTAAAAGAAAGCAGACCTGAGTCCTAGTGTACGAGTGAAGACACGTTACAGCGATCCACAGTGCAACCACACTGTCTTATATTTTGTCCTTTCAGTTTTATCCTGTTTTGCTCCAGAAAAATAAATGTACTTGCCTCAACTTAGAACCACATTTAGTTTGTGTGAGTGTATTTCTTTGAGTCATCCTATGTCCCTTACCTCACTGTGAACCTTCTGCACTGGTTACACATTATCTGGCTGGATGGGTGAGTGCGTGTGCTCACATGAGCAATAATAACAGCTATAAGGGTGCCCTGTGCCTTCTGTGGTTGGTGTTAATTATGTGTTGTCCTGAGCTCAAGTGTTGCTCCAGAAAAAGCAATTTATTGCTGATTTATTTTACTATGAGGGCTCACATGCGCAGTGTGATTGCAGCTTTTCTGCCTGTATAAAGAAACATGTTCCTTGACCTTACTGTATCTATGACAATTTATTTTGAAAGGTTTTCAAAATATCGTTGGTCCTTTTTATATTGTATGTAGCACTTTTTTATCTGTTAATATTTGAAAAAGGCACTTGGAGTAATAATACAAATTGATGGGAAATGTAGAAAGACAAGAAGCAAAATAATATATGAACATTTTTCAATTTGGACCTGAAATAGACTGAAAATCTGTCCAGGGTTCCAGCGTCCACCCGTCTCTCATACCTATGACAGCTAGAATAGACTCAGCCCCCCTGTGACCCTGCACAGGAAAAGCGGTTACATATAATGCATGGATGTTCAATTCGAATGATTTTGGTAGTGACTGGTGGAAAATATGGCTACATTATTGCAAGAATCTTCTTTTAAAAGATAATTTCTCCAAATTCAAACACTAAATGTATCTCATGCATACACGTCGTCCTTCACATGGTACTTTTTATTCGGGGTCTGATGCTGAAAGGGTGGAGACATGCTGCTCTGCTCTTCGAGATAAGCATGCATCTCTGACACATACTCATATTGCTGCTAATCACAGGGATCTATACAACAGGCTGACATGGCCAATTAGGAGAAAACCCACAAAATTAACTTATAAAAGTCCACAAAAAAAAACTCCACCTTTATCTTTATCTCTATTGTCCTACAGGTGATGATCAGTTACCCATCTTTAAAAGTTTAAACAAATTGATGGGAAATGTAGTAAGACAAGAAAAATTAGAATTATTCCAAAAACTCTCAACAGCTCAACTCTAAGCGCTTTTTTTCCTTAAAAGATAACATTTTTTCCGTTGTATACGCAAACTACCTGTAAAGTTGATGCGCTGCTGAGCTATTGCACTTTACATAAATGTGCCAGCTAAACACTCAAACAAATTAATATTACAGAACAGCTAAACTTGGAAAGGAGTGCTTGAAACTCGAAAAAATCTGTGACTCGCACAACATGATAATAATGATTTTTGTTAAGGTACAAGCAACCAGTATCTAGACAGGTGAGTAGAGACATTTAAAAAGGAAAAGTAACCTGACTACCTTACACATTTGTAGATTACCTACAATAGATGACGGACGTTAATGATAATGACACTAAATGTTCTTGCCAGGTCACAGTTTCCAAAATTAATTTTTTGGGCTCACCTGCCAAGACCTGGTAAACTCAAAGTTATAGTATGTGCCAGGAAGGCTGGCCAAAAAAAAATCAGTGTTAATTAAATATTTGCACATTTGCTTTCACAAGATATTAACTTTGTTATTCATAATGAAGCTCAATATGAGTCACCAAAACCCAGGGCATTCAAATGCTTCTATCAGCCAGTGGCATCTGACTCTCAAACAGACATTTTAACTACATGTAGAATTTTGTGTAAAATTATTACTCCTCCACTCATCTTAATATATATGCTTATAAAACATGTTTTTGACTCTATGATATTCTTTCCCTCCTACTAATTGGGCTCTCGGCGAGGCAGTGACTGTAGAATTGGGTTTGAAGGAGAGTTATCAAAATCTTTGATATGAAAGTCAGAGTCAGCTAACCACACAGCTCCACTGTGTTTTAATAAGATCTCCTTGAAAAGCATAATAAGAGGAAAAAAGTGTTTCCTCCCAGTGTCTGAAATAGCAAACGTACTGTTACGTTCAGTGTGATAATGTGAGTTTACAGTGACTCAGAGCCGTACTGTAAGTGTCAAAAAGTTTGGGGAAACAGGGAAAAAACACCAACGCATGACATCAAGATGCATCATTAGAGACCTTGAATGATTTATCATCAAAAAAGTATGTCATACACAAAGTGGGCAGGCAATGTTTAAAAGTACCACTTGCGGCACTGTTATCGTAACCTTTTTTAGTTTAATCAAAATGAAGCAAAGTGGTTCTGAAGAGTAAACAAGCTGCAGAATGCAACATGTTCGTTATGTGTAAAAACACGATAGTTCTAAAAAAGTGTGCTTTCATCCATCCTTGAGCAACAGCGTTGAAAACATTCCTACCACTATACACCAGCTATAATTCTTCAAATGGATTGAGAAGCTCAAAAACTGTGGTTCTTGCTGCCATTTTAATGGCAAATCTACTTGCAACTTTACCAACAACCACACAGAGAAAAAAAGGGACATAAAAGTGAAGGCTGCTTTGTTTCACAGACTGCTGCTCTCGGGGGTTTACAGAGACATACGGTTATCTTCTCTGGAATCTTCTCTGTGGGCCTCCATCATTATAGCTGACATGTGACATAAAACAAGCAAAAGATGTTTTGTACTCATTTTTGTCTAGTGCGTAGAGAATGTAAGATTAAAACCATATTCAGATATGGATGATGGCAGGGACCCAGTGTCTGTAATTGCCATTTGCTGTGAGCTGTCTGTGTGAATACTTGCAACTGTTTATTGGAGCTCACACTCTCTTGTATCTCTGACTCCAAACACTTTGCTGTCAATATTTCAGGTGGAAAGAAAAACAAGGCTAGTGAGAGGATAAATCTGCTAGGTAGGACAATTAATGTATTTATTTTTTTCCCCAAATGCAACATAAATGCATTATTGCTTGCCTCAGAATAAACTTCAGTGCCACACCTGACCTTAAGTCTAGCTTTTCACTTACAAATTAAATTGAAATCTATCAGACGGGAGCATCAGAAACCATGGGGAATATGATCACCAGATCCAGTTACTCTTATAATGCTCAGGATAAAATGTCAATGGGCATTAGCTAATTTCATCAGCAATGCTTTTTATTAAATTCTTTTAAAAGCCATTCTCGTTTCCTTGCCAAAGTTGTCATATTAATTTAAAGCTGAAGACCTTGAAAGAAGGATAACCCAATTTGTACATTAAAATGGTAAGTATGGTATAGTACTGTACATTTTGAGAGAATTAAAAGCCCACACAGCAAAATATCTCTCTGATTCAGAGATACACAGTTGCAACATCACTTCAAAGAATTTGTTTAAGAGAATTCATTTCCTTATGCCTTTTTAACAATACACAATACAATATACATTATTAGGTAAAACAATGTGTTTCACCACATTCTTGATAATCCTGGAATCATTTGTTTTCCAGCTGTTAGGTTAAAATGTACATTTTATTATGGCTCCTCAATATAGAGAAAGGCCTCAGCAACAGTCACCCTATGACTTTAAAGCAGCTCCTGGTGCATTGTGTGTGTGTTTGTGTGCACACGCATGCTTTAACATGCTAGATGTTCTCATGAAAGGGAAGATGAGATATAAAAATAAATAACTAAATCTTTGTTCCTACTCACTGCTTTTCTGTTTGTGTGGTTTCCATAGTAACAAGTGGAGTGATTTGCAGGTCCTGATTCCACTGATTGACCAAACTACTAAAGAGATTTTCAAAGACAGTTATGAGGCTATGTGATTTAAAGCTACATGGTGCTACTGTACAATATGCAACTTTTTGGAATAGAGCTGGCTATAGCATGAAATGTGAAACCAAAACACCAAGAGTGTTAAGTACTGATACTGCGTCAAAGGCCTGTGATAAGCCATAGATCTGTACAAGGTGCTGTAGCTTTACCCTTTTGCATCAGCGTAAGTGGCGCATACAGTTTTATCTTGTCTAATTGGTTATAAGGGTGAGTCTTGCTCAAAAGAGTTTAGTTGGCAATATCTCTGCACCACTGCCAGTGCTGTTTTATAAGTCTGTGTTATGGAAGGCGTCAACAGCACCTCTCCACACGGAGAGATGTTCTGGGGTATATCGCTACTAAATCCACTTTTAAAAAGTTACATACTTTAGCTTTAAGCAATGGTATTGTAATATTCCAACAGCTAAACTTGATATTATGAGTTATATATATATTTAAGAACTATACAGCAGTAGTGCGGGGTGATATACTGGTTTATCTAATTTTCTACTGATTATGAATTTTCACATTTTACCCTCACATAAGTCAGTCACCTGCTGTAGCATATTGTACTATCATGTTCAAAGCTGAGTGTGTAAAAACGACCCTGTCAAACAGCTCGCTGGGTAGCTGCTCACTATTTAACAAGGTATCATAATCATCTGCTGACAGCTGGAAGAAGTGAAGCTACATGACTACGGTAAATTAAGAAAATGTAACTAAAAAACAATGTGACTGATTAACATCCACTTAATACTTACAGTGGCTTGAAGAATGACATATACTTGTGTTATGAGATATTTGAGAAACCTAGTACATTTAAATACTTAAATAATAAGTCACAGACCTATACAAAGATCCAAAAAGAAAATATCTATGATATACTGTGAAATCAGAATCTTAAAAGATACTTATGATACCTGGCCCATACTGCCTAGTGCTATGCAGTGGATGCAATTCTGATAAATAACAAAACCTACTGCAATCAGGTGCATAAGGACCAGCTAATACTCCAGAGTTCCCAAAATACATCAGGCAAAAGAGTGGCACACTCATAACATTAATGGCATGTGTGTTATCATCATAAAACATTTCACTTTACACATTGAGTGATGTTGTGACTCCCCTGCTGACCAGTGGGTCATGCTGTGAAACACCAGCCACGTCACCGTAATGTCAGTAAACTATAGGTCATGCTGTGTGGATGAATAGGGGCTTAAAGGGCATGAACAGATCACTGACAAAACTTGTGATCTGTAACCCATCCTGTAATCAAATAAGCTTGTGCTAAACAGCGCGGTGTGAAATCACAGAAAGCCGGGAGCCAGTAGTGTGACAGAAAAACTACATTGGGAAGTTGCAGGAACTGTACTGAGTGTGGTGGGAATAAACAGAGGAGCCAGTCTGTATGTCACAATGTGCTGTGATGACCAAACTCAGACAATATCTAAATAATGCAAAGTGATATTGCATTTGCATTTTAATTAATTTCATTTAGAGAATGGGCAGGGAAGTGGGTGCATCTTCAGTTAAAATAAATGATTTCATTGCCACAAGGCTGAAACGATAACTTAACGGCAGCCAGATTTTTAATTTAAAAGAAAAACTGAGAAGGCTGCACGATACACAAGTGAAATTATGGACCTTACCAGAGCTGTAGGCTATGAAGACAGCGACAAAAAGAACAGACAATAGATGGGTAAAAAAAAAAAAGGCTTTACTCCTTATTTCCTTGGGATGAGAAATTAAACAAGGAGGGCAATAAGGAAGCTGGTTTCAACAGAGTCTCCAAAGGTTTCTGAAAATGCCTCCCAGCAATGCATGAGAGTGACTAGTAAAATGAGCGCCCCGTTATATTTTTAGCTGCCTTTCATTGTCTGAAGTTATAAAAAGAAGCAAATTATATTGAGATAAAGAGCCCAGCAGGTATGAGTGGTAAACTTTTTGATAATCTGTGCGTAGGTGATCATAGATGCCCTGAACCTGCCTAATTAGTTTCCTTGAGTGAATAATTTTTGATCCACTTGACAGACACAACATGTGAGTGTCTGCCCAAGACTTCATTTTAACCCCAAGTGGCTCATTGGAATTGTCCACGATGTGACCTAAAGCCGGTCAACAGGAGGCAAAAACGTGTTGAAACACCAACAATCTCTAGGTAATAGGAATCTGACAAAAACGTTCGAAACTATGTTTATTTTATTAAAACAGGAGGCAGAAGCTTCCTGTCATGCTGTTAAGGGAGTGTGTTTACTTGTTGTGTTTGTCTGTTTCATGCAGAGACACTTCTCAGCATAGGTGTTTGTTGGCATTGCCCATACCCAGATGTCTCCACACTTGCAAAAACTTTTAGCTTAGTGGACTTTCTGTGTCTTTCACTTCAGTGTAATTTAAAGCACACCAAAATACCAAATTGAATGCCTTTGAAACAACATCTAAACTGTGCTGGTAATGCTTGCACCCCCCCCCCCCACACACACACACACACACACACACACACACACACACACACACACACACACATACACACACAATTTATTGCTGTAAGTTACAAAAACTAGCTGGAGAAGCAGATGTTCTTGCAAAAGTTGTTGGACCGGATTCAGCAAAGCAGTACCCTTGCAGATCTGTTTCTGCATATTGGTCCTCGACTAAAGCTCAAAATGTTTGGAAATAAATAAAATTGTAAAATGTCAGACTGGCATGCTGGTGCTGATGCACACAGAATGTTGTCATTTCTGTCTGCAATTAAATTAAATTATGCATATTTTCATGTAACGGTAGATTAAGGGCTAATTTTATTGCATCAATTATACTTTCATCAACTGTTCGATCATACATTGTGTTAAAACATTTTCTACTTTGCATAAATGTATTCAACGTGCTTGCTGTAACACTGAGGTGGATTCTGCCTACACACACCTGGATATTGCCTAGATGTCATATCCAGCATTCTTAATGACCTCGTTTAGCTGAGAGGGGGTGAAGGTGCTCTTAGCCTGCCACATTTTCTAATTGTTTTTTAATTACACCTCAGACTGTATCACCTGCAGTAATTTGAGACAGCAGGTCAGTTTCCTGATAAAGTGATAATTCATTAATGGAAAAATTAGGAGAAGTTCTTTCAAGGCTTCTAATTCAATCAGGTTATTTCTGTCCAAAAAAAAAAAAAAACTAAGCCGTAGTTAGCATTTGTATGTACAACTAGAAAAGAGGAAGATGAAGATGAACCATTTCATCCATAGGTGGTAGTGAGCTAGAAATCTTATTAGCCTGGCTTTATTAAGTATGCAGGCAAAGAAGGGGTCTCAGTTTTAACTTATATGGGATATTGTATTTGAAGAACAAATAATAATAAAGAGAGCGAATAATTTTAATCAAGAGCAAAAGCAACATGGTGATCAGAATAATAGCAAACGTACAAAATTAGAACTATTTACACTGGCACGTATGTGATACACTGACAACATGGGATTAAGAATGAAATATGTACAAGTAATGTGGAATGGAATAAAGACTGTTTCCTCACCGTAGTCTTTATACTTTGTACCTCGTAAGCGTAAAATTATGACATTTCTACAAATTACAGCCTTAAATCACATGTCTTGATTCTGAGGCCACATATCACATAGACACTTACTCTACCTCACTATTTCACCCTCCGACAGGGCGAACTTGTCTGGGCTTCAACCTGTCTGGACTTCACGGTGTTTCATCAGTTGTCTCAGTGGAAAGATTCTGGAGCTAAAGATTTTATGGTATAACGATGATGACACAGTTCCCTACCTCTCCACAAGCCGTGCTCGCTGGCAACATCCAGCTGTCTCGCCATTCACCTTTAGAAGATGATGACCTTGAGGTGGGCAGCAAGGCACCCTTCCTTTACTTTACTCGTTGAAGAGTTCAGAGAGTTTCCCCCCACTGTCTCTGCAAAAAAGACTTCAGAGTTAATGTCTTAGCAATGGCAGAAGGCTTTCACCTCTCCATGCTGGCACACAGAGCCCTGCCTGAGCTTGGCCCCATGTTTCTGGGTGCATGTGATTTCAGACAGACTTTGGAAATGTTTGTGTTTCATGCTCCTTTCATGGGCAACTTTGGCAGTTGCTCAAGTAAGTCTGGCAGGAGACCTAGCAGCAAAAGCCCCAGGTTCCAATTTTTTCTGGCTTCAATAGACTGTCAGGCAAGTATGAGAAATCACACTCACACTCGTGCTGGTTATTTGTATGAAGACATTGTGGTCCCTACTACAGCCAGTTGGTCAGGTATTAGGTGCTGTACCGCGACAAAAAATTTAAAATATATGAATAAAATCTATCTCTTTGCTGCTATGGCCAGCAGTGTCATGACCCTGCCCAATGTATCAGCAGTATGTCAATTCTGTTTGCACACATCAGATGAAAGAAGTTCTGCTTTAGAGGTAAGGAAGAGTTGCTTAGTGAAGTCATTTCATTACCACAGCTGCCCCAAATGTTATACTGTAAGTTACAAGACAAACGATTTGTCTCTCGTTCTCTGTAATGGTGCTGACACCTAATGGTACATAAACAATCAGTGGTCTTGGTTGCAAACTTATTTTTTCTGTCTCATGTTGTACATTGCCACATCACGTTTCTAAATGGGATACAGCTGCACCTAGACTGTGAAGCATTTCAAAAATACTATATGATCGGCAGAAATATGAAAGGGAAAGCTTAAATGTAGGGAAACCCACACAGATATATTGATCTTCAATCTGATATTCTCCACATTAAAAGGACAACGCTGAGTTTTAAATGGCCGCTCAGTGTGTGGGTATTTTTAACAGGCAGGTGTTTCGCACGTAACTTAATCAAAGTAATCACAGCTGATGTTCATGCCTCTGAAATTAGAGACTGCAGACACACATTTACTGCTTTTAAATGACTTCAAGCTCTTAGTGCACAGAAAAAGCTTTACACACTGTGCTCTACTGTGAGAAATACTCACTCAGTTATAGTTTATTACATTATTGTTTAAAAACATCATTTGCTTAAGTTATTTTTAACAAAGTTTCTTATTTGGCAGCACAGTGGTGCAGAGGTTAACATTCCTTCTCTTTGTGGACTCTGCATGCTTCACTCATGCTCATGTGGATTTTCTCTCGGTTTTCCGCTTTCCTCTTACAGTCTCAACCAGCCCGATCTCATTCCCAAGGCATCAAAAATGACTACGTTGTCAAGGCCTTTGGTGATTTTAAATGAAACTAAAGATATCCCTTTGGAGACACACAGGACTGTCAGTCTAGTGCAACAAAAACCCAGTTTGGTGTTTTTACGGTATCAACAGGAGCAAAGTGCCAGCAGAACACTTCTGCACTGCTCCATTTTAAAGAACCTGTCATATTATCTCTAATTTGTAATCGTGCCTGCAGACTAATGGCACCAACGCTGTGGCTACAGTAGCTACTGCTGTTTTTTGTCTTATCCGCCCAAAAATACCTATTCCTATTTGAGATTCCCCGGCCTTCCTCAGGCGAGAAAGATCTCATTTCCTTGTGCACCTTTTTGTTTGTTTTGTATCCTTTTTTTATGTTACATTTCACTCATCCATGCAGACGCTCGTCACTCATTGGACTGATATCGTTATTTTGGTATATTTTCTGCTTGTCTAGTTTTTGTCTTTGTCATGGCCATTGAGCCAGGTTGTGACAGTTGGGCGCTAAATGAACATATATAGGTATAGGAAGAAATGTTGTTAAAAACACTGCCCACTTAATGTTACGCACTGTATGTAACGACCTCGTGGTTTGTGAACTCAATTTCCAGCCAGCCTCCTGTGGGAAATTGCTTTGCTTTGTCTACCCAATCACCATCCCTGACCCCCTTCTACAAGACTTTGTGAGTCTACATCCTATGTGATTGTGTCATGGTCACTACAGCTCTTATTGGTACCCAAATGTAACATGTTTGTTTTGGCTGTTTTCTGCTGCTGCTACAAATGACCTATAGAGCCACATAGAACAGTTTCACCCAGTTTCCCCCCTAAAGGACACTTCAGTCGGTATTATCCAGGTGCCAAGAAGTTAAATTAAACAAAAGGAAGAAATGATAATAAAACTGTGCTAACTGCAGTGTGAAGTATTTTGGAAGCTGCAACAGTAAGTGTTATTGTTAGCGTGACCTTACCTGATTCTACAACACGTCTGTTTTGTTAAGCTGCTAATTGTAACCTTGTTTCTAAAAGAAAGTTATCATTAAGCAGTTACTTATTTGGATGGTCCTTTGAATGTTAGTATGCTATTTCACAAAGTTGGGTGAGTAAACTTTTTAAGAGGACTCTTAGAATTATAGTACCAATAATAAACAGTAATTGTAATCGCAGTTGATACTATATTAAAGAAATCTGACAATTGAAAGCCAGCAGAAAGCATGTCCACTTTCCTTCTTGTTTTCTCCTCCCCGCTGTGCTTTCATTATGTGTCAATCTCGACTAACTTCACTGAAGCGGAAGCAGTCAATATCACCCTGTTCTGAACCATGTGAAGGGTGAAGTCTAATCGTGGTCTGCATTGGGTGCATCTGTTCTCTAAGGGATGGCTCATCTTCCAAATAAAATGTGCTCGGGCAGAAAGAACAAGAGCTTTGATTGCTTTTAAAATCCTTGAGAATCTCTTTCTTCCGTCTTATTATTTTTCGTTGATGATTGATTCTGCCAGATAATAGTTCAGTCAAACATTATGCAACAACAACATTTAGTTTTGTTACATCCTAGCAACACATAAAACCTGCGACACTACATGATTGTAGATTTTATAACTAGAATAACAGCATGCAATCATAGCAGTGGCTCCTCCAGGCTACGAAATAGTTAATTTTTTATGTTCAGATACAACCTGAGCACAGTTTTTTTCAAACAGCCAGCTGTTTAGAGTTCATTAGTATGTTATTTTCATAATATGGAACCTAATTTATGAATCAGATTTTATTTAATCTCCCTGGATATCATTAATTCACTTACTAGGCAGTGTGGGGAAACAAGGTTGTCAGCAATTGCATACTCTGGTAACGTAGCATTCTGTAGCACAGCTACAAAGGCATACCCATTAGACTACATTGTTGAATGTAATAACCAAATGATGGTTGCTGCTGGTGGTAATAGTGCCTTAAGGTTATAGCTGTCAGTGATCATCTCTAGCAATGGACATTACAGGCTAAGCCCTCCCCACACCCATACTCCAGGGCCCATAAAGGCCATCCTGCGCTTTTGTTCAGGCAATCGAGATATGCATGGCCATTAGTTTCGAAAGCCAAATGGTACAATTCAACCCTGACCTGCCTTCAGCATAAAATGAATTGAGACTGAATTATTCTCCCCCAGTTACTTTACTATGCAGCACCATCATAAAGAGCAGTTGCTCTAATTTCCTTTGACAAATCGTTAAAGAGCCTCTGCACTAATGTGTCAATTCATTTCCACTCAGGCTACTTTAGAGCGTATAGTTACACACACACACACACACACACACACACACACACACACACACACACAAACACACAGTGTCTTGTTTACACAAAATAAAATCAATTACCTCTCTCACTGTTTTTATATTGGAAAACAAATTTCTTTCAACTTTGCTCTGTATTTGCAAAACCTGTGAAAAACAGTGATCATAACCAATGTGCTGCTGAAATTAATAATTTTGCCTTTAGAAATTAACCATTTGTATGATTATCACCACATTAAATGGACAGTTTTAGGTGTTTTCATGTCACTAATTGCTTCTTTAACTTGTAGGCCAGACAACTTTCGAAATGCTGCGCAACTTACATACTGTACAATACAACTTTCAAAATAGAAAACTGTTGATCCTTTCCCCATTTCAAACCAATACACAGTGTTGCTTTTTTAATTTAAGATATTCTAAGTGAAACCAGGATCTTTCCATAAACCTACTAGTAAAGCTTCATTTCTCCTTTTGTGTTGAATCTACGTTGTTGTGTGTGTTTTGCGTAGCAGAGAATTCTACGGTGACCCCTGACATGCACCTCCCCAGAAATATAACTACACACAGCAGCAAAGCAGACTCTAATATTTGTAATGGGTGCACTGTGACCTTCTACCTCAGTCGGTTCAGTAGGCGAACAGTACGGGCCGATATCTGCTCTCATTACTGCGTTATAGTCATTTCAGTGAAAGTAACTGCTGTTCAGCATCTGTTAGCTGCAACTCAACATCATCTGCTCAATTTCTCTCACCTTTGGTTATAGTACACCAAATAAAATTCCCGCAGTGTCGAAGAAAACCCACCCGTATAAGCATAGTGTCTGCGTCAGATCAATGCTCAAGTATAAACCAAGCTAAAAGCAGTTTAGGGCAAAACCTAATAGACTTTTTTATTAGGCCATGGTGAAAAAGGTCCAGCACATGCTAAAGCCCCACTGAGCAGACTAGGAGGTAGGGTACAGCTATACTGACCCACAGATGTGGTCTTGATAGATTACAACAATTAGTTTCCCCCCCTTTCATGTTTTCCCATTGTACTTCATTAACTTCACACTTTAAATTATTGAGAGCACCAGTGGAGAAAATGATGGTGGTATGACCAGATGAAATCTGACCTATAAACCTTAATTTCTACAGGCTGCATTGGTGACAAACTAACATTCCAAATTACCTTGTATAAAAGTTAAAGTCTGACACTGTCCTTTTAAAGTATGAAAAAACAGGTGCACCTCTGATCTTTCAGTGAATGTTCACAGCAGAACTTGTCTTTCTCTAAATGTGTGAGCAATAATATATATCTGAAAGTAGTAATCAAATGACATCTGCTGGTTTTAATTATTTTGATTTTTTGTTTCTTTGTGTTTTGCTTAAAAACCAAATACTTCAATTTACCCGGACATGACATGAATTCAGTAATTTGTCTATTTTAAATGAAGTACAGTAAGCCAGGATGATTACATTACAAGCACAATACACTGTGCGCGCGCATGTGTGTGTGTGTGTTCGAGCTAAATTTTGAAAATGGCACAAAATGCCAGTCTGTACTGTAAATGCCCTAAAGTTCTTAATGCGACCTGTTCGCATCCCTATCATAGTGTAACTTAAAAAAAATGAATGAAATGAATAAATAATTATTGGATAATAAATTAACATATTGTGGCACACTGAAGACACAGACTGATAAGACAGACACTATAAATATTGTTGGCCATCAAAAACAAAGCAACACTGCTTTGGAAATTCACGTTTGCTCTTTGACGGCCTATGGAAAATCAGAAGACCCCGAAGCAAATGTGTAAGGAAGAGAAAAAGCAGTGTGATTAGTAAATGCTCAAATGTAAATTGCAAACATTGGAACGTCTGGGTTACTAAGTAGTTCAAAGAGTAATAGGTTTTTCCAAAAGCAATGGGAATGTCACTGTAATTTAGTTTACGGATTCCGTAAGAATTGTGTCTGCTTTCATGCGATGACCTTCAGTCTTCAGACTAACATGTCTCAGACTAATATTTTCACTGGAAGAACAGAAATAACTGATCTTGAAACAGTTTTCACAAAAGCTGTGCCCCTGCTTATTTTTTAATTTTTTAATTTTTGCTTGTAAAACAAAGGGGGAACAAATACCCACTAAACTGATCAGGCAAAATTCACAAATCACAGATAACAGAACATGAATAATTTAGGGCTCGTTCCAATGGGCTGTGTCAAGTGGAGCCATGGCACCTGATACAATGTGGTAATCTCTTACATTCACCTTTAAGGTGGGTTTTTATGCCACATCATTGTTCTGATATGTTACGTGATCTACGCCATCTTTTGTACTGTATGTTTATTGGTTTTCAAACAGAATGTTCCTGGGGATGGAAACGCACTATTGCAGTTCTTTAGTTTGTTTCTGTTTTTTCATAATCCCTCCTGGGTTTAGATAAAACTGTGCAAATTCTTAAGTACTGACAACACTGGGATATAAAACATTAAACACCCTTTCAGAGGAAATGTCAACATTATCTTGATCAGTAAAGCAGGCAAACACAGCATGTCTCACCTGTTGCAAACATGCAGTGGATTTGTTGCGTGCCCCTAATCTTTTTTTAATTTGTGGGGCTGGGAAGAGAGATCTTCCTTTTGTGACTCTTCTCAGTCTAATGCTGCTAAGACTATTAGGATCGAACCATGGCAAAGGCTTTGGGGAAGTCTTTTGTTAAGTAGATGTTGGTGCATAAGCAATAAGATTGAGTGGCTTTCATGTTCAACAACAAAGTTTTCGATAATCCAGTAGCATAGCAGGAGTAATGTGCTGTGGCATCTACAGAAAGGGCTCCAAGCTCATCGTTCTGTTTGGTTCGACTGATTGAAAAATGGAAATCTTAGCCCAGTCTTAACTTAAACAGGGGGAACAAATGTACGCTGACACAGATGACTTAATTACCTCTAATCCATTCATGAAAGTGCTATTCACTTTCAGGAATTCCAAACAAACACAGCCATCCTAAAGAGGTTGAACTGCCAAGACACTAATACAATGTCACAGTTTCATTTACTCGAATCAGGAAACAAACTAGTCAGGTCTTTTTCAATTGGCTAAAACTTGACTAAAAACTGACATGTCAAGAAGAGCTGACTTTTGTTTTCCAACAAAACAATTACGCTCGCATACTGTGTCCTCATATGCTTTGAAAACAATATGCTACATTACAGTTTGGCTGATTAGTGTTTATTTCTTCAGGTTATGATCTGTTTTTAGTCATTAATAAATTAGCCTCTGACAGCAGCAGCTACTGTATGGCCATTTCATATTTCCTCTTCACGTAGAGGACTATTTTAGCACAGAATATTTGACACAGCATATTTCCAGAAAAAGAGGTTTATATAGTAACAAGAAGTTTAGAATGCTGCAGTCCAATCTGCAAGAATGTGTCTGTGCCATTCACCACCTCACCAGCTTCCATAGTAAGGACCTATCGGAAAAACAAAAGTGAAAATAAAACAAATGAAATTAACAGTATGGTGCTGATCAAATGCTGGCTTTCAGTGTGAACTGACTGTGGTTAATGTTGACTGTGCTTGTAACACCTCCTGAACTTAGCAATATGTGAGTGGGTCTAAGAGTGCACACTGACACACTGTTTAAAGGCTGTTAACATGGTCCATGTGCAGGTTCACAGTCAGCAGTAATCTGGCAGGTACTTGGCAAACAAAGCAGAAAGTTAGCAGAAAGGAGGAGTCAAAGCAGCAACAGGTGTGCTGAACTGAGGAGCTAGTAACTGGTAACAAAGAAAAGCTGCACAAAACGCACAGAAACTGCATTTTGCCACATTGACACAGCTGCTAATTGAAAAGCAGTGGAGAAAGCAGTCAGCAACTCAATGCAGATAAGAATGAGGAAGAGGAGTGAAGGGTAAAGAATAAGTGAAGAATGACTAAACAAACAAAAAAGAATCAGCAACACAGGAGAAAAAGATTGAAAGGTATGGCCGTGTCACGACAACATTTTATTCTGGTTACAAAATTGTTCTTAATAAGAAAAATTGTGGAATGTTCTGTGTACCTGAGACATAATTTCTGTGTGTGTCTGAACTGACAATTTAAGTCAAGCATGAAAAAAAACATTCATAAAAAGAAGATATGACTTCAGCTGTAAACCTAAGTGTGGCACTTAACCTTCCCGATGGTCCATTCAGGACAGGTGATTGCCAAAATGGCCCGAGTACATTTGCTAATTGCGTACGAATAGACAATGACAAAATCTGCAGTGTTATTGTCACGCACACCTCAGAAGTTGGTTTATGTCTGGAGGGATTAAAAGGTGAGTCACAAGAGGGCAGACTCTGGCCTAATCATCCCGGACTGACAATATTGTTTCTTTAATATGTTTATGCTGAGACCACAGCAAAGAAAATAACATATTTACAGTCCCATTATTTCTGAGCATACAACTTATTCTTGATCATGGTATATTGGTATCAGTGTCAATCTATATTTTGTGATCCCTTATGAATGTACACCTTGTGAATATACCTTAATATTTGTAATGTAATGTAATATTGTAATATGTAATAGTATACAGTGCCTGTGAATACACCTTTGATTTCTAATTGTCTATATCTAATGATCTTGAAACTGAATAAAATATAACATACTTTACAGAGGGTCGATTCATAATTTGTCAAGAAATAAATAATAAATTAAACCAATGCATGATGATCATCCGTTTGAATACAGCTTGATCTTCTACTTCCACTATTAAACCATGTTGACTTGACTGCCTGTGTTGTTTAAGTATATTAAAAAAATGGACCAACTGAGAACTTGGAAGAACACGAACAGGGCAGATCATGTTGACAAGCCTTGAAAAGTTGTCAAAACACTAAGTTAACTAAAGTAATGTTGCAATAAGTCCATGCACACTGAACCAAGGGGTATCGGATTCGGTCCACTGGTGAGATTGATCCAGAGCCAGAGTTTGTTCGCTTGCCGACAACACTGAATTTTTTTCTCCAGGTTATGGACGCAGGCCAGGGCTAGATTCCCTTCCCCAAGACACGGTATCTCTGTATCCCTAAAGCAACGCCTTGCTCCTAATTGGCTTTTGTGATTAGCTTGTTAGATAGTCAGGGTCCTATCCTGAAATTCCCTCTCAACTGTGGGCGGCCATTCATTTTCACCGTGAGCCACTGAGCCATAACAAGATGTCAGGTCCTAGGCAGGCTGCTGTGATTCTCCAGAGGGCAATCAGTAGACTCTCTCACCTTCTGTGTCTTACAATGGGACTCCCTTAGGTGATGACCAGGGCCAGGGATCAAGGAGCGTGTCACTATATCTCTCTTCCTCTTAAAGAAATGTTCATTCCTCACCTCCAGACCATCCAACTAATTATACTTGATGTTCAGGAAGAAGCCTGACTCCAGCGGTTATACGAACGTCAATGATAATCACCACCAATGTCAAACCAACACATAGAGTGCCGAGAACTTTGCCCGAAGTTTGACAATTTGATTGAGTTTATTAGGCTTTAGAATCCTAGCTTGGGTTCTTATTTTACCTTTTGAAGACAAACATTTTAATGTATTTAACAGTTTATGCTTGGGGACACAGCTAAAAATGTTATTATTAATATCGACAGCAAGGCATCTTATCTTTCTTAATATCCTGTTTAAAACATCTTCTCCTTATTGATTGTGTAATTGACTTTTAAAGTGCAATATTAGGAGGCATCTCACAGTAATAAGCAGAGTGACTTTTAATGACACAAAATTGATTCACCAAGATGCCATACAGATCTTTACAGATAATGTTATAACTCAAGAACTTTATCAAGGCAATAAATTCACCAGACACATTATTGGTCTGCTAGTGTCAAGCTGAGGATTCTGTAGCAATTTGTATTACTACAGTATGACTGACTTCTTTTTTAGAGAAGTAAACTTGGAATTGTTCTTCTCTGAAGTCAGTCTCTTTTCCACCAATAGTTACCAGGAAAAAGTCTTTACGCAAGACTTGTTTCTAATTAACTTCGTCTCAATAACAAGAATTGCCTTCAGTGCACAATAGTAATGTCCTTCTGTTGGAAACAGTGGAGTGTGTGACGTCTGTTGTTTTTTGAGCATATTTGTAAATTGAACAGCTGCAAAAGAATAGTCAATGGCCAACATCATGTACATGAATTTTGTTTTTATGCCTCAAGTGTTCAGTAAATTTGTGATTCGTTTATGGCAGTTTACATTTTTGCCCTTGAGGGGTAATTGCCTCAAACAGCAGGTTGTTCCAGATCAGAGACACTGTAGATGACTAAATGTTTGTGACATGTGGCAAAACTGAGGTCAGTTCCGTTTTTTTCTAAGTGGCTACATTGCTCCAATTAACCTCAGAACTTGCCAAACAGGACCACACAATGAATTACCTGCAAAAGCCCAAAACTTGCTCCCGATCCCAAAGTAAATATTTGTGTCAAGAAGCATGTCAGAAGGACAAGTCACTAGGTCATTGCAGACTAAAGGAACACATCATAAGCTGTCATGGGTTTCATAAACCTTCAGCTGACAAGCCAGGAAGAGTTAGAAGAGAAGTAAAGCACTGTTTGTTATTTGTACCTTGACAGTTAAAACCCCTACCCCTCGGCCTTTTCCTGGCCATCAGAGTGGTCTCTCTTACCAATATGACTGACGCTTATTTAAGCGTCAGCTGAAACAGCTGAAAAGCTGCTGCAGAGACAATGTGGGACACATGCTAGGCAGACAGACAGTCACCACAGAGCACGGATCAGGATGCATTTTTTTTTGCCCAACCTTATCTTACAAAACAGTATAAAACACAATTGTATATTCACCCAATTCAATGATTTTGACTAAAACAAATATGTTTCAATAAATTAAAATTCAACAATAAACAGAGTAACACTCTAGTACTGTATGTAAGAACTCTTTTAATTCATCCATGGTTACGTTCCATGTGGCTGAAGCAGCAATCTTAGAAGCAGTTTTACCAAATATAATTTGTGATTTCGTGTAGTGTCTTTTATAGTTCTAAATATTTAAGTGTTTTAAGAGTGTCTATGTATTATAACACACATTATATATTCTATAATGTGACAGAAACCAACCCGAAACCAAATCTCCTTCTAAATTTCTGTCTGAACCCAAACCAAACTCCATTTAGGTATTTACCCTGTAGTTCACCATTGGCCTACAAGGCACCTGTGGCCATTTCATATTAGTACATTAGTAGTACATTTTGATGAATATGACCTAAGCAATTGAAATGTTGCAAACAACAGACAACTGTCTTTAACTGATTGCAGGAATGTGGCGAGGCCCTTGCAGTTTGATCGGTGTGATAACAAATGACTAGACAAGGTTAATATAAGGCAACACAGACCAATTTACGTCATTTTGAATTTAATTCACAACAGAAAGGACACATAACAGAAGGAAAGAGTTTAATGTCACATGTTTTTAGTTAATTCAGAATTCAAAGGGTAAATCAAATGAAATAGTAAATTATTGAATATGTACAGCCTCATTCTCATAATGCCTTAAAGAGATGCACACAATTCACATGCAAAATGAGAAGGCAAACTGAGGGGGAGATATGGAGAAATGGATGGATAGATGGATAGATGGAGAGAGAGACAGAGAGAAAGGAGAGAGGTAGATGGATAGATAGATAGATAGATAGATAGAGAGACAGGTACTGTAAGGACAATGTTTTGCACTTAGGCGTTGATAATTTCGTCGATAAGAACAAGACGCACTTTTCTTTTGTACAATTCCCTCATTTCTTCCTGCTCCAGCTGCATGGTTTAGGAAGGAGTGTTGATCATTAGCACTTCCCCCACATTGTGCAGTCGCTGGCATCACTCCCTACTCTGTCATTGGCACACTCTCCCATCTTGTATTTTAAATTGTAGGAGGCAAAGAATGAAGCTGTGTGGGGCTTGTTTGTTAACGACACAACACCCTCATGAGTTTGTGCTGGCAGCGAGCCTAGCCACTACACTAGAAAACTGGAAGTGAACCCAATCTCATTTTTAAACGTGCATATTTATTTAGTCATTTACCCAGCAGTCATTAGGGCTATGTGTGCAGCATTTTCCTGTGATCTACTCAGTCTAATTATATCAAACTTGCTCTTTGGGTTTTAATTTGTTTACAGTAGATGGTATAAATGAGGCTTTTTCCTCTGATGGCTCCACAGATGATTGAAGTGCAGTGGGAGTACAGCTTGACCAGGGCGTGCCACACCGCCTACAAAGTTATTGTCATTTTATTAGACTTAAAGTGCATCTTTACAAACTCTGGCATATGCCTTTAAACATACTATTAAACTGCTTTCCTAAATGCATTAAATGTGTGACAACATAATCACCGACTCACTGCAGTGTTGTATATTTTGTATCAAATGAAGAATAGTAGTACAGTAAAATGTTGGGCACCTCCACTCAAGCATTGTACTTAAGTAAAACTATAACACATTTATTACTTCTATTGCACCACATTCCGGAGAGGAATATTATATAGTTGATTCTTTTTATTATTTTTACATTCTCAGTTTTAGATAAATGTAGATAAATGTAGGTTTTTCTGATAATAATACTCTACTTATAACAAGTGACACTGTCTAACCCACCGTCACCAACTGCAATTATCTAAAGTTTTACAGCAAATTAAAAATTAGACAAAAGTTTAAATAATTAACACAGATATGTAAACCAGAACTTACTATTCTACTTTCCTCTCCCATTAATCATCTGATTTACTCTCACATATATCTTGTGGTCTCCTATATAAAGTAGTTAAAAGTAGCTACTAAAGTGCTGTGTACATATTGTTGGATCAGTATAAACAATCAGCTCTAGTAATATATATTAGTCACAGGGGGCAACCTACTGCAGAACAAGGACCTCTAGTGATTTAGGTAGGGGGGCGCAGGAAACAACCTATCACAATTTTGTTTTTGCAAAATAATTTAAAAAATGAAAAACACTTGAACTATATATCCACCATAACAGGAAGAACAATGTTACAGTTTACCTGATGGGGGGAGTTAATTAACAGTCAGAGGGTTAGTTATAACAAACCAAAGTATTTCATTTTAATTCTATGTCATGATACAAACATGTTTTCCAACCACACTGCATTAAATCTATAATACAGACAACTCACTCAATGCATACACACATGCACTTAAGACTATATGAATATTATTATAAAAACACTTACGAGTCATAATCTTGTAGTCAGTAAAAAAGGATACTACAAGATTGGAGATTTTAATAGAAAACAATTTTGTTTGTAAAAGTTTATTCTTCATTCTTTTAGCAGAATATAAATTCTTGCAGTTTAGAAATGTAATTTTCGATAGATATGGTTGTGCATGATGGCCTCTGTAAATTAGACAAACCATCACACCATGAATGCATAGACATCCTTTCTCTTCCACACTTTGATGCACACAATAGGTAAATAAATAAACAATGATGATGATGATGATGACAGACAGCTGAAACCATTATAAAAAGTGGAGAAATGTGAACTTTCCCCAAAACCATTTAGCTTGCAGATTTCACTTTTACTGTTGACTCTCCTTTGCCTTTACTAAAAAGCTCAAATTGGCTTAAAATGGAAGTGAGGCATTTTCACATACTGTCACTTTGTCGGTTTTCACAGCACTCAGACATTAAAGATGCACAAATTTCAGGTAGCTGTTGCTGGGGACTTGGAGCAAGTCCACTTTCAAAAATAGAGGTACAGCGGTCCATTTCGTTGCCTCAAGGTCAAAACGACGCTATTGTTCACCCTAGGGCTAATTACTGGATCTCAAACTAACTATGTGAGCCTGAGCAGTGCAACATACTATTTATTCAGTAAAGGTACAATTTCAGGAGATAGTCTGATTTTCAGGTAGATTGGTGGAAATGAAAATGTGCTATTACAATCATCAAATCATTAATGCAAATATCATTGACTAAATGAAAAGCAATGACACACATGCTCTCAATGGGCAATAGTTAATTACTACAACGGTGCAAATAAACACACTGTATGAAAGGTCCAATTGGGCCTTCACACAGGGTACATGGCCAGTGACAAGCTGTTGTACCCCTAAAGGTACAATAATGTCACTTACTTTCTGAGAGTGTCCATTATAAACTTACTTGAATATTTGAACATGCAAAGGGCATCTGATGGACACCATGCAACTATGAGCAACGCTTATAAGCTTGGCTAGTCCTACTTACTGTAAATAAACCATGAAAGCTCTTAAGGTGGCCACAGATGTCTGTAACAGGCTTATAAACTTTTAACAATAGGCACAATGATAGTGTATTACTCTGGTGGGACACTGGAATTTTCAATTAGGGAGTATGTTCTGAAAGTCTTTCTAGCTAAGTGTGAGGCTTTCAGTGCAGCAGGTTCTGCCTATTGAGTCTTGTCATGCACATGCAACACAACCTTTGATTCATCTATTTATTAGGGTTGTCAGTACAGTACGGTGTGTGAGTGAATGTTTTCACTCTCATAAAGATGGATCAAGCCAAAGACAAAATGCATCAAATTATCAATATACTGCCAAGGGTATTCATGTTTATACAATGTTTAGCAGTGGGGGTGGAAAACAGTTGTAGGTTGTCAGAAACCTTTGAGGATGAATAAATATGATGAAGGGCCTTAATTATGTGATTGCCGGCTTGGAAACCATATCACTGAAAATAGACAAGAGCTCGGCAGGGAGGGAAAGAACTCCCACACCTTTCACAGAGGGAGAATGACAGGTACTTTCTACCGGGTGTTTGAATAGTATGTTGCTGCATTTTGCATCTTTGTGCACTTGAATGATATTTTGATCCCTTGAATAGCTACAAATGCACGTCTGTGCACACTTAAACAGGGAGAGGTAAAGCAAAAGAAGTGGCTTTGATTAATCTGAAGCAACTTGTAAAGCAGGTTCCAGTTGGACTACAGCTTACATGTAAAGTGCGAACTCATTATACTGATATTTCATGTTTTCATGAAAAAAGTGGCCTTAACCCCGATATTACACTGAGCTGGTTTTGCTTCAAACTAGGACAAACCTATGATTATGAAAATATTCTCAGATTGTCCTCTCTCTGATGAAGATGCTTGCTGTGGCATGGACAACCTTATTTCTCCACTTGGTTTTGTTTGGTCTGAGAAAAATCTAATTCGCACAGCATTATGGGTAATGTCAACACAACACTGCAGCAGCAATTCTTACTTTTGCTACAGGGATTAAAAATGTAATATAAAGACTAAACTTTTGCTCGAAGAGTCAAGCTTTTAGCTGAACCTTTTTCATACTTTTCTGTTGAAATGTTCCATCCATGTAGGAGGCACCTCAGGTAGAAATGACTCCTCTGTTAATTGCTTTATTCATAGCAACAATGCAGTCCATCACTGAATATTAAAGACCTATGTGTGTAATTAGACTTGAATTAGACTAGAGTCACAGTAGCTGGCTTTGTGCATGCAAATGTATTCCCTGGTGGTGTGAATGTTATAAATTAGTAATAACAATAGACGGCAATCATTCAATTGGCAAGAGTAAAACATATCTCCACGGCATGGACATGCTGGACTGGTAGGTAACAACGTACATCAGAGATACAAACGCAAGACACATATACCTTTCATACACGAAGATTAGAGTATTACAGCTTTGAATCAGTCATTTTCAGGATCATAATTGCTTAGCACGTACTATTTTCTTACTCACTGTTACATCGTTGGTTTAGTACCAGATGAGATAATAGCTGAATGTCACTTGTGGGGCCATTTTTTCTGTAGAAACAAATATGCCATTTCGAAAGTATGTTCACGCAGAGTTGACTTAACATGGAGCTCCCTATTGAGTCTTTTCCCTACAGCTCTTTCACACTCTAATCAGACTAACAAAACAACAGGACAGGTGCTCCTTGAAGATACTGGCAGTACCATTAAGTATTTAACAACAATGGTGCACCGCAGAGGATGTATTCCTATTCTAGGCCAACCTACTTATCACCACAGTATGAATGCAAATGCTGATGTTTATTACAGTGCTCCTGCATGTTTGAAACGTTAGTTGAATCCTGGTCCAATTAATAAAAAGTTAAATATGTAAAAAGTAAACACAAAGTACAAAAGTAAATATTACAAAATTTCCGTTTTTAAATACTTGGTGTAGGCCTTCCACCAACTAGAGCATTTAATGTGATAATTATATGTTTAATAGTTTCCATCTTTTGTGTCTGCATCACGCAGCATATTTACCCGCTGCACTGTGGGATACATATTTGTGCATATTCATTCATTTATTTATCAAGGAAAAATGTCATTTTCACAGATCACTCCATCCCCCTGCACTGCAAAGGATGGAAGATGTCTTTAAAGCACGAGTCTGTGTGTGCACTTGTCGCATTGTTTGAGTGTGTATCCTTGCTTTCTATGGTCCCAAAGCAGCATGAACCTCCCTCACATGGAGCAAGCTCTATTACCCTTTTTTTTTTTTTTTTGTTGGACCACAATACCTCAGGGCAAGAGTTTGGTCTGGCCCAGTTGACTGTCAATGATGCAGTTTAGCTTTTTTGTCTCTCCCAAGCCCGAGGAGAAAGTATAATTGAGAATTCAGCAGGGCCCTCTCCTCCTCCTCAAAGTCATTTGCTTACATAGTGTGTTCCCACACCAATCATCAGCTTAGCGGCTTAGCTGTATTTGTACTTGAAGATTGTATGGCTGTTGCCGTTAGCCATCTTATCCCAATAGTGACTGTGAAGGAGAGTAACTTTTGCTTTGGCATGCACGTAACATTGATCTATTTGTTGTATGAGTCTCTCAATGAAATTCTGTGATTAAAACCACATGGAAGAGAGAAATGACCTCAGAAACACAGACACAAAGACAAAATTATCTTGTAGAAGTTCACACGCTGAATTACAACACAGTCTCTTGAATAATAACTTTTACCTCAGCAGAATTTTTTTAATCATTCGGAAAGAGTGATTACAAAAGAGGAGAAAATGTTGCCTTATTTTTAAATCCATGCAACAGTCAATTCATCCTGATCAGAGCAAGATGGAATTAGGGGGGATAAAGCACTGCTAATCATTTGTCACATAGCCATCCTCTTCACCTGCCCTAAGGCTTAAGACACAGTGATTGATGATAAATAGACAAAAACATAGCATTGTATAGAAAAGCTATTTAAAGTAATTGTGTGGTGCTTTTGCAAAGCTTTGTCATTATCTTTTTTTACTGTATCTTTTTTAAAAGGTCACAAAGAAGAGAGGACATATGTTATTAACCACCAACAGTTTGGATGCAAATATGTGCTGTTACGTCACTGATAGGCCATAGTTTCCTTTTTTCTCATATCTCCCTCCCTGCTGTATTGTCACATTGCGAAAGACTACCATCAAATTCAAGTTACACCAAGAAAAATGCTGAGGTATGGGATTCTCCATACATTACTGTGTCATCATTTTTTGGGGTGACGGTGAGGAGTCAAGCCCTTGGAGATGCGAACATTTTCCCCTTTTTCAGTGGCCTTGCTTGTCTGCATCTGGTTGTGAATACGTTCACAAAATGTTGCACATTCCCCCTTAAATAATCCATTCTTAAATATTTAGCAGCATGTCCTGCGTATTAAAAAAAAGGCTTTCATTAATACAAAGCTTATGCTGATTTAACATTATTACCACTTGACAACATGAATGATATCCCTTTAATAACCATCAAGCCTATTCCCAGTTGAAACAAGGCTTCCCTGTCAAAATGTTTTATGCTGACATCAGATGAACCTATGTGAATTAATAAAAGAGACATACGGTAAGAGACATGACTAATTGAAATTGACAAGGCGAATTCATGTTTTATGTCAGCAGTCAATGAATAACTGCCAAAGACATACAGTGCACGTCTAATTGTTACTATGTGGCTCACCTCTCATCCAAACTTGCAGGTGCACAAAGTTCACTTGCTACTATGAAGTATGGCCCAACCACCCAGCCTGACCTCCTTCATAAGGTGTTTTACAGGTTTTACCTTGTGTGACAACATCACCTTGCTGCTACCTTTGATGCTCAGAACGGACAGTCATTACTCATGTAACTACGAAAGGATACTTGCCAGTCATACTTTGAACTCATCTAAAAAACAAATTACTGTTATTCTCACGGTGAGCAGAGGGTTGAAAATGATTTCCACTAAACTAACTTTTGAATTTTGACCTCTGCACTAGTGGTGCCATAATCATCATATTAGGAGAGACTATTATGCTAATTTGATGGTTGATCAAGCCAATTATTGCATTCATTACAGAATATTTCTGTCAACACCATTGTCCTCACACGACAAACAGCCAGTATAAAACAACAGTGTGGAAGCTGTGGCGAAGTGTGAGCTTTGTAACAAAGTCTGCTACAACAATATGCACCATGGTGATGACCGTTCGAACAATTAACTGACTTATTAAACAGGATTTATTTAAATGAATTTAGTGTCTTTTCTATCAACTTTGAAATTAAAATCAATATGTTTACTATTGAGACACACTAACACGTCTTTCCCACTGGTAAATCATTATTACAAATGACCAAGCATTCAGCAGAAACCTCAACTTTATAAATCCAAACCAAACAAGAGCACCTTATAGTAAATGTTTAAGAAATGCTTTACAATAGTATTTTCAAAATGTATGCTGTATATTTATTCATATTAAATGTCTCATATGTACATTCTATGCACAATATTGCCTTAGATAAAGAATAAATATATCACGTTGTCATCCACCGCAGAAACAAATACTGTAACTATTAGCATTATTTTAAATTTTCCATTGATTTAGAGACACACAGCACAAATTCTTGGAACTGTTGATTATAATACCGTGTATTAATCCATGTTTAATATCCCAATGAACATGCATATTTTTCAGAGACAGGATCATTGTGGATTGAAAAGTTCCCTTTCATTATTTCTGCCCTGTTCCTTTTGTAAATCTTTGAATCTCTTGTTGTGTAGACTCTTGTGGACGAGAGCAACAATCACAGCGAGCAGGTAAATGACTTTAGACTGAGAACTGCTGATGGAGCACTGACTGTAATCCTCAGGCGTTAACACACTAATCTTCCCATCTGAAAGGTTTGAAAGATGGCAACAGTGTTTCCTGAAGTTAAAACACAGTAGCTCAAGGCTCCAAACAACCGAGGAGGTTGTATATAAAGAAAGGCAACGGTAAAGGTGCTTTGCTTTACAGATTCATGGGGAGGATGATATAAGTAGGCTCTGTAGCCTAAGGGTTTGGTGGCTGTAAAACTTTAGCTTGATTTTATCCACCTGCCAGTCTGAGCTGTTCATTTTATTAGAGCATAAATGTAGAAAACTATCAATATCTTCAACATATGCTCAGCATAACATTACTATCAGAATTTGAGCACTTTAACACACACAAAATTGACTTACAGGTGACCGTTTCTTTGCAAATCCTTCTGCAAACCGTTAACCGTTACCCTATAATAGACAGGTAAGAGGCCCCCACCTCAGAGCATCTCATTGTGGTTAGTTTGTGTCTGTATTCGTTTTGTGTGTCTTCTTTGTCATTTTACATCTCTGTAACAACATCTCTCAAGTCTTTGTCAGCAGTTTGTGTCTCTTTGTATTCATTTCCTTCCGCATTCTTTGCGGTGGATTATTCCCTTTTAGCTGAGCACGTGGCTGTCAAACAAGAAATATTATCTTCGTACTGAGTTTCTCAAGAAACACTACATGACCTCTTGTGTCCCTGGCGTGCCCAGTAGTCCTGTTTGGTCATTTATCCACCAGTGTAATCTACTGTAGTAGATATTATGCTACATGTTTAAGATGGAATACACATACTTTACACATGAGTAGATTTGACTGAGTGATTCCCATGGTGATGGTAGGTCAGCCTAATGTTCTCTTCCTGCCAGTTGTCAGTTGCCATGGAGAACACACATCAACCACGAGCTGCATTACTGCAACTTATCATGAGGAGTTTGCCACTTTCAGCTTGAGGTGCTGTACAGAGTTTCCGAATACATAAGTTTCAGTATACTCTATAACATTACAATAAAGTAATTAAAGTTACACTAAAGTAAAGTGCAGTTGGGAAGTGAATGGACAAAAAAACCTGAATATTTGAAATGGTCACCCTAGTACAATGATACTGTTCCTAGTTGTCTCTGGCTCTCTTTCTGGCATCTTATATCCAAAATCCATCTGACTCCACTTCTTTCTTAATTACTCTGGCACAACACGGACATTTCCTTTTTTCAGTGGAGCTTGGAGATTAGAATATACTGCAAGGCAACAGCTGTTCTTTGGCCTCCTTTGTCCTGGACTCAGCAGGGACAAACCAACATTTCTCCTTAATGTTCACAGAGGCACTCGTGAACTGGTGGCTTGTCATGTAAAGAAAAGGGAAAACGTCTGCTGATGGGCGTAGCTGGCCCATTAAGAGCTAACGTTTGCACTAAGGAGAGCTGCTCTTTTCCACACATTTTTTCCTTCCAACTTATTTCATATTTCTTGCAGTATATAATATTGCCTACACCTCACTGACTGAAAATGAACGTTGAAATCAGCTTCAATCTGAAGCACTTCAGAGATTTTTTGATACTTTGATGGTTTAAAAAAATTACTCTCTCAATTGGGATGGTACAAAAGCCATTTTCTTTCAGCACCAGTTGAGCTACTGATGGTCTGCCCATACCTATATATTTGTATCTTCAAAAATGGCTCATGTGTAGCACAAAATTCAAAGTCATTCATTCTTTGGAGAGTATTTATTTAGCTTTCTACACTTCGGCTAGCTGTGTGTGGACCAAGAATGAACCCTGTGGAGTAACTCAGACGAATATTAAATAACCTTCAAATTATCTCAGACTCGATTAGAAAACAAAACAACAGAAAACACCCGGTGCACACTGCCACAGTTCTCCAGCCATTCACACATTGACTGAAAATAATAGGAAAATCCTCAGACAAAAAAGAATATATAGCAGGAATAAACTTTTGCCATGCATTATTTACTCCGGGTTCACCTTGGCAGCTTGCTGTACGAGATTAAAAGAATAATTTCAGAGCTGTAAATAATCCGTGCAGGCACATGTCATATCCTCTGAAGGGCAGTGAATTATTTATTGTAATCTGGCAATGCAAGGTTGTTTATCACATATTAATGTGATACATCAGGGGAGTAATTCTCCTCTGGCACACCACAAGCAGTTTCACTCTGCGTCAGGGTGCATAGTCTATCTATGAGGATTCATGAGGCTGTAATCTGAGTGGGAACTAATCTACACCTGCAGCACCCTGTCAGGGACTGATGCTGATTATTTGCAAAGACATGTGTGACTATGTACAAATAAATTTCTCAGGTGTTGATATTCCTAATACATACTTTGAAGCTAACTTGTACAGATGAGGAGTCTCCCCTTTGCGCATTGTTCTTGTTTTTGGTAGCAGTAATGAGGGAGCATTGCCTTTACCAACCCAATGAGGAACAGGATCATGCAACACTGAGACATTTTGATTTAAGAATTTCATGCACAGACTGATAATATAGTGGAATTTTACTCATATACGAAGCCTTAAAGTTATGCTGGGCCTCTATATTTTCAGCATGTATTGTAACTGTTTCTCTGTTCTATTGTTATCGAATTCTTTGCACTTTAACACTTTTATTTAAACACCATGAAATACTATTTGTGACTAAAAGCTAAGTTGCATAGAAGTACTGTAAATCTAATGCAAAATAATGACTGTTGTTTACAAATGTATCCTGAAATGTTAAAAATTCCCCAGATGTCTACTTTAAATTGAATACATCTGAATAAATCCACTTCACTTTCGGTAGTCCACCCAACCTATTGCTGCGCTTCAGTAACATTCAAGAAAAACGTGGGCAAACTGATGGTGACAGCAAACTTCATTTTCTGGTGGCTGGTCCTCACTCTGTGGGCAGATGATATGTCACCAGTTGCACAAGAGACATGGCTGTAAGTTGGAGAATGAGAGATTGCCTTTGGGCTCATTAGGAACAACAGCTGGTTGGGTAATGAAGAGGAAACAGCGTGTCAAGAGGTTCCCTAAACTTCCCAAGAGATGCATTTCCAGAGTATGCGATCGAAAAGAAAGATTAATGTTGATGCATCATCACTTTACCACACTTAAATGACTCTGACAATAGATTAGTCTCTTATTTTTGTAGGACTGTATTATAATAAAAAGTAAAGCACAAAGTATTGAGACAATAAGTGCTAGTAATATCAAACTAGTATCACTGTAAACACTGTTGGTGCATTTGTTGGGGTGTTAACATCCAATAAAGATCTAGGTGCATGTTCTCGATCAACACATTTGAGAAATACACTTATTAGCTTTCTTATAGATAATTAGAAGAGAAGACTGGTGCCACTTTCATGTCTATAAAGTAAATAAGTGGCTGGAACCAGCAGCACCTTATTTGTTTGCAGCACAAAGAATTAGAAAAGGTCCAAACATCTAGTCTACCTCTGTCCAAATTAGCATTTTATATTTAATTACTTTGTTTGATTAAAAAATGGTTTCTGCTTTACTGAAATACTTCACAGTGAGGACCAGTAACTTTCTAGAGAGCTGGTTCCTTGGCAACTGCTTTATTCATGGCAAGCTAAGCCAAGCAGCTGCTTGTAGTCACACTGACAATCAAGCGTCATAAGTCATATCCACATCTTGCCAACAAAGCAAATAATCACATTTCTCAAAACGTTCAACTGTTCCATCAGTGAATATTAAAGTGATTCATTGAGGCTGTATTAATAAAGTAAAAAAACTAATCAAAATGCATACTGTCTAAAATACAGCACATTATGTTCATATGCTTTTTATTTGCTTCATTTTACACTTGTATCATGTAAGATATGTTTCCAACATTTAAAGGACAGTATTCATTTTTATTCACATCCCTTCTTGCCCTCTTCACAGTGTCAGCTTGTTAGGTAATAACCTCCACATCTTGTCAAATGGTTTCACAGGGATGCTAGCCAATGTTGACTTCAGCGCTTCCCACAGTAGCATCAAGTTGACTGGAAGTAGATCTCAACTCCAAATGTTCAATCTCATGCCGCAGATGCTCAATTGGATTGAAATCTTGTGCCTGGGCAGTGTATAGCAGTAAGCTGAATTCACTGTCATCTTCACAGAGCCATTCCTAGACAATTCTGTTCATGTAGCATGGGGTATTACCTTGTTGAAAAAGAAAATCTTCTGCAACAGTGCTTCAGTGCTGTTAGGGATGCACCTGATTGGCAATAGCACTCTGGTATCCCGTGGCATTGAACCATCACTTCTCTTTTATCAAGGGTCCAAATGTGTGGCACAGAGAAAAAAAAGCCCCCACACCACAGTGCCACAGCCTGATGTGTGGCATGATTGATGCATGTGCAGGATGATGCATGTGGATTTTTCTCCATAGTATTTTCATCAGTTTGGAGCAGTAGGAACCAGGATTCATCTGTATTTCCAATCATCTAGTAGAGTGATTTGTTCCTTTGTCCAGTGAAACCACAGCAAGTATTTCAGCTAAAAGAAGTAGAACTCTGCAAGGTCAACGGCTTTATCCTCTGTGCTGCTTTGTGTCATATGGTTTTGCCAGAGTCTATTGTTCTGTTTATGGAAAAACTAAAAGACAGCTCATTCGGTAGCAATGATTTTTTGACTATAGTTAATAAAGCCTATGCCTAAATAGCTATGTAAATATAGAGACAGTAGTTCAGGGTTTTGGTGAGACAGTTGAACGCACTTTTACACACTTTAACAAGGGACAGTTGGCAATCTGTGTTCATGTTACACCATTTATGTCACAAATTCATATCCAAAATGAATTATGTTATTCCTGCCGCCGTCTTTGATTCATGTGCCAGTAGGATTTTGCTGCCAGATATCAAAATTATTGCCTCCATAGTAAAGCATACCATAGTGATACTCCACAAATAGGGAGCACTGTTCATGTTGCATGGATGAATTATGGCTGCATAGTGACAAGGATATCTATCAGAAGGTTATTTGATAAAGCAGAATGGAGTGTGTGAAGCACAGGGTAACAGAAACTCCACAGGGCAACTAGCATCAATTGAAGTATTTTCAGGGAACAACAACAACAACAACAACAAAAAAGACTGAGTGAGTCACAAGAAGAGAAATGATGAAGATTGGCAGAAAAGCTCAGCTTCATCCTTTAAGGTGATTACAGCAAAAAGGATGATTAATGTCATGCTCTCCTATATGACACTTATTCAATGTTGGAAAATATTTTTGGTTTGTCATTTTCGTTCTATTTAGCCCCTCTTCACTTCCAAATAGTCAGTCAGCAAAGTGGCTGCCAGTTGCAGAGCTCCAGGCTGACTTCATTTACAATCAGCATGACACCATTAAGTGCTTTTGCTTCTTTTCATTTTAATGGACAAAAAGGTTTTGCTTAAAAAATAAAAACAAAAATAAAAACAAATTGTTAATTTTCTGTAAACATTGTTGCATTACATTACGTGTAAACAGGGTTAAATTGTGAATTTTAAAATTCTGTGTGCTTAAATTCATCCACAACTCATATGTGTTTAGTTTTTAAAGAAGATGTGCACAGGCTGTCATTTCCTCCTTTGTCCCCTCAGCTACACTTTAGATAAGCAGAAGGGTTGTGAAGGTTGAGATGTCTGATGTGATGGGATTTAAGCAACATCCAGACACCCCTGGAGTTTATGTGTCAGGATTTATCACACACTTTCAACAGATAAGAACCAACTGCTTTCAAATAAATTGTTTACCATTGGACTTGATGTACAGTATGTTGATCATTGCCACAGCCGAGTTCAGGGAGAGGCTCCAGGGCAAATGAAGGACGGATCTGTGTGCATCATAGCAGGCACTTGTCATGTTTTCCATATGTTGATGGATGGGCTGCCACTCTTAAATTGTCTCCGCTGTACGATTACATCATTTTCACTTTGAAAATTGTAGTTCTGTATTGTGTGCGCTCCGCTGACAAGCCTACTATGTCTAACATGCAATATGGCCACAGTATATCTGCTACCTCATGCTGAACAAATGACATGCACGTGCCTATTTTCCTGTCACATTCTCCTGGAATTATGTACTGTATATGGATCTGAATTTTCAAATTGTGACACTGTTAAGTATTAAATGGCATAAAAGTATATGTGTTAATGGGTTCCCTGTCAGGAATAAAAGATGTGTTCGTGTATGGGTGGTCTGGCAGGTACAAATGTCTATACTAACCTTTTTCGTGGCTGTGGCCGTTGGGTCCACTATTGAATTTATAATTAACTTGTGAGGAAATGTGGGCATTTTTCTATTAAAAGAGACATCTTGTCAATTACAATCCTTGCAGAGATATTCACCGAACTTCCTGTTGGAAGAAAGGTCAATAGCTGTGTGTAATGAGTAATTGACTCAAGGCAGAGAGCAGCTCAGGCTCAGACTGTGGTTCTGATCAAGTAGCAAAATGTGATTTATTTCCATATCATTTACTCTCTCATTTTCTAACGTGTTATAGAAAATCAGGCCTGATTGAAGTGCCTCTGTTGGGGCCAATTCATCACCAAAAAATGACTTGGGAAAATGGAGCTTAAATGGGCTGAAAGATGAAAAGAACATGGGTTTTTGAATATGAACAATGCCACAGAAAGGGACTAATGACCTGCTAGGCTGAATATCAGACTTAAACAATAGGCTAATGTTTGTGGTCCACTGATGATGGAGCACAAAGCTAACAAGCAAACAAGAGTGAACATTACTCAGGGTTGACATATGGTTAAATGTATTCATAAGCCAAGTTAAATGACACATGGACATTGCATTCTTTTTCTGTTGTATCAAAGACGTGGTAAAATAAAATAATGTTAAGGTTGTAAATAAACACCAAGAGTCATATTCACATTCATATTATAGTAAATGTGATGCAATAAAAAGTTCCAAAATCATATTTTATTTATTCATATTATATTATATTATTTTTTGCAATTCAAACATTAACAGCAGAAATTTGTTTTTTTCGTGTGTCCTCGTAAACCAAACATCTCTCTGTGTATATCAGAGAGTTCATATACTGTAAACCTCTGGAGCAGCCTCAACATTCAAAGGCACCCAAGATGTGAACTTTTGACTGAATTTCTAAGCTGAATCAGACGTTTGATTTGGCTTTTATTTTGGTTTATATTGAGAAAGTAAAGGGTAAAAAGGAAAGCCATGACAGTTGTGGAAAAATAATTCATACCAGGGCACAGAAATAAATAATGTAACAGGTGTGAGATTGTTTTTTGGAAACTTGGTGTTCGGCTGCTAGTCATGCTGATTGAATATTTATAGAAATGTGTGACTAATGACAGAGACAATACAGTACACACAAAGAGTTTGATGATAGCTTATGGGCATATGAGGCATATTGTACTGTTTGTAGGGGATACATACACATATAATCACACAACCAAACATACACAAAAGTATGCACATTAAATACACACCCTGCTGAAAGTTCCAGTCTTTATGTGTCTTAAACTTGATTACAAGGTTATAAATTAACCTGTCCAAAATAAAATTACAGCCTAGTGAAAAGTTTCAAACCTCCATAATTTTAAGATGTTGCCTCAAGGCAAGATCACTCACTTTGGCCTCAAGTTCCCCTGATAACTTGAAAAGAGTGTGGGAGAAATTCAGAGCCATGCATTTATAGAGGAAAATGAAAGATTTGGCCGTTTTTCACCAACAGGTCAAGGAGCTCCCATGATACCGTGCAAGTCACACACTGAGGCCTTAGCTTACACGTTCCTTCACCTGCCGAAGGGAAGACCCAGTATGTAAACATATTCGGCTGTGTTAATCTTGACAACTTTTTAATATGAATGTACAGTATTAGGTCTCAATGATGTTGAGCCTACACTGTTGAAAGTATAATTCTCTGTGAAGTGTAAAAGCTAAAACTCTAAATGCTTGTGACAGATCCCAGCAGGTGAAAATTTGTAGAGCTTTGGGATATGGATTTTAGCTGCTGTGTTGAAGGTAGTGGCCCATTTCCAGAGTGTATCGTAATTCAAATATTTCCACCTCCATCAAATTCCTTCTTATACTAGGCAAAATACTCCAGAGTTATTAATACTGAAATACATGATCTCCAGCTTTGTGTCCATGCAGACCAGCAGTCTACATCATTTGGGCTTGTGTTGTACCTCTTGTGTTGTATGATAATTATAATTTGTTTGTTAAAATGTAACATAGACATTATTACTTATGATACATTTAATCTATCATTCTGTCTACTGGCAAAAATAAATAAATGAATAAATAATGGTAATATCAATAAAACATCACCTACAGTATCCAGCCCCTCCACCTATACATTTTGATTTTCTGGATACCATAATTCCCCTACTCTATGAATGACTCAATATAAACTAATACTGTAGCTCAATGAGAAAACTTTTCAAAAGTTTAGTGAAGTTCTAAAATTATTCTAAGCTGTAATAGCGCCACAGAGGGTCACCTGTAGGTGGCTTGGAGGTCAAGTTCTTATGTGATTTGTGGTGCTATGCGATATAATTTTGTCAGTGATAATTTTCACTCAGTTATTTTTATACCATTTTGTTGAGATTGGTTCTTAGAAACCGTTGTTATCTTCGTGTCGATTATATACAGCACAGTTGTAGCTTACTGAAAAGATTCTATCACAGAAAATGGCATTTTGCTTTAGATGACATATTACCTGTCAAACAATATAAAATAGAAAACCTAAAGCCTCCTCTAGTTTGAACTATATGGTCATACACAGACAGGAGTTCACCAGAGAGACATTGCTATCCAAAAATGGATTTGATGGAAAGCACGTGAATAGAAAAATGAAATCTCAAAATCAATCAAAAAAGAGTGAGGAGTGATGGAGAATACATTACTTTTGGAGCGGACTGCCTGACTGTCCACTTAACTTTTTCATCAAGAGGTGTTTTCTTTCAGCCGCTGTTCATTTGTAATGTCAGTCAGCAGCCCCACAATCCTCCTCACAGATTTAACACTTGTCATCGGCAAATGTCAGGACAGTCCGGATGACCAGAGATGTCAAAGCACAGCCTTCCACAAGGAATTTAAAATGCCAACACATGATCAAATGGACCAAACCTAAAACGAACAAGTGGAGGAATTTTCATAAATGATGACACCTGAAAGACTTTTCTGTCACTTGAAAGATATCTGGGAAACCAGAATAACACCAACATCGAATATAAACTCACTAAAAGCACCCAGCATTTGAAAACATGAAAAAATACTCTGGCAAGAATCCTCCCTCTAATATACCCGGCCATTTCAAAATACCTTTTCATGCTATGCAATGCTGCTCTACAAGTGACTCTGATCACTGAAATTACTTTTAAATCAATACATTCATGTGTGCTAAGAGCTCAAAAAGCAGATACAGCCTGCACTCTCTCAAACATGCAAATATACTTTAAGCCCTTTGCACATGCAAGGTGCAAGGTGATGTTTCATGGACTTTTTGCTCTTTGCTGCCACTGGTTTCACTCTGCAATTCAATGGAAATACTAAATGACCCTAATGATGGTACACAAGAATGTGGAGGTAGATGTCTAACATTTCTCCAGTGCCCGTCTCCTCTGCAGAGCCATCAACGCTGTATCAGTAAAGCCTCATTAGAGCCAGAATCCAACTGTAGAAAGGGAATTTTTGCAACATTAACTTTAACATTGCCAATCCAGTAAATAATGTTCTAGTTATGGCCCTGATCACCTGCTAGAAAAGAGTGAGAGGGTGAGAGAAAGATTGTGAAAGAAAGGCAGCAGTGGGTTACTAAAAAGAGAACTCTCATTTGTGTTTCCTCTCAAAGCTTGTTTATTGGTGAATTGAGAGGCAATTTAAGGGAAGTGTACATCAAAGTGCAGTGATACTGAAATTACCTTTTAGCCTGAATCATGTAACATTTTTTGTCTGTTGAAGAAAACTGCTATGTATTAAGGGCCTCTGCTCTAATATGTCTCTTTACATTGCAATGGGCGAAAAATTCCAGCAATCGTTTTTTTTCATATAACAATTCAGTGAGCATTTGTAATATTGTTTTATACCGGACTGAAGTGACTTATAGTAAGAGGTGTTTCTAATGTACTACACGGGCCAAAACTTTAGAAACACCTCTAAATATACAGCACATGCTATACATGCTCTCCAGTATGACGCCAGCAACCAATGTAAACTCAGTAGTAGTTTCTGACAATCAAATTAAAAACGGAGACATTTGTAAATGGTCTGCACTTATAAGGTGCTTTTCTACCTATCGGCACTCCAAGCGCTTTACACTGCTTCTCATTCACCCATTCGCACTCACAAGCACACACAAAATCACAGAACGATGGGGGAGCTACACTGCAGCTGGCCAAAAGTTACCTGGAGCAACTAAGTTGGGGTTCGGTGTCTTGCTCAAGGACACTTCGACATGTGACCGGAGGAGCTGGGGATCGAACCAACAAATGTGGGATAGATGGACGACCGCTCTACCTCCTGCGCCACAATTCCAAAATTGTACAAGTTAAATGTATGGCAGTGCTGCCCTACTGCAGTGCATAACATGACACTGTACGAGTGTACCTAATAAAGTGGCCAGCGAGTGTAGATAAAACATTAGCACCTCTTTATCCCCAAATAACAAAAAATTCTTAAAATTATACATTTTAATGGCAATCGTGTGTATGTGAATGTCTATTTAAGCATCAGTGCATGCAACTCTTTGTACAGCACTAAATAAAACTTTATTGTTTAGCAGTATTTAGGGTGCAGCAATAATATGGCCCACAAAGTGTTAACGTGTAACGTAATCAAACAGTTAACACATTAAACAAGGTATTTTTCCTTCAGTGTCTCTTTGTGAAGGGCACACAGGGCACAAGTTACTTTTCTGTTAATAGGCCATCTACTGTTGCAACAGCACGTGCTTGTTTGTTTGGGGTTTTGGAGCTGGTCAGTCCACCAACATCAAAGTCACAACATCAAAGTCTTTTTCCATGTCTCCGCTTCCCAGAGGTCACCCGCGAGTGTAGAGGAATATCTATATTTTTTAAACCAATATATAGAACAAAGAATTCTTTTTTTTTTGACAGGTCATCAATCGTCCATTTCTCCTTTAGGTTACTGTACATCCAGACAGCATTATTTAGCTGTAATGTCATGCACTTACTGTAATGAATTTTTGGGATAAAAGAAAACCTATGCACATTGTGAAGATAACATTTACATTTTGTGCCAAACCTTTTAACTGCAACTACTTCGACTAGTTCCCCAAATAAACCACAGGGTCAGAAAAGATAAATGTCAAGGATAGAATGTCAACAAATCCAGGATGTATGTTGTGGGCAAATGTTGATACAACACCTCTATCTTTAGCTTTAGCTCAATATGACCTTCACTGCATTCACAAAAAACTCTAATCAAGTCAGCAGGCCCAAAAATGTAATTGCTTGAGCATGATAATTGCATACAAATGGAATTATTAGAGTACTGTTTTGCGCACGTCTACTTTAGGGAATGTTTTGGATATTGACAGTGGCTGGACGTTGATGTTTGGTGCCACTTGATATCAATACTGTGGGTCATTCACAGCGATTTGACAAATGTGGGTGTCTACTGGCCGTTTATGCCTCATCTTTACTACAACTAAACTACAACTGCCACAGTTACTGCTGTTTGATCTGCTGCTCTTACAAGTCCTAATAGCAATAAATCAGCATGCAATATAATTTTTCTTTATTTCAACATGTGGCTTTACCGTAATGTTATCAAAGAGACAAGGTCATTCTTCTCTAGGATTTCTAATGAGTTTTTAATTTCAGCAGTCAACAAATTATCAATATACAAGCTGTGCTCTTATTTTATCCTGTCTAAATCAATATTGTGGAAAGGCAATTATAGATATTGTTTCAAGACGTCCTGCCACCAGACAGCAAATCCATGGGTCAGTTGTCAAAATACAGTAGGTTAAGGAATCGCTTCTAGCCACAAAATACAGGCAAGTAAGCCCTGTCTGTAGTAAGCATGTCTGGACTTTAATGCTTAGAACAGAGCCAGAAGTTATTTATTTTATCTTCCAAAAGGTGCCCTCTTGTCTCTGTCTTCTGTTTTGCCTCTCCCTCATTTTCCTTTCTATCTATCCTTCGATCTATGTGCTGAGTTGCCTAAAGTGGAGTTAACGAGGATAAGTGGACCACACATGGGCGAAATAGTTCAATAAAGAAAGCTAAAGCAGATGTTAATGATTATGGATTTACAAGGATGGAGTAGAATACATAATCACTGCTCACCTGGATCTACAACTTCACTATGTGCCTTTTCTATTCCCTGAGAAAGTTTAAAAAAAAACACACAATTTTAAGGTATTTGTAGAAAATAAACTTACTGAATACCATCAAATAGAGACTTTAAGGTCTGCCTTTTCGAGAGCTTCATAACATTTGCTATAGGAAAATGTTTCAACAATCCACAAACTTTCATCAATTTATATTTGGTGACATTTTTTTTCTCCAATCTTGGTGCCGGCACATTATAGAATACTATCAGTTCCACTACCTTGCCTCATATTAATTTTTCCCCTGGTTGGTTTTATATCCTTTCTCTCACCCCTAACTCTTGACTCTCCCACATTAAGGCTGCATACCAATCATTCCAGTTATAATGCCCCGCTGAGATTAGCAGGTACAATATTATGGAAAGTGCCCACAAGGCTGTAGTACAATGGGCCGCAAAGTGTCCAAATTTGTATATCAAAATTTAGATTAACACAAGCTATTACAACAACATACCTTATAACAATCAGGTACCTTGGGCTACAGGTTAGTAAACCTTTGTATGTTGTCAAGAGGCAAATAGGATCCATAAAGTTATGTTTTTGATGACACAAGGAAACATTTATATTTTATATCATATTAGGGGTGGAGCATAGGAATCAAAGAGGTCTAACCTTTCCACAGTTGAGGTACTTATTAAGTAACAAAACAGGTCATTGATTTTATAGCTTTGTCCAGGGATTTTATGGGACATAAGTGACTCTCATAAGATTTCACTATGGATCATTAAATCAGAGATGTAGATGATCCCCCAAATATTTTCACCTCTTTAATGACAAAGACCTTAACATTGCCCTCAAAGAGGTGCAGGGCATGCACAAAGCTGAAAGGACTACTAAAGGTCCTTTTGATGTTTTCCATTTCTGAGCACGCACTCTGAGCGTCAAGCATGCTAGTGTCTAAAATTCAGTGCTGAATACCTTAATGGTTGTGTTATATTAATTGTTCCCTTTTCAGTGTAAAAACCAAATGTGGTAATTCAACTAAAGCTAATCCAGTGAAGAATGATACACATGTGCTTCCCCATTTTTTAAATTAATTTCATTATACATGAAAAGGCTTTTAAAGCCTGGCATAACTTAATGGATGACCTTCTTATGAGACAGTTGCAGTGAAGTGCAAAATTATTGCTTGATCCCTAAGAGTGCTGGTAGACATGCAAATGGTGCCATCTGTCCACTTTGGAATTAATATCCTAATATGGGAACAAAATTAGACTGCACAATATTGATGAGATGCCCTATTTCCACCATCTTGGTTTCAGAATTTTTTTACCAGCATATGACGGCACTCATTCAAACTATTATCACTAATACTATCACCTACAACCACCCACACCCACACACACACAGACCCGCACTCACGCACACACACAGACACACACACAGTACTGAGTATTGATTATAATGCAAAATACATTTGTTAAACCAGTTGATAGAGACATTCTAGAATACTGCACCAGCATTGCAATTTGGATGTGAACTGGCTGTTTTTGCTCTTCAAATATTCTCCTGAAAAAGTACTTTTAAGGAAAAAAAACATGACAAACACAAGTGCTTTAGTTTGTTTCTTGTGCTCTTGTCTCTCATTGATTTTAGACCATCAAGTGATACTTCTGAAACTGGGGCAGATGAGGCAACAGTATTACGAGACTTTTGCAAAGGAAATACATCAAACTTACTGTACCAGTGCATGCAGAGAGAGAGACACACAGAGAGAGAGAGAGCGAGAGAGACTGGTTGATTGCTGGAGTTGTTAGAGGACATTTACAGTAATGAGGTGAAATATTGCATGAAAGCTACATTGAAGGCAGAAAAAAAAGGGAGACACCTCAGCCCCTGTGATCGCTACACTTGCTGACAGTAGAAACTCAGATATCTCTTTCAAGGTTATTCTCTGTCATCTTTCTTCTCATTCTGAAGGAAAGGTTCAACCTTCATAATGTCCCATTTTGCATGACAGATATGCACATAAATGCAGAACATTTACATATAGAGCCAAGAATGAGAAATGAAAAAACAGATTGATTGTGAACGTGGTGTACCCTAAAGATGCCCAGCTGTTTTTTATAATATCACTGAGATCAATAGAACAAGCATAGCAAATCATTCTGAGATGTTTTTTAATTACATTATTAAATAATAAGCTCACTACAGCTTTGGCACAAAATTAATATTTAAAATTTAAATATTATGATTGTTTTTCATTCAACAATTAGAAAGGTAAATTCGGATCAATGTGTAAGCTTTATTTATTTATTTATTTGTTTATTTTATTGGTTCTTCTGCTGGTCTAACCTAATTGTGACTGATGGTGAGTGTAAGCTGTGGCCAACATTATATTAAAGATGAAGAGAGTAGTAACAGCTTATGTCAGTGTTGTTAGCCCACCGTTATGCTACCTGATTTCCATAATTAGAATAAAATACTCGAATAGCATTTAGAGTGAGCTTTACTTTTTCAGACAGGTTTTGTCCTATATGTTGTTATGAAGTTAAATATGAATTATAGTAATTATGAAATTGTGTTCTACCAAAAAATGTTCAATGATTCTTGTGGGGGCTTTAAGTGCACATGAGCCTATTTGATCCTCTCAACTGTACTGCCTGTTATTTAGCAAACTGTATGGTTTGTATGACTTGACAATGATCTCTGCATGTCAAGAGAACATAGTACAGTTATAGCTGGGCCCACACTACAGGATAATTAGGCCAATTTCAGAACTAATCATCGGCCCAAATGATCCTTTGGTGTGAAAGGTTATGCGGGCACGATCTTGTGCTGCTAGCTGGCTTAGAGCCTCCCCAGTCATCAATAGAAAAAAAAGCCATTGTGTTTGCCATCTTCATGTCTGAAGTCATATTTGATCACGGAAGTTTTTTATGTGCACCAGTCCTAAGTGGAATGCCCTGTCAAAAACACACGAATGCCAAAAAGAAATGCAAGGAACAAATTTCACCCCGATCAATGAACGGCCAGGCTGCTGTGATGATTACAACATTCGCACAATAAGTCAGCTTGGTTGCACGTTGACATGGACATCACGTGAATATGCAGTCTGTTGTTAATTTCCAAGAAATTTGTTTAGAATGGTAAAATATGTCTCCAGAGTGGGACCCCCAGAATCCCTTTCTAAGGCTTTGCAGTTTTTGACCTCATTAAAATTTTGGTTCAGCCTTGCTGACACACAGGGGAGGTGAAATGGGCAGACATGAAAATGGATTTAAACACACGATCAAGCTAGCAACATAGAATTATCTTTGCAGCAGCTGGTATGAAATTACATCTGTAAATTGATTGTGCTTGTGTGATAAAGTCAATCCCCGGATACAAAGTATGACCCAGAGGGGACATAAATGAGATGTAAAAATATTGTTTGGTTTACAACAAAAAAGGTAACAGGCACCTAAAAGTAAAAAATGCTGCAGTCAAGTCAGTTTAATGCCTAATTCATACACTTGATTGTGGATATTTATCAAGAGTTGTGTACCAAAAAATTAAAACAAAAATAAAATAACATTGTAATGAAAACTACTTTCATTCAGATTAAATTTTCTTTTTTCAGTTCATTTTGACTTTACTTTCTAATGCGACTGTGTCTCTAAATCATGATTGTTATTGTCGTTCAGATAACTAAAGTAGCTAAAGCCTTTGTACTGATAACAAAATGCATTCTTTATTTCCCTGCTTTGTCAATTACTTTGATTTGGGGCTGTGCTTGATGAGGTGCTCTCTTGTCCAAAGGGATTACGTGTCTGCCTGGTGTTGCCACTGGCTACACTGGTGTGGTAAGAGTGGCAGCGCAGTTATTCACTGTAACTGGGAGATAACGTCTAAATGTTTGTCAGATCCACCGTCCACTGTTTAGGGCTGCTGTTACTTTTATTCTGTCAGGATTGTCACTTCAGATGGGGAGCTGCATCAGCTCACTGTTGTCCCCCGGAGCAAAATGAGTACAAGAGGCTGTGTTCTCCTCAAAGATACAGCTTTCCACTTGTGAAAAAGGCAGTCCTTCAGCTAGGGACTTTGGGTAATGCGCTGTTTCTCAGCAGGGCGTATTCAGATTTCTGGATCCCATGTAATATTGGAATATTTATGATTTGTAGGATTGAATCTATATTACTTCTATTTTTTAAAGGTCAGCATACTCTGATGAATTACATAAGAAATGTATTTTATTTTACTGTGTAAATACAATTCGTAGGACTCATCCACCTGATTAACAAGCGTACTGAATTATCAAAGTAGAAATAGCCTGTTGGTATGCCAACACTTGCTCCTTTTGGTTATGGACTTGTGCGTTCAAGTCAATTATATTTGTTTACATGGCTGGCAGGCATCACTGTATGCTGATATTTATTTATATTTGTCTTATTTTTTATCTTAAGTGAATGTGAGAAATGTGCCATGGCAGTTCATCAGGGCCAAATGTCCTCCCACACTCAAATCAAGTACGTTGTCTTTTCACAAAATGAAGATGTGTGTAGGCACACATAAATGACTCAATTTTGAGATGTACACAAATTCAATACTTACTGTAAAAGTGGAAGTACAACTGCTATATAAGTAGAAGTACCACTTCAAATCCTTTACTCTAGTTGAAATACTATAACTTTTCCACTGAGAAAACAATGTGTCTTAAACGTAAGTCTTGTCTAGATTTCTTCAACAAACCTTCAAAGGTGAAAATTATGGGAAAGAGATTCTGTAATAAATAACAAGAACAAATATACCTGTTACTATAGAGACTCAGAGACTTTGTGTGGAATAAAAACAGCAGCTAGTAAATGTGGAGCTAATTTTAGCTACATGCAGGTATTAAATCCACAATAATCTATCATCGTGTATTAGAAAATTATATTTTTATTTAGAATATAAAATACTGTACATCACTAACAGTGATCAGTAGGAAAAACTTTTAAATAATTGTAAGGGACAAAAAATACACAAAACTAGAACCGAAAACGGGGAAGAGGAAGCTGAAACAGTTACAATCCCTGTGCAGAAAAACAATCCCTTTAGAAGCAAAGACGGGAGGTTAAAATGGAATATAAACACTGAAATATTCTGCTGTTAATTTCAGCATTTTAAATATAGTGTGTAAGTAAGAAACATGGAGAAGGAGTGTTTACATTGATGAATTCATTAGATGTCACAGATATTGGCAAACATGTAAAGTACATTTGGTGTGTACGTACATTAACATTTGTATCAACTGTACAATTAGCTGTTAAATTATTGTACTAAAAATTCAGTTCTGTCTAATAAAAATAAACACAGAAATGTAATGACATGAGCAAGCATGAGTTTTTATGAAGTTGTAAATGTGCAAATAATTCAGTCCTGTCTCTTAAAATTATTAATTTCTATACAACTAAGCTGTAACCACAAACACATTCTTTGGGTAAAATTATTACAACCACATTACATTTAGTTAACAGCAATCTGAGCACTTCACTTGTCCACACACAGGACTTGGGTCAGCTGTGTACTTTGTACACCCACCGTTCAAACCCTGGTGACTTGCTTTTGGTTAGTAAGTGCAGAGCTTTGTTCCCTTACAATGTGTTCTCTACAAAAACCAAACCAGTGCACAGGAATGTGACTTTTAGGAGACAGAGTCGAATGAAATATCATTTTTTTCATGGCATGTGTACTTATTGTTTTCCAGGCTGGATATGTGATAACACATCAAATTAATCCACTCTTTCACTGCCGTTACCATATAATGATCGTCTGACTTTGACGATAAACACACCAGACATGATGTTTGCTTAATTGGCCACAAAGCACAGATTCTTGGTGAAGCAATTTCTGACTAAACTTGAGTGAGACTGAAGCCTCAAAGAAGCATGGCAGCTTGAAAAACAAAAATGTCTACAGATACTCTTCATTCCACACATTTGTTAATAGCAGGCTTTCAAAGTTGTATACATCACAAGACTTCAGACTATATATGGAAATCATTTACTTGGTTTCAGTGAGTAGCATGTGCGGGTTGAGGGATTTACTGGCCTTTCACAATATTATGAAGCCCAAGTTCAATTTCACACAGGCTCACCCACGACCACACTGCCTCATAAGATACAGCAACTGCTTCAGCAACCACCTACTTTTTACAACGGAGACATAGAAAGAGGCAAAGGGTCTCACACTGTTCCACCTGCACTTTGAAGACTGTGACATCACAGCACTACTACTCAAATCTAGTGGCGCCATAGTGATACATCAGGGCTGGTAGAGCGATTATAATGCCTGATAGCTGCCCTCAGTAACCCACAGGTACTTCACTGAGGAATGAAAAAAATAAGTTAGTGGGGGCACCAAACATGCACATATGAGTTTATATGAAGCAGAGATGAGGTCACGCTTAGCTGGAAGAAGCTGCAGAAGTGCAGTGTTGGTGGATGAACACATACAAAGCCTGATTTTTTCCCTATTTTCCGTCTAAGGTGTTTTGCATTATGGTGGGACGAGACATTTATTTGAGTAAAAACTGTCGAATGATTATAGTGACCTGGAAATGCTAAGTCACAGTTCTAATCATTCATTACAATAAAAGGGAGAACTATGTGGAAACTG